>NC_089222.1:7711516-8374881 GCF_963924675.1 Phocoena phocoena | reverse complement strand
CTGCGCGTCCGGAGCCTGTGCTCCGCAACGGGAGAGGCCACAACGGTGAGAGGCCCGCGTACCGCAAAAAAAAAAAAAATTTAACAGATCAAATTCTATTTTACAATTGACTTTTCCTGGGGGAGGGGAGCTAATTTCTCTAAGAAAATGGTTTTCAAACAGCTTTCTGAGGAACTCTCTTTCATATTTTGGGCTTCTGTGTAATTTGTTTTGCTTGTAATTGTTTTCTTTTGAATGAGTAATACACGGTTCCAAACTTAAAAGATACAAAAACATAGATTGAAAAGTGAGTCTCGCTGCCGCTTTGACCCTCAGCAACCAGTGTCCCCTCCCCGGAAATAATAAATGTTATCAAATTCTTTCCTAACCTTCCACAGATATTCTATGCATAAAAATAAAAACAAATATATGTATATGTGTGTATCTTTAAATATATAATATTAAAGTTGACGAGTCAAACTCCTAAGAAAAAGAAAATACTAAAGTCCATTTAAGAATTTAGCAAGACTTCAGAAATTAAATACCTTTAATAATGACCCTCTCTTCGTACTCCTTAAGGGGGGTTTTATCTTTCCAGTTAAGAAAATTTGCAAATTCAAGGTAGTTAATCAGCCCGTCGTTATCCACATCACAGTATTCAAATAGCTGGTCCAGGAGCTTCTCATCTATGTGCACACTGGCCTGGTCACACGCTTCCCGAAGCTCAGCTTTATCTATGGCTCCATCTCCCTTCTGTTAGACACGAAGCAAAAAAAGATGACGTGAGTATTGTCTTCACGAGCAGAGTGGGCAACATCTGTTATTTCCTTTAAGAAAAAAAGAAAGAGCTCTATCACATAAATTCAAACAATCGGTCCTATTTTTCATATAAGGAGAGTCAGATACTAAGCGAGATTGGTCCCCATCGTGTCCATCTGATATGTGCCCGGTAATTTCAACCCTGGTTGGAGTGGAGTGTAGCTCACAGCCTTTGTTCATTTTAATATCTTTCTCATTATTTTATTTTTATTTTATTTATTTTTTTTTTTTGCGGTATGCGGGCCTCTCGCTGTTTTGGCCTCTCCCATTGCGGAGCACAGGCTCCGGACGCACAGGCTCAGCGGCCATGGCTCACAGGCCCAGCCGCTCCGCGGCATGTGGGATCCTCCCGGACCAGGGCACAAACCCGTGTCGCCTGAATCGGCAGGCGGACTGTCAACCACTACGCCACCAGGGAAGCCCCATATCTTTCTCATTAAATCATGTTGTTTACACTCGGGTTGAGAAGGCCTAAGCATGATTCATGCTTGACATTTCATTTGACCAATGTTGTGTACTTTTGACAGCTTTCTGCAATTTTCAATGCTTTCAAAGTTGGTGTTCCAACTAGGCAGTCAGGGACTTCCCTGGTGGTCCAGTGGTTAGGACTCCACAGTTTCACTCACTAGGGCCTGGGTTCAATCCCTGGTCAGGGAACTAAGATCCCACATGCCACACGGTGTGGGAAAAAATTAAAAAGTCAACTGGGCAGTGATTGTCCTACACTCCATTGCCTGGTGAAAAGAAGAAATTAGGGAAGTGGCTGCAGGCCAAGCACAGAGAGTGGATTCAAAGGCAGCTGCCGCTGGATATTAACGCTCCCGAGGACAACAGGATTCACTCAGATTCATCCGGGAAGCGGGAGGAGGGGAAGTTTCCACCCCTTTCAGACAACAGTTAAAGACAGAAGCACCTACGCTGAGCGTGAAAGGAGGGAAATTTAGAAAGACTCTGGGCAGAACCCGGCTGATTCACTTGCAGGGTGACGGGCCGGAGCACATAATGCTTGTTAAGGAAGAATGGCCAGAGCTGGGCGTCTTACCACTCAGCCCTCCTGCAGCCCGTCAAGCCAAACTTAGATCCATCAGAGATGACAGGGAATGGTCCCAGTGTTTTCAAAGTGGGTGCCAGCTGCTATAAGGGAGTTTGGCCCTCTCAGAGAGATTTCCCCGAGATAGTTAAACTCCCAAGGGAAAACATAAATGACTCACCAACCATCAGCTCCTAGACCCAGGGTTAGATTCACAACGCTGGTGAAGACAATCCCCTTGAGAACAAGAAACTGACCCAGTGAATTCTAGAGAAATTCCTGCAGCCAGACCCATAGGCCTGGAGAATGTTCCTAACCCTCATGTTGAAAGAGAATGAGAATTTAAAATACATTATATGGGGCTTCCCTGGTGGCGCAGTGGCTGAGAGTCCGCCTGCCGATGCAGGGGACACGAGTTTGTGCCCCAGTCCGGGAAGATCCCACATGCCGCGGAGCAGCTGGGCCCGCGAGCCATGGCCGCTGATCCTGCGCGTCTGGAGCCTGTGCTCTGCAACAGGAGAGGCCACGACAGTGAGAGGCCTGTGTACCGCAAAAAAAAAAAGTAGACTGCTTTATGAAAGTCTCTACTGCCAGCCCAAGTCAACCAAAACTACGAGCCCCACAGCCCTAACTGAAAAGCAAAGGTGGGGTGGTGGGCTGTTGAATCGAGGGTCCCCAAATCTGAAAAAGATGGTGGCGATAATGAAAGAAAATGCTTCTTATTCACTGGGTACAGAGCCACTCCTGCCTCTGCAGCCTTGACGTTTCCCTCCCCCCATACCCCAACCTCAACTGTTCTAAGGAGGACTAGGTATGGGACAAGATCTCCTTGTCCCCAAGGGGGATCACAGGCCACAGGTATCTGTCCCAGTATGTTGTGGAACTTCAGGGGGGTGGAGACTGAAACCACTACGGCGTCATTGGCTGTGGGTGCCAAAGTCGTCACCCTACCGAGTGTGCAGCAAGGAGAGACGTCAGGAATCAGCTGGTGGCGTTTGGGCAGGGTTTGTTCAAAGTGGAGAAGGAAAGTTAACAATATATTATTTCTGTGGCTTCCACTGCTGGATGTGTCAATTGATATTGATGCTTTCCATACCTGTCTTATGAATGTTCACGCACTTACGATCAAGAGAAGCCACATGGAGAGAATGCTAGTACCTTGGGGGCCCCTCAACCCTCATGACCCCTTTGAGCTGCAAGTCTCTATGAATAATGATTTCACCACATAGAGCCGCTGGGCCTGGTTCACTAACCTGAAACCCAATGGTCTTCACTGGTCTGCTGTGGCTTTCAACCTCAGTAAGAGCTAAGGACCGAAAAAGGGCATAGTCACTCTACTCAGTGGGCAGAACTCAAGGTTATTCTCACAGCTCCGGCCAATCCTGCCATTGATGAATCTGTTATATTTTTACTGACTCTTGGACTGTTGCCAATGGCCTGCGTGCTTGGTTGCCACTTGGAAAACTACAGACTGGGGACTTCCCTGGTAGTCCGGTGGTTAGGACTCCATGCTTCCAATGCAGGGGGCATGGGTTCGATCCCTGGTTGGGGAACTAAGACCCCACATGCCGCCTGGCATGGCCAAAAATATAGAAAATTAAAAATTTTTTAATTAAAAAAATTTTTTAAAAGACCACTACAGATTGGAAGATTAAAGACACCTCTTTTTGAGACAGAAAACTATGGACCAACAGAGGAATGGATAAAGAAGATGTGGTACATATATACAATGGAATAAAAATGAACAAAATAGTGCCATTTGCAGCAACATGGATGGACCTAGAGATTGTCATACTGAGTGACATAAATCAGACACAGAAAGACAAATTTCATATGATATCACTTATATGTGGATCTGAAAAAGAAGAAGGTACAAATGAACTTATTTACAAAACAGAAATAGCATCACGAATGTAGAAAACAAACTTATGGTTACCAGGGAATGGGGGGGAAGGATAAATTGGGAGATTGGGATTGACATATACACAGTACTATGTATAAAATAGATAACTAATAAGAACCTGCTGTATAGCACAGGGAACTCTACTCAATACTCTGTAATGACCTACATGGGGAAAGAATCTAAAACAAAAAGTGTGGATATATGTATATGTATAACTGACTCACTTTGCTGTACACCTGAAACTAACATATTATAAATCAACTGTACTCCAATAAAAAAAAAAAAGAAAGAAAACTATGGAAACAAATCACGGCTGCTGAGTGAACCATCCAGGTAATTCACATAGATGCCCAGGATAAGGGTCCATCCTCTGATGTGGATGACAGGAATCAAGCTTTGGATTGAGCCTGCACCACCCAGGTTGCACAGTCGCTGCCTGGATCCATCCTTGTAGCAGACACGACAATACACGCACCATTAGACAAAGTGCCAAAAAAGCAGTCGACGTTTCTGAGGCAGAGGCTACCACCACATGCCTAACTTGTGACTCCTGCCACAAGCTGACCCATTTGTCTTATGGTGAGGGAGGACACATCACACACAAGGCATTGCCCCATGCTCCTGGCATACTGACTACACGAACCTTTGTCCCCACTCAGAGCTATTGATGGTACATCTCTCTGTTGACACATTTTCAAGTTAGAGAATCGCTATTTCAGTCCAATGAGCCAGCTCCAGACACAAAAGTGTGGCCCGTGCAATTCATCTGAGTCACATGCTTTGCTTTCTGGACCACTTTCGGTCTGACAGTGGTGTGACTTATAGCACAAAGGCTACTCAACAATGAGCTATTAGTCAAGGTATTCAATGAACCTTTTCTGCCCCCAACCATCCACAGCAGTCTGATATTACTGAGCTTTGGAACAGCCTTGCTCACACGTCTTAGTAAACCAGTTTTGTCAATGAATGCAACTGTCCCCCAAAAGGAATCATCCCATCTCAACTACTTCCTGGATAATAGGCAGAATAAAAGGAGCTGGAATTATATATACCTATTTTGAAAATTTGAGACTCTGCTGTGACCATTCTTGGACATGATGAGTCTTTATTTCCCGCCCCCCCCCTTTAGATTTTAAGTTCCCTGAGTTAAAAGCCTGCACATTATCTGGGATAATGTTTGATGCACTGTCAGTGTTCAACAAATAACAGAATTAATCCTCTAAGCCAAGAAGAGTCAGTTAGGAAATCACCGTTTATTTGTTCTGTTTTGTTTTGCTTTTCAATTAAATTAAATCTGGGCATTCAACAGTATAAGATTCTAATCATCAAAAACAATCCTACAGCTGTACTAGGAAGACCCACATCTTATTACCCACTCAGGAAAAAAAAGCTCCTCAAGGGCACTGAGCACTACATTGTACATACTAAAAGTTAACTATTTAGGGGCTTCCCTGGTGGCGCAGTGGTTGAGAGTCCGCCTGCCGATGCAGGGGACACGGGTTCGTGCCCCGGTCCGGGAGGATCCCACATACCGCGGAGCGGCTGGGCCCGTGAGCCATGGCCGCTGAGCCTGCGCGTCTGGAGCCTGTGCTCCGCAACGGGAGAGGCCACAACGGTGAGTGTTTTTCTTAAGTAATTTAATTCTGAAGAATAATTTTTAAATTACCTGTAAATAGCAATCGGTCTCTACTAAAAACCAGAGAAACAGTTGAATACTTACATTTTCTTTAAACACAACTTTGTGAGAAATGTCGTTGATGACTGATTGGTGTTTGTCCCGACATAATTAGTACAAACTTAACTGAGATATTTAACCCACTTTTTATTCACCAGTACATCACAGGTACACAGGCCCCTAATCTAAAATCAGATAAAACGCATGGGCTTAAAATGAATTAGCCAATGAGTGATCAAGATTTTTTCATAGGATAAATATTGTGAGGTGTCACTTTTCTCAAACTGTACTCAACATTGGAATGGAGATAAGAATATTATCCTTTTTTCCTTTTGAGATAAACTAAAATTATTCTGCTCTTTCTTTTCTTCTCCTATCAAGATTATGATGCAGTACATCATCACGGGTTTATTTATGAGCTTTTATTTGTTTATGTTAGACTTATTCTAAAACGGTTTGAGGCTGCCTAGAAAAGGAAGTACAATGAGAGCCAAAAACAGTGAGGAAGTCAGGGCAAAGAGAAAATAAAGTTGGACTAAAATAAGATGAAACCTGAAATAAAAAGAGTGCACAAATGTATACTATAAGATCACATTCACAAACTAGATGTGTTTCTCTGTATTGGCTCTAAGCTTCCTGGCAGCCAAGTCAAAAAGGTATGCACTATTGGTCCAAAGCCATGCTGTACATGAAGCAAAAACAAACCAGATACTTAGACAATGCACAGTTATGTGCTTTAGAAAGACTGGGTTTCCTTATAAAGAGGATGCGTATGACAAAAATAAATAACAGCCGCGTGGGCGTACTAATAAAAAATGTGCCACGTTTCACAAACTGTTTGTGTAGTAGCGTTCCTTAGTGCAAGCCTAAGGCACTGTGCAGCTTGGTAAATCCTGTAATGGCCTAAAATGATGTCAGGTAATTATGCAGCCCTGGGTTGATCTGACTTGATCAAAGAATAAAATTTAGAGGAGCTTGAAAACTGAGTGATCTTACTCTCAAAACTGAAACCACACCTGGTGCCCAGGGGAGAGCGTTCTAAGCTTGACTTGGACCAGACTGACAGTACCGTGTGTACACATTCAGAATGAGGCAGAGACTGTCCATCCCCCAGGCTCCCAGCACACTCCAGTTTAATGATCTGCAACAGTGGTTCTCAAACCTCAGCCTGCATCAGAATCACTGAAAAGCTTGTTAAAACACAATTGCTAGACCCCAACCCCAAGTTCCTAATTCAGGAGGTCTGGGGTGGGCCTTAGGACATGCATCTCTAGCATGTTCCCAAGTGATACTGATGATGGTGAAAGAACCACATTTTGACAACGCAGGTCTACTCCAGCAAACATTTTCTGTCAAGGGGCAAAAAGTAGGTATCATAGGTTTTGCAAGCCATTCAGTCTCTGCATGTGTAGTTGCAAAAGCAGCTGTGGACAATACTTAAAACAAATGGGCATGCATATGACCCAGCAATCCCACTCCTGAGCATATATCCAAAGAAAACTCTAATTCAAAGAGATACATGCACCCCAATTTTTTTAAAATATAGGCATGTAAAACTATTTACAAAAACAGGTGGTGGACTGGACTTGATCCTGATCTACACCAGCCTGCTAGGACCTGTAAGCCCATGCATAGACCAAAAAAGCTTCACTTTACTACTGGCCTTGTCATAGTGTCTGAAGGCTGCCAGCAAAGTGTCAAAGTTTTGGTAGTTAACTTTCTTTAAGTGATGTCGCACTGCTGCAACCAGGGCTCTCTGTCTGTCCTTGCCTCGGAGATATTCTCCCGGAAGTCTTCTGTGGATGAGATCACCAGCTCCTATTGAAGAGAGGGGGAAAAAAAGTCTTTTATCTGAATTTAAAGCCTGTCACAATTATTCCCACACTAAAACAGAGAGAGATCTAGCAGCTTCTGTGAATGAAAAAACCTAACTCCAATACTATTATGCATCATGACAGAAAATTCTTTTTATAAAAAAAAAGTACAGGGGCTTCCCTGGTGGCGCAGTGGTTGAGAGTCCGCCTGCCGATGCGGGGGACACGGGTTCGTGCCCCAGTCCGGGAAGATCCCACATGCCGCGGTGCGGCTGGGCCCGTGAGCCATGGCCGCTGGGCCTGCGCGTCCGGAGCCTGTGCTCCGCAACGGGAGAGACCACAACAGTGAGAGCCCTGCGTACCGCAAAAAAAAAAAAAAAAAAGTACAAATTGATAAAAATGAATACTTCTGCTTTATGCGACTTCTTTGCTCAATGAAAAAAATCTGAAAAAATGAATTTTATGGGGGAATCATGAGCCCCCTCAGCTGTCAAATCCTTTCCTAAGACAACAAAGTCCTTGCCTGACACCCTGTTAGCAGACATTTGTCTACAAGGCTGAGGATCTGAGAGCTGGGGCTGATTCCACATGGGGGTCACTCTGTGTGCCTCAAGGTTGACTAAACATCTAGGAAACCTTGTAAAAACTGGACACAAGTTCCCTACTCCTTCCTAATGTGAGTTTCCAGTCTGCCTTCAGTCTGCACACCAAGTCCCCATTTCTGTGCTGCTTCCCCTACACTATTACCAGCACAGAAGACCTCCATTCACAGTCCATTAAGTGAGTCCTGACCCACAACCCCGAGTAATAACCCCTCCAATCCACCTGCTGCCATTGCCAGACCCAGCCCTTGCTTCTACTTTTCTTTCATGACTTAAAGGAACTTTCCTGAATTATGACACAAAGAAAGTACAAACACACTACCTCTAAACCCCATTGCTTGGATATTAATGGTGACACAGATCAGACCAGAGTTGACCATGTTGCTTCAGATGTGACGGCTTGGTGGATGTCACCAGAAGAAACCTTCTGCCTCTGTTCTTTTTCCCCTGGCCTGTACCCCTCCCTTCCTGCTTTCTTGCGACAGGGTCATGCTGACAGTTGGCTGTGATATCCTGGGTAGGTTAATTTAAATTTCAACATTGATGGATGCAGCTACAGAGGATCATACTAAGTGAAGTATGTCAGAAGGAGAAAGACAAATCCCATATGATATCACTTATATGTGGAATTTCAAATGGGACACAAATGAACCTATCTATGAAACAGAAACAGAATCACAAACATAGAGAACAGACTGGTGGTTGACAAGGGGGTAAGGCGTTGGGGGAGGGAAGGATTGGGAGTTTGGGGTTAGCAGATGCAAGCTGTTATATATAGAATGGATAAACAACAAAGTCCTACTATATAGCACAGGGCAGTATATTCAACAGCCTATGATAAACCATAAAGGAGAATAATTTTTTAATGGATATGTATGTATAACTTTGCTGTACCGCAGAAATTAACACATTGTAAATCAACTGTACTTCAATTTTTAAAAATTGAAAAAAAAATAAATTGCAACACTGGTTGCAGTTCAAGGCAACTAATATTCACACCTACTTTGTACAAGGCCCTATATTATTAGGCTCTGTCAAGGGTCTTTTTTAATAGGTGCTCATAGCACCTCTAAGTTTATTATAAAATCAGGAGTTAATCCTGCATATTCTGACAAAAGCCTTCTTTCTAAGGGTAGACCCTAAGTATGGGTGAAAAGCCCACAACCAGTGCTAGTTCCAGGAACTGGCCAAGTGCCTCAGAACAAGATCATCTGAAACGGGGTCAGCTATTATCAGACCATCCTAACGTAGGCAAAACCCAAGTATGGCTCTGCGAGAGGAAATCAAAGTGATTAGGGGTGATTTTTGACACATAAGTGTGGCTTCCTTTCCTCTTCCACATTTCTTCCCCTGATGTCAACCCTCTGGGGGGCTGCTCTGTATAAGGACCTCCCCCCACTCCGGCTCTTCCACAAGATGGCTCTTGGTTGAGTTTTTTTTTTATCTTCAGAGGCCTTCACTCTCCATTAACATCCAAAAATAACCATTCGAATGGTTGTATCTCCAACTCTACCTGGTTTTCCCACCACAACCCTACCAGGTATGACTGCCTAGTGGATGAGAGGTACGCTGATACCCTCTTCTGGCCTGGCCCTGAGAGAATATTTATGAAGCTCATGTCAAATCACTGACAACTACTCAAGAGCCACCTCTAAAGAGCTGAAATCAGGAGTACAAGCTGTGGACCTAAGAGAGAGACCCATGACCTTGCTACCACGCCAGGGACATCAGAAAAGCCACGCCTGCTCCTCAGTTGCACCCTGCCTGCTACCAATTCTCATGATGCACTACTGCCTATGATTTTCCTCCACATCGCCTCTGCCCTGGTGCATTCTGGGAGCCGGATTCTCCTCCACATCACATCTGCCCTGGTGCATTCTGGGAGCCGGATTCTCCTCCACATCGCCTCTGCCCTGGTGCATTCTGGGAGCCGGATTCTCCTCCACATTGCCTCTGTCCTGGTGCATTCTGGGAGCTGGACACAGCCCTTGCACTCTTCCTGGAAGCATCGTAACATAACCAACAACCCCAGGCCTGAGGGATGAGGCATTCTTTGTGCAGTTGCCTTTCTTTCCCTAAGTAAGGGTAAGGGAGCAATCCAGGCCCAGTAAAGAAACCAATACGTTCTCGGAAGCAGGCAGACCCTGAAGCTTTCCACGGAATAGATGCTGCTAGTTAACCCCAACAGTAGTCACAAAAGGCCACTGGGGTTAATCTGTGTCCATCCATGAGCTCCAGGAAAAGTCTAGAGAGGGCTGACAGTCCCCTTACACAGTTACGCTGTACGGTGCCAAGGCCAATACTGACACATTTTTTAAACTATTAATGTCAGTGTCCTTCCTTTTCACTTTATAGCTCTATCTTATCATTCAACTTTTAAGGGTAATGTAGCTCAACTATTAGGAAATTTGTCAATGTTGCCTAATTGTCAACATGATAAACTATGTGTTAGATACATCGATTCATGCTATGGATACCGGGGAAAATAATGTACTGTGCGCTAGACCCCAAGAATCCAACAGACAGCAAGATGGGGCGCCAACCAGCATGAACCTGCCCTCAAGTAGGCAGCTGAGCACGATTATCTACTTGTATTTCAGGCTAACTGATGGATTTCCTAAATCATCCCTTACCCACTTCTAGAGGTATGAAGAGCCTCTAAGATGGGCAGGCATCCATTAAACATGTAACAGTTGATCTAAAAACAGAACCAAAATATAATCTCCTAATATGGTGATTCATGGTGGTCTGAAACACCATGTTGCAGAAGCTCAGTAAATATGTATTTTATTTGTCAGTGAGTGGACTTTAACACATTTTTAGTAGCAGTTCTTAAAGTTTAGCATACATGAGAATATATGAGCATGGGTCCCAGGAACCTGTATATTTAATAAATTCTCTGGGTGATTTTAATGCAGGTAGACTGCAGACTGTATTTTGAAAACCAGTAAAATACAGCCCAATCCTGATAAGCTTTGGCAGAGTTTTCCCTTTGGAAGTCTGCTGTTTAGATCCCTTAGCACTAAAAACAAAATCCTGGGAATTTTCTTCTGCCACTTTGTAGGTTGATTAATTGATTGGCTGGTGGGCAGAGTGGTTCTTAAGTATGTGGTTGTAGAGTATAGTGCTTTCTGGAACTTGAATGTCCCTACAGTTCATCTGGGTATGTCGCAGTTCCTGATTCAGTAGGTCTGGGGTGGAGCCTGAGATTCTGCATTTCTAAGAACCTTGCAGGGACCACCAACACCGCCCGTCTGCAACCACATTTTGAGTAACAAGGGCCTAGTACAATCTTGGAATTCATTAAAAAGCTGCCTCACTTCACTTTGGCTTGTTTAATACAGGCCTTATTTATTTTCTAAATAAAATTCTGAGCCTTAAATACACTTAAGGAATTCATTACAAGGGCTTTAAACTGTTCCTATTTCAAATATAATATGAAAATTTTGTTTCTTTCTTGTGCTACAAATTGTTCTCTTTAATGTTAATGTAATATTTTAAGCCATTAAAATTAGAAGCTATGAGAGAAGGAGATGGTGAACTTAACTGCATGATTTGGGGGGTGGGGGGGATTTTGTTGTTTGTTTTTTAAGAAGAAAGTTTGTATATTTACCATACTCCTCAGGACGGAGACAAGCCCCAAATGTGTGGTCTGGGGGAACATTCATTGTTTCTGCAATGCTATTAAAGAAAACAAATATTTTAGTGAAAATTCCCACCACATGGCATCCCTGGAATTTAAAATATGTTTGCCATATGTTTTTAATCGCCTATATTTTCTCCTATAACCAAACTATGAGAATCAAACAGAAGTTCTCCAACAGATCTTTTCCCTAATCTCCCACTCGCATTAGCAATGGCTGAATGCTTTCACTGGCTTTCAGTGAAAAAGTCCAGACTGAAAAAGAAAAAACAGAACATACTCAAAGCAGAATTATGGAAGTACATATATATACATGGGGGGGGGGGCGGGGACAGGGAAGAGAGAGGAAAATATAATGCAATAAGTTAAATTTCTGAGATCTCAGAAATAAAGCTTTACACAAAATTCTTCCACCCTGTTCTCCAAAGGCCCTGTCCATTTTGGAGACTCAGTACTTTCCTGGAACCCCAAGCGCTATAGAGGCTAATAAGAGTTCCCTGATTAACACAAAAGGATGATCCTTATTTAATTGATAGAACCTAATAAAACACAAACCAAAATTTACCACAAGAGTAGTTTGTAAATTTGATCCAAAAACATTTTCAATTCTAAGTTAATCATGAACTTACGGATCTAAAATTCTTCCAAGTTTATGTTGAAATTTTTCTTTGAAATCATCAACTCTCTTGGATACAACCTTAGCTCCTCTTTTCCTATAAAATTAGAAAATTGTCAGGTATCTGTATTACCTAAAGTATTCTTGGCTACCAAATATACATATGGTGAGGAATACCATAGTATCATTTGGGCCATCACAAAATAAATCCAGTTTCAAAAGAAATTATATGCTAAAAAGAAAGCTTTATGTGTTCATTCTTCTATCATGTATATTCTATTATAAAGATAAGTTTATAATAGAATATAAAATTTTGATTAAAGAATAAGACAAGCAAACAAAATTTTTTTCAGTAAACAAAAAGAGTTAATATCATTCTTATAAGTGTAACTCCTAAAACTGCTAACGGAAAAGTAAGCATAAAAGAAATAAATAAACAAAGGATATAAACAAATAACTCAAATCTAGTAAGCAAATATATGGAGAAATTATAATACTCTCCAGTAATAAAAGAAATATAAGATAAAAGAACAACAAAGTACCACTTTTTAATAGTACATAAGTAAATATATATATATATATATATATATACACACACACATATAGAGAGAGAGAGAGAGAGACAAGAGACAGAGAAAAAGAATATCTAACATTGGCAAAAAGTATTGTAAAACACTTGTAGATTGCGAGTGCAAATTGCTATAATCCTTTTGGAAATAATTTGGTAACATGATTCAAAAAGCATAAAAATGTTCATCCTCTTTTATCCACATCTGAAAACCAATCATAAGGAGATAATCCACATAATTAAGTGTGAAAAGAAGTTACATTTATAAAACTGCTTGTAGCCTCACTGTCTACGATGGGGAAAAAAAAGAAAAGAAAAGAATCTAAATGTTCAATCCTGGAGGGTGATTATGTTGTATTAACAAGAACACACTTTGTGTGCATTCAAAATGTTGGTTATTTAGAATACACAGCAATATAAAATTATTTTATGTTAAGTGAAAAACCAGGATATAAAATGTTATTGCACTCTGATTAAAGCTATGCAAAAATCAACACAGGAAGCCACACTAGAAAGAAATAGAGTAAAAAGATAATAAAGGTTGAATTAAGGTGACAGGATTATGGGTGATTTTATTTTGCCAATTTTCTGTAATATAATTTCATTACTTCTATCACTGTGATTAAATGACTAAGAATTTCTTTTGAGAACTGCAAAATTACAACACTGCTATTTAATAACATTAAAATTAATAAATTATTGTTTTGCTAAGACTAAAAACAATGAACATTAAACTCTTAGATTCCATTTGCTTTTAAAACTATTTCCTGTTCTGGAGAAATATGGAGTTGAATAAATTTCTGGAGAAGAGTGACACTCTGTGGAGAAACAAAAGATGAAATATAAAGTAATTCATCTTTTATTTCTTCATTTACCTCCCATTAGTTCAAAAAGGGAGAAAAAGAACAATATGGGTAAAGTCAGAATAAATCAGAGGCAGTTTAAGGACTGTAATTTGAACAAATAAAGTTGACAATCTAAAGCCAGCTCCAAGGACTTCCCTGGTGGCACAGTGGTTAAGAATCCCCCTGCCAATACAGGGGACACAGGTTCGAGCCCTGGTCCAGGAAGATCCCACATGCTGCAGAGCAACTAAGCCCACACGCCACAACTACTGAGCCTACGCTCTAGAGCTCGAGAGCCACAACTACGGAGCCCGGAAGCCCACGCGCCTAGAGCCCAAGCTCCGCAACAAAGAGAAACCACTTCAATGAGAAGCCCGCGCACCACAACAAAGAGTAGCCCCTGCTGGCCGCAGCTAGAGAAAGCCCACATGCAGCAACGAAGACCCAACGCGGCCAAAAATAAAAAATAAATAAATAAAACCAGCTCTAAGGGGCATGATTAGGAACATGCCTGGATGGTAAAGGTAAGGATTCTAAGTCATGGAGCCTACGCTTCTCAGCCTAAAAGTGCCTGGGTTATGTTTCTGGGAGAATCGGGAAGTATTTCTGAGCAGACAAGTATGTCAGAGTATCAATAACTGTAACATCATTACACACCTCACAGTATTCACTAACCAACTCAGAGTGAAGTCTCTGTGTGCCAATCAATTTTTTCATTCAGACACATACACCCACACACACACACACCCCATTTCAACATTCTGATTCTTCAGACCAAAGGTCATAAACAGAATATAGATAGAGGTAGTTTTATGGAGGAAATATATTCCTTAAAAGTGTATATCCCTAATAACTCTCAAAAGTTAAGAGTGAACCAAATTTATGTTAAAATAGTGCATATCAAAGTGAGATGTAAACAAAACAGAAAGAGACTCATAGACATAGAAGACAAACAATGGTTACCAAAGGGGAAGGTGGGGGAAGGATAAATTAGGAGTTTGGGATGAACAGTTACACACTACTATATATAAAATAAGTAACCAATATATGTAACAGGAATATAGTTCCCTGTGCTATACAGTAGTCCCTGTATAGCACAGGGAACTATACTGCATATCTTATAATAACTTAGAATGGAAAAGAACCCGAAAAAGATTAAATTAATATATATGTGAATAAATAAATCACTTTGTCGTACACCTGAAACACCTGAAACTAACACAACATTGTAAATCAACTATTCTTCAATTTAAAAATAAAGACAAAAAAAGAAGAAAATAGGAACAAAAAAAAAAAGAGATGTAAACGAATATACTTCACTCCAAGTTTATAATAGAAATCACACTGAAGAATGAAGTAGTGAGTCCTTTTTGAAATACAACAAATCAAGGGAATAAAGAATCTATCATTTCAGCAATAATTTTCCAACTAAGTTCGAAATACAGAAAGTGATCAAATAAAACAGTGTTCCATAAATGATGTTTCCTTGTGGGTAGAGACAAGTTGGTGGGAAATGCATCCTGCATATGGCCTGCTTTTATAAATTCAGTGTGGTTTTTTATGACTATCCCTAATGTGCTTGTTAATGACCCAAAAGCTCTACTCTTAGGACCTCTATAAGGACCACCATGTGAATATGTTTATTTCATATCTTTAAGAAATGGATAGTAGGTTTAATATTTCTAACCTTTCAGAAGTGGATAAACCGTATTTGTCACCTTCTTTTAAGTATCAATTTCTATGTTATATTTAATTATAAATATCTAGTGAAATACTCAAATCATTTCTTCATGTTTTCCTTTATGTATGTTTTAATAACTTTAATAGTGATAAATTCATGAATATTTGTTTTATAAGCTCTTCTTCTATACCCTAAAGCAAAACTATCTCATACGGGTTTAGGATAATATTGAAAGAATTTCTTCTGTGTTTGTGTTTTAACATTATTGTTTTCAATAATTCAAGTATCAGAAACTCATATAATAAGGGAGTGGGAGAAGAATGGAAATCAAAATTTCAGGCCTGTGATCACAGAATCCACTGTCTATACCCCTGGTGCAGTGGTTAAAGACAGCCCCTGGAGACACACTGCCAGGGTTGCATCCCTACCCCTAGTATTTCTCAGTCGCACGATCTTGGGCAAATGATTTCACTTCTCTGTACTTCAGTTTCTTCATCGGTAAAATGGAAAGGCTAAAATTCTAGTACACCTGAAGTATAGTTGAATTACAGTGTTGTTAGTTTGCTGTATAGCAAAGTGACTCAGTTATGCATGTATATACATTCTTTCTCATATTCTTTTCCATGATGGTTTATCACAGGATGTTGAATATAGTTCCCTGTGCTGTACAGTAGGACCTTGTTGTTTATCCATTCTGTATATACCAGTTTGCATCTGCTAATCCTAAACTCCCAATCCTACCCTCTCCCACCCTCTCGCCCCCTTGGCAACCACCAGTCTATTCTCTGTGTCCCTGATTTTGTTTCTGTTTCATAGATAGGTTCAGTGAATAAACTTTTCCATACCCCCCTGAAAAAAATTATAGTACACCTACCTCACAGAGGTGTTGGTAGTATTAAATTAATCATATATAAAGTACTAAGCATTTGGCCTCTATAACTGGGAGCTGTTATTTCAGCGACCAGACAGGCAAATGAGCGAGGCAGGTGAGTGCCTGTGGGAATGTGCAAACTCTGTGCACCCTGGGGGCCTATGGAAACTTGGAGGGCCAGTGTATCCTTTAAAGAGGACAGAGGGTGTAAAAAATGGTACAAATGAACTTATTTACAAAACAGAAATGATGTCACAGATGTAGAAAACAAACTTATGGTTACCAAGGGGGAATGGGGGGGGGGGGCGGGATAAATTGGAAGATTGGGATTGACTTATACGCACTACTGTATATAAAATAGATAAACAACAAGGACCTACTGTAGAGCACAGGGAACTCTACGCAATACCCTGTACTGACCTATATGAGAAAAGGATCTAAAAAAGACTGGATAGATGTACATTTATGACTGGTTCACTTTGCTGTACAGCAGAAAGTAATGCAACATTGTATTTGTTCTGTTTTGTTTTGTTTTGTTTTTGTTTTTGGCCACACTGTGCAGTCATGTGGGAATCTCAGTTCCCTGACCAGGGATCGAACCCGCAACCCCTGCAGTGGAAGCTCAGAGTGGATGGCCAGGGAAGTCCCAACACATTGTAAATCAACTATACTCCAATAAAAATTAATTTTTAAAAAGTTACAAACTAAAAAAATAAAGAGGGCAGAGAGCAAAGCAAATCCACTCTCACCATTAATGTATAGAAATGCAAGCCCAGTATATTCGTTTCCTGTGGGTGCTAGACACATTACCATGAACTTGTGGCTTAAAACAGTAGAAATGTATTCTCTCACAGTTCTAGAGACCAGAAGTCTGAGATCAAGGTGACAGCAAGGCTGCATTCCCTCCAAAGGCTCTAGGGGATAATCTGTTCATTGCTTCTTCCAACATCTGGAGGCTGTTGGCTTTTTTTTTTTTTTTTTGGTCTTCCTTAGCTTGCTGTCACATCATTCCAGCCTCCTCCATCTTCACATCACCTTCTTCTCCTCTGAATGTCTTCTGCTTTTCTGTCTCAAACCTCCCTCTGCCTTTCCCTTATGAGGACACTTGTCATTGGATTTAGGGTCCACCCAGATCATCCAGAATGATCTCTTCATCTCAAGATCTTTAGCTTAATTGCATTTACAAAGACCCTTTTCCCATATAATATAACCTTCATAGGTTTTGGGAATTAGAACATGGACCTCTTTGGGGGCCACCATTCAACCCAGTACCTCAGTATTTTCAATCTTCTGATTTTTTAAACATAGTAGGAAATATAGGTTTTTATTTTGTTTGTTGGCTTAGATATAAAATATAAGACAGGGAATGAAAAACTAAGGAAACTTATTTTAATTTCTTAGGAAAGTAGTCAAAATGTAGAATGCAGGTGTAAAAAGGTCACAGTTTGTGAGAGTTAAGTCAGATGCTTAGGTGCCCAAATAACTATTAAAGAAAGCTGAATGATAAATGACAGGTCAATTATATGTGACATGATTGCCTTTGTTGAGACTTGAAACCCCACTATCTTTAAGAAACATAGTAGGGTTGATCCCATAGATTAAAAACATTCAGGTATGTCTTCCAATCTGCTGGAAAGACATGAAATTACTTTAGAATCACAAACACACACACAGGGAATTCCATGGCAGTCCAGTGGTTAGGAGTCTGCACTTCCATTGCAGGGGGCCTAGGCTCTATACCTGCTGGAAGAACTAAGATCCTGCAAGCCACGTGGTCAAAAACAAACAAACAAAAAAATCAAACAGAAAAAAACCCAACAACAACAACAAAAAGACAGTATCATGGTCATCTCTGGGGGAACTGGACAGTTTAGAAGACATATCACTGTGTATCTTTTTCTATTATTTTTATGTTTGAACCATGTCACTGCATTACCTCTTCAAAAAATAAACGTAATAAACTTTCAAGTCCATATGCCATATACCTAACACTTGTTCCAAGACACAACATACTTAAACTTACATTTGTAGTTCGTGAAGCCAATGTAAAGTTTTTGCCATGTTTCGTCCATCATTAAAATGTGGTGTTGGGATCCCATACAAGTTAAATCTATGAAAACTTGATGGATTATACTTTCGGTGCTTTGCTTCTCCTGAGAAAAGAAAAGGGAAGACTTCTGACTTAAGCAACACAACTTTGTGCAAGAAGCATGTGATGTTCTCACTGACAATGAAAATGAGAGTGGGAAAAAGAATGGAACTGTCACAGCGCAGGAAACTGCACACATTTGGCTACAGATGACAGACGCATTCTCCCATGTGAGCTGGGAGACTGGTGGAACAAGCGTTCCTTGTGTTAATATTTGGAAAGTAAGTAGAAAAATGATGTAGGAGAAAGACATATAACTGATGAAAAATTCAGGGCCCATCAATGTTAAAGAAATCCTTAAGATCAGGGGAGGTACTGCAAGGCTTTGTGACCCCAGCGGTGCTTTAAGCTATGCTAAGATTTGAGAGATTGGTGTTGTATACTTGCTCTCACTGAGATTTGCGTTACAACCTTCACATTTCGTTATAATCACTTATCTCATATTAGAGACATTCAAAGCGTGATAGAGGGCTGAGAACCCAACAGGGAGGCCTTTATTTTTAAGATCTAGTACTGTACCATGATGTGGTATTAGTTTTCTATTTGTAGTTAAGAAAGTAAGACTGAAACTAGAGATCAGCTAAAAGGTTATAAAATGATGGAGAAAAGATATTCAGCCTCACCAGTAACCCAAATAATGTAAGCAAAAACAATAGCGCACAGTCATAATTCGACTCTCAGTTAAGCAAAAATAAAGAAGATTGGCAAAGCTCGCCATTGGGGAAGATGCAGGGAAATGGAAATTCTCATACACTGTGCCTGTGAGGGCAAACTGGGGCAGCTATTCAGGTGGAGAGTTTGGCTTTAAGAGTGAAATTTTCAGATGCTCAGAAATGTAGGAATGTATCCTATGGAAACAAATCACATTCACAAAGATATATAAACAATACATTTTTGTAATCCTGAAAAATACAATATTGATAACTGACCTGAAAAGACAACCAAGAAATTTCATATGTGGGGGGGGGGGGGGGGGCGGGAAGAAAAAGGGGAAAAAAAAAGTGTGTACAGTAGGATGCAAAACACACACATACACTCATATATGAATGAGCAAAGAAAAGCATATATGAAAGTATCACCTATGGCAGACTGGGAATTGTGGGAGATTTTCTTTGCATTTCATATACTTCTATACAACCTGAATTTTATAAAAGAAAATATGTATTACTTTAGTAATAATTTAAATTAAGTGTATTTAAAAGAGGTTGTTATTGTTATTGAATGATGTCCTTGACATACTATTTCAAGTAAATGCATATAGCAGTTTCTCCAAAAGCATAAAGATTATTGTCACATTTAACTGAAGACAGCTCCGTGGATGGGGGTTAGAAAGATGTTTGATGTATCAAATGTAGTTATCTCTGGCTAATGGGATTTCAAGGTTACATTTACTTTTTCTTCATTTTTCCATGATATTTACATTCTCTACAATTATATTTTTATAATAAAAAATAGTGCTTTCATTAAAGGGAAAAAGTAAAAAATAAATATTTAAAGGATTGGATTCTATTCCTTTTCAAGAGACTAGTGAGACTTTTGTAAAAATCAGCAAATGAAAGTAATTTCAGTCATGTGATAGTCCATTAGAGTCTTCTAAATATTAAAAAAAAAAATTGGACTGGGAGTTTGGGACTAGCAGATGCAAACTACCATATATAGAATGGATAAACAGCAAGGTCCTAGTGTAGAGCACAGGGAACTATATTCAATATCCTGTAATAAACCATAATGGAAAAGAATGCACATATGTATAACTGAATCACTTTGCTGTACACCAGAAACTAACACAACATTGTAAATCAACTATACTCCAATATAGATAAATAATTTTAAAACTACACTCATTTTCCTCCAAATTTTCCTCCAAATGCTAAATGCATGTAAAGGGTGTCTATATACATATTCATTGAAATAGTTCTTTCTTAAAACAATTAAATGGCATTGGATTAGATTGTGCTATCGATGCTAAACTTTTCTAAAAATGAATAAAATATTTTCACAAGAGAGGAATGGAGGGAAGGAGGAATAAAGAAAAGAAAGACTAGAAGGAGGAAAAGAAGAAAGGGAGGGGACTTCCCTGGTGGCGCAGTGGTTAAGAATCCGCCTGCCAGTGCAGGAGACACGGGTTCCGGCCCTGGTCCAGGAAGATGCCACAGAGCAGCTAAGCCCGTGTGCCACAACTACCGAGCCTACGCTCTAGAGCCCGCGAGCCACAACCACTGAGCCTGCGTGCCACAACTACTGAAGCCCACGCGCCTAGAGCCCGTGCTGCACAACAAGAGAAGCCCCCGCAATGAGAAGCCCACGCACTGCAACGAAGAGTAGCCCCCGCTCACCACCACTAAAGGAAGCCCACGCGCAGCAACAAAGACCCAACTCAGCCAAAAATAAATAAAATAAAATAAATTTATATTAAAGAAGAAGAAAGGGAGGGACAGAGCCAGGGACGCGGCGGCGGAGGAGACACGGAGAGAAGCCTTGTCAAGGCTGTGAAAAAGCGCGGTGGAAGCAGCCGTGGGGGGATGGAGATGATCTCAGGACCGGGGTGTACCGGCAGCGTAAGGAACCAGCAGAGACTGGTCATGGGAGAAGGGAATGGCTGACTCCAGCCGGGGAGCAATGGGCATAGCAGACAAGCCCCAGAAGGAGTATGATGTGAGGGGGCGGTGGAGGAGAAAAGTAAAGAAATAAAGACGGAGAGAGGGGTCTTGTGCTGCAGTGAAGGGCTAGTCTTACTTCTAACTAATGCAGATTAGTTCGTGAATCATGCACAGGTCATCGGCTTTCTCAGGACAGGTATCAGAGTCTAATTGTCAATCCTCTGTTAGATCAAGATTCTACGTAGCACCCACACGTCAACAATTAAATTGTAGTTTACAGCAAACATCCAATGCCTTTTAGTTATGCTATAGCATAATTCTAGTAATAAGGCTTTTAGTCAAGATCACTTAATAATAATAATAAAAATAATGATAATAGTTACTGAGCCCTCACTATGTTCCAGGCACCATGCTTGGCATTTTGCAGGCACTCACTTCATCCTCGCGACATTATTATCCCTATTTAATAAATTTAAAATAGATGGTGATAAGTAAAATATTCAAGGTCTAATAGATAATAAATGGGGCTTCCCTGGTGGCGCAGTGGTTGAGAGTCCGCCTGCCGATGCAGGGGACAAGGGTTCGTGCCCCGGTCCGGGAAGATCCCACATGCCGCGGAGCGGCTGGGCCCGTGAGCCATGGCAGCTGAGCCTGCGCGTCCGGAGCCTGTTGCTCAGCAACGGGAGAGGCCACAACAGCGGGAGGCCCGCGTACCGCAAAAAAAAAAAAAAAAAAAAAAAAAAGATAATAAATGGACAAGCTAGGCCTTGAACTTGATCTGACTTGAAAATTTCTGCACTTGACCATTATCTAATATTCCTCGTGTAAAGCAAAGCACTTAGAATAATCCTATTTGAATAAAAAACAAGATTAGACTACCCAACATTTAATCTTACTTAGCTATTTTTTTCATTTTAATGAAACATATCTTTCTGCATTTTATACCCAAAATGCACAAGTGTATGTGTTCCCAGCTATCGGGGTTTATAACCTTATAAGTAATAAGTTATTATTTATTGATCACCTATTATATGCCAGGCATTTTAACTTTAAGCACATCATCTCCCTTATTCCTCTTCACAAATCTGAGTCTCATATTCTCAGGTCCATTTTACACTGGAGGAGACTTACCTTCATAATAATCATTGTGAGATACAATATACAGATCGTGTCCTGCCTGTCCTTCTTCAAATACTTCTTGATGGGATTTTGGTGGATTCACCACCTCTCTAGCAGATAATTCTGAAGGAAGAAGTAATGAAATCAGTTTTAAGGCATTTTTCAGCTCTTTATAACATATTTAAGTTGACTAGAGCAAATGACAAACTGGTATGCTAACTACATAAGCTACATGGGCAAAAAGCCAACATACATAGAGATTTATCACCAAAGACAGGAATAGCCCAGGCATCGCTGTCTTAAGGATCCCACTTGAACAGATTCAATCCCTAGAATTCTGAAGAACTCCATACTGGTTAATCATTTGGTTGTCCTGAGCTATATGCCAAGCCCAGTTAAATTCCCAGTTTTAAGGATCTCAGAAGGATACTTTTTATTTTAGTTTGCTCCAGACTTCCCAAGATGATCTAGGCAAATTTGAATCACAAATCAGTTTCAGAAACCCTGATGCCCTGTGGGGAAGACTTGATGCAAATGTTGGCAGCTGTAGACAACAGCACACACCCTGAATCTGTTTAGATGTGAATAGCCATCTTCAAAGTAGCCCCAAGTGCCGGGGAAATCACTGGCATCAGAAAGAAATTCTTCTTCTTACTGCTCCCAAACCTAGAGCTAGAAGATCTTTGTTGAACAGCTGCTTTCCCAGGACTGGTGGTCCCTGGTTTTATATATAGCGAATTATTTTCTTTTTATTGTTTCATGTAATGATTTTTAAATGTAATTCCATTTACAATTTCACTCTTCTCTTTCAACCTAACAACATACATTAAGATGTTTTCTTTTGGACTTTCTTTTGGACTTTCTGCCAAGAAGTGGAGTCTGTAAACAGTTAAGAATACCAGAAGGTAGCCCTACTCAGAATAATCCTGTAAAGCAGTGCTTCTTTTTGATGTGGGAACCATTACACCTATTAATACACATATATACATTTTAGAACATTCTTTCTATTACATATTTAAATGAGACACACCTAGGCAGTACTTTCCATATTAAATTCTTGATAGCGGTTATGATATAATTACTGTAATTCTGTAATGCCTGGTGTACTTAAATACAATTTTTAATCCTATTTAAAAGAAAAAAAAAGATATTTTATCTGTTCTAAAACACATTTTTCATGTTTCAAGTTTTAACAAGTTTTAACTTTAGATCTGATAAACTAAAGTACAACTGCAGATTTTGCATTCCAAGAGAAAGGCATAATTTATCTCCAGAACAGATGTTACTATGTTAAGGAAAGTAATCTAATGGACATTTTGGTGAAAAAAAGATAAGTTCCTGGTGCAGAGCCGCAGTGGGTGCAGAAAGATAAAGAAAGAAGCGAATTCCTCTGCAGGATGATAAAAAGATGGAATTTGAGTTTTCCTGTAATAAGATCCCTGGAAGGAGAGGGTAAGAGACCAGAAAAGGCTAAACGTGAGAAGGTGTAAAGGGAAAGCACCCAACAACATGGCAGGATGCTGGGGCTGCAGAAGAAAAAATGGCCTGTGACCAATTCTATTCTAAGTCATTTGTTGAAAGATTGCTTCACTCCCTCTCAAGATGAGAGGGGAATCTGCTCTGATACTGCCTGTTAGGTTAATAAGCAAGTGTACACATCATGGATCTTCATGAATGAGTGTTGTACACAGCATTTACCTAACATCTGTTTTGTGGTCTTTGTATGAAACAGAATTTCATAAAGAGTTAAGCACAGACGTAGAGAACAAACTGGTGGTTGCCAAGGGAGAGGGTGGGTGGAGGAGGGATGGATGGGGAGCTTGGGGCTAGCAGTTGCAAACTGGTATATATAGAATGGATAAACAATACGGTCCTACTGTATAGCACAGGGAACTAACTATATTTAATATCCTGGGATAAACCATCACAGAGAAGAATACAAAAAATTAGGTATATATGTGTATTACTGAGTCACTTTGCTGTACAGCAGAAATTTACACAACATTGTACATCAACTATACTTCAATACAAAAAAAATTTTTAAAAAGAATTAAAAGTTATGAACACATTAGAGGTTTTGGTGGAAATAAAACACACAAATAGATGTCCAGGGGAAAGAGATAGCAACCCTCACAGCTGGTCCCAAGATCAACTTCCCGGAGTCTTTTTCCTGTCTTTACACCATCTCTACTCTGCTCCCTGAATCTCCTCTCCAAACCCTGAACTCTTACTGCCTTGACATACATCAACTCTAAGGCTTCTGGGTCTGAGAGTAACTTTCTTGCTATGATTCCCACCTTTCATTCTGGGATCAACATTTACACCAGCACTAAATAAATCCCAACAGGATATTTACTCCCATTTTCTAAGAAGACATTTTATCACTCCTTCCCCACCCTTTATTTTCACTACCTCTGATGACTGCCGTCCCAAATGTCGTGTTGAGTATATCCAGGCCTTTAGGTAATCCTGGCGTCTGATCATGAGATTTTCCTAACGGTGCCCGTTGATTGCTAAAATAAACTGATTCCTTCTTATCTTTCATTTTCTGTTGAAAGGTTGTAATAGGCTGTGGGTTGATCAGTACCTTTGCCTAAAGAAATCGTACAAAGCAAAGATGTAACAACCAAAAAAAGGAAAAAAGTATGAACACTGAAACTCAATAGCTGGGGAGAAGACAATATGATTGTGGGAAAACATTTCATGATGGTTGTCTGGGCTCACCTTCAAATGAACCATCAGAATTGGGGTTATGCAGCTTAGACATGTCTAAACATGACTTTTCATCGGGGCTGAAGCATTTATGAGGGCAACTCCCTGGTTACTTGACTCAAAGGTTCCAGAAAAGTAGGAATGACAAGTGCAAGAGCCACGTGATTCCCACCAGCTCCCTCCAGGTATAAGATCAGGTCTTCTGACCCTTGACTGTCCATTCAATCTGTAGCAGGTAACACCGGGACCCTGCGTGCACACAATGCACGTACAAGCGCTCTTAGCATCTCCAGCAATATCACCCAGCCTTCGTCCCCACCATGCTTTAACAAACCTTGACAGCACTTCTCTTTACTGTGAGAAAATTAAGTGCAGCTTGGCTTTTATTATCTGAGGGGAGAATATTAGTCTGTGGCTTAAACCATTGACTTTTCTACATTCACCCTCTTGGCTGAGGCTGCTTGGATTTTTTTCACTGCCCAAGATTAAGAGTGGGAAGGAGATATTTCACTAATACCTCATTTGTTCATTTTCACCTTGGTAAGTGAATAATGTACAGGGAAAAATAGAAAAGAAGTTACCGGTGTTGAAATTTTAGATCTGATCCCATGTGTCAAAGAAGGTGCAATTTGGGGATCATTTGCTCTGCCGTAAAATACTCTTTCAGCTCCAGCAGGTGGATATCTGAAGTTGAAAAATTTTTTTGCTTCAGGTGGGGTCATTAGCTACCAACAGGGAGAGAAGAAAATAGAATTATTAAGTACAGTGGATTAGATATTAGCAAGACTGATCTATACCAATCAATGAACACCCTTCATTACATGAGTTTAATCAGTACCTGGGGAGCTACAGCTCCAAAAAATGAAACATCCTGAAAATTTTTTAATAGAAATAAACAACATATTTTAAAAGTTATATTTAGAAAACAGCCAAGAAGTATCCAGGTTAGGAAGCATACCATAAATGACTATTTCCCATAGAAATAAATGGAATCTCCTGTAGTTTTTGTAGAGCTGGAAATTGTAAGCCTGGAATTTTCACTTCCTCGGACAAACTCAATAGAAGGCCCCAAAATACAGTAAAAATAATCCAAATTGACCACGTTAAATTTATGCAACTCTCAGAAGGAATGTTGAGCGTTGTTTATCTTATGTTCACACAAATGCATTTTTTTTTTTTTCTTTTGCGGTACGCGGGCCTCTCACTGTTGTGGCCCCTCCCGTTGCGGAGCACAGGCTCCGGACGCGCAGGCTCAGCGGCCATGGCTCACGGGCCCAGCCGCTCCACGGCATGTGGGATCTTCCCGGACCGGGGCACGAACCCGTGTCTCCTGCATCGGCTGGTGGACTCTCAACCCCTGCACCACCAGGGAAGTCCCACACACAAATGCATTTTGAAAACACTCACCCTGGGAAGTTTTTCAGTCAAGCAGTTTGCAGCTCTGTATCCAATCGGAAGAACTTTCCCTGCCTAAAGAGAAAAAAAGCAATAATTGGTCACTGTCAGGTCCAGGGGTAGTGTTTTGAAGAATGGAATATATTTCCAATTTGGCCTATGTATCTAATGCTAAAAAGTTACTTTCAACTACTTAACACAATTAAGAAAAGTAGTAAGAACAATTAGCAAATCTAAGGCAATCCTGATGTAGAATATAAACGTTAGATGCTACATATATTCAAGCATACCTTTTTTTTTAACAGTGCAGCATTATTAGTGATCCATCAATTATAGGACCTCTGCAACATGCTGAGGGATTCAACTTTCAGAAATAATCCCGTCATAGTTCACAGGTTAATTATCGGCTGTCCTATTGTCATCAGTACAATGAGAGTGTGGCTGAATCCAAGCTAAACTCAAAGTATTAAGTATTTCTGAGTGGGTGTGGGTGTGTTTGCACTGTGGGTGTGTTTCACCAACACCCTAACTTTTTTTTTTTTTTTTTTTTTTTGCGGTACGCGGGCCTTGCACTGTTGCAGCTTCTCCCGTTGTGGAGCACAGACTCCGGACGCGCAGGCCCAGCGGCCATGGCTCACGGGCCCAGCCGCTCCGCGGCATGTGGGATCTTCCCGGACCGGGGCACGAACCCGTGTCCCCTGCATCGGCAGGCGGACTCTCAAACACTGCGCCACCAGGGAAGCCCACCCTAACTTTTGATATATGCGAACATGTCACCCCTGGCCAAGCTCCTTCAATGAATGGCCCAAACCTCACTTGGTTTTGTTCACTTAATTCTAATTTGGGTCTTATCTGCCCTTCCCTTGCCCAAGCAAAGATTATAACAGTTCATTCCCAGAAATGCACCTCTTATCTATTTCCCGTTTATCATTTCAAGGCAGCTGATAGTTGTTTCTGCAAAGCATAAGTTTCTCTTTAAAAAAACGAGAGAAAGAAACTTCCCATACAGAATGTTCTAGGTCTCTGGAGGAGGATGGAGGAAATCAGTGAAAAGCAGAGAGGCTGAGAGCTGGGTGAATGGATGAATGTGTAGGTGTTGGCAGGGGGATGGATTAATTAGACAAATGAGGGATGACTGGATGACAATAAAGACAGGCGGATATAGGTGGGTAGGTGAAAGTTTTTTATTATGTTAAATGTTAACTGAGGAATTCCTCTTAGAGGGAGAACCATCAAGGATTAAGAGAGTAAGGACTTCCCTGGTGTCTCAGTGGCTAAGAATCCACCTGCCAATGTAGGGGACACGGGTTAGAGCCCTGGTCCAGGAAGATCCCACATGCCACAGAGCAACAAAGGCTGTGCACCACAACCATTGAGCCCACGTGCCACAACTACTGAGCCCGTGTGCCACAACTACTGAAGCCTGTGCACCTAAAATCTGTGTTCCACAACAAGAGAAGCTACAGCAATGAGAAGCCTGTGCACTGCTACAAAGAGTAGCCCCTGCTCTCCGCAACCAGAGAAAGCCCACGCGCAGCAACAAAAACCCAACACAGCCAAAAATTAATTAATTGATTGATTGATTGAAAAAAAGAGATTAAGAGAGTATCTTGATGACACCTCTGTGTATAAAAGAGGAAGCCCATAGACATGGTCAGACAGAGAAGTTAATTGCTTTGCTAAAAAATGGGAGAAAATATGAACTCTTGATGGGATAGACTAAAGAAGGATTAAGAGAGATGAGAGAAAGACTGAGAAAGAGGTGGGAGGAGGGAATGATCTAGCAACAAGGTCAGAGGCCGGGGGGCCCAAGATGCGAAACTGGCCAGTCACAAGCAGTCCAACCTTAATGCCAAATCTTGGGTAAATTCTACTTACACAACTACACAATGGGAGAAGAACCTTAGGTTAAAAAGGAAAGGGGCTGTGCTCTAACTTGAGCTGAACCAGGGTGGGGAAAAGAGAGGAGGGATGCAAGTGATTTTTTTAAATTTCTTTTTGTTTGTTTTTTATTTTATTTATTTGTTTGTTTGTTTTTTGAGATACAAGTGATTTTTAATTCAGCTGGTGATTGTAAGAAATCTCAGAGATATCAGGGAACATAAAGTCTCTCTTGCTATACATGTTATAGAAGCTCCAGCCATTCTTTTAAATATTTCATGTAAAGATTAACTCATAAGGAATGGAGATGTGGTACATATATACAATGGAATATTACTCAGCCATTAAAAGGAATGAAATCATGCCATTTGCAGCGACATGGGTGGACCTAGAGATTGTCATACTGAGTGAAGTAAGTCAGACAGAGAAAGAGAAAGAGAAAGGAATCTAAAAAGAAATGATACAAATGAACTTATTTACAAAATGGAAACAGACTTGCAGAGTTAAAGAACAAACTTATGGTTACCAGGGGGAAGGGTTGGGGGAAGGGATAGTTAGGGAGTTTGGGATTAACATGTACCCACTGCTCTATTTAAAATGTATAACCAACAAGGACCTACTGTATAGCACAGGGAACTCTTGTTCAATATTATGTAACAACCTAAATGGGAAAAGAATTTGAAAAAGAATAGATACATGCATATACATAACTGAATCAGTTTGCTCTACATCTGAAACGATATATCACAACCTTGTTAATCAACTATACTCCAATATAAAATAAAAAGTTAAAAAGAAAAAAGACTAATTCCTAAGGCTGGGGGTACCCAGGGCAGCTACTCGCCAGGTGCTACATGATGAGAGAGATGGAAGGAAGATGACTTTACTTGTCCGTCATCTGCTGACTTTCCAAGTGTTTGACATTGGATATTCCAGGTTTCTATCACTGTAAACATTCTGTTGGACAGAAATGCCTTTGGTATTCCTCATCGAGTTGCCTACTTGAAAAGCAATTTGATTCCAAATCAGTAGCTGTAATCAGGTTTGGATGTTCTCAGGCCATTTGATTGGGGACACAAAGATGGAAGCCATTATGTCTGATTTCTATCTACAGTGTCATGTTATGTGTGACAAGTCTCGCTCCAGTCATGGATCTCTTTTTATCTCTTTTTATTTCAGTTGTTTTCCAGGATGCCTGTTCATCAATTTGAGATATGAAGGATAGCAGAATTTGCCACCCCCATATATGCCTCTTTGGCATAAGGATTGTTTTCAACCAATTATTTTAAGAAACAGCAGAAGCTCTGAAAACAGAGTAGAAGTTACCCTTTTGTAAGGGACATGTACATTTTACAAAGGAAATCGCTTGTAAAGGTGTTTCCCTCTCTGTACTAGGAAGAGAAGGTTGACTCTAAATGTCCAGGAACTCTTATCAATGGAGAAGGCACTGATGTATTCTGCATAATAAACCTCACCCTTGTTTACCATGCTTTCCGTGGTAACCTCCCATAGCTGGCCTTCTTTTTGCCCCAACATCTTTTTTTTTTTTTCATAGTTAGATGAGTTTTCTTCTTTTGTTGAAGTATAGTTGATTTACAATGTTGTGTTAATTTCTGCTGTACAGCAAAGTGACTCAGTTATTTTTTTAATATTCTCTTCCATTGTGGTTAATATAGTTCTCTGTCAACATCCTATTTTTTTATAAGATTTTTTTTTGATGTGGGCCATTTTTAAAGTCTTTATTGAATTTGTTACAATACTGCTTCTGTTTTATGTTTTTGGTTTTTTGGCCTCGAGGCATGTGGGATCTTAGCTCCTCGATCTGGGATCGAACCTGCACCCCCTGCATTGGAAGATGAAGTCTTAACCACTGGACCGCCAGGGAAGTCCACCAACATCCTTTTTTGTCTGTAGCTAAAGATGGTATTTAAGGTGGTGACTTGGGCCATCTTGGGACTTACTCAATTTTCCTGGGTATCTTCCATGTATATACATGAGGTATACGTGTTAATAAATGTGTTTGCTTTTCTCTTGTTAATCTGCCTTTTGTCACAGGAAGTCTCCGCCAAGAACTCAGAAAGGTAGAGGGAAAATTATCTTCCCTCCCCTATTATTTCTCCATCAAGCTCCACAACATGGATATACTCTATTCTTCATAGCCTACACTTTGAATCTGGCTATCGCAAACATGCTTCCCAAGTTTGATGAAAATCTGTTGTGTAATTTTTCATGTGGTCCAGTAAGAGACAAACGGGGGCTTCCCTGGTGGCGCAGTGGTTGAGAGTCCGCCTGCCGATGCAGGGGACACAGGTTCGTGCCCCGGTCAGGAAAGATCCCACATGCCGCAGAGCGGCTGGGCCGGTGAGCCATGGCCGCTGAGCCTGCGCGTCCGGAGCCTGTGCTCCGCAACGGGAGAGGCCACAACAGTGAGAGGCCCGCGTGCCGCAAAAAAAAAAAAAAAAAAAAAGAGACAAACGGAATGAACTTTTGTTTTATTTACATAGATATAAACACACTAAATACACAACAGCAGGCAAATGGTTAAATAAAATATGGTACCTTCAAAAGATATGCTATTGTGGAATCATTTAAAATGATGTATATACATTTTAATGGTATAGGAAAATGTTCATGAATTTAAAACAAAGACGTAAATTTGCATCGTACAAATTCAAAGAATCACTGTCTGCAATGTGCACAGAACACCATAGACAAAAAGTTGTTAGTTGTGATCGCCATTTCTGAGTGGTGAGATTCCATGTGCTTTTATTTTCTTCTTTGTACTGTTTTCTCAATATTTTACTGCGTACTGCTTTATTACGCAAAAGAAAGCAATGAAGGCTTTCAAAAAATCTATAAACAGTATCAAATAGAAGGGAAACAGCTGCAAGAGCACTAGAAATAAGAATGAGAATCAAGTATATGCAGAGCCAAGATGGAACTTAAGAGCAGCTTTAACGGTCACCTTAAGTTCTACTTCCTGAGTTCTAAAGGGGGGACCTCTGCTGATCCTAGGGACCCCTTAACCCGAGAAAGGGAACAATGATCTTTTCTGAGTCTTTTTCCTTTTGCCTCAAGGGCATTTGTTTTAATGTCTCGGAAATGTCTTTGATTTCATCCTTCAATCCTCTACTGAATTTTTATTTAGACTCTCTAAATAACTTATATTTAAGTTCTAAAATGTCGTGTCTTCTTCTCTGGCTGTCCTTTCCTTTTTATTATTTTTATTTATTTATTTATTATTAATTTTTATTGGAGTATAGTTGCTTTACAATGTTGTGTTAGTTTCTGGCTGTTCTTTTAAAAGTTCCAAGCTTGTCTTACGAATGCAACATCTTTTATCTCTCAAATAACTTTCCTGTGTGCTTACATTTCCCCTGCTCTCTCTGGGTTTTCTGTTAGCTTGTTTCGGCCCCTCTCTTCAAGCTGGCATCTGATCATCACAAAGTTTAAGACTCCACAGAGATGATTATGGAGCTCCGTGTGTTACAGGGCTTGTTGACTCTCAGGCTTTCCTATAAGATGATCAGTTAATGAGGCAGCCTTTATTTTGGTAGAGTCCCCATATAAATTTTTTTTTCCTCTAGGCTATTCAGAATTTCCAGAGACTAATAATAATGGTAATAAAAACTGACGATAATAAAGCACATCACATAGGCTGGATACCATTCTAAGGGCTTCCTATGTATTATTTCATTTAATACTCATAATGGTTTCCACAAGGTAGGTACTATTATCATCTCCCTCGTAAGCAAAGCACAGAGAGGTTGAGTAACAGGGTTACACTGCTCATATATTGGCAGATATCTGAGCCCAAGCAGGCTGGCTTCTGAGTCTCTAATGTGTCATGCCCTCCTATCTCTCTAGTCACTGCCTACTGGTGAGAGGGTGGGCTTTACCCCCCAGCTGCTGGCCCTTGAAGGGCCCACTGGAAGAGGAAGCTAGGGAAACTGCACTACAGAAACTACACTTTTACTTACTAATGTCCCATTTTCAGCCTGGAGCTACCCTCCTGCCTTATCTTTGGCTTGGAGTCTTTTGACGGTTTTGGTAGAATGGAGTGGGAGCTGGTGGAGAGAGGTGGGAATCATGGGAGCATAGAATGGAGGAGGGGAACTGGAAACCCAGCTACACTGAATTTGGACCTCCAACCAATCCTTCAGTTTTCAGATCCAAGTTTTACTACATCTTCTTCCATGGGCTGAGCTTCTCAGGGATTATTCCAGGCAAATGGGATCATTTCTGGTGGAAATTACCACCTGATTTTCCCTCATTTCTGGTGGAAATTACCACCTGATTTCATTTCCCCCTGCAAAATCAGTGGCCATGTCTCCATCTTCTTATTTTCTAAAATTTATTGAAATTTTTAAACTGTTGTGTCCTCTTCTATTTTCTTTTTCCTCATGGTTTATTATCATAAGAAAAAAAATACAATTACAGGCCACCAAACTCAGGAAATTAGCATGGATATAATTCTAGTATCTAATATAAGGACCACATTCAAATATCACCAGTTGCCCCAGTACAGTCCTTCCTAGAAAAAGGAGTAAATCCAAGGTCACAGCGTAAGTGCTTGGTTCCTCTGAAAATCAGACACCCCCATTAGCCATACAAGAGATTTATGAAGGGAAACACCTGTGAAAGATGAAGGGGGAGGCGGAGGGTAGGCAGGGAGAGCTTTCAGACCATGTCACCTGTGAAGGGAGAGCAGGAAGGAAGTATTAAGAAGAGCTTCAGGCCACAGCACAGTTCTGAGAACACTTTGGCCAGGCCAGTGTGTGGTCTCTGAGACTACGTTTCCCATTAAAGGAATCTGTGTTGGCCAAACAAGTTCATTTCTAGAATCCCTGCCTTGCTCTGTCCTGGGGAGTGTGGCCTGGTGAAGGAATGCTGCAGGGGATCCATGGGGCAGCAGGTGGAGGCTGTCAACCGGCTACACTCTTCTCCCCACCCCCGACCCCGGCCCAGACCCCCACCCAGCAGGTCTTCTTGAGGGGAGTCAGGATCCAAGTGCCTCGGTAACCAGCACACATGCATAGCATTTACTTGTCATGTCTGTTCTGTCTTCTTTGGTCAGGAACAGTTCCTAATGTTCTCTTGTCTTTTATGACCTTGACAATTTTTGAGTATAGGTCAGTTATTTTGTTAAATGATCCTCAGTTTGGGTTTGACTAGTGTTCTCTTATGATGAAAGTTATACATTGTTGTCAGGGCTATCAGAGAAACAATGCTGTGTTTTTCTATCAGGAAGCACACACTGTCAATTTGTCCTATTAGTGTTAACTTTGATCACTAAAGGAAGGTAAAGCCAGCTAGGTTTCTCCACTGTAAAGTTTGTAATCAATAATTATTCTATGTAATGGATAAACAACAAGGTCCTACTGTAAAGCACAGGGAACTATGTTCAATATCCTGTGATAAACGTAATGGGAAAGAATATAAAAAAGATTTATATGTGTAACTGAATCACACTGCTGTACGGCAGAAATTAACACAACATTGTAAATCAACTATGCATCAATTTAAAAAATTATTCTGTGTAAATATCCAGTTCCTCACTAAACTTTTACCTACTGTTTTAATATCCACTGATGACTCTGACCTAAATCATTACTACTATGACGGTTGCCAAATGGTGACTTTCTAATTCCATCATTCCATCTGCACTATAGTGCAAGGAAATTTTTTTTTCTTGCTATGTTTTCAGTCACTCGTGTATTTATACCAGTATGGGCTCATGGATTTCTGTTTTATTCAATGGTAATTTCTTAATTGAAGTACAGTTCATTTACAATATTGTGTTAGTTTCCGGTTTACAGCAAAGTGATTTGGTTATTTTTTTTCAATGTTTTTCCATAGTTTATTACAAGATATTGAATATAGTTCCCTGTGCTATACAGTAGGTCCTTGTTCATCTATTTTATATATGGCAGCGTGTATCTGTTAATCCCAAACTCCTAATATATCTCTCCCTCCCTTCCCCTTTTATTCAATGTTAATTTTATTCAGTGCTCAAAGTATAACAGTTTAGGCCACTGGGAGCCTCTTCAAGCTTGTTTCTGCACCCCTTTGACATATCTGCATTATTCTTTAAGCACTTTCTTACTTTATAGTTCTCAAAGGTGTTCCAAGTTCATATCGTACTACACCAGCCCTAGAGTCAGCCATTCCCCCAAAGATTCCTGATTCCTTTTAGTAGAGAATGATATTTAGAAATCAAGATCCCGATTCTGGTGTGCTCATTGCTACTAAGTAAACATTGTTTCTAGATCCTCTTAGAGGATGGAGCTAGGAAATGTGTGGTGTATACACACCCCACACATTTGCATCTATATCAATTCTATGATACTCTGTTTAGTTAAATGTTTAGCTTAGATATTGACATGGATATAGACATAGATGATATAGATATAGATATAGATATAGATGATATAGACATAGACATAGACATAATACCATGAGTTTCCACCAATACCTCCAATCACAATCCAACACAACAGGATTCCTTCTATCCTCCTCCTTTTCGTATTAGTAAGTTTTTTCTCTACCAGTAAGAAACCTGGCTTCTACTGTCCTCGGTCTTTACTTATCTGCTCAGGCCCTCTGTCTGTAATCAAACTCCCAACTGCACTGACCACCTCCTCACTCAGGCACCTCCTTCCTCAGTTCCCAGCCACAGCAGTGCCACCTCCCTTAGCCAGCTCGTCAGTTGGTCCCCAATATTACAGGTTTCAGTGACCAAGTATGATTCAAGTTAACTCAGGAAGGTTGATATGAGACCATTTTCAGCTGCTAAAGACCCACTGACCCATAATCATCTACTCTCCAAACTCCGTGTGGGCTGGCATAATGGTCCGATCTCTCCCTTGGTCAAGATCACTCTGTTTTGCTCATAGATATCCCTAACTCGGAAAATCTCAGCAAAAATTTAGGAATGATGGCATCAATCTTTCTGCCCAGAAGGCCCTGAACCCGTTAGGCAAATAAAACCACCCACTTCGCAGAATTCTGCAGAGATTGGCTCTTTGCAAATTCAGACAAAATGAATCTTTGTGACCTTTTTTTTGAGTATCAGGGCTTGCATGACTATCAAGTTCTCACAAGATTTACAAATAGGTGACCCCTTTGCCTCTACCCATCCCCCAAATAGCTATCAGGGTCTCTTTGTGTAGAAGAGGAAAAAAATAAGGCCTCCCTTTGCATGACATTTACCACGTTGTAAAATCATTGGTCTATTGGTCTCAAGTCTCTAGACTGTAAGGTTTTTGGAAAGCCAGTACTGTATCATTTTTCATCTTTGTAGCCCTAGCGCCTAACATACTGTCTAGTCATTGTAGACAATATTATCTTTTTAAAACCTTTCTTTGAAACTTTCCTTCCTTCCTCCTCTTTGTACTTCAGGCTTCAATACCATTTATCAATGCACTTTGTAAGGTTCAGTTGTTTAGTCTTAATAACCCCAAGGTTTCTGCCATAGTCAGAGGGACAGTGTCAAGGATGTCCTGGAGAAATGGCCATTAGAGAGATTTTGATCTCTACCAGAGTGCTGTCCAAGAGCCCTTCCAAGGGTCTACACAGAGAGGACCTCGTTTTACCAGACTCTTTAGTTCTCGAAGAGCACTCCAAAAATCTCCTCTTGGGCCACCATTTCTTGGCTTTTCCTGAATACAGGTCCTTGCTGCTACACCAATGACTGTACCAGCAGTCATTGCTGCTATACCAATGCTGCTATACCAATGACTATACCAGCAGGACTAGAAGGCTTAATGGGGTCTCATAAATCCATCAGAGCAGACCTTCACTTGCAGCCAACTCTGGGCAGCAACTTCAAACCACAGGATGAGTGTCCTTACAATGAGATGCATCTGTTCCCCTCCCCCCAACACTGGAACGGCCTCTCGTGGAGATGACAGTTTCCTGAGCGCACCCTGATGAAAAGCTAGTGTCCTCGCAGGTTGATTTTAGCAGGTTCTTCACAGAGGTATTTCCATCTGAACTCTGCTCACTGTCATACTTGAAAATGGGTTTTGACCTCTCCCAAATGAACTTCTTCCCTTCTCTGAAACTGGATGAACTCAGGGGCACCAAATACTTCACCATCCCATCCCTTGATCAGGATGCTGGGGATCTCCTATTTTTTTCCTTTCAGTTGTACGCGTTCCACTAAGCCTACGAGAAGTAGATAATGCACACAATATCTAAACACTTACAAGCATAAAGAAAATGAAAATATGGAAGTCTTCTCAATTCTTTTCATATGCTAGCATTCCCCTAATACCAAACTCCAAGAAAGATAACCCAAAAAGGAAAACTGTGTCCAATATTACATGGGATCGTAGATGCAAAAATCCCACTAAAAAACTGGCAAATCAAACCCTAGAATATATTATAATAATAATATATCACAACCAAGTAGGGTTTAGCTCCAAAATATGAAGATGGTTTGTTATTAGAAAATTAACCATATTAATTCAGAAAAAGATATATTTCAACAAATGTGGGGAAAGCTCTTCATAGTTCAAGCTCTATTCCTGACTTTTTTTTTTTTTTTTTTTAATAACAAATGATAGCTTATTTTCCGGTAAGGTTTTTTTTTTTTTTTTTTTTTTTTTTTATGCGTTACGCGGGCCTCTCACTGTTGTGGCCTCTCCCGTTGCGGAGGACAGGCTCCGGACGCGCAGGCTCAGCGGCCATGGCTCACGGGCCCAGCCGCTCCGCGGCATGTGGGATCTTCCCAGACCGGGGCACGAACCCGTGTCCCCTGCATCGGCAGGCGGACTCTCAACCACTGCGCCACCAGGGAAGCCCCTATTCCTGACTTTTAAACATACTTAGCAAACTGGGAATGGATATGGCAAAAATAATACTTAATGGTGAACCATTAGAATCATTCCCATTAAAGTCTGAAAAGCGACCTTTCAATATTGTATTATTGATCATAGGCAATGCAGTGAGATAGGAAATTGAAATGAGAGTTATATATATTAAAGAAGGAAAGACAAAAGTGTCAATATGATTGTCTACCTAGCAAATCCAAAAGAAATAAGCAATTAAGACCAATCAGGGGGGGACCTTGAAGATGGCGGAAGAGTAAGACGCGGAGATCGTCTTCCTCCCCACGGATACACCAGAAATACATCCACACGTGGAACAACTCCTACAGAACTCCTACTGAAGGCTGGCAGAAGACCTCAGACCTCCCAAAAGGCAAGAAACTCCCCACGTAACTGGGTAGGGCAAAAGAAAAAACAGAGACAAAAGAATAAGGACGGCACCTGCACCAGTGGGAGGGAGCTGTGAAGGAGGAAAAGTTTCCACACACTAGGAAGCCCCTCCGCGGGCGGAGACTGCGGGAGGCAGAGGGGGGAGTTTCGGGACCGCGGAGTAGTGTACAGCGACGGGTGCGGAGGGCAAAGCGGGGAGATTCCTGCACAGACGATCGGTGCCGACCAGCACTCACCAACCCGAGAGGCTTGTCTGCTCACCCGCCGGGGCGGGCGGGGCTGCGAGCTGAGGCTCGGGTTTTGGTTTTGGACGGAGCTCAGGGAGAGGACTGGGGTTGGCGGCTTGAACACAGCCTGAAGGGGTTAGTGCACCACGACTAGCCGGGAGGGAGTTCGGGGAAAAGCCTGCACCGGCCGAAGAGGCAAGAGACTTTTTCTTCCCTCTTTGTCTCCTGGTGCGCGAGGAGAGGGGTTTAAGAGCGCTGCTTAAAGGAACTCCAGAGACGGGCGCGAGCCGCGGCTAAAAGCGCGGACCCCAGAGACGGGCAGGAGACGCTAAGGCTGCTGCTGCCGCCACCAAGGGGCCTGTGTGCAAGCACAGGTCACTCTCCACACCCCTCTTCCGCGGAGCCTATGCAGCCCGCCACTGCCAGGTTCCCGGGATCCAGGGACAACTTCCCCGGGACAGCGCACGGCGGGCCTCAGGCTGGTGCAACGTCACGCCGGCCTCTGCCGCAACGTCACGCTGCCTCTGCCGCCGCAGGCCGGCCCCGCACGCAGTGCCCCTCCTTCCCCCATCCCCCAACCCCCGGCCTGAGTGAGCCGGAGGCCCCGAATCAGCGGCTCCTTTAACCCCGTCCTGTCTGAGCGAAAAAACAGACGCCCTCCAGCGACCTACACGCAGAGGCAGGGCCAAATCCAAAGCTGAGCTCCTGTGAGCTGTGAGAACAAAGTAGAGAAAGGGAAATCTCTCCCAGCAGCCACAGAAGCAGCGGATTAAAGCTCCACAATCAACTTGATATACCCTGCATCTGTGGAATACCTGAATAGACAAGGAATGATCCCAAATTGAAGAGGTGGAATTTAGGAGCGAGATCTATGATTTTTTTCCCTTTTCCTCTTTTTGTGAATGTGTACATGTATGCTTCTGTGTGACATCTAGTCTGTATACTCTAGCTTCCACCATTTGTCCTAGGGCTCTATCCGTCCATGACTTTTTTTAAAAAATTCTTTTTCTTAATAATTAAGTTTAATTGTAATAACTTTATTATACTTTACCTTCGTTCTTTCTTTCTTTCCTTCCTTCCTTCCCTCCTTTAGACAACGAATCACCCCAAATTGAGGAGGTGGTCTCAGGGAGCAGGATTTATGATTTTTCCCCCTTTACCTCTTTTTGTGAAGGTGTATGTGTATGCTTCTGTGTAAGATTTTCTCTGTATAGCTTTGCTTCCAACATTTGTCCTAAGGTTCTATCCGTCCCTTTTTTTTTTCTAAATATTTTTTAATTCAATAACTGTATTATACTTTATTTTATTTTTACTGTATCATCTTTCTTTCTGTCTTTTTTCCTTCTTTCCCTCCTTCCTTCCTTCCTCCCTCCCTCCCTCCCTCCCTCCTTTCTTTCCTTCTTTGCTTCTTTCTTCCTTCCTTCCTTTCCTCCTTTCCTTCTTTCTTTACTCATACTTCTACTAATTCTCCCTACTTTTTCTCCCTTTTATTCTGAGCTGTGTGGATGAAAGGCTCTTGGTGCTCCAGCCCAGGAGTCAGGGCTCTGCCTCTGAGGTAGGAGAGCCAACTTCAGGACACTGGTCAACAAGAGACCTCCCAGCTCCACATAATATTAAATGGTGGAAATCTCCCAGAGACCTCCATCTTAACACCAGCACCCAGCTTCACTCAACGACCAGCAAGCCACAGTGCTGGACAACCTATGCCAAACAACTAGCAAAACAGGAACACAACCCCACCCATTAGCAGAGAGGCTGCCTAAAATCATAATAAGGCCACAGACACCCCAAAACACACCACCAGACGTGAACCTGCCCACTAGAGAGACAAGATCCAGCCTCATCCAGCACAACACAGGCACTAGTGCCCTCCACCAGGAAGCCTACACAACCCACTGAAACAACCTTAGCCACTGGAGACAGACATCAAAAACAACGGGAACTACGAAAGTGCAGCCTGCAAAAAGGAGACCCCAAACACAGTAAGATAAGCAAAATGAGAAGACAGAAAAACACACAGCAGATGAAGGAGCAAGATAAAAACCCACCAGACCTAACAAATGAAGAGGAAATAGGCAATCTACCTGAAAAAGAATTCAGAATAATGATAGTAAGGATGATCCAAAATCTTGGAAGTAGAATGGACAAAATGCAAGAAACAGTTAACAAGGACCTACAAGAACTAAAGATGAAACAAGCAACGATGAACAATGCAATAAATGAAATTAAAATCACTCTAGATAGGATCAAGAGCAGAATAACTGAGGCAGAAGAACGGATAAGTGACCTGGAAGATAAAGTAGTGGAAATAACTACTGCAGAGCAGAATAAAGAAAAAAGAATGAAAAGAACTGAGGACAGTCTCAGAGACCTCTGGGACAACATGAAACGCACCAACATTCGAATTATAGGGGTTCCAGAAGAAGAAGAAAGAAAGAAAGGGACTGAGAAAATATTTGAAGAGATTATAGTTGAAAACTTCCCTAATATGGGAAAGGAAATAGTTAATCAAGTCCAGGAAGCACAGAGGGTCCCATACAGGATAAATACAAGGAGAAACACGCCAAGAAAACAACTGTCAAAAATTAAATACAAAGAAAGCATATTAAAAGCAGCAAGGGAAAAACAACAAATAACATACAAGGGAATCCCCATAAGGTTAACAGCTGATCTCTCAGCAGAAACCCTACAAGCCAGAAGGGAGTGGCAGGACATACTGAAAGTGATGAAGGAGAATAGCCTGCAACCAAGACTACTCTACCCAGCAAGGATCTCATTCACATTTGATGGAGTAATTAAAACCTTTACAGACAAGCAAAAGCTGAGAGAGTTCAGCACCACCAAACCAGCTTTACAACAAATGCTAAAGGAACTTCTCTAGACACGAAACACAAGAGAAGGAAATGACCTATAGTAGCAAACCCAAAACAATATATAAAATGGAAATAGGAACATACATATCGATAATTACCTTAAATGTAAATGGACTAAATGCTCCCACCAAAAGACACAGATTGGCTGAATGGATACAAAAACAAGACCCTTATATATGCTGTCTACAAGAGACCCACTTCAGAACTAGAGACACATACAGACTGAAAGTAAGGGGATGGAAAAAGATATTCCATGCAAATGGAAACCAAAAGAAAGCTGGAGTAGCAATTCTCATATCAGACAAAATAGACTTTAAAATAAGGACTATTAAAAGGGACAAAGAAGGACACTACATAATGATCAAGGGATCGATCCAAGAAGAAGATATAACAATTGTAAATATTTATGCACCCAACATAGGAGCACCTCAATACATAAGGCAAATACTAACAACCATAAAAGGGGAGATCAACAGTAACACATTCATAGTAGGGGACTTTAACACCCCACTTGCACCCATGGACAGATCATCCAAAATGAAAATAAATAAGGAAACACAAGCTTTAAATGATACATTAAACAAGATGGACTTAATTGATATTTATAGGACACTCCATCCAAAAACAACAGAATACACATTTTTCTCAAGTGCTCATGGAACATTCTCCAGGATAGATCATATCTTGGGTCACAAATCAAGCCTTGGTAAATTTAAGAAAACTGAAATTGTATCAAGTATCTTTTCCGACCACAACGCCATGAGACTAGATATCAATTACAGGAAAAGATCTGTAAAAAATACAAACACATGGAGGCTAAACAATACACTACTTAATAATGAAGTGATCACTGAAGAAATCAAAGAGGAAATAAAAAAATACCTAGAAACAAATGACAATGGAGACACAACGACCCAAAACCTATGGGATGCAGCAAAAGCAGTCCTAAGGGGGAAGTTTATAGCAATACAAGCCCACCTTAAGAAGCAGGAAACATCTCGAATAAACAGCCTAACCTTGCACCTCAAGCAATTAGAGAAAGAAGAACAAAAAAACCCCAAAGCTAGCAGAAGGAAAGAAATCATAAAAATCAGATCAGAAATAAATGAAAAAGAAATGAAGGAAACAATAGCAAAGATCAATAAAACTAAAAGCTGGTTCTTTGAGAAGATAAACAAAATAGATAAACCACTAGCCAGACTCATCAAGAAAAAAAGGGAGAAGACTCAAATCAATAGAATTAGAAATGAAAAAGGAGAAGTAACAACTGACACTGCAGAAATAAAAAAAATCATGAGAGATTACTACAAGCAACTCTATGCCAATAAAATGGACAATCTGGAAGAAATGGACAAATTCTTAGAAATGCACAACCTGCCAAGACTGAATCAGGAAGAAATAGAAAATATGAACAGACCAATCACAAGCACTGAAATTGAAACTGTGATTAAAAACCTTCCAACAAACAAAAGCCCAGGACCAGATGGCTTCACAGGTGAATTCTATCAAACGTTTAGAGAAGAGCCAACACCTATCCTTCTCAAACTCTTCCAAAATATAGCAGAGGGAAGAACACTCCCAAATTCCTTCTACGAAGCCACCATCACCTTGATACCAAAACCAGACAAGGGTGTCACAAAGAAAGAAAACTACAGGCCAATATCACTGATGAACATAGATGCAAAAATCCTCAACAAAATACTAGCAAACAGAATCCAACAGCACATTAAAAGGATCATACACCATGATCAAGTGGGGTTTATTCCAGGAATGCAAGGATTCTTCAATATACGCAAATCTATCAATGTGATAAACCATATTAACAAATTGAAGGAGAAAAACCATATGATCATCTCAATAGATGCAGAGAAAGCTTTCGACAAAATTCAACACCCATTTATGATAAAAACCCTCCAGAAAGTAGGCATAGAGGGAACTTTCCTAAACATAATAAAAGCCATATATGACAAGCCCACAGCAAACATCATCCTCAATGGTGAAAAACTGAAAGCATTTCCACTAAGATCAGGAACAAGACAAGGTTGCCCACTCTCACCACTCTTATTCAACATAGTTTTGGAAGTTTTAGCCACAGCAATCAGAGAAGAAAAGGAAATAAAAGGAATCCAAATCGGAAAAGAAGAAGTAAAGCTGTCACTGTTTGCAGATGACATGATACTATACATAGAGAATCCTAAAGATGCTACCAGAAAACTACTAGAGCTAATCAATGAATTTGGTAAAGTAGCAGGATACAAAATTAATGCACAGAAATCTCTGGCATTCCTATATACTAATGATGAAAAATCTGAAAGTGAAATAAAGAAAACACTCCCATTTACCATTGCAACAAAAAGAATAAAATATCTAGGAATAAACCTACCTAAGGATACGAAAGACCTGTATGCAGAAAATTATAAGACACTGATGAAAGAAATTAAAGATGATACAAATAGATGGAGAGATATACCATGTTCTTGGATGGGAAGAATCAACATTGTGAAAATGACTCTACTACCCAAAGCAATCTACAGATTCAATGCAATCCCTATCAAACTACCACTGGCATTTTTCACAGAACTAGAACAAAAAATTTCGCAATTTGTATGGAAACACAAAAGACCCCGAATAGCCAAAGCAATCTTGAGAACGAAAAAAGGAGCTGGAGGAATAAGGCTCCCTGACTTTAGACTATATTACAAAGCAACAGTAATCAAGACAGTATGGTACTGGCACAAAAACAGAACGATAGATCAGTGGAACAGGATAGAAAGCCCAGAGATAAACCCACGCACATATGGACACCTTATCTTTGATAAAGGAGGCAGGAATGTACAGTGGAGAAAGGACAGCCTCTTCAATAAATGGTGCTGGGAAAACTGGACAGGTACATGTGAAAGTATGAGATTAGATCACTCCCTAACACCATACACAAAAATAAGCTCAAAATGGATTAAAGACCTAAATGTAAGGCCAGAAACTATCAAACTCTTAGAAGAAAACATAGGAAGAACACTCTATGACATAAATCACAGCAAGATCCTTTCTGACCCACCTCCTAGAGTAATGGAAATAAAAACAAAAATAAACAAATGGGACCTAATGAAACTTCAAAGCTTTTGCACAGCAAAGGAAACCATAACCAAGACCAAAAGACAACCCTCAGAATGGGAGAAAACATTTGCAAATGAAGCAACTGACAAAGGATTAATCTCCAAAATTTACAAGCAGCTCATGCAGCTCAATAACAAAAAAACAAACAACCCCATCCAAAAATGGGCAGAAGACCTAAATAGACATTTCTCCAAAGAAGATATACAGAATGCCAACAAACACATGAAAGAATGCTCAACATCATTAATCATTAGAGAAATGCAAATCAAAACTACAATGAGATATCATCTCACACCAGTCAGAATGGCCATCATCAAAAAATCTAGAAACAATAAATGCTGGAGAGGGTGTGGAGAAAAGGGGACACTCTTGCACTGCTGGTGGGAATGTGAATTGGTTCAGCCACTGTGGAGAACAGTATGGAGGTTCCTTAAAAAACTACAAATAGAATTACCATATGACCCAGCAATCCCACTACTTGGCATATACCCTGAGAAAACCAAAATTCAAAAAGAGTCATGTACCAAAATGTTCATTGCAGCTCTATTTACAATAGCCAGGACATGGAAACAACCTAAGCGCCCATCATCGGATGAATGGATAAAGAAGATGTGGCACATATACACAATGGAATATTACTCAGCCTTAAAAAGAAATGAAATTGAGCTATTTGTAATGAGATGGATAGACCTAGAGTCTGTCATACAGAGTGAAGTAAGTCAGAAAGAAAAAGACAAATACCGTATGCTAACACATATATATGGAATTTAAGGGGAAAAAATGTCATGAAGAACCTAGGGGTAAGATAGGAATAAAGACGCAGACCTACTGGAGAACGGACTTGATGATATGGGGAGGGGGAAGGGTGAGTTTTGACAGGGCGAGAGAGAGTCATGGACATATACACACTAACAAACGTAGTAAGGTAGATAGCTGGGGGGAAGCAGCCGCAAGGCACAGGGATATTAGCTCGGTGCTCTGTGACAGCCTGGAAGTGTGGGATGGGGAGAGTGGGAGGGAGGGAGACGCAAGAGGGAAGACATATGGGGACATATGTATATGTATAGCTGATTCACTTTGTTATAAAGCAGAAACTAACACACCATTGTAAAGCAATTATACCCCAATAAAGATGTTTAAAAAAAAAAAAAAAAAAGACCAGAGTTCAGCAAGATGACCAGATATAAGAATAAAAAAAAACAAAACAATGAAAACAAACATATGAAATAATTTTCAATCTCATTATAAATCAAAGAAATGTGAATTAAAACAATGCCTTACAAATCATTATTAATTTTTAAAACTTAGTGGTACAATCTTTTAGGAAGGGATTTGGCAAAAAGAACTAGAGAAAGATTCATCGTTTGGCTTCTGTTGAAACTCTATCCTAAGGAAATGTTCTAAGACATATACATAAAGAAGTTCATAGACTATTTTTACAGAAAAATCTGGGAAAAAATCTATTGTCCAAAAAGAGAGGGAATGAGTTATCTAAAGAGTCATATATGGTATACACTACCAAGCGTAAGATAGATAGCTAGTGGGAGGCAGCTGCATAGCACAGGGAGATCAGCTCAGTGCTTTGTGACCACCTGGAGGGGTGGGATAGGGAGGGTGGGAGGGAGGGAGGTGCAGGAGGGAGGAGATATGGGAACATATGTATATGCATAACTGATTCACTTTGTTATAAAGCAGAAACTAACACACCATTGTAAAGCAATTATACTCCAATAAAGATGTAAAAAAAAAAAAGGAAGCATATATGGGCTTAAAGAAATATTACTTTTATCACTAAAATATCTTTTAAGTTCTCTGTAATAACACTGAAAAATTTATTAAATAATAGTAAGTGAAAAGTCAAGACAATTTTTATGCTTGCTGTAACAACTACATAAAAATGATTAGGAGAAAAGTGTCATGGGAAGTATAGTACAGTCTAGAACTCAGACTCTTAAATTGGAAGTGGTGACTTCAAATCCTGGGGCTACTACTTCTTAGCTGTAAGACTTTGGCCAAATTATTTAAGTTTCCTCAGTTTCCTCACCGGTAAAAAGTTAATACCTGCAAAGCTCCATGGGTAGCGATGTTGATATAGTAAAGCCACTGATAACAATTAATGTGAGGGCAGCAAAGTGCCAGTAGGCATAGTCTTAGGGTGATAAGATTATTGTGTTTTCATTCCTGTTTTCTAAATTTTCCATGTTATTATCTTTGTTTTATAGTGAAAGTAGATAATTTAATATTTAAAAAATTATTTTAAAAGGAACCTTGTTTCTAATCTAGGCTAATCTCTCCTCTGGCCTGTGATCCTGTTTCCACTCCCTCCTGCTTATCTGGGGTCTGGTTCCACCCATTATCTTGTTTGTGTTATCTCAAACTCCCCTACTGATTCACTAGATAAATAAAATTATTCCTAAGTGGAATCTTTACTCTGTTCTCTTCACTGTCACACTTCTTAGGGGGAAAAAAAAGTTACAATAGTTTTCTCCAATTCTAATTTCACTCTTCAGTATATTGGAATCTGCATTCTCACTATGTTGCTAATTCCCTTAATGCCCAAAGCTAAGTCATCTTTATTCTATTTACCCTATCGGAGACGTTTTAACACTGCTGGTCACTTTCTCCTTGAAGCTCTCTTCCCTATCCTCTCACATTTTTTTTTTTTTTTCCCTCTCACATTTAGAAAGGAGGACGTGAGAGGTAGCAGGAAGCAGAGGTTTTAGAACTGCCTGTATTGGAAACCGGAAGCTGGTTTCTGCTTGTACGTGAGATCAGGTCTGAAGCCATAGACCCAGAGACTGCAGAACCGATCCAGAAAGGAGAAGCAGGTATGGTCAAGTGAGAAGAGAGTGGCTGGGGAAATCCAATAACGGAACCAGAAAGCAAAGTGGGTCAAAGACAAAAGAACACCCTGACTCCCAAGGGGAACAAAAGTCTGCAGATGCCAAAAAAAAAGTTCTGCAGAATCCCTGTGACCACTTCAGCAGAATTGTGTTCTCTAATGTCTCCTTTACTCCCAGAATACTTTAAGGATGCTCCCTTTATGTTGCTCAATACCACCCTCTCAGACTCACCTCTTTCTTCTCTGACTGTTTTTTCTCCCACTTAATCATCCAGCCTTCCTTCCATTTACCAAACATATATTTACTGAATGACCAGTATAAGCTGGACATCATGATATGCCATGAAGCTACATGATAAATAAGAGAAAATCCTTGTCCTCAAGAACTCACCTAGTTGACATTTCTTTCTCTGACCATCTCATGTGTTTCCCAAAGTAAGATCTTGCCTAGACCTTCTTTGTCCCATTTCCACCCATGGCTCCAACTGTCTGCCTGGCTTTTTCATCTGATACCCTGTAAATAACTGAAACTCAGGATGGCCAACACCAGATATTCATGTGTCACCAAACCAGAAGATGTCTCATTATCAAACTAGAAACTCCTAAGTCATCCATCAACTTCCCTCTCTTTCACCACATAGATCCACAACTGGATGGCAGTTCTTAACAATACCATCTCCTAAAAGGTTCTCAGAATTGCTCTCTCCTCTCCAATTCTTTCCAACTCTACGTTAATTTCAGGCCATCATTACCTTGAAATAGCCTTCTAACTTTTTCCTGTCATCCAATATCTTCCCCTTGCAGTCCACCATTATTATTGATATCAGAATTATCTTTCCAAAAGGCAAATTTTATTCATTTCTTCCCTCATGAAGATCCACCACTGCTTCTGTACCCATACGTTTTACCCCTGCATTCGGGACCTTTAGATTTCTTCTTCATCTCTTACCACCATGCTGGCTAAACAGAATTGCTTATACCTCCCAACACAAGAAGCTTTGGTCATACTCCATGCCATTCTTTGCCCAAGATGCTCCAACCATTTCCATCTGACAATTACTGACACCTTTCTAAATTAGCTGAAATATTACTTGCTCTGTAAAGCCTTTCCTATCTCCTCCAAAACAATTGTCCAAACTCTCCATTGCGCTTCATATTTAGAGTGTACTTCTATTAAGGAAGAATTTGTTTTCTATGCATTCAGACATCTATATAATATTTGTTTAGTTATTGCCTCCAACATTGGAGTGAGAGCCTAAACCCATGGGATTAGAATCATGTGCTTCTCATTTGATAGTGCCCTGGACCCAGCATAATGACCACCACAAGTCTTTGCTGAAAGAATAAATAACTCACAGAATAATGAATAGAAAAAGCAAACTGTTTTTGAAAAAAGTACATGAATATTAGGATATAACATGTATTACAGTTGGAGGGTTGAGAAAATGCAGATTGAGGAATGAAATGTCGGTCAAAGGAGAAAGGAGGGAGAAATCAAGAGGACCCATTCGTGTGCACAGAAAACAAAGCTGACATTAGAAAAGAAGGCAGAGAGTCAGAGGAGATCGGACAGAATAACAGCTGGAAAGAGTCTCTTGGGACAAGGAATATCAGAATCTCAACAAAATCTCTGCAATTTGACTCTGCAAATCCAAACAAGTCTCACTCGTTTATCATCTTGATAGAGACATGGCTAGACATAGTTCCTACGGAAAGTACTAGGAAAAAACTTACACTTGGCCAGCAAGGCAACCGATCAAAAAATTTCCCAGAGTATATGGGTCTGATGCGATCTGGAGGTTCTACTCCTGGTTCAATGTTCTCAGTCTCCCTTTGCTCTTCAGGTTGTTGAGCCAACTGGCACTCAGAAGGTTCTATCACCAAGCCCATTTGGGGTTCTGTAGGCTTAGTTTCATCTGGATCCTCTGGTTGGGGGAACCCCATGTCCACCTCCACAGGAGGCTGCATCTCCATGCTGGGCTTCATCACCACACAGGTGGACTCCTTTTCCAGTCCCTGTCTAGGTTCCATACCCAAAGTAGTTTGCTTCCCCACTGAAGCCCCTAACTCTTCAGGGTCACCAGCCACAGGACATCTCCTGCTGCCTAGAGCCTGTGGACTTTCACACACCAGGCCCAGTGGAGACTGTGTTACCCTTCCAGGACGACACCCTGCCAGAAAACGCTCATTTTCTAAACCTGCTCTTCCTGGCAACATTCTCAGAGGACATTTTGTTTCCTGTGAGGCTGAGACCCTGCTGACTCCTAAATTACTCCCGTCCATGAAAGTCCTAGAAATATTCTGTCTTTTTAATCTTATATCAAGCCCATTGCTCGATGGATATTTTGTTTCTGGTGAAGCCATCCTCTCCTCATATTTATTACTGCATGGAGAATCTTCTTTTCCTAATCCCACTCTGAGCCCCAACTCCGTGGGAGATGTTGTTCCCATGAAGACCCTTCTCTCTCCTAAGTCATCTTTTCCTTCCCGGGTGAGTGCCACGTCCATGCTCAGGGGAGATTTCCTCTCAGATACCCTCATTCCTCCAAGGGCACTCATCTCTAAGGGGTAAGCTGCACCTGGCTCGAGGGAAGATCCCAATCCCTTGGAGCGCCCCAACCCTTTGGGGGACCCCACTCTTACGAAAGAGCACATCTCCACTCAGACTTCCTGCCCACTGCTTCCTGCCCGCCACTTCACACCTAGCAGAATTCCCTGGGGAAAAGATGATGGAGGTCTGTTTACCCAGTTACCAGGGAAACGGGGGCGGGGCTTGGAGCGCAGCTCTTTCCAGGGCAGGACCCCACCCATCTCTCTCCCTCTTTCTCCTCTCCCCCACTCTCTCCTCTTTCTCTCTCCCTCATTCCCCCTATTCTCCCTTATTCTTTCTCTCTTTTTTCCCCCTTCTTTAGTAGATTTGGAGGGCAGGAGAACTTGAAGGATGTGGTCTTGGGCTCCAGATCAAATGACCCCAAACTTCTCTTTGGTTTCCCAAGCAACGCAGTCCCGTTAGGATGGGTTCAGCCAGGGGCCTACTCCTGGCCACGGGCCTATTAATTTTACTGGCGATCAGAGAATAAATAACCCTCTATCTGGTGGTGACCACCAATTTTAGATCCTTCCTTGTGAAAGTACATGCACACTGCATGTAGTTCTTTCAGCGCTTAAGACATTCTTCAAAAATTCTGTAAAGTTACTATATTTGTCAGCTGTGGTAAGGAACATCTTAAAGTCTTTGAAAACACACTCCAATAAATAGGCTTTAAATAGCATTTCAAGTAAATATATTAAAATTTGAAATGCGTTACACAATAATGCATATTGACTTTTTTAAATAATGTGGCGAACTCAAAATTAAGTACGGGATTTTTTTTAAACTCAAGTTTTAATGAATACGTATTTGGTGAATATTTGTCACGTTCTACACATACAGGGGATACAGAACACCTCGCTTAGAATTTGAATGAAATTTATGAGATTCCACTTTTTTAAGAAAGCCTCATGAAAAACTTGCAGAATCCAAATTTTTTTTTTTTTTTTTTTGCTGTACGCGGGCCTCTCACTGTTGTGGCCTCTCCCGTTGCGGAGCACAGGCTCCGGACGCGCAGGCTCAGCAGCCATGGCTCACGGGCCCAGCCGCTCCGCGGCATGTGGGATCCTCCCAGACCGGGGCACGAACCCGTGTTTCCTGCATCGGCAGGCGGACTCTCAACCACTGCGCCACCAGGGAAGCCCTCAAATTTTTTTAAAAAGTGGTTAAGGGATACTATTTTACATTTGTAAAAACAGTGTACTGTAATTTTCTAGATAGCTAGTATACATATTCTTCTCCCCCTAAGCAATTTAAATGACTTGATTGTGTGTAAATCAAGGTATGTCTGTATAAGTGTTCATTCGATTCTTTTGTTTACAACTATCTACAGTACTGAGTCCTCATTTTGTGTCAGTTCTGGGAATACAATGGACTAAGCCAATCCCTACCTCATAGAATTTATATTCTAGTAGGGATAGATAACCATCAAGTAAAGCAATAAATAAGATCATTTCACATGATGAGTGATGAGTACCATGAAGGAAACAGAACACTTTGATATGGAGGGAAGCTACTTTAGAATTGATGGGCTTAGAAATCCCTTAGGTATGTGACATTGAGCTGAGGCTTTCATGATGCCCTACAAAGACACTAGCTTTTAAACCTGAATAGCTCAAGTTTCCATAGCCTTTTTCTCACTGCCTTGCCACCATGCCTACAATTCCTTATGCCAGAATTACCTTTTGGTTTGTCTCCAGACAGTCCCATTTAAAAGTGAATGTTACCATTCATTACCATCTATGCAGAGTCGTTCTTCAACTACACAATGGAAAGATTTCCTGGAGGAGAAGATAGAAGACATGGAGTGTTGTGGATGATTGAGAGATGCAAGGTGCTGGGAATTCCTGAGTCGGTGTTTAGAGATTTGAGGGCAAAGGCAGCACTAAGGGCAGTGTTCAGTTCTGCATGACTTTATTTAGGCTCTATCCATTTTGTAGCTTCCTTAAGAAATCTTACCACCTAGTAGTTAAACAGGAGAGAAGGGGTCAGGGCACAACCTTTAAAAGAATAACATAGCCCGAGGACACGACATAAACAGATTAGAGCCAAATAGGTCCAAGATGGTGGACAAGTCGACTTCCACTAGACCTAGAGCCTCAGTATATGATCATTGTAACACATCAGCAAGCTGATGGCACACCCACAGGCGCCATGACAGTTCCAAGACCAACCATAAAGGTCAAAAAGTGGGCAGTGGCCCCATTCCTAGAAATCCCCACCCCTTCCCCAAAATAGCTGGAATACTCCTCCCACTCTTTAGCCTATGAAATTACCCACCCCTATAAAAACTGACAACCCCCCTACCCTGGTGCTCTTCTCACCTTCTGAGATGGCCCACACTCTGTCTATGGAGTGTGTTTCTCTCTAAATAAATCCACTTCTTACCTATCACTTCGTCTCTCACTGAATTCTTTCTGCGATGAGACATCAAGAACATGAGCTTCATTAAGTCCTGAGGCTAGGTGTGATCTCCGTTAAAAGACCATGGGTTCAAGTCCCAATCTGGGTTTTGGCTGGGTTTGGATCCCGGCCTGTGGGTTCAAGTCCCACTCCAAGTTACACGGTTTCAGTAGGATCTCCCATTTGCTACTAGAATGTATCCAATTATCAGTCCTCTTCAGTTATCCAGAGTTAGGGGGAAAAAAACACAGGCCTATTGTGAGTGGCAGTACAAGAGCAAAGCTTTACTGTGGCATTTCCATCTCTCCAAAATTACTACTGGATCTTAGAGGTACCAGCCACTGGAGCAGAACTCCCCAGGCAAACATTATGACTAAACTATAAAATACTGTGGAATATATTCATGAATACAGAGAATTGGAGTTTTTTGGCCTTGCCTCACAGCTTGCAGGATCTTAGTTCCCCGACCATTGAACCCAGGCCCCAGCAATGAAAGCACTGCTAACCTCTGGAAAGCCAGGAATTCCCTCACGAAGGAAGTGAATTAAAAGACAAAATTGGTAGAAAGTCGGACTCCCCTGCTGGTCCAGTGGGTAAGACTCTGCTCTGCGCTCCCAACGCAGAGAGCCCGGTTTCGACCTCTGGTCGGGGAACTAGATCCTGCATGCATGCCACAACTAAGAAATCTGCATGCCTCAACAAAGATCCTGTGTGCCTCACCTAAGACGCGGCACAGCCAAAATAAATAAATAAGTAAATATTTTAAAAATTGGTAGAAAGAAATGAATGAGGAAGCAATACCCTAGAACAATGATGGGGAGTTCCTAACAATGTATACATTTCAGCATCCAGGTGTTATTTGTGAGGACTTAAGTCAAATGTTCACCATTCTAAATGTAATTAAGCTTGGGAATTCCCTGGTGGTTCAGTAGTTAGTGACTCAGTGCTTGCACTGAGGAAGGCAGGGTTTGATCCCTGGTCAGGGAACTAAGATTGCACAAGCTGCATGGTGTGGCAAAAAAAAAAAAAAAAAAAAAAAAAAAAAAAAATGCAATTAAGCTCACAAATTTTGGGGAGTCCCTATGATATCAATCAAAGTTCCTCTGAAAGGAAGTTAAATCATGAATAAATTATGGTCCTGGTCCTTAAGAACTTTAAAATCCTGATGGGAATGAAAGCCTGAGGAGGAAAGTCTAGGCGGGTACTCTCTAACTGTAAAATAAGGCAGATACATATTAGAACTATTACAGACAGTAAAGTATCATGAAACTACAGGAAAAAGATCACTAAATCCAGTAGAAGTAGCCTCAGATGCCATCCAGAGGAGTTGGCATCCTGGCCAAGGTGAGACCTGCAGTGATGAGAGGCAGTGGTATTCCAAGGTGCAGAGAACAAAGTGATCAAAGATGCCAAGATGGAAACACACAGGTGACACTCTGGGAACACAGAGTAGACTGGTATGATTAGGTCACAAGGCAAGAGTTTGGGGAGAGGGAGGCTTTAGAAACAGAATGAAAGAAACATGGGTTGGGACCAGAGTTGAAGAACTTTGTACTCTATTTAGCAATTGCATATTTTTGAGTAGGAGAGTGACTGGCCAAAGTGTAAAGAATGGGTTGAAAAGGCAGGAGTGTGCATTAATTTCAGCTTGTACAAATACTACCATGGCCCAGGCTTTGGGATTAGAGCTTAGATTTGGGATTAGAGAATTTTGGGTGACAGAATGGGACAACGAAGAGCTGAAGATGATTCTGCTCTTTCAAGTCTAGGTGACTGGGAGGCTGTTAATACCAGTCGCCAAGCAGAAGCACGTTTGGGGTGGAATAGGTTTGGTTTGGGGCATACTGTTGACATGCCAAAACTGATATGACATATCCTATTTCCTGATTATTCCTGGGATTGTCCGAGAGGTATCACCATGACTAACATACCATATTGGAACCACCCCTTGGGATAAAGTGCCACAGACACCGTTTGCACATGACACATAATGTTCTTGGGGTAACTGGGAGGTTGATCTGAAAGGCTGGCTGTTCAAGGGTTCAAATCACCTTCATTGCAAAATATTGACTGAGCACCGACAGGATACCTTAGGCCAAGTACACATCTAGACGATCAATACTGATGGCCACACGGCAGGGCTATAAATAGTAAACAGCAAACTGAAAAAGCAACCCTCATCCTGAGGAAAAATCGATTTAACATTCTCCCAAATTCCGAAAGGAATTTTGTTTTGTTTTGTTTCAGATGCCCAGCCAGGGACTGTTGTGTGAGATGGAGCCAAAACAGCTTGCCTTAAGTAGGTCTGCAATGGAGGCTAATGAATGTCTTGGGTTCTTTTACTGGAACTGTGCTTAAGAACTCAGATTCTGGAGCCAGCCTGCAGGTTAGAACACAATTTCATCACGTACTCCGCGGTGATTTTGGACAAGTTACACAATCTCTGTGCCTCAAATTCTTTACCTGTAAAACAGGCACGGCACATTCGTGAATACCACAGCCACGACTGAAGACTCCTGGCTGCCAGCCGCTGTGCTAGACAGCGGCGAGGACCACTTTGGGTAGGTAATATTCCAATGTAGAGGGAGGCGGACGATAGAGCTAGTTTCAGAGCGAGAGCCTCATAGCGTAGGAAGAAAATGGGATAATTCCTGTAAAGCGTTTAGTGCAGTAAACCGCGACGGGAAATTCTTTATAAAAGCTACCTATTATTTTATAACTTGCCCCTTCGCACCCAAAACAGGTAGGCTCTCAAGAAAAGCAAGTTGTTACTGAAAACGTCCCCGCCTAAAGACAACTTTCGGGGGTCGGGGGAGGATCGCATCCTCCTCCCTGGAGTCAACGCCCCTTACCTATCCACCCATCCCTAGGGACGTGTTCGAAGGCTCTCTTGTGCTAGAAAAGCCCCCACAGAAAAGCCCCTGAGCCGAGCTGGCATTGTTGGGGTGTTGCAGAGGTAGGGAAAGGGGAACTGGCAGCTAATATTCACAGAGAAAACTTCGCCGCCCCACACCGCCTGGGAGTAACAAACCCAAGCTCTCCTGGGCTCCCCCTAGAGCAGGCCGGCCAAGGAGTGCCCCCGCCCCGTCCCCGCCCTCGGCCATGGGGAGCCACCGACCGCCGCCCAGATAACAATGGCGCCGACGGGGGCGGGGCCGCGCGCGCCCCGGGGAAGCGGGTAAGGGGAGGTGGCCCGCGGCCGTAGCCGACCCCGCGGCTCGCTGGGGTCACGTGACGCGGCCGCCCCGCCCCGCGGCCCAGCCCGGACTCTTAAGGCTCTGAGAGGGGGCGGGGGAGCGGATGGAACGGGCGGACGGGGAACGACCGGAAGTGACGAAGGGGCGTAGTCCGCGACGTGCGGCGACGTGGCGGCGAGGCCGGCGCCGGGCGGCGGAAGTGGCTACCGCGCTGGGACTGGAGTGTTTGTGTTTTGGTTAGCGAAGGAGCCGGCGGCCGGCCTGAGGGGAGGAGGGAGGAGGAGGAAGATTTAGTGGGAACTCGAGCGCCGGCGGCGGCGGAGGAGGAGAAAGCAAAGAGGAAGGCGGAGCGGCGAGAGGCGGAGACGGAGACCGACGGGGGCGGCACCGCGGCACGAGCCCCGCACCGTCCAGTCTGAGGGGAGCGGCGAGACGAGGAGACGCGCCACCACCGCCGCCTCAGCCTCCTCTCGGGCTCCGCCTGGGACCTGCAGCCGGAAGCTTCGGCGCCGCGGCCCCGCGAGCTGCGGACTCAGGTAACCGAGCCGGCCCTCCGCTTGCGCGGAGCGGGTCGGGACCCCGGGTGGTCCGCGGGCCCTGCCGGCGCGGAGTCCTCCGCCCTTCCCTCTCGCGCGTCGGGGCCCGAGACTGGAGATGGGCCGAACCCGGCGTCTCGACCCGCCGGCCCTGGTGACTCATCCTTCGAGGGGCTCCGGAGGCCAGGATTTGGGGACCGGCCGAGGGAGCGACGGGTGTCACCCTGTTCCCTTCTCAAGATGGCGCCGCGCGAGAGGGCCGGAGGCCGCGGTTCCGCCTGCTCCGTCCTGGCAGCCCGGAGTTGGGGGGGGTGGTCTCCGGCCAGAAGCAGGCCGGATTCCGGGGAGGAGGATGGGAGAGACGGCCCAGGGGCCTGGCGGAGCCTGCCTGCTCGGGCGATCGGAGCTGGGTGTCAGTTGCTCAGGTGCTCTCGGAGGAGGAACTGGGGCTTCCAGCAGGTGTGAATTTGGGGAGCTCCGCCTACCCCCCGACTCCCTGAGCCGGGTAATGGAGGGAGGAGGCGGCTCGGGAAGCCGGGCTGTCCAGGGACTCTTGTCTCATCGTTGGAAGGTGGTGAACCGCAGCCTTAAACAACTCGGCACAACTAGGTCGCTGAACACACTCAGTGGGTAGAGCCCTTTAAACGTGCTCTGTTGTTCGCCTCCCTGGAAGCTGGTTATCCTCCTGAGACTCAGACTTTTTCAAGCTCTGAACGTCATAATTCACATATTTGGTTTTTGTTTTTTGCTGAAGTGGTGCCTAAGTGTCCAGTCAATTGCCTTTCACATAACTAGTAGGGAAAAAACCCACATGGACACCACTGCAGTAATTCAGGACAGCTCAGAAACTTTATTCTTAGTGTAAAATGGGGATAATAAAAAGAGCTCGTAGGGTTGCTGTGAGCCTAATTCATAGGATGGTGCTTGGCACAAAATAAGTACCCAGAAATGTAAGCTGCTGTTAGTTTTCATCAAAGAGCACCCAGGAGGACTTTAATTCTAGAATGCCAGGTGTTTTCAAAAGATTTAAAATGTACTTTGTGCAAAATCTTGTGCTTTTGTGAAACAAAAGTTTAAGTAGTGAATGCAGCTATTACAAAATGTAACTTTTAACCTTAATGTTATGCTAACTGTATATTTATAATTAGATTTAGTTATGTTTTGTTTGAGATCCTTGGAGGGAACTATAATGCAAGGCTTTAAACCTTAAAAGACAAAGCTAAATCATAATCTTTTTTAATGGGCATCTGATGTTTTCCGTGCAGTTTTGGGAGGAGGACTGTGGAAATTCGGAGCATGTTGTCCTTGATGAGTAATTCAGTTTGCTGTTTTGTAGGTAATCAGACAGCTGGGAAGTGTTTTAGTTGCTATCGTATGTACTATCTGAAGGTGTGTTGGTGCATTTTCAGTCTACCTGACTTTCTTTTGATACTTGGTCATTATTTCATCCAAGGGGCACTTTAATTGCCAATTTTAAATCCCTGCTGTGTGTTGACCACTGTATTAGAAACTTTTTACATATATAGCCTCTTGTTTACTTCGCACAGCAGTTATGAAAGTTAGGTATAATGGAAATAGAGGCTTTGAAATGAAAGCACTTGCTCCAGCAGAAATTGGTATAGCTAGCCAGGATTAGATCCCCAAATCTGATATGTTTTTGGGGTGGTAGGAGGGTGGATGTGGGGTTGGAGCATTTTTTTATTACAGAAAAATTTTTAAATGTACAGAAGTAGGAAGAATAGTATAATGAACCCATCACCCTAGCTTCAGTTATTTTATGGCCAGTCTTGTTTTATTTATGCCCCCATTGTTTGGAAGCAACTCAGACCTATTATTTCATTTGTCATCATTTCAATACGTATTACTAAAAGGTAAGGACTCTTCAAAGCTGCTGTTTAGGTAAGGCAGAGGTAATTTTATTGCCATGAATGTAAGGTCTCATGGATGTGTTTATTAATGAGTTCGTGGTCAAGAGGGATTCTTGTATAAACTAATTTCATGGGTAAGGCAAATATCTTATTAGGTACCTAAATGAAATAGAACAGTGATTTGAGAAGGGGAATCATCAGATTTAATGTTATTAGCACATGATCAGGTTTTGATTAAAGATAGAGGAAAACTATTATGATTGATTTGTGAATAGATTGGAAAAGAGTTCTTTGAAAGTTCCCTAATTCTTTGAGATTGAAAATTAGCGTTCTTAGATAATAGTAGAAGACATAGAAGTTGCCCTTCAGGCTAGTTTTTTCTAAATGTGTTAAATAGAAAGTAACGACACATTTGTTAGCTCCAGAACTACAGAAAAGTATAACTAAATAAGACACTAATTCACTCACCACATAGAGAACCACAGTTAACAGTTCCACGTCTGATGTACTTGAGCACATCAGAAAACAGTTTTAAGTCTTTTAGGCACCAGACACACCACCTACTTAATATATTTGTTGCTCCAAAACTACCGTTAAATAAACAAAAAACATGTACTGTTTAACAGAAGCCTTCAAATAATAATGGCCAACATTTATTGAGCTGTTACTGTGTTCTAAGATCTATTCTAAGAGCTTTCCACTTATTAACTTAATTTTACTCAAAACTGTTTTAACCTAAGTACTTGAGTCACCTTTCAGGTTGCCAGGGTTTGAAACTCAGTTCTGTTGAAGCTCTGTCACAGTAACTGTGTGACCTCAAGTTACTTAACCTCTGTGCCTGTTTTCCTCATTTTTGAGGATTGTAATAGTCAACTTTATAGGATTGTTGAGTGGCTGTGTTAAGTACTTAAAACCAGCTGGCACAAAATTGAGTCTTTGATAAAGGTTAGCTTTAAAATGTTTTAAAAGCCTTGATTACAGCATGATTTTAGGCTCAAATCTCATGCCTTTACAGTACTGACAAAGGTAGTGAATTAAACTAAATGACACTCAGTGTCTATTAGAGGTTATAATTGTCATGCAATAATGTGTTACAGGCAGAATTTACCAAAGTGATTAATAGTAGATTTGCTTTGTTTTGCTGATTTGTATACTTACTTCATTTTTTTTTTTTTTTTTTTTTTTTTTTTACAGGTTTCTCTACCTCCAGAAAGAAAAAAATTGACACCTTGCATCCTGGAAGTTCATTTAAGAGACTGAAATTAGGGACTTCTTTCAAATTTGGACATGGCTAATAGAGGAGCAACAAGACCCAATGGGCCAAATACTGGAAATAAAATATGCCAGTTCAAATTAGTACTTCTGGGAGAGTCTGCTGTTGGCAAATCGAGCCTGGTGCTTCGTTTTGTGAAGGGCCAATTTCATGAATTTCAAGAGAGTACCATTGGGGGTAAGATTTTCTTTTATCCCTTCTTCATTTAATTGAATCATACGTTGACAAATAAGATTTTGCTGTTCTGATTGTATGATGATGGGTACTGAGTAGGTCACAGAGTGAAGAGCTGAGCAGCAGGCTCAAGCTTTATAACTTGGTTTTTGTTAAGGTAATGTTGTTTAATATTTCGATTTACTGGTTATCCCCAAGATGGTTATATGGAAGCTAAAACACAGATGCAAACATGAGTGGAATCAGTGTCCCCAAGTATAAGATTTGACTGATATCTTTCTTGATAATGATTAGAAGCTTCTTCAAGTTAATACATGTTTGTGCTGAATTATATTGGCTTTAGAATGAATAGTGAAAATAGTAAAAGTAAATAGTAAAAGAGTTAACATTAAAATTCTAATTCTAAATAACTGAGGGAGGAGAAAAAGTGAGTGATTAATGAAGAGGGGCATGAAAGGGAAATGGGACCTGGAGAGAAAGATGGAAGGAGAGGGGAAAGAGGTAGAGTAAGCACTGCTTACAGTGTTTTTGGTAAGACTGAGGCAAGGGGACGGTAAGATACAGGACAAAGAGGAGACAACTAACAGACCATTGCTGTGAATAGAAGACAAGAAATTAGATAATTGAACCTCATCAGAGAAATCCACAACTGTATATAGCAGCAGGGCAAAACAGCCTTTTTTGGGCGTCAGTTTCATCTGCCAAATGAAGCTTTTGAATTAGGTACTGTGTGGACAGCTTTAAGATTCGTGGTATTTTGCAAGGGGTGTGTAACTAAGCAGTACCATATTTTTTCCAGGTATTTTATACGTTTTAAAGTCTTACTTTTGAAATATATAAGGCAGATACCCATTGGCATGTAGCAACTTCTTGGAGTCCGTCTTTCAGGAGCATAACTTTATGCTATGCATTGAGTATGTGTTCTCAAGTAAGTACACTTGAGAATTTTATTTGTAGTTTCAGATCCTCCCAATAAGATAAATTACAGAACTCTAGTATCTCCTGGCTTTTCCCTACGTACAAGAAATGTGGTAGATAAGTGGTATTTCCACTTTAATAGACTCAGCAGTATAACAGTGATTGTCAGCCCCCTCCATATGTATATCATGTTACAGTGTGATCCCATTTTAGTATATTATGGTTTTTATAATGGATGAGCATCAAAAGTATAGTCCATACCATGCAGCTTTTATTTTGATTCAGAAATCTTGGTATTTTAAAAAACTTTAATGAAGTGTATCACACGTTCTTTGTGGTTTCTTTGTGAATACATTTGTGTGTGTGTATACCGTTTAATAATGAAATATAAAAATATGTATACGTATGATTTAATAATGAAGTATTACCTCTCAAGCTTTAGCCTCCTCCAGAAAGCAAATTGGGCCAAAGTTAACTAGCCCACGTGGTAGGAAGAGTTTTAAAGAGTTTGAGGTTATGTCCACCCACCTTAAACTGGTGCAAAAAGTTAGTCATTATAACTGCTTTTTGGCAAGTGATTGTCAGTTGCAGCATTTTCCAAAGTACATATGCATCGTAGGCAAAATACCTGGGCCGATATGTTTGGGACTTGGCTATGTGCTAACCCTGCCCCCCTTCACAGTGCATATTAAAATAACAAAAACACTGAAGTACTGTAGTAAAGAACTTAACTCCTGGGAAATGTCGCCTAAAACTAGAACTTTGTTTTTGTTTTGGTTACTCCCAATTGTCTTCGAAATGTATTTTTTCCTAATGACATCTAAGGAAGGACATTTAAAAGAGAAATTTAACCCCTTATCAGTTCATCAACATAAATATACATATTCTCTGATATGTGTGTATGGGAGTGTGTATATATATATATATATATATATATATATATATATATATAAAATCTCCACTTTCATTTAATACCAATTAGATTGTCTACATTTCATTAATGAAATTGTCAAAAGGTTTTCATTCTAACACATAAAACTTCCTTAATATTTTCTATGAGTACAGATTGAGCTGGCTTTTTAAACCAACTTTAGAAGGACTTTACATCCCAATTTCTATGTTAATGGTTACTGGCTGGATACCTTTCCACTATGTTGACCACATATTAATATCCTTAGGAGGTATGACAGTGCCATTATGATTACAGCTGTGAGCCCTGGTTTTTTTGTTTTTGAGAGATAACTGACATAATATTGTGTAAGTTTAAGGTGTAAGGCGTATTGGTTTAACTTGCCTACAATTGAGCACTGTTTTTTTTATGCTTTTTGCTAGCAGCTCTTCACCCTTAAGGACTAGAGTAGAATCTAAGCATTTAAGGATCTCAAGGTGTGAGCTATTTAAGGTCTATAACTCGTAGGTAATATGTCTTTTTGTTTTGGCTGATGTGTGGTAAGAGCTATCTAAAAATGAACCTGGCCAGATGTTTTACATTTCATCTGTTCTTTATTTTTCACTTAACTGTTGATGTTTAATAACATTAGTTGCAGTCTGAAGAGCTCACTTAAAATTTTAATCTCTGGTTGTGTTGTAAGGTGGAAATCATATACTGCACTCTTGAATTTGTGTATTCTAGAACCTTATATTCATCAAGAACATCAAGGTTTCTTTAGTTTATGTGGTTCTTCCTAAACACGATAGCTTGATTTAAGAATCCATGTTGTCTCACAATACCCCACACCCCTGCCCCTTGGCTCTATAGCACTCATAATGAGATAGGTAGTTAGGTGGTGGGTTTAGCGCTTTGGGGAGTTCTAGCTTATTTGTAGGGGTTTAAAGTCTGCATGACGTTTACGTTCCCATTGTTTGTCTAAGACTAGCCCATAAGATTAGCAGGGAGCATTAGGCTCAGAGGGTTGTCATCCTTCTTGCTATTTCATCTGGAGGCGCATAGCTCTTCAGTAAATACTTGTTGGATGTTTGGACTGGCCATCTTTCATTTAACACCTTGAACACCTAAAGATTTATCTTAAGTTTTAACAAGTCTTCCACGTGATTCTAGTACATGCCAAAGTTTGAGAACCCCTGCTTTCTGTGTTCTGAGGAGCCAGTATTACATTCACACTACATATTAAAGTTCTCCCACAAATGGAATAATTGCTTTTCTTTTTTTTTAAACTGTAGGATTTTTTAAAAACTTACTGTTCATCTAACTCCTCCAGTTTGAGAATTTCAGGTATTATGTACTTAGTTATATTACGTATTAACCTGTTATTTCTTTGTATGGGAACCCCTTCCTGTTAACCTGCTAGGCCTCTTTAAGAGAGCATGGCTCCTTCTCTGTTCCATCAAGGATACCCTGCCTTGTCTTTACTTACGGGAGTTAGAATATCCATAGTTTTCAGTTATCTGTACTGATGCTGCTCCCTTTTATTGCCACAAATAATCAAGGACTGGTTATACACGAAATTAAAGAAATAAGTGCCTTCTTTTTTAAGCTATTTTCAGCAGTTATTAACCCTAAGTAGAGTGTCTAAAATAATTATTTCAGGGTTGTTTTTACTGGAAGAACAAAGTTTATTCTATATTTAACATCCGTCCAGTTTCCTCTAAGGGGCTACCAGGACTTGTTTTTCTATTCAGATTCAAAAACATCTGGGGGGAAAAATTATTAAAATTAAGAAAAACAAGGTTGGTTTCAAAGTTATTATTAACATTCTCTTACCTTACCTTATCAATTTACAACCAGGACCTTCTTAAGAGTCGAGCATTGTGATTAAGAAAGGGGTGGTGAGCGGCTCTATATCCACATTGTTTGATTTAAAATTCTAGCTCCAGCACATACCACGTATCATTTGAGGCAAGTCATACCCAGCTTTATTTGCGTCTTATATGAAATGGAAATAATAGTACCTAACTTGAGGTTTTTGGTAAGGATTAAATGAAAGTGCATATACATTTCTTGGCACAGTGCCTAGCATTGAGTAAAATGCTTATTAAATATTAGCTATTACCATCACCACCATTACTTTTTGCTGAGTCATTTTTATCACTGTTGATATTTTTGTTGTATTGTCATGACATGACATTATTTTAGAACCGTGACTTTTCCACCTAGTGCAGAGCATTCAATTTAGGATTTGACAGTGTTAAAGAATTTTATGTCCAGATTTTCTCCTCTTGGAAGATAAAGTTTCTTATTAAAATTTATAGGAACAAATAAGATGTAAAAAACTTTACGAGCAGGTACTTCCTAAATTTGAGCCTTTCCAAAAATGGAGTTTTTGCAGATTCCTTCAAATAAATAGCATGAACATAAACAACTAAGTTTCTGTAAGTTCTGTATGGTAGATTCTTGCTTAACCCTCCCACCATTTGTTGATTTTCAAAAAAGCAGTTATTTATGTATGTTACATTAAATGCCTGCTCCCCACATCAACTAAGATATTTTGGAAGTTTTCTCAGAGAGAGAAATTACACAGTTAGATAGAATACGACATGTATGTAGATACTAAATTTGCTTCCTAAACTGAAAAATAAAAGCAGCTAGAAAATTTTAATCTGAATAACTCATGTTTTTCCTGTAGTAGTAAGCTTTCTACTATTGCCCTTCACTTGTTAGCTGTAAGAAAGACTTGTTTGTGTAATTGTAATCTGTGCATTTACTTCCTTTACCTTTTTGCATCTGCATATTGTTTTCAATTAAAAGTACTTTTGAGAAAGGATAGAAGACCTAGGGACAGACCACCAGCATATAGTTTTCAATTCATGAGAAAAATGCTTTTTGAAATGTTCATTATTCTTTCTGTTAGTGAGAGTTAAAATTTGTGGGAGTTTATCTTTTGGTTCTTATTGAAAGAATATTACCTTTCTGCATAATAATTCCTTCTAGAAAGTACATATTCAGTATTTGAGATAGGTTGTATTACTAGGAGAAATTGGTAAAGATTTGGTATTTTATATGTTTGTACCAGTTCTGACCTAAAAAATTTTAATAGTCTTAACATCAGTTATTCCCCAGTTTTCCAGTTTAAAATGTTATCATATGTGGCTACTGAAGCATTGCTGTGAATTAGGAGCCAATAAGCTTAGCTTCAATCCTGGCTTCCTTTTACAAACAGCACTGTTTACACATTTATAAAATGAGAAGAGTAAGCTACATAAGGATTCTTTTAGGGCAGACTTTTTTTAAAGTGTGTACTCTCCTCCACATTAAACAATGCAATCAGTATAGTTAAACCTTTTCTTCTCTTGAAATTTATTCCACAATTTGGGATCATGAACGTCTGTTTTGCCCTTACTTAATTCATCGATGCCCTCTGGTGTTGCTGAAGTGTTCAAAGCTGTTTGGTAGAATGATTTTGCCAGTTAGCTCTAAGTATGGTGAACTGCTTCTGTTGATTCACTAATTTGCTGCTTTTACTCTGTTATTACTGGGAAATAAGATTATCAAGCTTTTCAGAAATTCATTTACGCAACAAATTTACCAAGCTCCTAGCACTGTGCTAAATATTAGAAATCAGAGTTAACCTTTCCACCTTTTGGGTCTTACACCATAGTAATCTGAGGTTACTTATATGCAGTCTTCCTTACGATGCATGCTGAATTAATTCATCATTTGGAGTTATCATTGAGAGCCTTTTGTTACCAGGCCTCTTGGTGGCAAATAGGGATGTATTAGAGTGAGAAGGGCAACAGGAGTAATTCCAGAGGCATTTGATTTTTGATCATTGGCTATTTTGATGTAAACATGAACTGCAACTACCAAATTACTAAATTCCTCAAGATGAGAGTGAAGTCACATATTGGATTTTGAAAATAAGAAATAATCCTTAGAATTTTACAAGTGTTGCAAAACAGTATTTGAGGGAAGTGCTGGTAAACAACATTCACCCTCTTTTCCAGGTAATATAGATGAGGAAGGGTAACAGCAGGATGAGGAGCAGTCATTCGTGGTTTTTTAGCCTGTTTGCAAAGCTGAAGATAGCAGTCACTCTTTGGATTCCAAAAGAAGAGATACCTTGATGATATGGGACTGTAATCACTCTAATGATCAGACACCTTCAGCGTTTCTCAGTTAAAAGAATAGTTACTTAGGGATTTCAGTGGTTCAGTGGTTAGGACTCCTGCTTCCACAGCCAGGTGGTGCGGGTTCGATCCCTAGTTGGGGAATTAAGATCCCACTTGCCATGTAGCACGGCCAATAAAAAAAAAAAAAAAGTTATTTATCCTCACATAGAACGAGAGCCAAGAGGGTTTCCACTTAGTTGATACCAATTCTATTTGAGGTGTAATATGAATGTATCTTGGACACATAGGGTCCTTTAATATTAGAGGGCTTGAACTTGAACTTAGACAATCCTAACTTTCTCATCTATTGTATTCATAAGTAATTTGTAAATTTTAGAAAAATGTGACTTCAGGGAAGTACAGGGTAATTTTAGGGTAGCTTGTAAGGTAATTTTTAAGTTAGCTACATGTCATATGATGCAGTCATAGAGCTTATACAGCATTCTCACAGTGTCATCTGGACCTTACCATAGCTATATGAGGAAATACTAATCTTATAGTTGAGGAAACTGAGGCAACAAAAGTGATTTGCCTGAGGTTTTGCAACTAAGTGACAGCTGGGATTAAAAACAGATCTTTCTGGGCTTCCCTGGTGGCGCAGTGGTTGAAAGTCCGCCTGCCGATGCAGGGGACACGGGTTCATGCCCTGGTCCAGGAAGATCCCACATGGCACAGAGCGGCTGGGCCCGTGAGCCATGGCCGCTGAGCCTTTGCGTCCAGAGCCTGTGCTCCGCAACGGGAGAGGCCACAACAGTGAGAGGCCCACGTACTGCAAAAAAAAAAAAAAAAAAAAAAATGACAGATCTTTCTTCATTGCCACCTGTATTCTGGAATTGATAAAGTTTAGGGTCAGGATATGCATGACATAAGCATTCTGTTATAAAATATGTGGTACTTGGCAGGTACAGAGCCCCTTATATATCGATTTATTGATATAAGGAAAATAATGTGAAAGTATTTTTAAATAAAAATTCAAGTCACTCATGTTCCAAAGTGAGCACCACTGTGTTCATTTTTATGCCCTCCACATGTATCACATTTTTATTATTTCATTGATTTGTTCTTATAAGTCAAATCTCAAATGGTTGACGTCGAAAAGTCTCCCTCCTGTCTTCTACCCACTTAGTTCTTTTTCCCAGAGGTAGTGTTACTTTGTCCTTGCAAAGTTACTATTATATTTAAATCTGTGTATTTTCTCCTTTTTATGCAATTTGAAACATACCAGACCTACTGTAGTATACTTTTTATTTTTCACTTTAATACTGTCCCAGTTATCTACGGCTCAGAAACAAATGAACCCAAAGCTTAGTCATTTAAAACAGTTATTATCCCTTTTGTTTCTGGGGGTTGAGTGGGCTTAGGTGATTTTCTGATGTCATGGGTGGCAGTCAGTGCTGGGGCTAGAATCATCTCAACACATCTGGCAACTCATTCTGGCTATTGGTTGGGACCTCAGCTGGGGCTGTCAGCCAGAACACCTGCATGTTGCCTTGCCACCTGGTTTGGGTTTCCTCACAGCATGATGGCTGGGTTCAAACATGAATATCCCCAAAATACCAGGCAGAGGCTGGGTAGCTTTTTATGACCTACCTCCCAGAAGTTCACATAGATAGCGTCAATTATGTTCATATCACAGGCTTGTACAGATTTGAGGAAAGAATGTCAGTGTCATGTCACAAGAATGTGTGTGAAATCTTCTGGCCATCTTGGAAAATACAGTCTGATTTTTCATATCATTTTATGAAGAGCATCCTCATTTTTTTCTTGGCTGTATCAACATTCCTTTGAATGGATCATAATCAATATGCTTTATCAGTTCTAGTTTCAGATTGCACATTGTTTTATATTTTGGGGCGTTAACAGTGCTGCATTGAATAATTTAATTCATAGTCATTTCTCACATATTCCAAGTATTTCTGTAACATAAATAACTCGAAGTTGATTGCTGTGTCTTAGGTTATATACTTTTGTAATTCTGATACATTTTTCCACACTGCCCTCCAACCAGCAACACACAGAATGCCTGTTATCCTATTTTACTAACTCAAGGTAGTGTCATACTTACAGATCTTTGCCATACTTATGTACATTGATCTCTGCATTTTTGGTTTTTTTTTTTTTTTTTTTTTTTTTTTTTTTTTTTTCTAGTATGCGGGCTTCTCACTGCTGTGGCCTCTCCCGCCACGGAGCACAGGCTCTGGACGCTCAGGCTCAGCGGCCATGGCTCACGGGCCCAGCCGCTCCGCGGCATGTGGGATCTTCCTGAACCGGGGCACGAACCCGTGTCCCCTGCATCGGCAGGTGGACTCTCAACCACTGCGCCACCAGGGAAGCCCTCTGCATTTTTTAATGTATATTTTTCCCATAATAGGGGCGAGGTCAAGCATCTTTTCATATTTTTAGAGCCCATTATGTTTCCATTCTCTGTGAACTATTTATAACTTCATAGTATTTTTATATAGAATCATTTATAATAGTCATACTATTATATTGTTTCATTTATTGATGATAATGCTCAATATCTGTATTATATTGTATTCATACTAATTTTAGTAACTGGCAGTTTCCTATTTTTTAACCGTACCCTTATTGTTAGACATTTAATGTTTGCATTTTTGTTTGCTGTTTTAGGTAATCATCTAATAGTGGATGTATTCTTGGAATTTTTTCTCCTCTGGACTTATTTCTGTAGGATCAATTTCTAGATGTGGTTACTGAACCAAAGTAACTTTATTTAATGATTATGGAATCAAAGGGATTCCAGTCTCTTCATCACTTTTTTCTTCCCTTAAAGATAGATATTTGCAATTTCTTTGGGCCTTGCTTGGCATAAATAATTATATTCTGGGATTACAGGTTTCCTGTAATTGTTCCTCTGGGGCTTAGTCTTCTCTGTCTCTTCTGCCTTCTTTAGCTTGCCCTTTTCCAGTCTTATATTGTAAAATACTCAGATATCAGAACTTTTTTTTTTTTTTTTTTGCGGTACGCGGGCCTCTCACTGTTGTGGCCTCTCCCGTTGCGGAGCACAGGCTCCGGATGCGCAGGCTCAGCGGCCATGGCTCACGGGCCCAGCCACTCCACGGCATGTGGGATCCCCCCAGCCCGGGGCATGAACTCGCGTCCCCTGCATCGGCAGGCGGACTCAACCACTGCGCCACCAGGGAAGCCCCAGAACTTTTATTTTAAGCTCACTTAGTGGATAGGCTTATTGCTAAGCATTAAAAGAGTCACTTTCAAGGCCAGTAATTTTTTAAAGTCTGGTAGATTTCCTTGAGACTTGGGAAGTATTAAGTGCTAGGTTCTTAAACCAAATGGAGAAGGGATATCACTAAGGAGAAGGGGGAAAGAGGCCTCCTTTGCAAAATAGCCAGGGCACAATCCTTGCACATTATCTTTGATTTTCTTTAGTTTGAAAATTATATGCCTGGGAGTAGAATTTTCAGCATTTCTCTTTTTTGGTGTTCTCTGAGCTTTTTGGATCTGTAATTTGGTGTCTGACATTATTTTGGGGAAATTCTCAGTCTTTATTGCTTCACATATTCTATTCCTTTCTTCTCCTTCTGGCATTCCCGTTATGACTATAGTACACCTTTTGTAGTTGTCCCACAGTCTTTGGATATTCTGTTCAGTGTTTTTCAGTCTTTATTCTCTTTATATTTCAGTTTTGGAGGTTACTATTGATAGACCTCAAGGTCTGAGGTTCTTTCCTCAGTCATGTGCAGTCATCTAATAAGCCCATCAAAGGCATTCTTTATTTCTCTTATGGTATTTTTGACCTCTGGCAATTTTGGGGTGTTCTTAAGATTTCCATTTCTCTGCTGACATTGTCCATCTATTCTTTTTTTTTTTTTTTTTTTTTTTTTTTGTCCATCTATTCTTGTATTCTGTCTTTACCATTAGGGTCCTTAGCACATTAATCCTAGTTGTTTTAAATTCCCAGTCTGGTAATTCCAGCATCTCTGCTGTTCCTGGTTCTGATGCTTGCTCTGTCTCTTCAAACTGTGTTTTGCCTTTTAGTATGCCTTGTGATTTTTCTTGCTAGCTGGATATTATATACTGGGTAAAAGCAAGTGCCATAAGTAGGCCTTTAGTAGTGCAGTAAAGTGGTGTGTGTGTGGTGGGAGGAACCACTCTATAGTCCTGTGATTAGGTCTGTCTTTTAGTGAGCCTGTTTGTCTAAACAGTGAACTTCACAAGTGGTCATCAGTTTTTTTCTACTCCCCTTGGATTGAGACAGGATAGCTAGAATGGACTGGAATTAGAGATTTCCCTTCTCCCACATGGAAGGATAGAACTGGCTTGAGTTGGATATTCCTTCCCCCAAGTCAGTTAAGAGTCTGATAACACTCCAACAGGTTAACTAGTTAACTAGTTTCTCATGGGGACAGGCTTTGTTAAGAACATGCTAGTCTGGTTTATTTCAAAATGGTTCCTTTTCCTCTTACCTTGCCAGGAGCAGGCAGGGATTTTTCTCTGATATGTACTGTGAGAACCTGATCAAGTTCCTGGATGCAAAACTCACAAAAGTCTGGTGCCCCCCTCCTCCCCCATGTCTGGTGGGTTCCCCTGGAGTTTTTAACTCAGATTTGTCCATACCTAACCTCCAGCAATTTGTCAATTACAGTTTCCTACACCAGCACTGGTTTCCTCAGGTTTCAGCCCTTACATGTTGTGGTTTTCTGTATCCACCTGGCTTGTCTCTCCAGTTTGGGGGACAACAGATTGCTCTGTGACCTCACTTCTTTTTCAGATCTAAGAACAACTGTTGATTTTTCAGTTTACTTAGGTTTTCATTTGTCAGGATGGAGTGGCGACTTCTAAGTTCCTTATATGCAGAACCAGAAGTCATCTTTGCTTGCACATTATAGGAATTTTAAAAAATACTGTTTAAACTATTTAACAAAGTATCTGTTAAATGTCTTTCATGGACATATATCCCTTAAAGCTGAGTTAATTTCATTAACTTTTTCTCTTGATGTTTGTTGGGGAGCATTTGTCTGATACTAGCTAATAGCTTTTAACAACCTCTCTCTCCCCTTTCTCCCATTTCTTCACCTTTCCTCTTTGTGACGTGTGCCTTCATTCTGCTTCCCATTTTAGTATTTGGAACATGATTGTTATATAAAACCCATCAGGTGAGTAAAGACTTTAAGGATTGTGCCCTTGGTGTGGTAACCGCAGACTCTCAGCCTTGAAGGTTCAAATATTGGTTTTATCAGTTCATTCTAGGGTGATTGGGTTTGGGATACTAACTTAATACTAACCAAGTTCAAACTCCTACGACTAATTTTAAAACAGTGTACATTAATGTACTATCAGAAATATTAGTATGATAATGTTCAACTAGTGACATGTGACTAGCTTATGTCCTGGCTAGTGATTCCCTTAGAAGAGTTGGGTGGTGTCCTTTAAGAGTAACTGTCAAGCTATAATAGTAAAAGAAAAACACATTGACCTCTGTTACTCCCATATTATTTCTGAAAAACATTGCATGAATTAGTCTTTTAAAAAGTATATCTTCCTCGGAGAAAAACTGATCCTCATTTTGCATGACTTCATGAAGACTTCCCTATGTATCATTAATATTTTCCAAGATTGCGTTCGTTTGGCAACAATTATCTTTAGATGTTGCTTGAATGATTTTTGTTGTGGTAAAATACACGTAATAAAAATTTTACAGTTTTAACCATTTTAAGTGTGCAGTTTTATGGCATTAGGTGTATTCACATTGTTGTGCAAACATCATGTCCATCTTCAGAACTTTTTTATCTTGCCCAACTGAAACCCTATCCATTAAACAATAACTCCCTATTTCCCCACTCCGCCCCCCACCTGTGGCAAATACCATCCTACTTTCTGTCTCTGAATTTGACTACTCTAGGAACCTCACTCATATAAGAGAAATTATATGATAGTGTCCTTTTATGACTGGCTTTTTTCACTTAGCGTGTCATCAAGGTTCATCCATCTTGTAAACGTGTCAAAATTTTCTTCCTAAAATTTTTAAGGCAGAATAATATTCCATTTTATGTATATACAACATTTTGCTTATTTTATCCTTTGATGGACTCCTGGGTCTCTTCCATCTTTTGGCTATTGTGAATAACGCTGCTGTGAACATTGGTGTACAAATATCTTTCACATCTTTTGGACATATATCTGGAAGTGGAATTGTTGGATCATATGGAAATTCTGTGTTTAGTATTTTTGAAGAATTTCTATACCGTTTTCCACAGTGGCTGCACCATTTTACGTTCCCGCCATCAGTGCACAAGGGTTTCAGTTTCTCCATATCCTGGGAACTCTTGTTTTCCGTTTTGATAATAGATATTCTAATGGGTGTGAAGTGGTATCTCATTGTGGTATTGATTTGCATTTTCCTGTTAGTGATGTTGAGCATCGTTTCATGTGCTTCTTGGCCATGTGGTTTTGTGTGTGTGTGTGTGTGTGTGTGTGTGTGTGTGTGTGTGCGTATGTTTTTTGGTTTTTTGGCTATGCTGCATGGCTTGTGGGATCTTAGTTCCCTGACCAGGGATCGAACCTGGGCCTCAGCAGTTAAAGTGCCAAGTCTTAACCACTGGACCACCAGGGAATTCCCAGCCATTTATCTTTGGAGAAATGTTTATTAAAGTCCTTTGTCCATTTTTTTAATTGGGTAGTTTGGGTTTTTGTGTTGCTAAGTTGTAGGAGTTTTGTGTATATTTTGGATATCAAGCCTTATCAAATGCTTATTGGTCTTTAAGAATGAGTTCAATATGATGAGTATTTATATAGATCATCTCATAAGTTGGATTTACTTTGGGAATATGGCCATCTTTTTTTTGTTTGATTAATTTATGCCATCTTTATTTATTTTTGAATTTTTGAATTTTATTTTATTAAATTTTTTATAGAGCAGGTTCTTATTAGTTATCCATTTAATACATATTAGTGTATATATGTCAGTCCCAATCTCCCAATTCATTCCACCACCATGACCCCCTGCACCACTTTCCCCCCTAGTTGTCCATACGTTTGTTCTCTACATCTGTGTCTCTGTTTCTGCCCTGCAAGCCTGTTCATCTCTACCATTTTTCTAGGTTCCACATATATGCGTTAATATATGATATTTGTTTTTCTCTTTCTGACTTACTTCACTCTGTATGACAGTCTAGATCTATCCACGTCTCTACAAATGACCCAATTTCGTCCCTTTTTATGGCTGAGTAACATTCCATTGTATATATGTATCACATCTTCTTTATCCATTCATCTGTTGATGGACGTTTAGGTTGCTTCCATGTCCTGGCTATTGTAAATAGAGCTGCATTGAACATTGTGGTACATGACTCTTATTGAATTATGGTTTTCTCAGGGTATATGCCCAGTAGTGGGATTGCTGTGTCATATGGTAATTCTATTTTTAGTTTTTTAAGGAATCTCCATACTGTTCTCCATAGTGGCTGTATCAATTTACATTCCCACCAACAGTGCAAGAAGGTTCCCTTTTCTCCACACCCTCTCCAGCATTTGTTGTTTGTAGATTTTCTGATGGTGCCCATTCTAACTGGTGTGAGGTGATACCTCATTGTAGTTTTGATTTGTATTTCTCTAATAATTAGTGATGGTAAGCAGCTTTTCATGTGCTTCTTGGCCATCTGTACGGCCATCTTTTTCTTTTTTTCTTTTTTTTTTTCTTGGTGGTACGCAGGCCTCGCACTGTTGCATTCTCTCCCGTTGTGGAGCACAGACTCCAGACGCGCAGGCCCGGTGGCCATGGCTCATGGGCCCAGCCGCTCTGTGGCACGTGGGATCTTCCCGGACCGGGGCACGAACCCGCGTCCCCTGCCTCAGCAGGCGGACTCTCAACCATTGCGCCACCAGGGAAGCCCACGTATGGCCATCTTTTATATATGATCTCTATATTAAATTTTTACTTTGTTGCCAGGATTTTGGAGTGTTTTCTGTTTGGGCTTAATCACTGTGTACGCTTTCCTTTCTGCCCCAATCTATTTTTATCCCCTTTCTTACCTTCCTCCTTGCGTTAGTTGAACTGTAACTCTTCCAAGAATACGTGGTCTTCATCTTCTTTGCTGCCATGGTCTACTGGGTACTCTCTTCTATACACATATACAGTTGAAAATAAAAAATGGCCGCAGCTTTTATTTTGGCCGTTGTTGGCTTTTAGACCATCCATATATTCTTTTTTTAAAGATTTATCATTTATTATTTATTTATTTTATTTATTCTTGGCTGCTTTGGGTCTTAGTTGTGGCATGCAGGATCTTTCGTTGCGGCTTGCAGGCTCTTCATTGTGGCGCGTGAGCTTCTCTCTAGCTGCGGCACACAGGTTCCAGAGCGTGTGAGCCCTGTAGTTTGCAGCACACGTGCTCTCTTGTTGAGGCGTGTGAGCTCAGTAGTTGTGGCATGCGGGCTTAGTTGCCCTGCGGCATGTGGGATCTTAGTTCTCTTACCAAGGATCGAACCCACCTACCCTGCATCGTAAGGTGGATTCTTGCCACTGCACCACCAGGGAAGTCCCATAGACCAGGGGTCCCCAGCCCCCCGGGCCGCAAACTGGTAATGGTCCGTGACCTGTTAGGAACCGAGCCACACAGCAGGAGATGAGCAGCAGGCAAGCAAGCGAAGCTTCATCTGCTGCTCCCTATCTTTCCCCATGGCTCGCATTACCTCCTAAACCCCTCTCCCCCAATCTGTGGAAAAATTGTCTTCCATGAAACTGGTCCCCAGAGCCAAAATGGTTGGGGACCACTGCCATAGACCATCCATATCTTTGTCTGTGTACGATTTTATCATCTGAAGTCAGTGCTCATCTGTCTGATAAAATTCATTATATTGCATTATAATACTACTGCCACTGATACTCATTTTCCCAACAAACCAATTTCTACCTTCACAGATAACTTTGATACCTTGTCCTTGATGCCAGTTGGTCAGTTTCTGCCATCTTTCTCCCTGAAGTTTGATCCAGATCCATCGAACTCAACCATTGAATTACCTGGCTCTAAAAACCTTTGCTTCCCCTACACCTCACCTCCAAACAACCTCTAACTTGGATTTTATGTTCACAAGCCCCTGATCAGCATCTGAGATGTTGAACAAGGCTCTTCCCCTCTCTAACAACTATATCCTTTCAGTTTTAATAGGGCATCAAATCCACCACTTCCATGAAAGTTTTATGTAAGGGAGAATGTAGTCATGGAATAAAAATATTTTTTATATATATATGTATGTATGTATATATATGTATATATATTTGTGTGTGTGTGTGTATGTATGTGGGGTTTTTTGTTTTTCTTTTTTTTACTTTTTGGCAATTAAGAGGTCATTTTATTAGTATTTTAAATTTAGTTGCATCTTAATACTTAACCAAACCATCAGTGCCTTTTCACTTATACATTAGGTTATTTCTTATTATTAAATACAAAAATACTTTGAACTTAAAGGTGTGTTCTCCCTACGCTCCTGCTCCCATATCATCTTTTAGAGATTCCATGAGATACTAGGTTAACAAATAGGTTTTCATGGCTTTGCCACATGTTGGCGAAATTATTTCAAAACAGTTATACAGTATCTCCAGCAGAGCATGAGTTTTTGCTACACTCTTTTATTTTCATTTTTTAATTTTGCTAAGTTAAGGGATAATACTTAACTATTTTTGCTGTGAGGATGATTTCATTGATTACTAGTGGTGTTGATTTTTTTCTGTTACATGCCTTTTGTGGATTTTCTTACACATTTATCTTTGATGCTTTTGGAGTTAAGATTTATATGAGCTTTCTACATATTAAAAATTAATCTCATAATATCCACTATAGAAATTTTTCTAAATGAGTTTGTCCTTGTGTTTTGAGTGTATGATACATGTTTTACAAACCTGAAATCTTTTAATTTTTATATAATCAAACCTGATAGTCTTACAGGATTTTTGGTCAGTTCTAATAAAGTAATTCTTTCCTATCAAATTTGATAAAATAATAAGTTGAGGGTTGGGGTGATACTGGTTCCTTGGTTTTTCCTTTTTTGCCCTTCTGTTTAGTTCATGTAGAATCATTTTAGGTGTTAGTTTAAACTTTTTTTTATGAGTGGTTAACCTTTGGTTAATGCTATTGATTTTGGATGTTCTTTCCCTTGCCCAGTGTATTGCAGTGTCTCCTCCTTGCTTACTATTTATCGAGGTCTTACACATTATAGGCCTTTGGTATTTGCAGGTTTAACATTTACAGTTTCACCAACTCTCAGCTGACCCCAAGGTCTGTCATTTAGTAATTTGTAGTTTTGCTGAGACTGAAGTGTTACTTGCTTACTGCCAAGCTTGCAAATAGGAACTGATCGTGGAAGCCCAAAGAGGAAGCCTATTAGACAGGCCAGCACCTGCATCTCAACACAGCTTTGTTTTTCTTTACTTGTCGTCGCGTACACAGTAACTCTCGAAGTGGTAAAAGCTGTTTCTTTGTGAAATGTGGGCCCGAAAAGAAAACCAACTGCTAGTGCTGGTGATGGAAGTGAAGAGAAAATGAAGAGGTCTAAGAAAGTGATGGTTCTTAGCCAGAAAATAGACGTTTTGGATAAATTAAAGTGGTTTTGCAGATTCAGTTAAGTTGGTGGTTGGTTAATATTGCTACAGTATTTATGTAGTAGTTTATATTTTGAGTGCTAGAATTTATTTTTACAACTTTGTAAAGGACTAGTAATGTACTTCTAGAAGCACTGAGGATTTGAAGATGTCAGCTGTACTTCACTGACTTTTATGGGGGAAGTTAAATACTTTGGTAGTATTTGAAACCTTGAGAACTTTGGGATATCTTGATGGTCTTTGTGTTATATAATGTTTATAATACTGGGTTATCCTATTCCCATATTTCTGCCCTTGTGGCACTACAGCACTTCTAAGTAGTTCTAATGTGTTTTTGACTGTACCCTAAAACTCATTCCACTGGCCTCTAATATTGGTCTTTTTTCTCCTCCCCCCCAATTATGCTCTTATTATCATATCACATTAACAGTATGGTGTTACCCAGGTAAAAAGATCTTGTTGGTACTTTGAGATTGTGTTTGTTACATAATAACTTGAGTAGAGAGAGGCCTTTTGAAATACCTATTTTTTCCCATTTGGGAACTGTATGTAGTCAAAATAGCCCCCAAATAGTTGTACATATCTTTCATGGACTTCAGCAAACTTTTTGGACATTTATATGAACTGAGATTTATTTTAGATATTGAATATGGACAAGAATAGCTAGTTTCTCAAGGAAATTCCTAGTCTAGGAGAAGATAATGTAAACCAGTGATTATAAAGTGTGAAACATGTTCTTGCATAGGGAACTCTGGGAGCACAAAGGTAGGACCTGCTTAAAAGGGTGTGATGAAGGATGGCTTCTGAGAGGAGTTGAGTGAATTGATTGTTCTTATTCTTTGTTAATTTGATAGGGATCCAGTCTCCTTCCAGCATAACACTGAAATCTGGTCACTGCCTGTGTATTGTAAGGCTGTTTCTTTGATCTGTTCCAGCCAATTTAAGGAATTTACTATCTGCTTTATTTTAGCTGACGCCTTTGGATTTTCATTTCAGGCTTCTTGCCTCTTCCAAATAATGTCTCTTTCCAATAATTTATTACTTTAATTATTATAAGAATATCTGAAGTGATATTACATAATCGTGATGGTGGACATTCTCTTTTGGTTTCTAGGTTTAGAGAGATTGCCTAAGAGCTTTGTGCAAAATGCAGGTTTCAGGCTTAAGGATGGAATGGACACTTGATACATTTTTTTAAAATTTATTTTATTTATTATTTTTGGCTGTGTTGGGTCTTCGTTGCTGCATGCAGGCTTTCTCTAGTTGCAGTGAGTGGGGGCTACTCCTCGTTGTGGTGCTCAGGCTTCTCATTGCGGTGGCTTCTCTTACTGTGGAGCACGGGCTCTAGGCGGGCGGGCTTCAGTAGTTGTGGCACGTGGGCTTCAGTTGTTGTGGCTCGCGGGGTCCAGAGCGCAGGCTCAGTAGTTGCGGCGCATGGGCTTAGTTGTTCTGCAGCATGTGGGATCTTCCCGGACCAGGGCTAGAACCCATGTCCCCAGCACTGGCAGGCGGATTCTTAACTGCCTGGTGGTGCAGTGGTTGAGAGTCCACCTGCTGATGCTGGGGACACGGGTTCGTGCCCCGGTCCGGGAAGATCCCACATGCCGCGGAGCGGCTGGGCTCGTGAGCCATGGCCGCTGAGCCTGAACGTCCGGAGCCTGTGCTCTGCAACGGGAGAGGCCGCAGCAGTGAGAGGCTCGCGTACCGCAAAAAAAAAAGTAAATAAATAAATATACTGATTCTGCATGAGAACTTTTCGTGACTGGGAAAAAGTGACATAGTACTTTCTCGGTATCCTTTATCATAAATACAGGATTTTTAAAAATGGATATTTTTGCTAATTTTGGATGGTAAAAGAAGTTTGAATTGGAGTATATTTTAAATATGACTAGCCAATTGTGAGAATTCACAGAACCCTAATAGAATTAACTCAAAATAAAGAAATTTCCAATCATGATGGTTGCAAAATTGAGAAGATTATAGTTTTGTTGATACCAAAGCCAGTACAGCAGTCAGTTGACCTAATAAAAATAACACAGAAAATAAATGTTATGTCTAATATAGAAGACACGTAAATCAAATTAGACTTGGTTTATTCAGCACATTGGTATTAACTAATAAATCTCTTAAGATTAACATCACTCGTAAACTGCTACAGTTTACAGGATTGGATCATAATTCTCTTGCATGGGAGGACAGAGTTTTTGAAAACTTTATAACTTAATTCTATGCCAGTTTCAGAGGAGTTGAATACATCTTGAGCTGAAAGAAAAAGGAAAGAGCTTACCAACTAAAATTGAGTGATAGAGCAGCAGGGTTTAACTACCAAAGTTAATGAAGGAAAGGAACTGTAAGGTGTTCTTACTGTTGGCCAGCATGCTGGGGAAAATGGCTGTGTGTAGGTCTTTGGTGCAGCTAACAACATCTAAAAACTTACTCTAAGAGTTATATTTTAAAGTTCAATTCACTTGATTATAATGTACCTCTTATAAGTCAGTTTCTTATTTTCAGAAGCATCCATGTGGTGTTTTTCCTGATGTTTATTCTTAGAGCCAAGAGAATCATACTTACAATAGACATTTTACTTCATATTGTTCTCAAGAAGCAATTGAGAAAATAAATGATACAGTAATTCTTTGCAGGATGTGACAGCAATCTCTTAATTTTAAAAGGAGGAATATCATTATAAAATGCTACTTTATTATTAAGATTAAAATCTCAGAAAAGAACAGATGGAAAAAGTACAAATCACAAAATCCATAAGGCAAGGAATGAAAGCTAGGAGTTAATATTGAATCTCTATTAAACAAATTAAGTCTAGGTTAAGGTAATAACGATTATAAAAATTAGTGTCGATGTTTTGATGGAATAATATAAAAAATATATTGATATAGTGGTAATGGACTGGGAATAAATTCCCAGATTATGCCAGTTAAACCCAGGAGAATGGAGCAAGAGGTATGCTGTTGTCAGTATAGATGGTAGTTATAGGTATGCTGATCCACCTTCCCCCCAGTTTTTCAAGAATATCAATGGGCTTCCCTGGTGGCGCAGTGGTTGAGAATCCGCCTGCCGGTGCAGGGGACGCGGGTTCTGTGTCCCAGTCCGGGAGGATCCCACGTGCCGCGGAGCATCTGGGCCCGTGAGCCATGGCCGGAGCCTGTGCTCCGCAACGGGAGAGGCCACAACAGTGAGAGGCCCGCGTACCACAAAAAAAAAAAAAAAGAAAGAAAGAAGGAAAGAAAGAAAGAAAATATATATATTTCTTAAGTCATGTTACAATTTAAAGTTTTTAAATACACAATTTGTAAAACAATTTAAGAACTTTAAAAAACTTATTTAATATTACAACACAATTTTTAAGAATGTAGGAAACACTTTCAAGCTGTGACTTTACTATGAAGATTTTTATATGTAAGCATATATTTATCTAGCTTTGAAGCATAGATCTTACAGGTATTTAAAGCCACTATTAACTGTGGGTATGCAGTATATCAGGTTTCTAGGTGTTTTCTGTAGTATTAAAATATTAGTAGGAAAATGATAAACTTATTGCAGACATTTTCTTCTTTCAGCTGCTTTTCTAACTCAAACGGTGTGTCTTGATGACACAACAGTAAAGTTTGAAATATGGGATACAGCTGGTCAAGAACGATACCATAGCCTAGCACCAATGTACTACAGAGGAGCACAAGCAGCCATAGTTGTATATGATATCACAAACGAGGTAAGTGGAAATGCATTCTACAAAGAAGCTTGTTTGAGTATCCATTTTTGGTATTCAGAATTTCAATTATAGAAAAGATTTTTTCTTAATCTTTTTTTGTTAGCCAAGCATGACATTTCTGCCAAAGCTTTTATGAAATAGAGAAGCTGATTTTAAAAAATAAGATGCAATTGTCTCAGCTACTACAGTAGTGCTAAGAATTGCTTTCCAGGAGTCACACTGGACAGTCTTTAAAGCCTCGCCTCACAGACACGCTCCCTAGCCATTCTTTGAGCCTGTGCCGAATAGCTGTTTCTTTGTTTCCCAGGAGTCCTTTGCCAGAGCCAAAAACTGGGTTAAAGAGCTTCAGAGGCAGGCCAGCCCTAACATTGTTATAGCTTTGTCAGGAAACAAGGCTGACCTCGCAAATAAAAGAGCTGTCGATTTCCAGGTATGTTGAATTTAACTTTCACTTGGAGGCGCATATTTTTCTTCTGTACCCACACTTGAATTACAGTCACAATTTTAAAACGATGCAAATGATAAAAAGTTTTTAGCCAGATGTGTACTATGTAATAGAATCTCATGATAAACCTGCACTTTTTAATATCTTTATTTAATTGTAATATATAAGTTGATTCAAAGATTTTGTCGACCTAAACAATTACAAAAGAAGTAATTGTTCACAAACAGTGTGGAAATATATAAAGCAAAAGGTGATTGCCTCCTACCCTAATGCCTCAAACCCCACGTATAACTTTAGTATCCTTCCTAACTTTTTTTATCTACCTATATATATCACCACACATATACATACCCACATAACACACATACATATATGTGGTGGTTCTTAAAAGGGCCTTCAAAAATAAAAGCTTAAAAAAATCCAGTGTGTATGTTATCTAATATAGCTAATTAAGAGTGTTCCCAGCTGCAAAATAAAGTACAGTCATTTAAAATAAAGCAATGTCTCTAGTTAGACATTTTAAAACTTCCCCTCCTCTTGCTCTTCAGCTTCTCTACCAGAGAAGTTTGGTTGTGGCCATTATATGTATAATATCAGTGATGGGTTAATGTTCTTTTTTGATGATGGAGTACATGTACTGGGAGAAAGGGCACTAATATTTCTTGCACTATTAGGTAGTAAACTGAGCATCTGCACATGTGGTTTCATTTAATTCTGGTGACAACCATGTGAGGTATAGTATCTATTACTCTTTCTAAGATAGTTACCTCCTCAGCATTGAGAGGCAGATAGTGCACTTACATTATAGTCACAAGTGGCCCTGTCACATAACATTTCAAAGGAACCTCATTTTTTTTCTTTATCAAATTGGAATGATAATTGGTTGTTCTTCACAACAGCTGTGAGGATCAAAGGCAATAATACACGTAAACTGTAAAGCATGACAACGTAAAGTAGTAATAGAATTTTCAGAGGAATGATTCATGACATATTCAAAATTAAAATGCTGCTTGTAGAATTTTCAAAGGAATGATTCATGACATTCAAAATTAAAATGTTGCTTGTAGAAGTCATTCAGAATTAAATACAAGGGTACCATTTAGTGGTTGAAGCCAGTGTTAAACATTTGGTTTCCCTTTACCTTCCTTGTAAATAACGAGCATAGGTAAAATTGCCATAAAGATCAAAGAGGGTTTTATATTTAGGATTGTCGTCCCTCTCTCCGAAACTCATCATCTGAAAGTAGATTTAATGTGAGACCAGATAAAGTAGGAGGGGATAGTGCAAGAAGTTAAGGCAAAAGGGAAATTATAAACTACGCAGTGGTTACCTTTGTTTTACTTTTAACTATAAATAATTGCTTATTATACAGTTGTTGGTTGTAGGTGATCAAGTTGGAGTAGTAATAAGGAAGCCTCTTTTTCTATAACAAAAATAAGGCAGGTATAGTAATAGTATGTGCAAAGGATATATCTCAATTTTTGTTCTATAAACAGGAAGCACAGTCCTATGCAGATGACAACAGTTTATTATTTATGGAGACATCAGCTAAAACATCAATGAATGTAAATGAAATATTCATGGCAATAGGTAAGATTAACTTTTTTGCAAACAGTAAAAATATAGGTAGAACAAGTTACACTGGGGGCATATTTGGTTTGACTGTCTTTTTTTTAATTCTTGGAATTTTGTTTTGTTTTGTTTTTAATGATTATACTACTATCCTAGATTTCTTCCAGAAGCATTACTTTGTTAGGCATATTGTTAAATTTGAAAAATTATTACCCATTGGGTTGCAGTGCTTTCAGTTTAGTTAAGTTTCTTCTAGGTGAGTTGAAAGCTTGAACTTGGAGCTGATAGTTCAAGCAGATAGATTTTCTAAAGATTTCACTGAAAATTTTGGATAAATACATGTTTTTCTATTAGATTATAGTTTTTATAGAAAAGGAAGATAAACTCAGTAATGTTTTTCAGTGCAACATATAGACATGATGAGATTTGTTTCTTACTGATCAATAACTATTTTCATCTCTCCATTGCTCTGAACACTATTTTTGTTTATTTTTCAGGTTCTTTTTAAATCATTGATTACTGACAACTATAACACAGACAAGTACATTGTACATACAGATTTAACAAATTGTTTTAATGCAATTATTGTAATGGAGAAAGTTTCAAAGCACTGAGGCACAGAGAGAACAAGGGAAAGCAAAACAATATCCAGGCTTTCTATTGCCTCGATGGTCATTTGATCCTACACTGTGCTCTTACCTTTCCTCTAAGTACTTTTAACTAATAATGATTGCTGTTGCACAGTCGTTGATTATAGGTGATGAAGTTGAAGCCTTCTTTCTTCTATAACAACAATTAAAATATTTTTATTGACCCTAGCCACCTCCTAGTAGTTTTCAGGTGCAGATCCCATGGGAGGGGTCTACTGTGGTGGCTCTCACAGCCTGCTGCGTCCACAATGCCCGTGTGCCAAGCGCTCATCTCATCCCACAACATCTTTTATTATACAGCAGTGATTATTAACTGGGGTGTCCACATCCTTGGTCCCAAATAAGTATTCTTTTATACTGAAGTCATACAAATTAACCAGTGAACAGCTGATTCAGAGGCTAAAGAAAACCCAATAAGAGCTGCAGGTACTGTCATATTATTTTTCACTAGGTGAGAGAGTTTAGTGGCAGCTTCATTTAGGGAAAAACTTGCCTGTGTAAAATATTTTCCTGAGAAACTCAGGCTTGCATTTTATTAGGGAAATAGTAGCATAGTTGTGAAGGATTATGAGACAAATATATAGTTGTTTTGTTTTTTTCAATAAATGGGACAGATCACACCCACAACCACATCTGAAAAGTTAGGAAACAAGGAGATAATAGGGCCTTCAAATCAGGCTGAACTTTTAAACCTTTCTGATGCTATTAAGACTCCACCAGATGGGCTTTATTTAATTTGTACCTTTTATTTAGACTTGCTAATAAGGTTATTTCTTTCAGTCAGAAAGTAGCCTATGTATTAGAGCTCTTATTTACTTTTCTAAAATTAGAATGTTTCTTTCCTTGAAAGAAACTCCAAGTGTAAATTGAGTTGTAACCTCTCCATTAATAACTTAAATAAATCACACAGTGAACTCATATTTGTACTTTTTTTTTTTTTTTTTTTTGCGGTATGCGGGCCTCTCACTGTTGTGGCCTCTCCTGTTGTGGAGCACAGGCTCTGGACAGGCAGGCTCAGTGGCCATAGCTCACGGGCCCAGCCGCTCCATGGCATGTGGGATCCTCCAGGACCGGGGCACGAACCCATGTCCCCTGCATCTGCAGGCGGACTCTCAACCACTGCGCCACCAGGAAAGCCCCATATTTATACTTTTGATGGGTTCCCAAGTAGAGTACACTTGTTTAGTAGGAGTCTACAATAAATTTATCATCTGCTTTTAATTTGATAAGGTCTTCAGTGGCTTTTTTCATTGCACATCTTCCTTAACTTGATTCAGGATTTTTAGCTTTTCACAGTCCTAATCAATTCAGGGTCAGGTTGGTAAGCTGCAGTTATCTATATACAAAGCAGATAGTACCAGCTTCGCTTTGGGTAGCACTCACTAAGATAGGAGACAGGAGACTACTTCTTTTGAGACCCCCTGAAGATATGTTGTAGTTCATCTTCACACAATAAAAATTAACCAGTACAAGTTAAAGGTTCCTCATTCCAGTTTAATTCTTTCAACCTCCTAATTTCACTCAGATCTAATTACAAAAAGCCATTGCCAGAAGTATGCCAAAGGGAGAGATGATCACTTTGTCCAAAACCTAATTTGGTATTAATTATAATAAAGTTTGTAATGTTAGCCTACTCTTTGTCCTGGCGGGGCTTTGTTTGTAAATACATTTGACTAGAAATTTACCATCTTATTACCATTTACAGTACCATTCCTAGAGCCATTCCTAGAGAAGTGGCCCAAGGGAACGCTTTTTTTCTTCCCAAACCTCAGTGCTCCTGGCTCCCAGATCCATTGCCCAGCCCAGCATCTAGGATTCTAAAGATGATTAATGCTATCGTGGAATATTACAACAAAGAAACTGTAAAAGATCCAGAACACAACTAGGCATTTAGATTTTGAGGTAGATCTTGTTCAGCTTTTGTGTAACCTCACTGCTAAGGTAAAGCTAGAGTCTTACCTCAATGATGTATCCCCAAGGCTGATAGAAACCAGTGTGTCTAGCCACCCTTACAGTCAGTGCTCTTAGAGATATTTAATGTTTAATGAATCCCAACACATCAAGGATCTTTGGGATCCAAGCAGACTACATCTAGCTGGTACATTTTCTCATCAGTGGGAGCCATACTCCAGAGAACAGCTGTTAAGCTCCATAGAACTTAGCAAAGCTAAAGCCATAACTACCAGTTGTGGGGCTTTGTCCAACTGTGTGGCAAGCCATGCTTATCTGGCTCAAGATTGGAAAATGTTTTTTTGAGATAGTGCCTTCAGGATCAAGTCCCTGTTAATGAGAGGGACTTGATCCTGAAGGCATGGTCTCAAAAGAGCTGCTAATGAATCAGATTAGCATTCTTAATCAGCCACAAGAGAGGAAATTGATAGATGTTTGAAGCGTAAAGTGTATAAGTGAAGAAAATAGGAGGTGCAGTCTTTTGTGATGTGGGGTAATAATTTGCACAGTAGAGGACAAGTTCTCCTGGGGTGATGGTATTCGTTTATATCCTGACTTGTTCCAGAAAGTTTGTGGCAGTCCAGAGAACATTGATGGGTTGGAGCTGAGCTTCTTTATTATAAACATAATGGCTGGCCATTATCTTTAGGAACTTACTTAGATTTTCTTTAAAGTACAACTTTTCTGGTATTGTTAAGTGAATCTATATAAAGAATTAAATACAGCTATTCTAATTGTGTTTATTCTGATAATTTATCTCTCAGCTAAAAAGTTGCCGAAGAATGAACCACAGAATCCAGGAGCAAATTCTGCCAGAGGAAGAGGAGTAGACCTTACTGAACCCACGCAGCCAACCAGGAGTCAGTGCTGTAGTAACTAAACCTCCAGTTTAAACTAACTGGAATGTTCTTCTGCTTCCTAATTGTTAATAACAGTGGAATTGGAGCATTTAACCAGCCCAGTATGACTTCCAAAAAGAAGAGACTTACGATAGTCAAGTTTCTAATACAGAATTATTTTAAGTGTTTTGAACTTAATTTTTAATAACATGCATGTGACCCTCTGACTAATGTTTCAGCAGTGAAAGGGGAAGATGAGAGCTGTGTGTACACTTATTTCCTTGGAATGTTAGCGGGACTCATTTCTCTTCACCAGGGATATAAACAGATGACTCTGAACCCACAGTTAACCAGCCAGTTCTGTGAAAAAGATTTGGAACTCACTCATTTGGGCTTTCCAAAAAAAATTCTTTCTTTGGAAGGAGGTTCTAAAGATATTTATGCTTAACTACGATATTCAAGCCACCTGTAATTTCACTTAGTATCCTTATTTAAAGTACACATTCCACATTTTAACAGATTAGCCACAAGGAGACATTCCCACATCTTCAGGAGAAAAAAATGAACATCAGTGGCATCTAAATTATAGCTAGTCCTGTTATTTTTTAAATGGGGTAAAAAAAAAATCATATGTAACCCTGTCTTATTTCAGGAATATGAAAACTGATAAAATGCATCTTAAAGAATAGTGTTCCCTTCAAACATGTAAGTTCTTCAACAAAAATGAAACAAACCAGGTGTCTGTGATTTCTGTTTAATCACTGCTGGCCATTACATAGCTTTTGTTGTTTGGGAGTAGGGAGGGGCTTTTGTGCCCTTTTGGACATAGAAATAGTCAATGCACTAACAATTATGTACATTCAAACTTGATTATTTCAAATTCGATCTTCAGCTGTACTGTAAATAGGGTACTGCATTGTAGTCTCCATATATGTTTATTACTTTTCTGTAATATTTAAGAGTTGCTTAAAAGTATACAAAATGTACAGTTACTAAAACAGCTAATTTTTTCCTTCTCTCCCCCTTTGAAAGGAAGGGGCTTGAATTGTTCCTACCTGGCTAGAACCATAATAAACAATGTACCAGTAATTTGTAACATAAGTATTGGATATGTTAGTAACAATCTTGCAGCCTTGTTTTCCAAAGTTCATTTTATTTTGATCAGTTCAGTATATTGCACTAATTGTTTTAGGTATTTTCATTATATGAAATCTACCATGTGTCAGAGATGATTTAATCTATTTAAATGTTGAACTGCTAGCAGAACTTGTACATTTACAGTAATTCAAAATTAGTAAGGAAAACAGTTCACCAGTGTTTAGTTTTATATTGAGGTGCTCAGGTTGGAATAAAGTGGTACAAAAAGCAGGTACTGGTTTTTCTCTTTTTTGGCATGAAACGGTGAACATATATAAATGGTACTGTATAACCCACAATCTGCTTTTATATTTCCTTTACTACATTCTTAAAAATGATTTGTGTGGTGTTGATGTTATCCTAGCATCTGGTTCACTGAAGAATTGTCTTCATGTTTTTGCTCTCTGGAGATACTCGCTTCCATTGAAAAGTGTGACCATGACTGTAATGTTGTCTCTGGAGCCAGCCGCCAAAGCAGCACTTACAAGTTCACGGCTGATATACTCAGCAGCACCTCCATAGAAACTCTTAGTGCATGATCCTTTCTCTTTTTCACTTGAGTCTTTTGGCACACCATCTACACTGGTTGGTCCATCAGTTTCTTTCTCACTGCAAGGATCACGCTTAGTCATTTTTGGTGGAAATGTTCCTATATTTTTAAGGTTACGAATAGAATATTTTGAATCTGACAAATGTTCTCTTGAATTTATAGTTGACACACGTTCTTCAGATTTGCACTGAAACACTATGTGGATGTTAGTTTCTGGTTTAGATGTGTTTTGTTCATCGATTGGGAAAAGCAGAGACCCTTTGGATGGTGACAATTTGTTTCCTGTGATAGAACACTGTGCTTCTTTATATACTTGAAAAGCTGTCATTGTCAGTGCAGTGACTTCCTTTGTATCCAGAACTTCCCAGAGTCCATTAGTAGCTAAGATAAGGAATTGACATAAGTCATCTATAGGCACAGAAATAGTTTGAGGTGCTGGGATAATGAATTTTTTCAGTTTGAGATTTCCATGAAATCCAAGTCCTCGTGTGGTTTTTGTTTGCCCTTGTAGGAGCCCGTATGGTTCATGTGAACTAATTATTGCTCCATTCTGAAGTACTCTTCTTCTTTCATCTGTGTTTCGTGTAGTGTGTTCTTTGGTTAGGCAGAAGCCTTTCCCATTTCTGCATAAGACTGCTTGCACATTACCTAAAAGATTATTTTTAAAAATTGATCCTCGAGATTTATAACCATTTATATCAAAGCATGCTGTTAACTTCATAAATAGAAATCAGGCCGCTCAAAAATATTTTTAAAATATATGTAGTATTGATATCATTATTAGAAGATTTACAGTAATTCAGATTTCAAATGGGGGGGCTAATTTATTCCTCATTTTTAAGCAATTTAGTGTTTAAAATACTGAATTTAGTACTAAAATAACTACAGATAATGAAAAATAAGTAATTTTTTTATGAAGCAGCTTCTGAGTGTTACATATTTGTAGAATCAAGAATTGAACTTTTTTATAACCAACATATATTCCATAGAGCAGACATTTTAAAAATGTTTTAATAAATGCCTTTTCAATTAAAAGTACAAACTTTGATTTTTTTCTAAGAGTGCAGTTAGGTAAATTTTTAACTGGTCAAAGTTAAAACCTGAATATATTATAGGTATGGGTGATTAAAAAATTAGAAAGCCACTGTTAATGTCCATCTTATTAGGTTTGTTATGTGTGTTAAAAAGAAATTGTCAGCCTCGTGAAGAAAAATACGTGTTATTAATGTATTAAATGGTTAATAGCTAACCAACATTAAACCCTTTGATTGAAAACTGAGGTATTAAAAATCTGATTGTAGTTTGTTCATGATTCAGATGAACCTATGATGTGTGCTTTATTAAAATCTTAAGAAAATCTTAACATAATGCTCTGAACAGATTGAAGGATGGTTGTATTACCAAAATTTTCTTTGCTATATGAAAAAGGACTCAGAATCCTTTAGTTTGTTAGGAAAAATTGACTTTCCCAAGTTTTTAGGAACATAATTGTATATTTATAACACCTATGAGAGTTAATATTGCTGGAATCATAGGCAAAATTTACGTTAGAATATTCTGATTTCAAACATGGCACTGTACCTGGAATCAGAATTTTGTTGTTGCAGGTCTTCATTTCTAATCCCCTAACGTTTTAGGTAAAGGGATTTAGGTTTCAGAAGGTAAGGTTCACACACCTAATATGTTGGACAGAGCCTGAGCTGGTGAAGCATTAGTGTCAGGCATAGAGTCAGCCTGTTGGCTCATTTACATAATGGCAATTGTTAATATCTGAGTTATTGGATGGGACCAAAAGATGACTGTGTGGAAAATATTTTGGAAACCTGATAGCTGTATATATGATAGTCCTCAAAACTGAATGACCTCTTATTTGCGGTTTGGTTATTAATATATTCTGTTAACTTTTTTGCTGGTCACTCTGTTTACACTCTGCAGAAGAGAAATCAGTAAAATAATTCTTGACTTCTGCTGAGTTTTAAATTATTGTACCAGCAAAGCAGCATGGGTTGGTATTGAACATGCCAACTGGGTAGACTGAATTGTTCTCTTAGGAGAACATATGGTTCAGTTCCTCTTTTAAATTAGAAAATTTCTTTGTTTGTGTACCTACACATATAAATAGTGCGACCATAGCTCTGGAAACACAGGGGCTCAGAATAGTCAATCCACTGACTTCTAAATGTTTTATTTGCATGTAGCAAGCCAAAGCTCACTCAGCAAAAAGAAAAAGCATTGTGTTTCTTCTGTGTGATTTGAAAAGCATTTAATGTGATTATGTAGTTACAGTGGAAGGGTAATACGTTGGTATTTTGATTTTAGTTGCCTCTGCAGAGAGCTTGGTAAACATCTTAGGTACTACTGTTTGCCTTTTTTTTTTTAATTGCTGTGCTACAGAGTAGGAAATGCCATTTTCATTGATTTTATTATTGTGAACATCCCCTAAGCTCAGCACAATAAAATTTTCTAGAAAATGAGGACAGTAAGTAATGGCTGCAGGTTTTGCCCTGCCATTGACTTGCTATCTGATTTGAGTTATTTAATTACTTGGACAGTTGATTCATCCTGATAAATGGTGCCTTCTGACTAACTCACATCCTTAACCTTTGTGAATTTGCATGAAGGAAGAAGAAAATGAAGGGGAAGTACCCAGTGTTTCTCAACTATTCGTGCATAGCTCAGGAAATAGAGGATGATACGAGGCCCTGGAAGAGTATCAATGGAATAGAAATGGGGAAAAAGTGGATATGCAGAGTTAATAGTTGTATTTCCTGGACCTCGGGTTGCATGTGCTGTCAGCTGCAATCGGGGTTGTTGAAAGTGGTTGTCTGCATTAAGCTGAAAGCTAGAATAGAATGATGAACAAAGAGCTTCAAGGAAGATCGGAAATTGGAGGGAGATTTAAAAATAACACTGTATATCCATGTGTCTTGGAGAACTGAAGGAAGAGAGAGGAGCAAGACATGACAGTTTGAGAGATTGGCTTTAAAGAAGGGGTCCTATAATATCTGTTTGGAGGAAATGAGAATAAGCAGTGAACTGTGATGAAGAAGACCTTTACACAAAAACATAATGAATCTGAGCATAAATGAGTATTCAAATTCCTAGACATAAAGTTACCAGCTTTCAGTAGTTGGAGAGATGGTGCTGTTCGGAAAAATGTTATCAAACAAAAGTGGAACCTGCAACTAACAACATTGTAAATCAGCTGTACTCCAATTAAAAAAAAAAAAAGGAACAGTGTTACTGGAAGGGCAACATGTTTAAGGACATTAATGGGAACTAAAATGAACTGCTTTGAGATGATATTTAAGCCTTTTTAAGATGACACGTATGGGGTCTTCCCTGGTGGCGCAGTGGTTAAGAATCCGCCTGCCAATGTAGGGGACATGAGTTCGAGCCCTGCGCCAGGAAGATCCCACATGCTGAGGAGCAACTAAGCCTGTGCGCCACAACTACCGAGCCTGCTCTAGAGCCCACGAGCCACAACTACTGAAGCCCGCATACCTGGAGCCAGTGCTCCACAACAAGAGAAGCCACCGCAATTAGAAGCCTGCACACTGCCACAAATAGCCCCCACTCGCCGCAACTAGAGAAAGCCTGTGCGCAGCAACAAAGACCCAACTCAGCAATAAAATAAATAATAAAATAGATGACACGTATAGTCAGGCAAAGTGTTCCTTATGCAGAAGGCAATGACATAACTGCCTTCTGCAATTGCTGGGTTGTCTCTAGTTTGTGAAAAGGAGTGTCCCCGTCAACTTCAGAATGACCTCTAGAATCAATCCCAAACGGAATTCTAGATCTGAATGAGCAAGATCTTTTTTTTTTTTTTTTCCAGATGGGGCCATGAAGGTCATTTAAACGGAAGTTTTAGGAAAGGACTGGAGGAAAGAGTAAGAGAAATGTTACATGGTGATGAGAAAAGGAAACATCCCTAAGGTGCACGAGTGCCCTGGATAAAAAGATGGCTTGGCTTAGAAGCAGCAGCATGGGGAAGAGGAAAGTCTTGAGAGCTTGCTACTTGGTACTTCAATCCCAGTTTTGTCTGTGTGACTTTCATTAAGTCACTTTATTTCCATAACAATTTACCACCTGCAGTATTTTTTGTCGAGTTTAAGAAGGTAATTTAATAAGTAGACGCTTGACAAAGGTTATTTTCCTTTCTGTTCCATGAAGGGGAAAAGCAGCTGAAGAGAGTATCCAAAAGAGATTGAGATGAAGCTATGAATGTTTCATTTCAGACCCATTTAAAAAAACACTATAAGAAAATCCTTAAAAAGAGTTATAGGCTTAAGGGAGTAGGGAGCAAGAACTTGGAACTTGCGAAATGAGGAAATAGTTATTGGAGAAAGAAAAGGGAGCAGTTGAAAAGCAGCATAAACAGGAAATTTAAACCCTAGTGAAGTATCCCTAAAATGGAAGCATAGTAGAAACACCTGTAGATGAGGTTAGGAAAACAACTTACATCCAGTTTTTTTCAGGATTCTAATTTTGGCAAAAGGCTGAAATTGTAAGCATGGGTGCCATGTATTGACTCTTCCTACTGGTGATTAGCATGAGAGCCTTATTGATGTGGAGCTAGTTTTCACTGTATGTTCAAAAGATTCCTTTGATTGTTTTGTAAGATGTGTGAGCATGAAACTCAAGTTCACCATTTTCCAACTGGAGCCTAACAGTACTTCACACATCAGTCTCAACTATCTGTCAAATATTTGTTGATTATATTCTCAGAATCCAGTTTGTATATATGTGAGTCCACATATATACAAACCAACATACCCCAAAAAAGGGAGATGAGGAAGGAAAAGTCTATAAAAGGTCAGTGTTGTTTAAGAATATGTATATGTGTGTGTGTGTATATATATATATATATATATTTTTTTTTTTTTTTTTTTTTTTTCCCCTGCTTAAGGTGATTCTGGAGTTGAATTCGGTTTTAGGGGGAAAAGATGGGGCTGGAAGTAATTTTAAAAGCAACTTATTTAACCACTAAGGACAATCACATCTAGATAGGAAAATCACAACAAATTAAAAGATCTGCGTACACAGCATCAGTTGTGAATGAGGAAGGTGAAGACACATAAGAATGAAGGGACACCTTAGAAGCAGGAAGCTGCTGGTGTTCATTTGAAGTAATGAGACTTTAAAGGACATGGGTTCTGGCTCACTAATGATATAACCATATATAAGGCTTTGGTGAGCCTCAAGCTTCTACTAAAATGGGATTATTCTTACCTCACAGGTTGTGAGGATTAGATAAAGGAGTCATTGTTAACCTTAAGAAGAGAAAAGAAAGGGGGCTTGAGGAACAAATAAAGAATTGTGAGTAATAGGGAAGTAGTGGGTAAAGTCATGCCTTGGCCTCTGGAGCTAGAGTGAGCTCACAGGACAGAGAACAAGGACACTAGGAAAAAAAGGTAGTTTCTGGGGCCTCATTAAAAGAAGGTATTAACAAATATGTATAATCTAGACATAAAGATACTGCAATAGCAGATACACTAAAACACTCAAATATTACAAAGGAGCAGTAATGTGCCAGTGTGGGTCTTGGATTGACTCCCACTGAGAATAGGAAAATATCCTGGATAATGTATATACTTTTAAGTCATGTACATTGTTGAGCTAGTAAGAAAGTAAAGAATTCTCCCATCAAAAGAATAATGGCTGAATCCCAGAGTATGCCAAGAGCAAAAGCCAGTTTTTACCTGAGAGCATTTATTGAGCTGAATAACTGAGCTTAGACTTTTCACGGGGTTATGGAACAGGAAACAAAACCTAGGGCTTGTTCAAGGTGGGGAAAACTAGTGGTTCTCCCCAACAAAGCTAGGAGCCCAAAGAACCACGCCCTCACTGCAACATTGAACCAAAAATAAATATATGCCTCTCACCCACCACGCAGACTGCCAGAATAATGGACTATTTCAAACTGATGCTGAACAGTGGAGGAAAGAAATATGGCCTTGCAAACACCTTGATTTTGGTCAACTAGCCTCCAGAACTGTGAGAATGGATTTTCGTTGTTTTAAGCTGCCAAGTTTCGGCTAATTTGTTATGGCAGCCCTAAGAAACTAAAAACAGCAAGCATGCAAATAAGCAGGGAAATACTACCCATAATACAATGAAAAATCAATTGAAACCAGCCCAGAACTGATGCAGATGTTGGAATTAGTAGGCAAGAACTCTCAATGTTATAAGTGCATTGCCTGTGTTCAAAAAGTTAAATTCAGACATGGAAGATAATTTTAAAAATCAAACTTCTGAAGATGAAAATACAAAATTTAAAATGAACAGTACACTGGATGTGATTAACAGCAGGTTCAATATTGCAGAAGAAAAGATTAGATATTGCAGAGTAAGGATCTCTGAAAATCTACTCCTCAGGAAAAGGAATGAGAACACTGACAAGAATTGTTAAAGTCAACTTTTCTAAAATGCTGGAAATTAACCAAAGGCTTGCAAAAATCTGAGAAACATTGAAGAGAAACAAAGTAGGTAAAACCAAGTGGTCATGTCCTTGTAACTTGGCCTACTTCCAACCACTTGTCTTCAGCTCTGCAGTAGCCTTGAAAACCAAACGTTTTATAGTGATGCTAGCTCTGCAATCAACAGTCTAGCAGCCTCTGCAGGAGAAAGGATGGCTTTAGACCTCCCTAAAATTATCTATCCCCGGAGAATTGTCTTTATGTGAACTATCTTGCAAGTCCCTGAGGAAAGCTCCATTCTCAAATCTTGTCATCATTTGACTTGACTCAGAGCTTACTCCATGCAAATAACTCATCCTCAGTGTGTTTGCCAAAACCAATCAGCAGCAATTGTTTAAAATCACACTTGCCTGAGGCAGTGAAAGCATCTGGGGATGACAAGAGGATCAAAGCATCCTAAGAGACTACTGCAAAAAATATAAGAAAGAGCTGAAGAATGAGAACTTATAGAGGGTTTTGAAAAGCTCAAACATACTCTTGGGGAAACAGAAAAGCATGCACATGTGCAGGCTGTATACATGCCCAGGACCTGAACAAGCCTTAATTTCTCACCTGTGACTAATCTTTTTTTTTTTTTTTTTTTTTTTTGCGGTACGCGGGCCTCTCACCGCTGTGGCCTCTCCCGCCGCGGAGCACAGGCTACGGACGCGCAGGCCCAGCGGCCACGGCCCACGGGCCCAGCCGCTCCGCGGCACGCGGGATCCTCCCGGACCGGGGCACGAACCCGCATCCCCTGCATCGGCAGGCGGACTCCCAACCACCGCGCCACCAGGGAAGCCCTGTGACTAATCTTGATGATTAACACAAGTAGGAAGTAAAAGCATAGGCAGAATTTTAAACTGCCTGCCATGTTTTACAAGACAAGCCTCAAAAAAGTCAGAGCCTCAGCAAAGACTGGAAGACATGCTATTAGTAGTAGGTATATAAGGAAATCTCCATCTAGTCCTTAGCTGAACACTAAGATAACCAAGCACAGGCTTTTTGTCTGCACATGACAGAATATAGACTCTACAGAATTAGTTCATAAAAGTCACAAAACAGTAGCAACAACAAACCCTGGAGAGGGAGGGCATCTATATTATTTTAAATGTCCAGTTTTCAACAAAAAAAGAGTAATGAGAGAGTAATGAAACAGTAATGAAAGCATAGCCAATATACAGGAAAGAAAGTCAATAGAAGCTGTCCGTGAGGAAGTCTAGGCATTAGAATTAACTGCATGAAAAATGTTTTAAAATTTATCAATAGGGCTTCCCTGGTGGTGCAGTGGTTGGGAGTCCACCTGCTGATGCAGGGAACACGGGTTTGTGCCCCGGTCCAGGAAGATCCCACATGCCACAGAGCGGCTGGGCCCATGAGCCATGGCCACTGAGCCTGCACGTCCGGAGCCTGTGCTCCGCAATGGGAGAGGCCACAACAGTGAGAGGCCCGTGTACCGCAAAAAAAAAAAAAAGCAAAACTATCCTTTTAAAAATGAAAAAATTAACACATTCCCAGTTTAAAAAGACTGAGAGAATTCATCATTAGTAGACTTTCCATACAAGAAATGCTAAAGGGAGTCTTTCAGGCAAAAGTGAAAACACTAGATTGTAACTCAAACCCACACAAAAAAAGAAAGGTAACTACAGTTGTCTTTCAGTATCTGGGGAGCACTGTTCAGGACACAACAGATCTGTGGTTATTCAAGTCCAATAGACAGCCCTCCATATCTGCAGTTCCATATTCACAGATTCAGTCAACCATGGATTCTGTAATAGTGTGTTTACTATTGAAAACATTCAGCATATAAGGGGACCCACACAGTTCAAACTCATGTTGTTCAGGAGTCAACTGTATATAGGTAAATATAAAACAGTAAAAAATGTATTTTATTTTTAACACTTTTATTTTCCTGTCTTATTTAGAAGAAAGCTACATAAAACAATAATATAAAACTTTATAGGCTTGTAATGTGTAAAGATGTAATTCTATAAAGTAAAAAGAAGGCTGCAGGAAATAGAGCTATAGTGGAGCAAAGATGCCATATATATCTTGAAGTTAAGTTGGCATTAATGCAAGCCAAATTGTTTTTAAGTTAAGATTTTATTAAATCCTCAGAATAGCCACTAAAAATATATATTTTAAAAATATATATAGTAAGAGGGGGCTTCCCTGGTGGCACAGTGGTTGAGAGTCTGCCTGCCAATGCAGGGGACGCGGGTTCGTGCCCCAGTCCGGGAAGATCCTACATGCCGCAGAGCAGCTGGGCCCCGTGAGCCATGGCCGCTGAGCCTGTGCGTCCAGAGCCTGTGCTCCACAACCGGAGAGGCCACGGCAGTGAGAGGCCCGCATACCGCAAAAAAAAAAAAAAAAAAAAAAAAATATATATATATATATATATAGTAAAAGAAATACAGGAATTAAAATGATGTACTAGAAACTATCTAATACAAAATAATACTCATCAAGAAAAAGAGGGAGAGGACTCCAATCAGTAAAATTAGAAAAGGAAAAAGAATTTACAACAGACACCTCAGAAATACAAAGCATCCTAAGAGATTACTACAAGCAACTCTATGCCAATAAAATGGACAACCTGGAAGAAATGGACAAATTCTTAGAAAGGTATAACTTCCCAAGACTGAACCAGAAAGAAATAGAAAACATGAAGAGACCAATCACAAGTAATGAAATTGAAACTGTGATTAAAAACCTTCCAACAAACAAAAGTCCAGGACCAGATGGCTTCACAGGTGAATTCTATCAAACATTTAGAGAAGAGCTAACACCTATCCTCAAACTCTTCCAAAATATAGCAGAGGGAGGAACACTCCCAAACTCATTCTAAGAGGCCGCCATCACCCTGATAGCAAAACCAGACAAAGACACTACAAAAAAAGAAAATTACAGACCAATATCACTGATGAATACAGATGCAAAAATCCTCAACAAACTACTAGCAAACAGAATCCAACAACACATTAAAAGGATCATACAACATGGTCAAGTGAGATTTATCCCAGGGATGCAAGGATTCTTCAATATACACAAATCAATCAATGTGATACACCGTATTAACAAATTGAAGAAGAAAAACCATATGATCATCTCAATAGATGCAGAAAAAGCTTTTGACAAAATTCAACACCCATTTATGATAAAAACTCTCCAGAAAGTGGGCATAGAGGGAACCTACCTTAACATAATAAAGGCCATATATGACAGACCCACAGCAAACATCATTCTCAATGGTGAAAAACTGAAAGCATTTCCTCTAAGATCAGGAACAAGACAAGGATGTCCACTCTCACCATTATTATTCAACATAGTTTTGGAAGTCCTTAGCCACGGCAATCAGAGAATAAAAAGAAATAAGAGGAATACAAGTATGAAAAGAAGAAGTAAAACTGTCACTGTTTGCAGATGACATGATACTATACATAGAGAATCCTAAAAATGCCACCAGAAAACTACTAGAACTAATCAATGAATTTGGTAAAGTTGCAAGATACAAAATTAATGCACAGAAATATCTTGCATTCCTATACTCTAATGATGAAAAATCAGAAAGAGAAATTAAGGAAACACTCACATTTACCATTGCAACAGAAAGAATAAACCTACCTAGGGAGACAAGAGGAATAAACCTACCTAGGGAGACAAAAGACCTGTATGCAGAAAACTATAAGACACTGATGAAAGTAACTAAAGATGATACCAAGAGATGGAGAGATATACCATGTTCTTAGATTGGAAGAATCAATATTGTGAAAATGACTATACTATCCAAAGCAATCTACAGATTCAATGTGATCCCTATCAAATTGCCAATGGTAATTTTTATGGAACTAGAACAAAAAATCTTAAAATTTGTATGGAGACACAAAAGACCCCGAATAGCCAAAGCAGTCTTGAGGGAAAAAAAAACGGAGCTGGAGGAACCAGACTCCCTAACTTCAGACAATACTACAAAGCTACAGTAATCAAGACAACATTGTACTGGCACAAAAACAGAAACATAGGTCAATGGAACAAGATAGAATGCCCAGAGATAAACCCACACACCTATGGTCAACTAATCTATGAAAAAGGAGGCAAGGATATACAATGGAGAAAAGAGAGTCTCTTCAATAAGTGATGCTGGGAAAACTGGACAGCTACATGTAAAAGAATGAAATTAGAACACTCCCTAACACTATACACAAAAATAAATTCAAAATGGATTAGAGACCTAAACGTAAGACCAGACACTATAAGACTCTAAGAGGAAAACATAGGAGGAACAATCTTTGACATAAATCACAGTAAGATTGTTTTTGATCCACCTCCTAGAGTAATGGAAATAAAAACAAAAATAAACAAATGGGACCTAATGAAACCTCAAAGCTTTTGCACAGCAAAGGAAACCATAAAGAAGACGAAAAGACAACCCTCAGAATGGGAGAAAATATTTGCCAATAAATCATTGGACAAAGGATTAATCTCCAAAATATATAAACAGCTCAGGCAGCTCAATATTAAAGAAACAAACAACCCAATCCAAAAATGGGCAGAAGACCTAAATAGACATTTCTCCAAAGAAGACATACAGATGGCCAAGAAGCACATGAAAAGCTGCTCAACATCACTAATTATTAGAGAAATGCAAATCAAAACTACAATGAGGTATCACCTCACACCAATTAGAATGGGCATCATCAGAAAATCTACAAACAACAAATGCTGGAGAGGGTGTGGAGAAAAGGGGACCCTCTTGCACTATTGGTGGGAATGTAAATTGATACAGCCACTATGGAGAACAGTATGGACGTTCCTTAAAAAACTAAAAATAGAATTACCATATGATCCAGCAATCTCACTACTGGGCATATACCCAGAGAAAACCATAATTCAAAAAGAGAAACCATAATTCAAAAAGACACATGCACCCCAGTGTTCATTGCAGCACTATTTACAATAGCCAGGTCATGGAACTAACCTAAGTGCCCATCGACAGATGAATGGATAAAGAAGATGTGTTACATATATACAATGGAATAATACTCAGCCATAAAAAGGAATGAAACTGAGTTATTTGTTGAGATGTGAATGGATCTAGAGACTGTCATACAGAGTGAAGTAATTCAGAAAGAGAAAAACAAATATCATATATTAACGCATTATGTGGAACCTAGAAAAATGGTACAGATGAACTGGTTTGCAGGACAGAAATTGAGACACAGATGTAGAGAACAAACATATGGACACAAAGGGGGGAAAGCGGCGGGGGGTGGGGGGGGTTGGTGTGATGAATTGGGAGCTTGGGATTGACATGTATACACTGATGTGTATAAAATGGATGACTAATAAGAACCTGCTGTATAAAAAAATAAATAAAATTAAACTTTTAAAAAAAGGATGACTAATCTTAGTTGAGGAAAAAAAAGAAAGCAGTAATGGAGGAATAGAAAAACAAAAGATGTATATATAGGAAACAAACAGCAAAATGTCAGACATATATCCTACCATATAATTAATTACCTTAAATGTAAATGAATTAAATACTTGAATCAAAAGGCAACGTTTGGCAGAATGGAAAAACAAACAAACAAACATGGTGGCTGGCTGAATAAAATCCCCAAAGATATCAGAACCTAATCTCTGGAGCCTGTAAATGTTACCTTATATGGCAAAGACTTTGAAGATGTGATTAATGATCCCGAGATGCTTAACACTGGATTGTCTGGGTGGGTTCTAAATTCAACCACAAGAGGGAGATTTGGCTACAGACACAGAAGAAGGAAATGTGCACATGGAGGCACATTTGAGATCAGAGTGATGTGGCCACAACCCAAGGAATACTGGCAGCCAAGCAGAAGGTGGAAGGAGCAGGGAACAAATTCTTTCCCACATCCTCTGGAGGGAGCACTGCCATGAAGACATTGGGCCAGTTATGCTGGTTTAGAACTTCTTGAACTGTAAGAGAATAAATTTCTGTTGTGTGAGCCACCAAATCTATGGTAAATTTGTAACAAATTTTAAATTTGTAACAAACATTTACTGTACAACAGTAAATGAATACAAACAAGATCCAACTATATGTTCTCTAAGAAGACACTTGATTCAAAGATAAAAAGATGGGGAGAAAAGGCTGTATCAGTGAATATACTAAAAATCATTGAGCTGTAGACTTTACCTGGATGAACTGTGTGCTTTGTGAGTTGTGTCTCAACAAAGCTATTAAATATAAAATCATTGGGGAAAAGGATTTAAGGGATCAAATAAGAATCCCATATGTTTATAAGGAACTCGTGTGGTTAATTAGAAGTGTAAAAATTTGTGGTTTATTTGATGTGAAAAAAGTGTAATTGGTTAATTAGAAATGTAAAAATTTGTGGTTTATTTGATATTGTGAAAAAAATGTAATTATGTATGCTGTATCAATATGTTTGAGTTTTAATCCTGTGAGGATTAAGTGAAGTAAAATAAGAGAGCAACAGGAGAAGTGATAAAATGCAATATAAATGAGAAGTACTAAGAACAAAAAGTCAGGAATGTCTGTTTGGAAGGACCTTTTTCCACATGCACAAATTCAACACTTATTCAATGACTGTATCACCACACTAATGTTTCATTATAAAGTGAGGTGGAGTTTTTTTCTTGGTTTTAATTCCAGAGTTGTGATGATACTGGTATTTGACAAATTTTAAACAAGAAAAATGAATTCCCTTGCTATCTTTATAGGTCTTGTTTTATAAAATACAAAACATGCCCTTGATAAATTTGTGTGAACATTTATTTTTTGTAACTCATTTAAATTACTTTCTTTTAGGAGCACTTTTGTATCATAAATCAGGACCTCCCTTTCACAAGTTGGATTTTTTCCCCCTACTTATTTGTTTCTATTAGAATGAAGGATGCCCAAATGAAAACATTTTAACACAGTTATGTATGTAAGCCTGTAAATTAGATCCAAAAAAATGTTTGACCTGGAAATTAGAACCTGCCAAACAACAGTGGGCTTGGAAGTAATGAATCATAGTAAAGTGAACATTTGATGATAGTATCTACTTATTGAGTATCTCGTATATTTTCCTTTAATTTCCCAGGATCCATGATATCAAATGATATTTTCTAATAGAGGTCCAAAGTCCAAGGATATGGGTCAGTTCCCAGATTAGTTTGAAATCTGAAAACTCTCCATCCATGAAGTAGGCCTGCTCTGAAGCACTTTGGAACCTCAGGGTAGGGCCTGAGAAATGGCAAATGCTCCAAGGGAATTGGCATTGCACTTGGCTCCATGGTATTGCTTAATCTGGTGTTCTCATTTTGGGCTCACAACCAGAGTTAGATCAGAAACAGGCCGGCTTCCAGGGACCTTGACATTGTAATGGTCTTGGTGAGTATATCTGGCCCTGGTGTGGGCCAAAGTCCCACTCCCTGAGGCCCAGACTCCTCAGAATCTGGAAGCAACCCCCTTCAGAGGCAGTTTGATTTCCAACTCCAATTTCTATTACCTCTGACACCTTGAACAAATAATTTCACCTCTCCGAGCTTCTATTTTCTCATCTGGACAATTGGGTCAACACCACTTAGAAATGGCGGCAGGGGTTGGGAAGGAGTACAGATGTGGTTTAAGGGTCCAAACTTGCAATGAGCAGTAAATATGTCTTAGAGGTCTAATGCACAATATTGGGAACAGAGAGAACGTATATATTTTAATCATCAAACTTGCTAAGAGACTAGAACTTAATTTTTTCAACCACTATAAAGAAATGATGATTATGTAATGTGATAGAAGTGGTAATTATCACCACAATGGCAATCATGTTACAATATAAAAATGTATCAAATTAACATGTTTTGCTTCTTAAACTTACACAATGTTACATGTCGAATATATATTTTTTAAAACAATACTTAGATATCTTTAGATATCAGAGTTCTTGGAAGACTACATGAGAAATTACTCTGTGCGCAATATTCAGTAAGTGGACACTGTCATTAATAATAATTCTACCAAGGGGTGGTGGAACCCTAGTTAAGCATCTCATGGAAATGAGCATGGAACTCAGGTTAACTTGGCTAAAACTGTTTTACCTCTGGGCTTTCGATTTTGGCAAGCTCCTTAGCTAGAACTTTAGCACAGCATGTCAAAAGAATTGCTTCTTGAAATAAAATTAAAAGAATCCAGCCAAAATTTTTGGAGAAGGAAATACACGCCTATAAAACTGAATCATGAACGATTGTTTTTCCTAAGATGAAATCGATGCAACTTGGCCAGTGAGCACAAGAGTGACCTGTTGCAAATATGTTAGTTACCAGAAAAACTGACCAGTTTAGCAGCTATACTAACAACACTCAAAGAACTTTCCATTCTCCGGAAAAAGGGAAGTGTGGGAAATGTTTTGGTTTCATTCCGATCTGAGCAAATGTAATAGATTTGCTTTGCCTTTATCAATAGCTGTGTTGCTACCCCATTTAGAAAACGTCATGTTTTGGTCACATTATTTCATGTACGTGCCTCCTTGAGACATAATTACAATTCATTTTGTGCCTGCAAATCTACATTTAAACTGTGGTTATTGGTCATTTCTTAAATTGGTCAGTGAAATATCTAGGCACTAGTAAGTCATTAGATAATAGGTCACTAGATAATTCTGGAAGCAAGAGAGGTTTTGCTGCCAGGAATAAAACATGTTAAGGTGTAACCTGGTACCATTCAATATACATACCAGTGTTTGCAATATGTAGCACTCCAGAAATTATTTTCGGCATCCCCTGGAAAGGGACCAAAGAAGCATCAAGGTCATTGGATCTTCTCAAAGACTTCTTAGCTTTGGGACTTTTAATGTTGCCTTCCAATATGCAAGTAACTGCAGAACAGCCGCTCCATCGAGCCCTGGACACTTCTTTCCTTCCAAGACGTAAAAGCCTGTCCATTCTCCAAAATGCTTTTGCAAAGGCTTTGTGTATGTTCTCATACTCACTTTTCAATGCTTTTGTCTTTTTCTTTATGGAGGAGAAGGTGTCTTCTATAGCTCTGTAGTCTTCTCTAAACACTGTGTGAAAGGAATTGATTACTTTTTGCTCTTCAGGGGTCATTTGGTAGGAAGGATCAAGTCTGGAAAGTTGGTGGAGAAGTAAAACTGGGAGTTCCACTGATGTCAAGTCTGCTGCCGAGGCACCGTGATGTCCATCAAACAAACCAAAAAAACACACATTGGGTTTGTTGCCAAAATTATTCACGACAGTGAATCTATCATTCATGTCAGCTCTCCAGGTAGAATTCCTGTCTTCGCAAATGGCTGCTCCTTTAATTAATAGGTGACAGATTTTTTGAGGATATATTGAACTCTTGGGAATGTTATCAATAATCTTATAGTATGCTGGTATTTGTTTCTTGCAAAGGAGCTCAGAAGCATTATTAATGCTCTGTAAGATTTTTTCAGTAAATGCAAAAGATGACAATTGTTTAGCAATGATGGACCGCCTCTGATCAGCAATCTCTGAGAGCCCTGGTTTCTTCCCATCCATCCACTGAAAGCCCAATGTAGCCAGAGCTACATGCTGCTTTTTATGGAGGAATATTCCAGGTAGGTCCGTTTCATGCTTGCATATGGAACAGGGAAATGTGATCATCTCATTGTAGACCTGCACTTCGTGATGGTCTCTTCTTTTTCCTTTTAAAATGCTTTCTTCTCCAGGTAAGTGGGACTCCCTCATCTGAATCATATGTCAGTTTTCTTGTGTACAATTGCCTTGATTTCCAAAACACTCTGCAAACAGGATAAAAGATATTTACATGCCTGGAATGATGCACTGAAAATCTCTTCAAGCAGGCCCCTATCTTTGCAATTTGTTTTGGATCCTTGAGATTTTATATTGGCCTAGAATATTCTTATTCCTCTTTCTGTGATTCCCCCCCAAAACACATAGTAAGTACTTAAGGAATTGGTGATTGGCCTGTGTAGCCCCAAATGGAATTCAGCAAAATCTCCAGAAAGTCAGCTAGACTTCTAAGAACAAATACTCAGCACAATATTTTATCTAGGCAAGTGAAGGTATATCCTTGAGATCTAGGAATGTGATTTCAAATATAAAGCATAATTATTTTTGTATTTGATTTTGTCCTAATAATAAAATAATTTTATTTATATAATATTATATAAAGAAATACAATAATTTTTTTTTTTTTTTTTGAAATACAATAATTTTTAAAAAACGCTTTTGTCCTAATTAAAGAGTTCTCAAGAAAATGAAAGGGAGATGCCAAAACCAAGCAGAATGATGAAAAGAATGGATAGTAAGGACAGAAATTTTTAGGACTGCAAAGGGAAAGAGGTATGGCCTGAGGAAAGAAGAGGAGCTGGATAATAAATTTCCAGAAAGCAGACATCCTTTCTTACACTCCTTCCTATCTGAAGCATCTACAACAGTACTCAGCCTATGAAGCCATTTGTATCCATTTTTATGGGCAATTCCTAGGGCAGGAGATCTTTGAAAGGAGATCTTTGAAAGAGGTATGAGAGACCTGAAAAAAAATGCTTTGGTTACAAAATATTTTAAAACCTGAAAAATCAAAGTTAGTGACTTTAAATATTTATGAAATGTGATATCTTAAAACCAGCTAACTTCCAGATGCAAACTAGTATTATATATATAGGATGGATAAACAACAAGGTCCTACTGTACAGCACAGGGAACTATATTCAGTATCCTGTGATAAACCATAATGGAAAAGAATACGAAAAAGAATATATTCAGTTATATATTGATATAACTGAAGTACTTTGCTGTATAGCAGAAATTAACACAACACTGTAAATCAACTATACTTCAATAAAATAAATTTAAAAAATGAAAACAAACTTATGGTTACCAAAGGGAAAAGGAGGTGGGGGAGGGATAAATGAGGAGTTTGGGATTAACAGATACAAACTACTATATATAAAACAGAGAAACAACAAGGCCCTACTGTATAACACAGGGAACTATATTCAATATCCTGTGATAAACCACAATGGAAAAGAATATTTAAAAAGTATACATATGTATAACTGAATTACTTTGCTGTACAGCAGAAACTTAACATTGTAAATCAACTATACTTCAATTTAATTTTAAAAAATTAGCTAACTTCAACTCAACTCATATATGAATTGTATTCGATATGGGTATATTTAGTCTGCTCCTTTCCTTATGTGTATTTAATTCCCTGATGTGCGCAACTCTATTGGATACAGCTACTCATCCCTACAGTAAAATTTCATTTACAAATTTCCCCTCCATAAACGCTCATTGAACTATTAGCCTAGTAGCAAGCTTTCCTGGCTTTGCCTCACCAACCAATTTTGGTTTCTTTTTTTGTTTTGTTTTTCTATTTTTAACTTTTTCTTTACTCAGTTATCTTAATTAAAACAATATATTTTATTAATGTTGTCTATAAAATGTACAAATATTTGGATTTAGCAGCAGAAAACCACCATAAGAATCTAAAAGAAACTTGTTTCTTTTTTTAATGGAAAAATTTTAAATCACACAGAAATGGAAACATATAATGAGGCCCCATATACCCATCACCAGCTTCAACCATTACCAACATTTTTTCACTCTCGTTTCCACTGTGTCCTCAGCCACGTTATTTCATTTTACTCATTTTTGCTGGAGTATTTTAAAGCAAACCCCCCAGTTCTAGCAATCTCACTCATCGATATTTCAGTATTTAGTCAGCATCCATTCACTTCTTCAATACCTACAACAGGCCAGCTACTGTACAGCTACAGTACAGCTTACGAATAAGGCTGGTGTCTTGCCCTTGAAGCTATGAGGGGAGGAGTCTGTAGTCCCACCCATGTGCTCATACAAAGAACCAGACAGGTCAGATGAAGCCAGGACAGAGCCCCATGACAGGGCTCAACCAGGGGCCCAAACTTCATCTGGCTAGGAATGGCACCATGACACTTGAGAAGCCGACCTAGAAAAACGCTCAGTTGAGAAAGCAGCAAGGGCTCCAAGGCCAAACCAAAGGGATGACCAGCTAGCAGGCAGAAGGATGAAGACGACCCAGCCGAGGAGGTGGACAGGCACACAGAGAAGTAGTGGAAAAAATGGGTACCGGCAAATCTTTTCAGCTCTCTGACCAAAATGTATGTCAAATATTTTAAAATTGCTATTATTTGGTAATATTCATATAAAGGATACAGTTATTCTGAGGCTTGTAGAACTGTTGGGACAATATATAAGGCATACCAATTCTATAGTTAGACCTAGAGTCATCAGATAAAAATAAAGTTATATCAGAATTTTATTTTCCTATATAGAGCCATAATACAACTCTCTCTCACGTGGAGCCATTCTTAGAATGTAATGCATCTTCATATATTCGTTCATTCATTCATTCATTCAACAAACACTTGGATGTCTGCAATTTGCCAGGTACTGGTTTATTTGCTTGGGATAGAGATGCGAACAAAGGCATTTTCTGTAATGAAACTTGTATTCTGATGTGAAAGACAGACAGTAAATAAAGGAAACATGGGGCTTCCCTGGTGGCGCAGTGGTTGAGAGTCCACCTGCCGATGCAGGGGACACGGGTTCATGCCCCAGTCCGGGAGGGTCCCACGTGCCACGGAGCGACTGGGCCCGTGAGCCATGGCCGCTGAGCCTGCGCGTCTGGAGCCTGTGCTCCGCAACGGGAGAGGCCACAACAGTGAGAGGCCCACGTACCACAAAAAATAATAATAATAATTAAAAAAAAAGGAAACATAGAAACACATAATATCAGAGATAAGTACTATCATGAAAAATATAGCAGAATAAAAGGAGAGAGAGAGAGAGAGACAGAAGCCCTTTTTGTATAAGGTAGTCGGAGGAATATACCACTCCTCCACGTACATAGTCTAACAGGAAGCCAAAGTTTCATTTGATGACTGAGAAAGTGGAGGAAAAAGAAAACTGCAGATATAATTGTTCATTGACTACATTTGTTATCCAATACAAATGAAGAAACGTTACCTGAAAGCGCTATTAACTTCCATGTTCCTTTGGGATTGCCACCATCCTTTACCCTCTCTTTACCACCTTTCCCAGCCTCTGTTCCTCCAACCTGGCTAGTGTTGACAGTGGTAGGAGTAGAGGGGTGGGTGATAGTGGTGATGGTGGTGATGCTGGTGGGAGGGTCCCCTGACTTGCTGGTGGACCTCTCTGCTTGGAATGTTTACTACATCACCTGGAACCTCAGTCAGAACTCACTCTATGATTCTGAAGAACTGTGAAGCAATAAGGTCACAAATTGTGTTAAGTAACAAACTTGTCTTTGAAATTTCTGAAATAAGGATCATTCATTGAATAGACTGCCTTATGCCTGCATAATAAGACTTAAAAAATGAAAAGAGTGGGCTTCCCTGGTGGCGCAGTGGTTGAGAGTCCGTCTGCCGATGCAGGGGACACGGGTTCGTGCCCCGGTCCGGGAAGATCCCACATGCCGTGGAGCGGCTGGGCCTGTGAGCCATGGCCACTGAGCCTGCGCCTCCGGAGCCTGTGCTCCGCGACGGGAGAGGCCACAACAGTGAGAGGCCTGTGTACCGCGAAAAGAAAAGAAAAGAAAAGAGTGACTCTCAATTAATGTACAGTTGTCTTCCCACTCAGGGGTAAGGTATCTCAAGCCATCTCTCCAGCACCCCTTCCTACCTGCCCTGGAGAGTCTCGCCATCCCCACTCCCATCCTGCCGCCCCAAGTCACTGCTTGAAAGGTACGGGCTTTTTGCACTGTATTTCTTGAGGCTAACTTTATTCCTGGTCGATATCTTTAGTTCCTAGGTTCTTAATCCACAGCGGCCTTCCACTTTCTCACCCCAGGCCTGTATTAGAACTAGAGTCTTAGAACAGCTTGTTTGCATATTGAAGAAGATTGGACAAGCCCGACTACTTACTGGACATCACCACGAGCACGTATTCCAGTCAACCCCAAATTAACATGTCCAAAATGGAACTCACCACCTTTCCTCCAGAATCATCTCCCACAATTAACTTGGTTAGGCTAGAAAGTATGTTTTCCAGAATCCTTTTCCCTGTGTGGTTCCAGGTTAGACTTGCAAGAAAGGAATTTGGGGGCTATACATCTGAACGCTGCCATGGTTCAATGAGATGATCCCAGATGCAGAGGTGCCTAGCAGGTCCAGCTTGTCCTCGCTCCCTCTACGTTGCCAACAGCAGCCCCAGATCCACCAGCAAGCGGACTCCCAAAGGCAAATACTCCCTCCAGATTCCTCCATCAGCATGCCTTCTGTGGTCCTACTTCAGTGGCTGGATATCCTTGGCTTCTCAGACTGGCTACGGACTCCTCTGGTCCTTCCAGCTTCCTTTCCCAGATGTTCAGTTGCCCGGCTCCTTCCACAAATTGTGTGAGGTCAGATTTCAACAATGAATTCTTTTTTTTTTTTTTTGCCGTGGCGAACGGCACATGGCATCCTAGTTCCCCAACCAGGGATCAAACCCACACCTCCTGTATTGGAAGGGCACAGTCTTAACCACTGGACCTCCAGGGAGGTCCCCCAGAATGAATTCCTTATTCCGTAATTCCTTCACACCACACATGCAGGTGTACTGCCGGATCACTCCCAGCAGCTGCATCACACCCATGCCACGTCAGTGTGGGAAGGTTACTGAGGCAGTTCTTTCAAGCAAGTCCTGAGTCTCCTGTCAGCTCCAGCTCCCGGGCGGGGTCAGGTATCTCTCTTAGGGTGGCTGAGTGTTCATATCTCCACATGCAGCCCTCAGGCCCACTGGTGATTAGGGTTGTAGGAAAACCTCCTTAGAAAAGTGACTTAGGGTCAACTTCTTTCCAGAGAGGCAAAAATAGAGAAAACATATTCCTGAAATACTTTGCAAGGGAGCAGTTGGGTCTATCTCTACATGGATTCTCAGTAGCTTCTTTTCTTCCAAAGTGTATTTGCTGTCTGTTAATTTTGTCTATGAATTGATTAATTATTTTATGTTATTTCTTTTATTGACAAAAACAGGTACTTCTATGTATTTATTAGACACCCAATGACACCTTTTTAAAATATTCAAACAATACAGAAGTATGTAGAGGAAAAGAAGAGATCTTCCTTTCCCCAAAGTTACCACTGCCAAAAATTGGGTGTAAATTGTTCCAGACCGGTTTCTATGTATTTTCATATGTATGTGCATGAAAACATAGACACAGTCTAATTTGAAATTCAGATTTAACTTGCTTACAGTCAGTTGCAGAAATTCTAAATGTACAGCTTGATGAATTTTTATACAGGAATACGCTTGTAGACTCCATTAAGTCTTGTTTTCTGTATCTTAAAAAATAACATGGCAGCATAATCGTAATATTATTCTGTAAATGTTTCCCGTCACTTACTAGTATGGGGTCTAGTACGGGGTGATGATTTTTTAGGTTGATAGTCAGTTCCTAACAACCTACTCCATTTTTTTTTTTTTTTTTTTTTCCATGCTGCATGGCTTGTGGGATCTTAGTTCCCCGACCAGGGATCAAAGCTTGGTCCTTGGCAGTGAGAGTGCTGAGCCCTAACCGCTGGACCGCCAAGGAATTCCCCCTACCCCATTCTTTTTAACCACTGTATTATATTCTACAGTAAGTGTAAACATGTAACGTAGATTATTGAACCATTTACCTGTAATGAAGTGGTTGTTTCTGTTCTGTTTTGTTTGCTATAATAACATCACAATGAACACGAACACAGAGGTCCAGGCCTCTTCATGTGGATGCTGCTACTTGCGGGATATCCGACCCACGGAAAGTCAACACGGCAGAATGAAAGTAGCAAAGGCTTAGGAGCACGCCGGCTGGACTCGAATCCCAGCTTGCTGCTGGTTTGTTGGTGCTCTTAGGTTATCTAGCCATTTGGGACCCCAAGTTTGTCAGCGGTGAAATAGAGATAATACTAGGAGCCTTGCTGGTTGATGTGAAATGAGCGATGTCTGTCAAACACTGAGCACAGTGTACAGCGTAGATGCTCAATACGTAATTGTTATTAATATTAACATCGTAACATTATTTAGTCTCCCCACGTTCCACAACCACCTTTGCATAAACATTTCCATTAAATTCTCTCCCTATGATCCACTTTCACCTATTTGTTTCTTTCTGCTCACTTTCGGCCCTGCTTATGTCTATATCCATCCTCACCCCCCTAGTTCCATGTCACCTTTACACACACACACACACACACACACACACACACACGTATGTAATATGTACATATACATGTTTCAAAAGCAACTTAAAAGAGTGGGCAGGAAACGATGCAAAGCTATTTCAGGGTCTTAAGACTTTGTCCTTTTTTAAAATTTATTTTTGGCTGCGTCAGGTCTTAGTTGCGGCATGCAGTCTCTTTGTTGTCGCGCGCAGGCCTCAACTCCAGTTGTGTGGGCTTAGTTGCCCCGCGGCATGTGGGATCTTTCCAGACCAGGGATTGAACCCGCATCCCCTGCATTGGAAGGTGGACTCTTAACCACTGGACCACCAGGGATGTCCCAAGCCTTTAATATTCTTGAGAATATCACGTGTCCACTAAAATGACAACTTGTACTACGTTTGCCCAAATATAAAGAAAAAATAAAGAAACCTTCTAAGGTGGAGGATTACATAATTAATGTACAAAAAATAATTTGAAATACAAGAGAAAAAAGAACCCACTAGATATTACAACAAGAAAATAATTTAATTAGAAATAAACCCGGGACTTCCCTGGTTGTGTAGTGGTTAAGAATCAGCCTGCCAATACAGGAGACACGGTTTTGATACCTGGTCCGGGAAGATCCCACATGCCGCAGAGTAACTAAGCCCATGAGCCACAACTACTGAGCCTGTGAGCCACAGCTACTGAAGCCTGCGTGCCTAGAGCCCATGCTCCGCGACAAGAGAAGCCACCGCAATGAGACGCACGCCCACCGCAGTGAAGAGTAGCCCCCGCTCGCCACAACTAGAGAAAGCTGACACGCAGAAATGAAGACCCAATGCAGCGTTTAAAAAAGAACGTTTTAAAAAAAAGAAACTCAAAAAAAGTATGAGGGAAAAATTCATATGAAAAAAACTGTAAAACACTACCAAGAACATAAAAGAAAATATGAATAAAGGCAAAGACTTCAAAATTCACGTATCAGCGTTCACAAATGAAATACTAAAACACAGCCATGCTCATTCGCACGTGGATTGTCTTTGGCACTTTCGTAATACGATTTCAGAATTGAATAGTTGCAACAGAGACTACAGGGCCTTCAGAGCTTAAAACAGTTACTACCTGGTCCTTCCCAGAAAAAGTTTGCCACCCTCTGTCTTGCCCAATGCCTTATGCTTACGAGTCCATTTCGAGTAATTTGCTCTATAGAAACAATTGTGGGTATGCACCAAGGAGACGTGCATCAGAGCAGTTATATTAGCATAGTTGATAGTCAGGAAAAACTGGAAACAACCCAAATATCTCTCAACAAGAGTATATTAGTTATCTATTGCTGCATAGTAAACTACCACGATTTAGTAACTTAAATCAACATATATTTATTACCTCATGATTTCTGTGCAGTACAGCTTGGGTGGGTCTTCTGTAAGGCTGCCATCAGATATTGGTCAGGGCTAGGTTCTCATCAGGAGGCTCAGCTAGGGAAGGATACACTCACAAGTTCACTCATGTCGATAGCAGAGTTCATTTCCTTGCATTTCCAAGTCGGAGGACCCTGGCTTCTTGCTGACTGTTCACTGGAGGTAGCCCTCAGTTTCCAGAGGCTGCCCTCAACCTCCTAGCCGTGTGGGCCTCCCAACATTGCATCCATGGATAAATCTTAAATGCATGTTACTAGGTAAAAGATGCCAATCTGAAAGGGCAACATATTGTATGATTCAGGCTACACCACTTCTGGAAAAGACAAAACTACGGAGATAGTAAAACGATCAGTGGTTTCTAGGGGTTGGGGGGGTGGGGTGGGAGGGATAAATGGGTGGGTACAGGGGCTTTTTAGAGCAGCAAAACTATTCTGTATGAAACTGTAATGGTGGCTACATGCCATTATACATTTGTCAAAGCTCACAGAATGTACAAAGAGTGAACTTTAATGTAAACTATGGACTTTGTCAATAACAACGTATCATTGCTGGCTCATTAGTTGTAATAAATGTACCACACTATTGCCAGATGTTAATACCGTGGAGGGAAGGGAGTGAAGGGGCATGTGAAAAATCTCTGTACTTTCTGCTCGATTTTTCTGTAACCCTAAAACTGCTTTAAAGATAAAGTTATTTAATTTAAAATATGTATGTGTATGTGTAAGTAGAAACATTGTAGGAAACTATCTTTCTGGAAGTGTATCCACTAATTTTATTTTCCCAATTTGTGTCTAAATAAACAGTCAAGGGTGTAGGAAATTAGAAGATTGACCACCTTGGGCAGGAAGAGAGGAATTCCTTCACTATTAGAGAACTACATCAACCATTCATTTTATATCTTGAGTACTTGCAGGAGTAGATAGTAGATATAAAGTCCAGTGAGAGTTCTTTGCACTTGAGGAGCTCAGTGTCATGAGGAAGAGAGACACACAGATGCATTACTGGATAATAACAAAGCCGGTGCTTATTTATGTTTCTTTTTCTGTTTTTTTTTTTTTTTTGGCAGGATCTCAGTTCCTGGACCAGGGATCGAACCCACGTCCCCGACATTGGAAGTGCGGAGTCCTTGGACCACCAGGGAAGTCCCTGCTTATTTCTAGGCATTCCATCCACATTGTCTCACAGTCACACAGCCTTGCAAACAAGCACCATTAACCCATTTTACAGACAAGGACCCTGAAGCTCTGGGTGGTGAGTTACCTTGCCCCGAGTAAGCAACAGAGCTGGGAGTCAAGTTCAAGTGTGTTAAACAACAAAATGGGGGACTTTTCTACGATGCCAGGCAAGGAGGTAAAATCAATTCATTTTGGAAGACGAGGACCGTAACAGGTGCATTTTGTGAAGGAAGTTGGAGTCTCATTACTTTGAAGTTCAAATACACTCACAAGTCCTTCCTCTCCTTTTCACTCTTCTTGCCCTTCTCTCACTGGAATAAATTCTTTCACTTGTCATTCTCCCCTCTGAAGGCCAATCCATGACCTGTGGCTCAATGGAAAGGTGGCCAGAAAAGAAAATACTGGAAGTCACCCCACCTCCCCAGTGACACCCCTCTTCCCTGGTTTGGTGTAAACCGCCCGTCAAGTTCAAGTTTCCTGGATGTTCCACAGCTAGGATCGTAAAAGTGGAGACGACAGACACCAGCCTGTGTGGAAGAGAGTTATATTTAGCTGTCCTTTAGGAGCTGGATCTCTGGATATCACAGAGATTCTGGTACAGCCTGTTACTGTTTGAGGGCTTCTGGGCCTGAGGCAGAGAAAAGGGAGTGGGTGGCTTGCTGACAGTTTTTATAAATACCCAGTATTTATTCAATGGCAGAAACACACAGAACACACAGAGCATGAGAGGAAAGAACACAGCTCAGCTCCATTCATCCACTGGGCCCAGGACCAAGCTCTTCTAGTCTGTCCTGAGCCAGCTGCAGCCCTGTGTCTGGGGAAGTCACCTGCCTGCCTGCTGGAGAGGGAAGGAAGGAACAGAGAACAATGACGCCCTTGTGAAAAGCCAAGGTTTTTGTGTGTTTGGTTTTGTTTTTTAAGTTTATTTTCTAATCAGGTCACTCCTCGGCTTAAATCCTTTCAGTAGCCAGCCACTGCTTTTAGGATAAAGGTCAGAAGCCCTGATATGGCAGATGAAGCTGTGCAGAAAGCCTCAGCCTGTCTCTTCCCACTGTCCCTTTCTTTTTTTTCTTTTTCTTTTCTTTTTTTTTCCACACTGCATGCAGCTTGGGGGATCTTAATTCCCCGACCAGGAATTGAACCTGGAACCTCGGCAGTGGAAGCGCAGAGTACTAACCACTGGATTGCCAGGGAATTCCCCCACTGACCCTTTCTTTAAAGTTCCTCAATCATGTCCACACTCTGCACACCTCAGGCTTGTACATGCTATTCCCTCCACCCTGAATGCTTTTCCTTCCTTGTCACTCAGTTAATTCTAACTCATTCTTAATCTCTCACCTAAAACATCACTTCCACAAGCTGAATTTGAGCACCATCAGAAAAGTGTTTCCCAGGGCTTCCCTTGTGGCACAGTGGTTAAGAATCTTCCTGCCAATGCAGGGGACAGGGGTTCGAGCCTGGGTCAGGGAAGATCCCACATGCCGTGGAGCAACTAAGCCCCTGCGCCACAACTACTGAGCCTGCGAGCCACAATTACTGAAGCCCACACACCTAGAGGCCGTGTTCCACAACAAGACAAGCCACCGCAATGAGAAGCCCACCCACCGCAATGAAGAGTAGCCCCTGTTCTCCGCAGCTAGAGAAAGGCCCGTGCGCAGCAACGAAGAGCCAACGCAGCCAAAAAAAAAAAAAGTGTTTCCCAATGCCTCACGTGAATCCTCTGTCCTTAAAAACCTTCACAACTCCTGATACTTTCCCTTTATTTGAGTGAGTTTCTAATGATGCATTTGTGTGATGATTTAATTAATGTCTGTCTCTCCAGTCCTGCCTTGCTTGCTGTTTTAACCCAGGGGCCAATGCATAGACTTATAATAAGCAGATATACCTGCCATGTGGGGAGAGCTCCATAAATATTTGTTAGATAAGTAAATGAACACGTGAAATAAGTGTTTGCACACTTAAATATTTAGGATTTTTTTTTTTTGTCTGTGCCCGCACAGTTTGCAGGATCTTAGTTCCCCGACCAGGGATTGAACCTGTGCCCTCAGCAGTGAAAAGCCCAGAGTCCTAACCACTGGACCGCCAGGGAATTCCCTATAAGTATTTCGTTTTGAATAAAGGGAGTAAGAAAGATCCTGATCCTTTTCCCTCTTCCTCAGTTCTTAGCAGTGCCTTAGTCTGAGGCTCCTGCCCCAGAAGCTGACCAATAGTAGAGCTAAGAGAAAGAAGAGTGGAGTGTGAGAAACTCTTAGACTCTGTTGGGAACTTGGCCACCAAGCGGTTTTACCCTCTACAGCTGTGCTGCCCAAAATGGTAGCCACTAGCCACGTGTGCTATTTAAATTTAACTAGTTAAAAGAAAATTAAAATTTTAGTTCATCAGTGTCATCGGCCATGTTTTACATGCTCAATGGCCACATGTGGTCAGTAGCTACCATATTGGACAGCGCCGATGTAAAACATTTTCATTATCACAGAAAGCTATATTGACTAGTACGGCCCTAGAATGAAAAATAGCCTCTTCTGCACAGAAAAGAGGAGGTGGGGAAGAGACTCTGCACCTATTATTATCATCGTCTGTATTCCACATAATTCCAGGTGCTGCAGCTGGATGCTCTTTATCTGTAGCTGGGACTCCTAAATGCTTCCCATTAGAGTTTTTACAAAGATGAAATTTGTTATAACACATGTCCAGGCCCTTAGTCAGCTCTCAGTAAACAGTAGCCACCATCAAGGAATCCTCCCACACTGCTGGTGGGAATGTAAATTGATACAGCCACTATGGAGAAAAGTATGGAGGTTCCTTAAAAAACTAAAAATAGAGTTACTATATGATCCTGCAATCCTACTCCTGGGCATATCTCTGGAGAAAACTCTAATTTGAAAAGATATATGCTCCCCAATGTTCATTGCAGCACTATTTACAATAGCCAAGACATGGAAACAACCAAAATGTCCATTGACAGATGACTAGCTAAAGAAGATGTGGTACATATATACACTGGAATATTACTCAGCCATAAAAAAGAACGAAATAATGCCACATGCAGCAACATGGATGAACCTAGAGATTGTCATACTGAGCGAAGTAAGTCAGACAAAGACAAACATATGATATCGCTTATATGTGGAATCTTAAAAAAGGGTACAAATGAACTTATTTACAAAACAGAAATAAAGTCACAGATGTAGAAAACAGACTTACGGTTACCAGGGCGTAAGGGGGAGGAGGGATAAATTGGGAGATTGGATTGACATATACACACTACTATATATAAAGCAGATAACTAATAAGCACAGGGAACTCTACTCAATACTCTGTAATGGCCTATACAGGAAAAGAATCTAAAAAAATTGTGGATATATATATATATATAGATAGATAGATATAGATATATAGATATATACACACATATGTATATGTGTATACCCATATGTATATATATGTATATGTGTATACCCATATGTACGTATAACTGATTCAATTTACTGTACACCTGAAACTAACACAACATTGTAAATCGACTATACTCCAATAAAAATTTAAAAAAACAAAAACAAGCAAACAAAAAAACAGTAGCCACCATTGTCATCAGCTGTAAGTTAAAGTGGTTAAAATCAGGAGAGAGTCTGGTGTAAGTTACTTAACTTCTCTGAGCCCCAAGTTCATCATCTCTATGATGGAGATAATAGCCCTCACGTCCTGGTAAGGATTAGATGGAACATTTTGCAGAAAGGGATTAGTGCAGTGCCTACCATGTAGTAGGTACCCCCAAACTGTTAGTTATTCTTCTTTTATTATTGTTGAGTGCTACAACAAATTTGATTTTCTCATAGATCAACTCAGAAATTGGATTCCAGCTGTTGAAACGTTCCAGGTGTGTGTCTAAAGCTGTGAGGATGTGGTCAGCAGTGCTAACTTCCTGAAGCTTTCATTCGGTTTGCTGAGGGCTGGCAGCCCAACCTGTAAGTCAAATGATTAGCAAGAATCGATTAAATTCCCTTTGGTCTGACCCACATTTCTGAGATGCCCAAAACTCCTCACTAGGCTGAGAAGTGCCTGACATATGTGGTATGTCAGAATTCTTCAAAAAGAATTGGGTATCTTTAACAACTGAGCTTTTAATTTGGCCTCAACGAGATTCCCCTAATGTCTCCTGTCAATTCTGCTGGCTCTGTTTTCTTCCAAATTTTAGACTTGTTTCCATAAGGCAACCACATTCCAAACAGGATATGTATGTTTGTATTTGGAGGGTGGAGAGTGGGAAAAAGAGGGAGGGAAAGGATGTTTAATCTGATATCAAGTTAAAACCAAGAGAGGAAAAGGGTGGGTGGCAGACAGGGATCCCTAATATTTATGGAATACCCATTATTTGCCAGACAATACTCTAAGCACATTTTTCTCATGGACTTTTTTTTTCTTCTTTTTCTTTATTTTTTTAAATTCAAAATTATACATAACTACCCGGTCAAAATGTAATCGTATTTAAAGTGTACAAAATTTAAATGTATGTTCATCCAAAAAAAGGTGAATGACATGAATGTAAAAAAATTTAAAAATTCAAATTATTTTTTACATTTTAAAAAAATGCTCTTTCTTCTACCGTAGTCAAAGTGCCCTTTCAAAACTAAAAGGCAAAATGAAGTTATAGTTAATCACTATCAAATTTTTAGTCAAAGATATTAAAATAAGCTGAATGTTTTATTAGCTTTTTAGAGAATTCAGTGACGTCTTCCTAAATAATTTTATAAAACTGTTCACACTCTTTGCATTCAATGTTCATCTATTTGTCAATGAAAAAGTCTATTTCGTGCTTCCCGGAGATAATGTTTGGATCTCTATACATATACATTTAAGGGTAAAATGAATTCCTTAATATTACAAAATGTTCCTCAGACACTGGGCAGCGTTAGTGAATGTGGCGCTGGTTGACGAGGATCCTCAGAACCATGAATTGGAACACAAAGAGAAGCAAGAAAACGGCTGCTTGGTACTCTGGGAAAGAATACTTTGTTATGCAAGAATCTTTTGCATTCACGCTTAGAAGGAGGATTTGACAAGTTAATTAATTTGTCTTTTCTCTTACCTAAGCATTCCTGCCACTCAAATCCTTCCTGCACTCCAAAACTGTGCCTCTTTCACATGCAAAACTTCTCAGTATTCCTATGCAGGCGCCTTCTGTTTCCAGGCTCAAGGACAACAGATGTGAGGAAGTGCGTCTCAGGCAAGGGCTTGATCCTGCTGGGTAGAAGGGTGAAGTCCAGGTTTACGGGGTTGCCCTGTCTGAAGCTCATACCAGGTGACAAGTGACAAGTGACAGAGATGCCCCCGCCTCCACTTTGTCTTTGAGCGTTTATGACACGAGGGATTCTTTAAACTGTGGACCCCAGTGTAGGGGCTCCTTTGGCCTGAGGCCAAGGGTGATCCTGCTTTAAAAATGAATTAAAGAGCATGCAGTCTTTAATGGGAGTATCAAGACTATTCTTAAAAGGCAATATTACAGTGAACTCTCAGTAAAGATTGAGCTAGAAGGCCATGCTATAAGGCAATCCTTCTGCTCCAAACATTTCACATGATAGTTTAGAAATAACATACAAAGAGAAAGTTTAATAAGATGGTGACCATGACCACTGCCATCTCACATTATACTCAGTAATTGACTGAGTTGCAAAAGAGTCGTACATGTGAGAGATAAGGTCAATAAAACTCAAAGAACGCATAGGAGAGTATCTTTACAAACACGGGCTAGGCAAAGAGTTTTTAAACGGGACACATGGAAACACTAAACATAAAATAAAATACAGACAAATCAAACCCATAAAAGTAAAAGCTTCTGATCATCAAAGGACACTCAAAAGAGTGAAAAAGCAAGTCACAGACTAAGAGATTTGCAACATATATATCCATCGAAGGATTCAAATCCAGACTGTACAGTAAAAATCTACCACAAAACAATCAAAAATGGGTAAAAGACTAGCACAGACATTTGTTTCACAAAAGATGGACATCCTAGATGCCAAGACGCAAATGAAAATGTGCTCAATGTTATTATGCATGTTGTAAATGCTAATGAAAACCACAAAGAAATATACTACTCGACAACCACCAAAATGGTGAAAATTAAAGAGATCCACGGTACCAAAGCTTTATGAGGAGGGCGGTGCTGTCATCCTCACACACCGTGAGCAGGAGTATAAATTGGTACAATTATTTTGGGAGGGACAGGACCTATTAAAGCTTGACATACACTTTCCCTATGATTTAGCAACTGTCCCCCCTAGGTATATACCCTGGAGAAATAGGCATATACGACAACAAAAAGGCAGTATAAGAATATTCATAGCAACTTTATTCATAGTAGTAAAAAACTGGAAATGTTCATCAACAAGAGAACGAATAAACAAACTGTGATAGTCATATAATAGAATACTACACCACCATAAAAATAAGTGACATATGGCACATGGAACAACATGACAGACATCATCAACATAACGGTATTCCAAAGAAGAGCGTGACAACATGAGTCCCTGCTCTATGGGCATATTTACATGAAGTTCAAGAACAGACAAGACTAATCTATGACGATGAAGCCAGAGTAATGGTTGCCTTAGGGCACTGACTAGAAAGGGGTCAAAAGCAGCCTTCTTGGGTGTTGGGAATATATTGTTATATCAGTCTGGATGGCGGATGATCAAGTATATGCATATATAAACATTCATTGAGCTAGACAATTAATAAGAGCATGCTTGCTCCAATGTTCCTAGCAGCACTATTCACAATAGCCAAGGCATGGAAGCAACCTAAGTGTCCATCGACAGAGGAATGGATAAAGATGTGGCACTTATATACAATGGAATATTACTCAGCCGTAAAAAGGAATGAAATAATGCCAATTGCAGCAACATGGATGGACCCAGAGATGATCATACTAAGTGAAGTAAGGCAGACAGAGAAAGACAAATATCATATGCTATCACTTATATGTGGAATCTTAAAAAATGATACAAATGAACCTATTTACAAAACAGAAACAGACTTACACACATAGAAAACAAACTTATGGTTACCAAAGGAGATGAGAGATGGAGAGATAAATAAGGAGTTTGGGATTAACATACATACCTTACACTACTATGTATAAAATAGATAAACATCAAGGACCTACTGTATACCACAGGGAACTATAATCAGTATCTTGTAATAACCTATAATGGAAAAGAATCTGAAAAAGAATTGATATTTATGTACAACTGAATCACAGTGCTGTACACCAGAAACTAACACAACATTGTAAATCAACTCTATTTTAATAAAAAAATTTTTTAAAATTAGTGTGTTTACTACAGGCTTTATTTCGTAAATGTTGAAAAACATGAACAAGAAGGATACAGCCTGCCTTAGTGTGTTTACTTCTGTGGAGGCAGGCACTGGGAAACTGAGATAAAGGGACTTAGGAAGGAGGATTTCTTAAACTAATAATATATATCTCGCCGGCAAATGAAAACATTAAGAAAATGTGGCTGGTGAATGTACAGAAATTAAATCACTCCCTTTATTTTTCTATATGTTTGAAATATTTTATAACAACATAGACATTTTTGTGCTTTGGGAGGATGTTATGTTACTATGCTTCACTTTTGTTTGTTGCTTTCACCCAAAGTGGTTGCTCATGTATAGCACCTACTTTATAAATTTTGAAACACTCCACTCTGAGCTTTGATTTTAGACCCAGAGGGTCAGCCAGCCAGGACTTAAGACTAAGGACTTGAGGAAACAGATTTTCCCTTGATAAGGAGACCCTAAACTAGAAAACCTGTCCTAAAAATCTTTTTCTTAATTTGTGAAATTATGTGTATGAACACTTTTATAGAGTTAGGGAATTAGACTCCCTCTTACCTTTATTTTAAAAAATAATCTGGCACTAACATTAGTAAAATTCATGACATTCAGATTGGTAGAGAAAATCTAGGTCGTACCAAAGTTTGGTTCCTTGGAAATTTGATTTTCTTATATAATTTTCAAGTTGCTCAAAGAGTTAGATACTCACATATTGCTTTAGAAAAGCAGTCAGCCATTTAGCCGGAGTTCAGAAGAGGGAGACTTCATTTCTTTTACCTACTTTGTACCTTCATTGTAAATGGTAGGTAGGCTGGTAAAACAGTCATATGTGTTAGTAATTATAAACAGAAACAAAAGGGAAAAAACCCTCTCTCTTTACAAGGGCAGTGCTCAGCCAAACACATTTAGGCCTATTCACATTAGATATGAAAATTGCTATTAAGAACAACTAAAAATAAAAATGAAAAAAATAGCACTAATGGTATTTGCTGCAGAGTTAAGACTCACACTGGAAATCATGATTTAATTGCAAAGATGCTTGAAAACCAGGGACGGAGATTTTATGTTTCCCCATCCTAAGATTTATTTCCTAATTGTTTTCCAGTAATTTTTCCTTAGACAGATTTTATTTTAGAGGTTATTAAAATAAATGTCCAGTGATCACAGCCACTTTCTCCAGTGGGAAGTTGGCCCAAGCCTAAGGCATCTGTCTCCTCCTTTATTTTATATTCTCATCGAGCTGTTGTCTCTAAATAAGCAGGTGGCTGTGCTGGGAGGGAAGGATGCCAGTCATTGGCCACACACTGGGCCAAACCTCCTGTGATACCCCCTTGTCCAGACTAGTCCTCAGAGTCTGCATCCTCAGTGGGGACAATTTCAATCCATCTGTGGGCTTCAGGATGTTGGTGTATTATAGAAGGTGGGTAAGAAGGAGTATGGCAAAGAGGTACTAGATGTTGGAGTAGCAGAAGATGGTCCCCATCCTTCCTTTCTTAGATGGGAAGGCATCTCCAGACAAAGGATACTAGATGAATAGGGCCAGTCATGCTGTCTGGGGGAAGGTGTCAGGCAAGACAGCAAATGCAAAGGCCCTGAGGCAGGAAAAAGCTTTCTGAGTTAGGCTGGAGTAAACCACACACCTGGGAGAAGGGCCTGGAGAGGTAGGCCTTGCCAATCAGGTTATGGGGTTGTGATTGTATTTTCAATGTTATGAGAAGCCCTTGGAGGGTTTCAAGCAGGAGGTTGTGGGATCAGGTTTGTGCTTACAATTTTTTTTTTTTTTTTGGTTGCATGGGGTCTTAGTTGCTGCGCGTGGGCTTTCTCTAGTTACAGCGAGTGGGGGCTACTCTTTGTTGTGGTGCACGGGTTTCTCATTGTGGTGGCTTCTCTTGTTGCAGAGCACAGGCTCTAGGCGCGTGGGCTTCGGTATTTGTGGCACACGGGCTCAGTAGTTGTGGCTCACGGGCTCAGTAGTTGTGGCTCACGGGCTCAATAGTTGTGGCGCATGGGCTTAGTTGCTCCGCGGCAGAGCTTGAACCCGTGTCTCCTGCGTTGGCAGGTGGATTCTTAACCACTGCACCACCAGGGAAGCCCCTGCACTTACAATTTAAAAACTCTACCATGAAGAGGGGGATCATGGTAGAGCAAGGGAAGCAGAGTCCAGTTTGCACATAGAAAGAACTACTACTATTTATTGAGAACTTTCTTTGAGTGAGGCACTGGGAATATAAAAATGAGAAAAAGAAGTTTTACTCTCAAGGGAGCCCAGTAAAGGCAACGACATTTAGGAGTCGGCTGCATAACTTTCTAAATCTTTCTCTGGCTTTTGCATTTTTATATGCATTGACTGAACACATAGAGAATTGTACTTATATGCCAGTGTGAGTTTGCTTTTAATATAGATGGTATTGTACTGTACAGGGTTCATTCAGCAGCATTTCCTGGAGATCCACCTATGCTATTACATTTGTATAATGGTCATTCTTTGTGATAGCTGCATACTATTCTATAGTATTAATAAGCCAGAACTAACCTCCAAGGGTCAACCTGCTCCCTCAATTCCTACTCCCCAAGCCTTTTCTTTCCTAATTGTGGTTTGCTTACCTCAGCAAGTTGTGTTAAACTAAATGAAGAGGTAAATTGAGCTAAGCTTGAACTATGAGAAATTGAGATTACTCAGGAATAGCATGGGAATTGCAAATTAAGGAAATGCAAACCACAGCAAGCTAAGGGCGACTGTGCTGGTGTGTGGGTGGGCTGTATTTATGGGGTGGGGGAGAGCAAAGACGGGGAGTCTGGTTGCAGTCCAAGCAGTAAGTTCATTGGCTTGAGGATGGGAAGAGACTCTTGGCGCTTTTTCATTGGTCAGGAGGTAAATCTGGGTCTTCTGTATAACAGCCTTTAGGGCAAATCAGTCTCTCAGTTCTTAAGTTCCAAGTTCCGTTCTTTTCAGGGCACATGCATGAGATTTCCATTTTAGATGGACATCCTTTCACAGTTGTGAATACTTTGTAAATGAACACATTGCCTTTTCTTTTGTTGGTGCTCACTTCATAAAAGGACTGCACACAGGAGCTCACTAAATGCTCACAGCAGCCTGATTATGCAGAGGCAACAAGCCTCCTGAATCCTTTGCCCTTGAACTGTCCTTGCCTGCTGCTCATAACACTTTGAATAGGGCCTTGAAACTGTGGGCCTTCAGCCTAAGGCAGTATGTCATCTGGGTGCTCTGAGCAGGGAAATAATGAAAAATAATGTTCAGTCGATGTCACAAGCCATTCACCATTCAGACAGTGATGGTTTTCAGGGCCGGTTGAAATGAGGTTGTTTTCTTCTGCTTCAGAACATCCTGGAAATAGCCTGCCTCCTGAATTCTGGGGACAGCTTGGGAGGAAGGGGTGATGGGTGAGTTAATATTGAAGCTGGGCTCCCCCCCCCGAACATTTTATGATGAAAATTTCAAACATAGAAGATTTTAAAAACCGCACAGTGAACACCCATATACCTACTACCTAGATTCAACTCTTAACATTTCACATTTCACTCTACTTGCTTTATCATGTTCATTTGCCTATTAGCGCATTCACAGATGCATCAAGCCATCTTTTTTTTAAAACATCTTTATTAGAGTATAATTGCTTTGCAATGGTGTCTTAGTTTCTGCTTTATAACAAAGTGAATCAGCTATACATATGCATATGTCCCCATATCTCTTCCCCCTTGCATCTCCCTCCCTCCCAGCCTCCCAATCCCACCCCATCTTTTTTTTTTAATGCTTCTTAAAGCATACTGCATATATCATGACACTGCACCCCTAAACTTTCAGCAGGAGCACCACCAACTAGACTTTAATATTTAAAAATCTTTTAATATATGAGGGATATTTTTATCCACTGAAATGCACAGATCCCAAGGGGGCCATCAGTTTGACAAATGCCTACATTGTGGAACCTAAACCCCTATCAATATCTGCTGACATCATGATATTGGACTTTGTTCATGGGATCTCAGTCTTTAAGACTCCCATCCAGCTTAGGCAAGAATCATAAAAATCTGCAAAACACCTCAGTAGAGCCAGAAGCGAGTAACAGTGGTAAAGCGGAGCACATCAAGCTAAGAAAAGAAGCCCCAGGTAACTGTCCTGGTGGAACCAGAGAGTCTACAATTTCAGACCTTGAGACAGAACTCAAGTTGGGAGAGGTTATTTCCTTTTGTGCTGTCTAATGTCACTGTCTGGATCTACAAACTTAAAAAAAAAAGTTCATTTTTACATACCACTTTGCATTCTAAGTCAAAAGAACACAGAGAATCTAGAAAAAGGATAGAGAAAATTAACTGGAAAAAACGGGATGGGAAGGGGAATATTTCCAGGGAAAAGCACATTTCTGCAGGCGGTCTGGCCGGAGCTGGGCAAGAGCTTTAGGGTATGTAAAGAATTTGATAATACACACATTATGACCCATATTATACAGAAATTGTGACTCACATTACAAAAGCAGGGCACTTGGGAAGGGTCCTGAGATACAGTGCTGGGCTTTTCAAAAACTGCTTTAGAGAGGCCAGCTAAAGGTGTACAATTTCAAATGAAAAAAACTGAAACGTGGTCTCCGAATTACTAAACACCACCTTCATTGTCATCAACAATGAAAACGACAGTTAGCAACAGTTTCAACAAAGTTGAAAACGCTGAGTCGAGTTTTTTCCTTTTTTTTTTTTTTTTTAAGTTTGAGGCCAAAATCAACACATTCTTTTGGATGCTGCTTAATTTTTTTTTCATGGTTAATATGCATGCTGGTGATATCAAAATTGAAAACTATGGAACATTATAGAAAAGAAAGTACTGAGGTTATACTCCCACTCTGCAGAGATGAGACCTATTAGCAAACTTTTCCCACTGCGCTTAGTTTTCATTGTGACCCTGCTTTTGGGACGACAGTTCTTTTAACAACCAGCACTTTCAAACAAAAATTACAGAAAATATCGATTAACAGTCTTTTCCGTCCTCTGGCAGATGCAATCCAGAAATTGATTACAGGATGAAAGCGTTCTCAATTAAAAGAGAGAAGGTGGACGGAAAAGTATCTAAAAAGAGAAATGGAAAACATCACGCCTTTATTTTGGTGAATTGGCAACAAAGAAAAGGATTAGCAAGGTCGGGTACTTTTCAAAAATATATTTTTTTTCTCTGGCTCCCGCTAGGGTGGAGGAAGTTGCCTCTGTTCCGAATGAGGGTGGAAGGGAGCGGAGGAACAAATGATGGGAGTCTCCCCCGCGCTCCTCCCGCGCCCCCTCCCTCCGCCGGGTCAGCTTGGGGGGGCGCGGGGTGGGCTGCCGAGACGGAGGCGGCCAGCAGGTGCCTGGGCTCCGGCCCTTGCCCCTCTCCCCCTCCCCCTTCCCCCGGGGTTGGCCTCGCCCCCTGGCGGGCGAGCGCAGGGTGCCAGGCGCGGGGTGGGGGGCGCGCGTCCGGCAGGCAGGAGGAAAGAGCCGGGGGCCGGGGGGCTGGCCCCCAACCCTACCGAGAGGCCGGCAGCCGCCGCCCGCACCCCAGGACCATGTCGGCGGCCCGGGCGCCGAGCGGGGCCCCGGGGAGGAGAGCCGGGGGAGGGCGTGTGCAGTGGCGGCGGCGGCCGCGGAGCCGCTAGTCCCCTCCCTCCTGGGGGAGCAGCTGCCGCCGCCGCCGCCGCCGCCACCGTCAGCGCGCGGGCCGCGGCCGGAGCGAGCCGGGCGGGTGGCGCGCGGGGGAGGGCGGGGGCGGGGAGGGGGGTGGGCGCTGGGGCGGGAGGGCGCGGGGGGAGGGTCTCGCGCTCCTGGCTACCAGAGCCCGAGAGGGAGACCCTGGCGGCGGCGGCGGCGGTGGCAGCGGCGGCGGCGCCTGACACTCGGCGTCTCCTGCCGTGCTCCGGAGCGGCATGTCCGAGGCTGGCGGGGCCGGGCCGGGCGGCGGCGGGGCGGGGGCCGGGCTCGGGGCGCTGCACCCCCCGCCCCCCGCGCCCCCGCCCGCGCCGCCGCAGGGCTCCCCTGGCGCCGCCGCCGGGGGCTCGGGCGCCTGCGGACCGGCGACGGCGGTGGCGGCGGCGGGCACGGCCGAGGGGCCGGGAGGCGGCGGCTCGGCCCGGATCGCAGTGAAGAAGGCGCAGCTGCGCTCCGCTCCGCGGGCCAAGAAACTGGAGAAACTCGGCGTGTACTCCGCCTGCAAGGTACGCACTCGGCGCCCGGCCCGCCCGAGGGGCCGCGGCCGGGCCCGCGGGACCCCCTCCCCCTCCCGCCCCCGCCTCCCGCCCGGGGCCGCGGCACCGCGGAAGTGCTGCTGTCGCCCGCGCCCAATTAGCTGCTTCTCGGACCAGAGTGCTGTCGGGTGGGAAGGAGGGATAGCCGGGACCGAGAGCCTTTCCTTCCCCTTGGAAGGAGTTGCCTCCGCCTCCGAGCTCCTGGGCTGCCCTGGGGCTTTGTTGCTCTGTAGGAGCTCGCCGGAGGCGCCTCCCAGGGAGTGGAGCGGGGCCAAGGCAACATCTTTTGGGGGACCTGAGTGCCCTCCTCTCCCCGAGCCCCACTGGGCGGAGCTGGGTGGAAGGAGTGAGGCTGGAATAGGATTCTGGACTCCCGGCGCTTTGGGAACTCGAAGGGGCGGATTGCGCGGGCTGGGTGGCGCAGCCCCAAGCTAGGGTCCTGGAGCTCCGGGCGCCCTCGGCCGGGGGCGGAGGCGCTGCGGCGCGCGGTGACAGCCCGGTCATTACTGTATTTTTACTTGTTTAGTTGAAACGCTGCCCCAGCCTCTCGGGGTGTAAACAGGATTTGGCAAGGTGACGGCCCAGCGCGGCGGGCGCTACTGCTTAGTTTGAGGACGCGCGTTTCTGGCCATCCCCTCTCCACCCCAGCTCCGGGCACCCCGTCGCCCCTTAGCTGCAGATCCAGATGTGGGCGCCGTGCTCCCGGGGTGGGAGCACTGCCCGAGGCCGCGGGGCAGGCTGGCCCTGCGCTGTCAGCAGCGGCTTTGTTTTGACAGGGTGACAGCTGAGGGGGGCGGGGACTTGGCCTTGTCAGCTCCTGCGGCCTGTGGCTGAAGCGGGGAAGAGACACACACACTCACACACCTCCCCTGTGCTCCTTCCGCCTGCTGCAAACAGGGTCAAGTTCCCAGATTCCAGTTTCCCACAACCCAGATGCAGTTGGCCACGTCTGAATTTGGGCGTAAAGGTTATTAATCCTGCTAGAACCTCGCATCCCGGTGATGCTGTTTTTAGTATTTACAGGAGCTTCTCAACCTCAGTGGAATATCTGTACTTCCTTTCTCCACGTCATTCACATCCTCTTGTGTATGTTGAGCACCTACTGTAGACCCTGCACTGGTTCAATACATACTTGTTGAGTGAACGTAGGATCTAGCCCAGTGCTTCTAAAACTTTTGTGTGCACAGGACTCTTCTGGGGAGCTGGTTAAATGCTGATTCTGCATCAGGAGGTCTGGGATAGGGCTGAGAGACTGCATTTCTAACAGACTCTCAGGTGATGCGATGTTAGTCCACCAACCACACTCCAAGTAGCAAGACCCTGGTTCAGACCTGGACAATAGAAGATTATCCCATTTGAATTCAGCCAAGAAAGTGAAACTGTGAAACAGTAATGCCACATGGTTGGCGTTTCTGAAGACAGAATGCAAAAATGATCCAGTGGGGAGTGTGCTTTTAAGAAAGGTGAAGGGGTAGGAATTGGCTATGAAGGGCATTTGACAAATGAGGACAAGGCCGGGAGAGTAGTGGGCCGAAGGGAGAACTGTACGGAGATAAGAACGGGGTCAGTTACTCGGCTGACGTGGCATTTTGCAGCCAGAGTGGGCTCAGGTGGGAGCCGTGTCAGCTCTGTGTTTCTGTTCTGGTTTTCTATTGGGTTCCCATCATGAGCATCTTCTTTCCCTGCTACCACCTTAACGTCTGAAAACTTTCCGCAGTTTTGGTCCTGTCTAAAACCATGAGCATGTGTGTCCTGCTTTGATATTTTTGATCCTTTCAAATTTCCGTGAGTGAAATGTAGCGCCTTTTCTAAAATTTGTAACTTCAGTGTTTCACGTTCACATTCACAACCAAACCTATAGGAAGGGAAAACCTCTCTCATTTAAGGTCTCTCTTCCTGCCCCTGGGAGACTTTGAATGTGTCCGCTTCTATTTGCTCATTCATTCAGTAAGGATCCCAACCGGACGCCAGGCATTGTGCTAGATGCTGGGACAGTGACACCCAGAATCTGTCCTTCTGGAGCTACTGACCGTGTGTGTGCATGCACTTGCATGCATGTGTTGGGTGAACCAATTACAATGAAGTTCGAAGAACCTGCTTTCTTAGAGCGCTCTTGGAACTCAGAGCAGGGCATTCACGGGCAGGAGGCACGAAGCGTGGGTGGGGTAGGACGGGCTTCCTGGAAGAAGTGTCAGTGGCTGCTAAGGACTCTTAGCGGGGCAGGGTGCGGTCAGCTGAAGCTTCTTGTAGTGGAGAAACTGAAAGTAGTTATGAAAGCTTGGAGTTGGGCCAGCGGGAGCTAAAGTCCATTGGTGGCGGCCAGTAGATTGGTGGAGGCGGGTGTGCGCGGCCAAGAGGGAATCCAGGAATCTTAACATTATCTCAGATTTGCTTTTTTTTTTTTTTTCTTCCAACTGTGCTTGATTGAGTGTGAGGAGGTACAAGCAAGTAGAATCTGTATTTCTTTCTCAGCTTGTCTCTACCCTCTATGTAAGAATGCCCCAAAGGACAGATTCTCCTACCTTTTGTCATTGACTGGCCACTTAGCAAGTTGGAGAGAATAGAGAGGTTAGGGAGTGGGGAGGAATCTGGGAAGAGATGAAGTACTTTACTGGGGGGGTTACTGAAAGAAAACAGGTCCCAGACCTGATAAAAGATCTGGCCTTTAAACTTCACAAATGAAACAGAGAAAGAAGGGAGCTAGCTCACAGCCAGGGAGGTGCACCACAGCCCGGAGAGAAGGAAAAAAAAAAAAAAGAAACAAACAGACTTGTTTTGCAGGATCCAGGAGCTCTTTGAACTGTGTCCTGGCACAGATTGCTCATGTGACACAGCCAGACTGCTCATTAAAATTGTAAATCTGACCATGCTCTGCCCCTCCTTAGGACCCTCAATTTCTCTTTACGAGGGGTCCACAAGACCCTGTGTGGCCTGGCCACTGCTATCTCTGGCCCCCTTTCAGGGCCTTGCGTGCATGGTTCCTTTCTACCTCAGGGCCTTTGCACACACTGTTTACTAGCACCAAAAGCTCCTCTCGCCTCACTTTCTTTTTTCCTTTTTTCTTTATTTTTGGCCACACTGCGCGGCATGTGGGATCTTAGTTCCCCAACCAGGAATTGAACCTGCACCCCCTGCAGTGGAAGCACGGAGTCTTAACCACTGGACCGCTAGGAAAGTCCCTTGCCTCACTTTCAAACGAACTCCCAGCTCTTCCCGCAAATCTCAGATTCCTTGCGTGTCCTTTACCACCCTGGCCAGGCTTCCCATTCTAAATGTTTGGAACCGCCTCTGTACTTAACTTTTCCTAACTGGTGCTTTCATCATGATTTTTAATTGTGTGATTATTTGATATGTGTTTGTCACTCTGAATAGATCCTAAGTGATGTGGTTATTGACTGGATGAATGAATGAGAGAAGAGAAAACGGAGGAAATGATTAACTGTTAGAAGAGCAGTAGTGAAATTTTAGCCTGACCACTTCTTGACAACTGGGCAGAGAGGATTTTTTTCTCACGGATGTGCATAGGACTGGATTTTTAGTGTTATAAAAGGAGCCCCGAGTAAATTATGAGTAGCCCAAATCCACATCTATTTGAATGAAAATGTAATTTAGGTAGTAAAAAACCAAAAACCAATGACCGACTCTTCCTAGTGAAATAGGCCATTTTTACAGAAGGGGAGGCCGGGGGGAGTAGTGGCCAAGAGCCACCTGAGTTCACATTTCAGGTCCAGCTGTGTGACCTTGGACAAGGTCTTCACCTCAGCCTCCATTTCCTTGTCTGTAAAGTGGGAATAATAACCCTCACCTCACAGCCTAACGGTGAGGATTTCAAATGAGCTTCTGTGTATGAGGCACCCAGCCGGTGTCTAGTCCACCCTACGTTTTCTCAGCAGCTCAGAGTAGGGGATACCCTGTAAACTTGGGAGTCAAGAAAGCACATGGGGCTTAGTCTCCTCTCCCAGCTCTGCCGCTTTATGGTCTTGGGCACAAGTCACTTAGTTTTCCTCTGAGCCTGGATTGCTTCATCTCTAAGATGGAGACCATGACTTCAACCTTGAAGTTCAAAGGTGGAAGGTTCCCCAGAGTTCCTGGAACCTAAACGTGTTGGGTTCATGCTGGCAAAATGAAATTGCCTGGTGCTAAAACAGAGCTAGAGTTACCGATGTAGAAAACAAACTTATAGTTACCAGGGGGGAAAGCGGGGGGAGGTATAAATTGGGAGATTGGGATTGACCTATACACACTCTACTGTATATAAAATAGATAACTAATAAGAACCTACTGTATAGCACAGGGAACTCTATTCAGTGCTCTGTAATGAGCTATATGGGAAAAGAATCTAAAAAAGAGTGGATATGTGTCTATGTATAACTGATTCACTTTGCTGTACAGCAGGAAACTAGCACAACGTTGTAAATTCACTACACTCCAATAAAAATTAAAAGAAAAGAAAAGAAAAATTGCCTGCTGCCGTACTCAGTGTTCCAGTCAGGGGCTGCAAAGCAGTTATGGAGAACTTTGATTCTGGGCTGAGTGCCTTACTTAGAGACTGACATAGGCACAGGACTAGAAAATTAGTCTTCATTTAAAAAATAATGGTTTATAATCTAGAAGTGACACTGGCTGTTGAATATGCAGTGAGCACAGGCAGAGGCACCACCATAAGAGAAAAAGCTTCCTACGTTGGCCAGGGGGCTGCGAATGGGGCACTAGACCCAGCCTTCACGTGAGGGGATTCCTGAACGCCTGTGTTTGTATGTCAGTCACTTCTCCCGAGAGCAAGTTTCCAGTGTTCAGTGTCTAGAGCAGTGGCTCTTACCCAGGAGCTGTTTTGCCCCCCAGGGGATGTTTGGCAAGGTCTGGAGACATTTTGGGGTGAGGGAGCGCTACTGGCGGCTAGTGAACAGAGGCCAGGGATGCTGCTAAACACCCCCGGATGCACAGGCCAGCCCACGACAGCCCCGCCGACACAAAGAATGATCTGGCCCCCATGACAGTAGTGCCGAAGTTGAGAAACTCTGCTTTGGAAGAAAATCGTATTGCCCCCAAATACCATAAATACATTTGCAGTGGAGAAGAAACGAATGCTTTTCATGTTAATTTGAATAACAGAACCTGAAAAATCTCGCTTTGTGAATCCTGGGCATATTTTTTAAACAGCTTTATTGTGGTATAATTTATAGATCATAAAACTCAGCGACTGTGTAAGTGTGCAGTTAGATGCTCTTGAGTAAATGTGTACAATTGTGCGTGCATTACCACAGTCCAGTTTTATAACTCTACCATTCCCCCCGCCCCGCTACCTCCGCAGAGGTCTGGTGGTTCCCCTCCACCAGTTCCCCCCACCGTGGGCAACTTTTTAAGGTGATATTTTATAGCAGTTGATTGTTGGTTTGCAAACAGAAACCCAATTGAAAGTATCTTTCTGGAGACTCTTAGATCACCAGTATTGTTACGGCAAAGCTGATGGGGGGGTAGATTAAATGTTTTTAAAAACTCAGTCTCTAGCCACATAAATCTAATGCAGACGATTATTTCACGTGTGGTAACTTCTCTAAAAGGTGGTATCATGGAGCCAGGCACACAGGCAAAATGCTTCACTTGGCAGGCACCATGCGGAAAGCCAGAAAGATGACCAAATTGAATTATGTGTCCTCCTAAACTTTCAGGGAAGATGGAAAAATGCAAGCCTGCAAAGCCTTTGGATTGCAGTTTGCAGTTCTCTGTAACTGGAAAAAGTAGTTTATAGGGCAAAACAGTACAAAATCTGCTGAGGACTGTTTTGTTTTAGGAAGCTCGTGCTTGCGTATAGCATTTTGTGACGCAGTGCTCGTGGGGTTTTGTTTGTTTGTTTGTTAGGTAACTAGATCTCAACCTAGTTACCCGTCCACATGGGCAGGATTTAGTTCTGTGTCCATTTAATTCTGTAAATCCACAGGTCTGACCCGTCATAGGGAACGTTGAGGGTAAAAGGGTGAAATATACAGTTTCACGCCAGGTACCTTGGAACAATCAGAACATCTGCTTCTCAGATGAAAGACCTGGATACTCAGCACAGTGCCAATAAAACTTGGATTTCCAAGGCTCAGCGGCTTCCGATGGAGTTCGTTTGTTTCTCCATGAGAGGAAGATAGCTATTTAGGAACGGTTGTCGATGGCTTCTGCCTCTGGATGGTTTCCTACACTCCTAATCGGATTCGATTCGAGGATTCGAATCTGCCATGGCACCTGTGGTAGAACTGCAGGCGCGCCGACCACCTGGCGACCTGGAGAAAACCTGGAGGATCACTCCTCCCACCCCACCGGCCGACGGGTGCCCCTGGGCAGTGTCTTAACTGCCTATCTTTCAGTTTCCTCATTGGTGAAGTGGGAGACGAGGTGCCACCTCATCCATTTACTGTGAAGATGAAATCATCTAGCATATGTGACGGTTCTTGGAACACAGGCATTCCACAGATGTCTCTTTAATTTTTAAAAACTTTCCATTGGTATCAGCAGTTTTGTCGTTAGTGTTTTGCCACTCCACCTGGGGTAAGAGAAAGGCAGGCGAGGTCATTTTACTAGCAGGGAACCGGGACCCAAAGAAGTTCAGCACCTTCATCCAGCTGCAGGGGTGGCTCACGGGGAAGCTGCCCACAGAGGCTCTCTTTCCAACGTGTCCTCTGCATCCTCTTCCCAGGCGTTCTCATGGGGCGGAGAGGATGCTGTCCTTCCAAATGGTTTACAGAAGGGACTTCACTTGTGGCAGGTATTCTCCTGCTCTCATTTGATATTTATTGTACTCCTATTGAGAGGCATGTTCAAAGGCTTTTCTAGTTCATTGAAACTGCAGGCCATAAGGCAGACAAAATGTTTTCTTTATGACTGGCCCAGGGCAGACAGATGCATGCCCTTGATGGTTTTAAAGCTGACAATCAAGAATGGTCACTGGGCTGGCCTGAGAGAGTTCCCTGCTGAAAGAAGATGAAACAGACATCTACTCGGGGTGTCGAAGGTGCCAGATGTGCCAGAGAGGTAAGGAATTGCCGTCCTGGGTATTTAGAAGTCCCCAGATAGCTCTGTATAAGACTGCTCACACAGCAGTATTTCAGCGCAATCCAGAGGAGTCATTTTTTTAAAAACTTTGATTATGCAGACAGTAAAGTGCTCAAATCATCACTATGTATGAGGATCTGGGGGATGAATTTTTACATATGCATGCGTCTGTGCAACTGCCGTCCAGATAAAGCACCTGTAGAGTGTTTCCAGCACCTCAGGGGCCCCCTTGTGCCCCCTCCCCACCTCTGGTAACCCTTATTCTGATGTTTATCGCCAGAGATCAGCTTTGCCTCTCTGAAACTTCACATCAGTGGCATCGCACGGTTTGGGCTCCTTTGCCTCCGGCTTCTGTCACTCCACGTGGTGTCTGTGCGCTGCGTGTGCGTTGTTTCCTATAGCCCTGGTTTGTCAAGACACATGTGTTTAAGCTAAAAAACAAGTTAAAAATTGCTAACCATTTCCAGAATGGAAGTCATTGGATGTGGACAGCTTCCTAAGATGAATTTTAATTAGGCTTTTGAAAGAAAAGATGGGAATTTGATCTCCGGGTGTACTGGGAAGAACCCACGAGGGCAGGAAGGTGGACAGGAAATCCAGGGGGCGTACTGGCCGAACAGACACAGAGAAGGATCGGAAAGGAGAGGCAGAATGTTGGGGGCTGTGATGTCACAGCTGCGGAATGCCCAGCCTGAGTCCTTTCTTCTCCCCATGAGTCTGTGTTGGTGAGCCCTTACTGGTAAATATCATGCTAAGTCCTGCTGGAAGTTGACTGGAGTTACACACTGTGTCCTGTAAACCACGCAGAGTCATACGTGTTGGGTGCAGTGGCGGGGTTCCTAGAAGGCTGGCTGGAGACAGGTCCAGAAAGCTCCAGTGGGTGCTGACACCTCTGTTATTGGCCTAGGGGATGGAGATGCAGGACAGAGAATGTTTCTTCCGGTTTATCCCCACACCATCTCCAGAACTGTGTGCTGAGGCCACTAAGGGCCACCTTCTCCCCAGGAGTGGCAGTGAGGGACACAGATTACTATACAGCCTACAGTTTTTCCATAACAGCTCATCCTTGAAAACTTGTATTAAATATTTAAGATGAGCTTACTATTTAATGGGATCCTATGGACCATAAAGCAATCTTTTCTGTAATTGATATAGTTAACACAACGGGAGTTTCATCTTTTTTACTTGTGTGTGCCTGTACATGGAGGTGTTATACCTATACCATGTAGTTATTCATGTAACATTTGCTCCTGCCCAAATCCCTTATGACAACTCATCACCTAGTTATCATCGAAATAGAATCAAATCCTTTATAATGATGAATTGCTTTCACCTCGGGCTTCTAACTGGCATGCTGGTACCCCCTGCATCGCACACTTTTCTTCTCCAGGTATTGGTGTGGCTTGTTGTTAAAACTCATTCTGGTCTGTTCTCAAATGCCAGCTTCTCAGAGACGCCTCCTGACCACTCCCCCACCCCGCCAAAGTAGCAGTACCCCATCACTCCATAATTTTACCTTGGTTTGCTTTCCTTTATTGCATTTGTCAATACTTGGAAATCACATATAGTTTCTTGTCTGTTTCCCTTACGACAGTGGAAGTTCCCTGAAGCAGGGACTTTGGTTCATTCCATATCCCAGGTCCACGGACCATGTACACAGTGGGTGTTCAATCCATATTTGTTGACTAAGTGGGTCATATTCACAGGCTTTGTGAGGTTGGAGGAGAGGAAGTTTTGTTTTAGAGACAAGGAAACTGGCGCCCAGGGAGGGTTCATAACTTGCCCACAGCCGTGTGGTCAGCAGCAGGGTAGCCCTGAGCTGGGGCTGGAACAGCATCTCCGGGTACTCAGCTCCCGGGGACCTGATGACACACGGTACTTGTCTGATGGCCTGGACTTCTGCTCAAAACAGAGCAAGAAGGAATCAAACCCACTTTTAATCCTCCTCTGAGTGAATGATGTGAACTTCTCTAACCCGCATTTCCTCGTCTGCAAATTAAAATGAAATTTGCACAAGGGGATTGTGAATATTGTAAGACCAGCGGGTTAAAACCTATGGGGTGTGGGGGGAAAGGCCCTACCGTATATTCTAAAAGTTATGCTAGTGAACAAAAAAGATTGCCTATAAAGGTATGTTTTCTAACTACTATTTATATTTTTTGTTCCTTTGCTGTCCACTTAAACTAAAGGCTACAACAGGCTTTCTTTAATTTGTTCTTCTGTTTGTACCCAGAGGCCTAGACACAGGGCTTATAATTATAATTATTATTTTAGTTAATTAATTAATTTTTGCCTGCATTGGGTCTTCGTTGCTGCACGCGGGTTTTCTCTAGTTGCAGCGAGCGGGGGCTACTCTTTGTTGCAGTGCACGGACTTCTCATGTGATGGCTTCTCTTGTTCTGGAGCATGGGCTCTAGGCATGCAGGCTTCAGTAGTTGTGGCACACTGACTCAGTAGTTGTGGCTCGCAGGCTCTAGAGCACAGGCTCAGTAGTTGTGGCGCATGGGCTTAGTTGTTCCGTGGCGTGTAGTATCTTCCCGGACCAGGGCTCGAACCTGTGTCCCCTGCATTGGCAGGCGGATTCTTAACCACTGTGCCACGAGGGAAGCCCTCGGCTTATTTTTTTAAATCAGGAGACAAATGTATTGATTTTGGAAAAAAGTGGGAACAATGTCGCTAGTGATCCTTGGCCTGACACACCGCCTAACCTTAGGAGGAGGCCTTCTGTAATCTCTTCAGTGACCTCAGGTGTGTGGAGATACTTCCATGAACTCTACACCATCCTAACCAGCCCCCGCGTGCCCTGGGCCTGTGCAGCCGTCTACAAGGCTTTTGTGGTACACAGGAGATTCCAGAAGTACAGGGATGATACCTGACTAATACCCTAGTGGTTGATGGCAGCGGCAGCCCTATCTATTGTTTGCCTTCGCTCTAACAAGCTGGTGTTGAAACTGGCTGGCAGAATGCCAGGGAAGCCAAGGTCAGCGTACTTTGAAACAGCGAAGTGAGTCATGGGAGCCAGGACTTGCACATTGCACATACCCACAGGAGCACCTGACTCACCCACCTCCAGGGGAACATGTATTGGCTAGCTGCCTGTGCCCGGCTCTGTCCTAGGTGTGCAGTGAGTGACGAATGGACGTGCAAGCCACAGGGAGTCCTCATCTTGCTGGGGAGACAGACGTGAACGGAAAGAAAAATGGAAGCGAATAATCAGGCATGAAGTCCGTGCAAAGAGAAAGCGTCACGAGCTGGGGTGGGTGGGAGCGGAGGTGAGGGGCCCAGCCCAGGTGGAGTGAACGGTAGAAAGCAGAGTGGAAGGGAGCAAGGCATCAGAGCGGTATAGAATGCGGACCTGGGCAACAGGTTGGCCCAGTTGGAATCCTGATGTGCTGCTATCTTGCTCTGAGACTGTGGAGAGATTCCGTACCCTTCACAAGCCTCAATTTCAGAGCTGTAAAGTGGAGAGAGTGTTACCGTCAACTTTTTCCATTCATCCAACAACTTGTTCTTGAATGTGTCAGGCGTTGGTTTAGATGCTGGGGATACAGTGACAGATGGGTCCTCGCTCTTAGAGAGCTTGCTTTCTGGTAGCAGAAGGAGACAGTAAACAAGAAAATAACAGAAAGTGGTAAGTGTCACACACACAGAGAATGAAAACAGACATAGATGAGAGCCCTTGGGGAACTCCTTCAGATGTGTGCCTGGAAAGCTCTCTCTGAAGAGGGGACACATCCTGGGCCAGAACGATGACAGGAAGCCAGCTCTGCGTGGGGTGCGAGGGGAGAGGGAGGTGCAAAGACCCTGCGCCTTGAGAGGCCTTGGCAGGGTCAAGGGCAGCCAGGTGACCAGCGTGGCTGGATGGGGGTGGGCGTGGGATGAGCATAGATGAGGTGAAGAAGGAGTAGATGGGGCCAGATTGCCAGAGTATAATTTTCACCCAGTGAAATGATCTGATCTCCACCTCTGAGCAGTTTCAACAAATGCATATCAAGATCCAAACAGTTACGTCACCCTAGAAAGTTCCCTACTGCTCCTTGACCTTCATATCCCTCTACTCCCAGAAGCAACCACTGATCTACTTTGTGTCACCGCAGGTTAGTTTTGATATTCTAGCATTTCTTATAAATGATACCACATAGTACACACACTATTCTTTTTTCACTCTGCTTAGGATTTTGGGGATTCATCCATGTTGTCGCATGCATCAGTAGTTAATTTCTTTTTATTGCTGAGAAATACTCCACTGTACGAATGTACCACAGTTTATCTGTCTACCTGTTGATGGACATCTGGGCTGTTTCCAGTAGATTCAGAGAAAACCTGCATTTTCAAGCATCTCCTTTTGGCTGCTCTGAGAAGAATAAAGTGTTTAAGAGAAAGAGTGGAAAAAGAGGGCCACTTGAAGTTATTGCAGTCTAGGTATAAGTGGATGGTGGCTTGGATGAGGGTGGTAGCAGTGGAGGGATGAGAAGGAGACAGTTTGGGGCTATGAGTTTAGAAGCAACAGGATTTGATTTATTGGCAGGGTGGGTGGGAGGCATGCGAAGAAAAGACAGAAGTGAATGTAATGTCTGGGTTGCTGGCCTGAGCAGCTGAAAGGATGGTAGTTTCATTTATCAAGACTTGTGACCACCTAGAGGGGTGGGATAGGGAGGGTGGGAGGGAGACACAAGAGGGAGGGAATCTGGGGATATATGTATATGTATAGCTGATTCACTTTGCTATACAGCAGCAACTAACACAGCATTGTAAAGCAATTATAGTCCAATAAAGATGTTTAAAAAAAAAAAAGGGTGAGACCGTGGGAGAAGCATATTGGGGTGGGTGAGAGTCAAGAACTCTTTCACGGATGTGTTAACATATATCTCTTAGCCAAGTGTTTTTTTTTTTTTTTTTTTTGCGGTACGTGGGCCTCTCACTGTTGTGGCCTCTCCTGTTGTGGAGCACAGGCTCCGGACGCGCAGGCTCAGCAGCCATGGCTCCTGGGCCCAGCCGCTCTGCGGCATGTGGGATCTTCCCGGACCGGGGCACGAACCCGTGTCCCCTGCATCGTCAGGCGGACTCTCAACCATTGCGCCACCAGGGAAGCCCCCAAGTGTTGTTTTGATGATAAAGTGAGGTAATCCATTTAGCAGTTGTGTATAATATCTGGAACATTCTTTTTAAAAATAAATTTATTTAATTTATTTTTGGCTGCATTGGGTCTTCGTTGCTGTGCCCAGGCTTTCTCTAGTTGCAGCGAGTGGGGGCTACTCTTCATTGTGGTGCGTGGGCTTCTCATCATGGTGGCTTCTCTTGTTGTGGAGCACAGGTTCTAGGCGCATGGGCTTCAGTAGTTGTAGCACGTGGCCTCAGTAGTTGTGGCTCGTGGGCTCTAGAGCGCAGGCTCAGTAGTTGTGGCACATGGGCTAAGTTGCTCTGTGGCATGTGGGATCTTCCCGGATCAGGGCTTGAACCCATGTCCCCTGTATTGGCAGGTGGATTCTTAACCACTGTGCCACGAGGGAAGCCCAATATCTGGAACATTCTAAATGCTCAGCAAATGGTATCTACTACTATAGTTAAAAGCAATGCTAAGTAAACCTAAGTGTCCATCAACAGAGGAATGGATAAAGAAGTTGTGGTACATTATACAATGGAATATTACTCAGCCATAAAAAAATGAAATAATGCCATCTGCAGCAACATGGATGGACCTGGAGATTGTCATACTAAGTGAAGTAAGTCAGACGAGGACAAATATCATATGATATCACTTATACGTGGAATCTGAAAAATAGTACACGTGAACTTATTTACAAAACAAACTCACAGACATAGAAAACAAACTTATGGTTACCAAGGCAGGGGGAGGGATAAACTGTGAGTATGATTTTAACATATACACACTGCTATATATAAAATAGATGAACAACAAGGACCTGTTGTATAGCACAGGGAACTATATTCAATATCTTGTGATAACCTATAGTGGAAAAGAATAGAAAAAAAGACTATAGATGTATACATATATATGTATAACTGAATTACTTTTCTGTACACCTGAAACTAACACAGTATTGTAAGTCAACCGTACTTAAAAAAACAAAACAAAACAAAAAAGCAGTGCAAAGTGATAATGATTGATCTTAATAAAGCAACTAGCCCAACTGGAGAAAAAGGAAAAGCAAGTAAATGGAAATCATGGGAAATAGGATCCACTGGGTAAAGAAGAAAACAGTTTATAGAAGGTCTTGAATTTCAAGTAGAAAAAGTCAAACTGAATCCACTTACTAATAGTGAGTCTTTGCACTTTAAGACAGAGGAGACATGCGATATTTTAGAGCAAGGAGGTCTAGGTTTTGGTCTTTGCTCCTCTGTCAGCTGGGTGAATGCAAAGCCACACCCTTCTCTAAGGACTGAATCACTGGCCCTTCCTACAGGGCTATTGGGTGGGGAAAATAGGATGATGTAGGCGAAAATTGCCTTGGGAAGTATCAGAAGTGTTTGACATTATTCAATGTCATTTTAGAGTAGAGCCATGTGTGCAGTAGGTGTTTGTTATATGGAGGGTAGGAGTGGGAACAGATTGAAGGTAGGGAGGAGGCTGTTCCTTCTAACTGGCTAGTAAGGGCCTGACCTAGGGCCTTGGCAGTGAGAAAGGAGAAGGTATAAATCTGGCAAAGACTTTGAAAGGAGAATCAGGTGGCCTTGGGTGAGGGCCTTGAATGCAGATGTATCAGGAGCTGGGAGAAAAGCCTAATGCCTGTGTAGGGAATAGCATAGTTGAAAAGGGGGTGTGTTGGAGTTGAGGGCAAGGCTTCAAGTAAAACCTGGGCCGAGATGCCAGGTGTGGGCCGTTGGGAATGTGGGCTGGACGCTCTGCCCTGCAGGTTGTGCTGGTTAAGGGGACTTGCGAGGCATCAGCCCGGATACTGGCTGATACTCTAAGAGCGTGAGCCGGCCCAGGATGCAGCGTACGCGGCACTGTTTATTTTGGTCGTCATGATTGATTTGGTGCCAAGACAGCAGGCTGAGGAGTGAGACATTCTGTCAGTCAGCTGGTTGCCCGGGCTGCTCAGTGCCAGCCAAGCAATTTGAGGAATCTTCCCACTGCGTTGGAGGCTGAGCTGACTGCTTTGGCAGGTTCACCGGTGAAGTCCAAGATGGGCGGTGTGTGTATGAAAAGACTCCAGGAATTGTCTGGGCTTTCAGGGTTCCGGGGCACCAGTTTCTTGGTCCTGGTGTCACTCAGGACCTCTTGAGGCCCTTCCAAGGGTGATGCATGTTTCAGTTTGGTCCTGGAGAGGTGACTCAGACATAAGGAAGGGGCTGGCCCACCCCTAGGCCGTTTGGTAACACTGGAGTCATTCTAGCACCTTCTGAGACCATGCCTGAGGGTCCTGGGCCTTGGGTTCAGTCAGATCTGATTATTTAGCATAAAGAGTGCAGTTCCTTATTGAAGTCCAGCACAGACACAGGGATTTCTTCCAGACCCAGAGGTCTCCTCCTGAAGGTTTTCTGTGGATTGGATGTTGGTGCCTCGTGGAGGGCCTGCAAGGATGTTGTTTGACTAGGGTGTCCGTACCTGCTTGTCTTGTCCTGGGTCATTTCCTCAGGCTTGACCACTCTCTTCTCCTCTGTACCCTTGACCTCTCTCTTCAATATTTGTTTTTTTTGGTTCCTTGTGGCTTTCCAGACCAAAATGGCACCCTTAATTAAGGTCTTCAGAGACGCTTCTGCTCTGAGTTACCTCACCGGTTATCTAGTCTCCCCTTCCGATTCTGTTTTCACTCTCAATTCCAGGCAAATTTGATCTCCTGAGGGAAGACTCCCTCCCCCACTCCCACTTTATTCTTTTCACTTCTACTAAAAGTCACCAAAATTTAAAAATCCCAGTTTCCAGTCATAACTTTATGGTGTCTGCTGGCTGTCTGTGGGCAACTGTGTCAACTGGAAGTATTATCACACAGTGAAGAGAGAAAAAGTGTTCATGTCCCAGAAAGGATTACTTAGCCCGTGAAATTTAAACTGTATATGGAAAGCTCACGTTAATCCAGGGAGAAGAGAGAGGTATTAACACCCACATCCCCGAGACCATCTTTTTCCTTCACACCTTTGCTACTCTGAGTGGGGTCCTCACCTGGGAATTTCTTCCAAATGCAGCATCTTGGGCCCCGCCCTGGCCCTACTGATCCTCAATCTGCGTTTTAACAAGATTGCCTAGGTAATTCAGGAGCAGAGTAAAGTTTGAGAGGCACTGCTGCAAATCCCATGAGCATTAGTCAGACTACTTCCACAGCAGTTCACTTCTAAAGAGAACATTTATTGGGATCACAGCTCATACAGCGGACTCTGGGTGTTGTTGCTGTTTTAAAATAGGATTAAAAGAATTTTCTTCCCGAAGGAATACAGGCACACAGCTAAGAGCAAACTTCAGACTGCTCGCAATGGGGGCCAATGAAAATTTAGACACTCTCACCCCAGTCTTCCCCAACCCCAGGCTCACTCCTCATTCCCTTGGACTTATTTCCAGAAATTGTTGGTCTCCCCTCCGCCACCCTCCTGAGGCTGCATCTTACATTTCCTACTAGAATTCGAGGAGGGGAACTACAGTCACTGTACAGAAATGCATTTTCTATTCCGACGAGGCTTGAATGAATTTGTGAACAGGCCAGAAAGCTGCATGGCAGCAGGTCAAAGGTGTTGGGTGAGGGAGTCCGAAAGGGACGCCAGCAACATGGCTTTATTATTAGCAAGTTTTAATTGTTTCACACTCTCCACTAATTTTAAAAACAGGGCAGCCTACTTAATGACTTATTTCTGTCATTTGCTATTTCTCTTTTGCTGGGACAGATTCTGCCAGCAGAGGTGTGGCCACCTAGATGCTCTGACTTCTTTTGCTTTTTTCTATCTGAAAGGACAGAGATGGAGACCCCCATGTGCTGGTCTTTTATTATATGATGATTTTTAATGTAGCGTATTAAGCTTCTTTAATTTGTATTTGAGAAAATAAGCCTCAATTTTGGGACGCGCTTTGGGGAAACTTCGTAGAAGACTCATATTTGAAGTGATAATTTAATAGCAAGTTCTTGCCGTTTTAAAAGACAGTTTTATTGAGGTATCATTTGCATGCCATAAATTCCTCTGGTTTTAGGCATGCAATTCAGTGATTTTTAGGAAATTGAGTTGTACAGTCATCACCAAAATCCAGGTTTCCATTACCCCAAAAAAGATCCTTGTGTCCATTTGCAGTCAACCCTGTTTGCACCTCCCAGCCCCAGACTACTAATTGACTTTCTATCTCTATACATTTGCCTTTTCTGGACATTTATATAAATGGAATTGTACAATACATGGTCTTTTATGACTGGCTTCCTACACATAGCGTAATTTTTTTTTTTATTTTTTTGCGGTACGCGGGCCCCTCACTGTTGTGGCCTCTCCCCTCGCAGAGCACAGGCTCCGGACGTGCAGGCTCAGCGGCCATGGCTCACGGGCCCAGCCGCTCCGCGGCATGTGGGATCTTCCCGGACCGGGGCACGAACCTGTGTCCCCTGCATCGTCAGGCAGACTCTCAACCCCTGTGCCACCAGGGAAGCCCAGCATAATGTTTTTGAAGTTCATCCATGCAGTAGCTTGTATCAACAGTTCATTCTTCTTTACTGCCAAGTAACATTCCAATGTATGGATATGCCACATTTTGTTTATGAACCAGTTCACCAGTTGATGGACTTTTGTTTTCTTTCCACTCTTTGGCTAGTATGAATCGCGTTACTGTGGACATCTGCATGCAGCTCTTCGTGTGGATATTTTCATGTCTGTTGGGTAGATACCCATGGGTGGGTTTGCTGAGTCATGTGACAAATTTATGCTTAACTTTAAAAGGATTGCTTTTCAAAGCTGTGGCAGAATGCACATCACATAAACTTTATCAACGTAACCATTTTTAAGTGTAAAGTTCAGCGGCACAGAGAAATTCCCTATGCTGTGCAGCCATCACCACCGTCTCTGCTTAGAATTCATTTCATCCTGCAAAACTGAAACTCTGCCCACTGAACGGTAACTCCCCATGGCTCTGTCCACTCAGCTCCTGCCAGCCTCCATTATTCTCTCTGTCTCTATGATTTGACTACTTTTCAGTCTGTTGATTATGTTCTTTTGATGCACAGAAGTTTAAAATTTTGATTAAGTCCTTTTTTTTTTTTGCTGCATTGTGCGGTTTGTGGGATCTTATTTCCCCAACCAGGGATCGAACCCGGGCCGCCTGCAGTGGAAGTGCCAAGTTCCAACCACTGGACCCCCAGAGAATTCCCGATTAAATCCTATTTTTTGTTGTTGTTGCCTTTGCTTTTGGTGTCATATCCAAGAAGTCATTGCCAAATCGAATGTCATGCAGCTTTCCCCCCCTGTATTTTCTCCTAAGAGTTTTATAGTTTTAGGTTTTATGTTTAGGTCTTTGATCCATTTGAAGTTAGTTTTTGTATATGGTGTAAGGTAAGGGTCCAACAATTTCATTCTTTTGCATGTGAATGTCCAGTTTTTCCAGCATCGTTTGTCGAAAAGACTGTCCTTTTCCCATTGAATGGTCTTGGCACCCTTGTCGAGAATCATTTGACCATCTATGTGAGGGTTTATTTTGGGGTTTTCTATTGGTTTAACTTTTTAAGAAACCGCCAAACGGTTTCCAAAGCAACTGCGCCGTGTTACAATCCCCTCCAACAACGTGTGAGGATTCCCATTTCCTCATATCCTTGACAAAATTTATTACCTGCTCTTTTTTTTTTTTTTAATTTTGTTACACTGGGTCTTAGTTGCAGCAGGCAGGCTCCTTAGTTGTGGCTCGAGGACTCCTTAGTTGTAGCAGGCGGGCTCCTTAGTTGCGGCATGCATGTGGGATCTAGTTCCCTGACCAGGGATCGAACCCTGGTCCCCTGCATTGGGAGCACAGAGTCTTAACCACTGCGCCACCAGGGAAGTCCCCTTACCTGCTCTTTTGATTATAGCCATCCTTGTAGGTGTGAAGTTGTATCTCATTGTGGTTTTGGTTCTTGACCTTTGAACATTCTGCCTTTGTCCAGCCTGGAACAGAGAGGTAGTAAGACAGAGTGAGGACACCCTCCCTCCCTCTCCCCGACATACACACAACCACAGGACCAGTTACCTGCCTGAACGCACTTAGTCCTTCTGCAGGGTAGACTGAATAAGCTCGGGCAAGTGTCTTAACATCTTAGAGCCTCAGCTTTCTCTTCTGAATAACGGGAATAATAAATCCATTTCTCGAGACTTCCCTGGCAGTCCAATGGTTAAGACTCCGAGCTTCCACTGCAGGGGGCAAGGGTTCGATCCCTGGCTGGGGAACTAAGATCCCACATGCCATGTGGTACGGCCAAAAAAAAAAAAAAACAAATCGCTTTCTCACACGAGGTGAGATAAGAACAAGTATACAAGTGCCTTTTTTTTCTGGTTCTTAATAAATGTTGGATTCACAGTTTCACTCCCTACATTTCCCATCTGTGTGATTTTGCTGTAGGACATCCCTGTCACTGATTTAACTTTTCCAGCAAATATGACTTTCCAGCATTTTAAGCATAACAGAGCCCTGCTAGCGGCTTGGCCATCTCTCTCCGCTTCCTCTGGATGCCACCCAAATATCTTCACGCTCACGTCTCTCATCGACGCTGAGTGAACTGGGAAGCACCCTGCCCCCTTGCCTGCCTGTCATCTGGGTCACGATCACTTGTTTATCCAGTTTTGCTTCCTTCTCATCATCCGTCCTGGCTTCTGGGTAGTCTGACAAAATCTGGTGCATTCTCCTGACCTCTCACTCTGGATCCTGTTGGGGCAAAAAACATGTTTATCCTAGGCCTGTCGAAAGCAGTGAGGTGGCCTTTGCTTTCTCGGTGCTGCTGCCACGTCTGCAGAGACTTGCCCCCGGGTGGGGGGTGGGGAGGGGAGATGCACTCCCCCTGGCAGCCTCCCCGCCTGTGCCTGGGTTGCTAGCTGCGGTGGTAATTGGCTTGGCAGTGCACGCCCTAAAAGGTTGTCCTGCAGCTGATACTTTGTTGAAGCTGCGAGGCCAACCCCCTTGGGAGTTCCCTGCAACAGCAGCTGTCTTGTCTTATTAAGGAGAGACATGGGAAAGGTGTTTTGAAGGGAGACGTCTTATCTCAAAGCACAGTGGCTGGGCCTGAACATCTGGAAGGGAGATAGGAAGGCCAAGGCAGAGGGCAGGGTGGCAGCAGCTTGGGACACTTGGCAGAAAATGCTTCGCTGGCAGTTGAGGATAATGGTTGAATGTTTTCCAAGGACATAATACGTCCCCTTCAGTAAACTGGGCAATAAGTCCCATACCTATTAAAAATGTTGTGCACTTAGGTTCTGAGTGTCCCATGATGCTTGTACACATGTTAGGAAGTATTTTTCATATCCTACCAACACGAAAAATTTAGAAGCAAGTGAGCAAAATCGAGAGACTTCCAGATATCTCAATGGGGTATAACTTTCATCAATTAGAGCCGCTTAAGAAATATGGGGACTATTCTCTGCCTAAGCTGTTAGGGTCCATAGTGGAGACTTGGGTTTGAGGGGGTGAATTCCCTTTAAACTCTAGTGCAGCAGTGTCACCAGAAGTAGAATGTGAGCCCACATCTGTAACTTGACATTTCCTTATAGCTACTTGTATATTTTCTTTTAAATTTTCGTTGGAGTATAGTTGATTTACAATGTTGTTAGTTTCTGCTGTACAGCAAAGTGAATCAGTTATACATATAGATGTATCCACTCTTTTTTAGATTCTTTTCCCATATAGGTCATTACAGAGTATTGAGTAGAGTTCCCTGTGCTATAAAGTAGGTCCTTATTAGTTATCTATTTTATGCCACTTGTATTTATTTCCTCGGGCTGCCATAACAAATGATCACAAACAAATTGTCAGAAAGTTCCTTTAATTCAGTTCTGGAGGCCAGAGGTCTGAAATCAAGGTGTCAGCAGGGCCATGCTCCCTTTGAAGGGTCTGGAAAGAATCCTTCCTTGCCTTTTCTAGCATCTGGTGATTCCTGGCAACGCTTGGCCTTTCTTGTTTTTGTTTTTTCCCCCGTGACTTTTGGGATCTTAGTTCCCCGACCAGGGATTGAACCCACACCCACGGTAGTGAAAGCACGGACTCCTAACCACTGGACCGCCAAGGAATTCCCCTTCCTTGGTTTTATAGTTGTGTCTCTCCAGTCTCCGCCTCCGTTCTCACATGGCATCTTCCCTGAGTGTCAGTGACTCGGCTTCCAAATCTCCCTCTCTCCTTTCTCTTATAAAAATACCAGTTATTGGGCTTCCCTGGTGGCGCAGTGGTCGAGAGTCCGCCTGCCGATGCAGGGGACTCGGGTTCATGCCCCGGTCTGGGAAGGTCCCACATGCCGCGGAGCGGCTGGGCCCGTGAGCCATGGCCGCTGAGCCTGCGTGTCCGGAGCCTGTGCTCCGCAATGGGAGAGGCCACAACAGTGAGAGACCCGCGTATTGCAAAAAAACAAACAAACCAGTTATTGGTTTTAGGACCCAGTCTAAACCAGGATAATTTCATCTCAAGATCCTTAAGTAGGACTTCCCTGGTGGTGCAGTGGTGAAGAATTCACCTGTCACTGCAGGGGACCTGGGTTTAAGCCCTGGTCCGGGAAGATCCCACATGCCACGGAGCAACTAAGCCCATGCATCACAACTACTGAGCCTGCATGCTGCAACTACTGAAGCCCATGTGCCTAGAGCCCGTGCTCCGCAACGAGAGAAGCCACCGCAGTGAGAAGCCCGCGCACTGCAACAAAGAGTAGCCCCTGCTCACCACAACTAAAGAAAGCCCACGCACAGCAACAGAAACCCAACGCAGCCAAAAATAAGTTTTTTTTAAAAAAAAAAGATACTTAAGTAATCCTATTGCCAAATAAGTTCCCTTTGTGAGGTTCCAGGTGGTCCTAAACTTTGGGGGGACACTATTCCACCCACCACACCACATTAAAAAAAAGGAGAGAAAACAATTCCATTTCGTTAATTTTAATGTTTTATGTAATATTCCAAAATATCATTATAACATGTAATCAATATAACAGAATTCTTAGCGAGATATTTTAACATTCTTTTTTCCCCCTTGGACACTAAGTCTTTGAAATTCAGTGCATATCTTACAGTTACAACACATCTCAACTTGGACTTTCTCTGAGGGCTGCATAGCGGCTTGTGGCGGACTGCCATGTGCTGGCCAACACGCTGACAAAGCTTTTATGCTTCTCAGTGTTTTGCCCTGTACTTTCGCCCTCTCTCCTCTCTTCTCGCCCTCCCTTTACCCTCCTCTTAGCTTAAGAAATAAAAACCTACTTTGTAAAAGCTACTGGGTCCCCAAGACTCACTGGAGGAAGCCGAGTTAGCCAGTTTTGAAAGAAAAGTCCTTTATTCAGTTACATTTTTAAGCATCAGGGTTCATTGTTGTACAGTTTATTAAGCACTTCTATCACAAGTGGCTTAAATAAATGTGGTTAATATTTGGGATGTAACATTTTTTATTGAGTAGGCTATTGGGAGGAATCTCCCTGCCGTGAGATTTGTGACCCACCCATTTAGCAGCCCCTCCATGAACGTGGCATTATTCTGTCCTGTTAAGACAAGAAGAGGCGCAAACTTTTCTTTCTGGGCTGATTGCTCTGAGTCTTTTGCCGTCATGAAGTTAAGATTACTATCTCTAAAAATCTGTATTGTCTTCTCCAAGAGCTGCAAGCTTGTTACTTTTTGGCTTGAACCTCAGTGAGGGGAGGGGTTGGTTTAGAAGCAGACCCACAGGGAGAAGAGTTTTGGATCCTTGAATTCTTAAATGTGGTCTGTGATAAGAAGGTGATTTCCACCCTCCTTCACACAACTGATGTATACTGAGCCTCTGTTGTTGTTGTTGGAATCTCTCCGGAGTTATGTTTTCCCTTCGGAGGAATCAATGTTAAAGAAAATTAGCAAGCAACCCATGAATATGAATACCACAGAGAAGAATATAGAGTACAGTGGGAATGTCCCTTCCCCTCCCCAACTTTTGCCCCATCCCCCATAAGTATGTATCTGTCTAGGTCCTCTGTATACCCACCCACATTCATATATACACACACACACACACACACACACACACACATTTGTTTGGCTGCGTCGCCTGCCTTGCGGGATCTTAGTTTCCCCACCAGGGATCGAACCTAGGCCCTTGGCAGTGGAAGTGCACAGTCCTTACCACTGGACCACCATGGAATTCCCCACATTCTAATATATTTAAATTGCTTATTCATTTATTTTTAAAAAACATATCAGATTATGGTATATATTGTTCTGTGGTTTGCCTTTTCTGCCATTTACCAGGACCTAGAGAGGTTCCACATCAGCACAAATAGTTAGCCACCTTCTTCTTTTTTTTAAACCATTAAAAAAAAAATTGAAGTATAGTTAATTTACAATGTTGTGTTAGTTTCAGGTATACAGCAAAGTGATTCAGTTTGTACTGTACATACATACATATATACTTTTTAAAATAAACTTATTTATTTTTGCCTGCGTTGGGTCTTCGTTGTGGTGTGCGGGCTTCTCATTGTGGTGGCTTCTCATTTCAGGTCACAGGCTCTAGGAGCGGGCTCCAGTAGTGGTGGCTCATGGGCTCAGTAGTTGTGGCTCACGGGCTTAGTTGCTGCACAGCATGTGGGATCTTCCTGGACCAGGGATCAAACCTGTGTCCCCTGCATTGGCAGGAGGATTCTTAACCACTGCGCCCCCAGGGAAGTCCCTGTATTCTTTTTCAGATTCTTTTCCCTTATAGGTTATTACAAGGTATTGAATATAGTTCCCTGTGCTATACAGTAGGTCCTTGTTTATCTGTTTTATATATAGTAGTGTGTATATGTTAATCCCAAACTCCTCATTTATCCCCTGCTCCCTGCTATCCCCACTGGTAACTTTGTTTGTTTTCTATATCTGTGAGTCTATTTCTGTTTTGTAAATAAGTTCATTTGTATCATTATTTAGATTGCACATATAAGTGATATCATATGATATTTGTCTTTGAGTTACTTCACTTAGTATTATAATCTCTACGTCCATCCATGTTGCTGCATTATTTCATTCTTTCTTATGCCTGAGTAATATTCCATTGTATATGTAATATATATACATATACAATGGAATATTACTTTATATATATATTTATAAATATATATATAGTATCTCACATCTTTATCCATTCATCTGTCGATGGACACTTAGGTTGCTTCCATGTCTTGAGTTAGCCTTTTTTTTAATTTGGCCACAACTACACGGCATGTGGGATCTTAGTTCCCTGACCAGGGTTCGAACCTGCTGCTTCCGAATGTGGCCCCTGCATTGGAAGCACAGAGTCTTAACCACTGGACCTCCAGAGAAGTCCCTAGCGTGTGATAAAGGTGGTACAATAGTCGGTAGTAACAAGCTACATAATTTAATAAATTCTTCTCTTGATCAAATTTTAGATGACATATATGTGATATATATAAGATGACATATATATATTTTGCTTTAATAAACAGTATATACAAATATCATTGAGCACATGTGAATATTTCTGTAGGTACCCTTCCTAATTGTGCTGTTGGGCCAAAGGGCAGGAACATTCCAATTTGACTTCCAAAAGGCTGCACCAGTGTTTCCTCCCACACATGTGTATGAGGTGCATGTTTCCCCTGCAAGATGTCAACCTTTTATTTTTATTTTTTGGCAAACTGATTAGTGTGAGGAAATATATCACAGGGTTTGTATCTTTTATTTATTTATTTTTCTTGTTTTTGCTTTTTAAAAATTTCATCACAGGGCTTTTAATTTTTTATTTCCCCATTAATAGTTACTTTGACCACTTTGTACGGGTTTGTTTGTAATTAGCATTCATTTTTCTTGGAATCACTTGGATTTGCCATTTTGTTTCTATCAGACTGCCTTTTCAAATTGTTTTGTAGATGATCTATATATGCTCTGGATCTTAATACTTTGATTATGGGTTGTAAGCGTATGCCCTCTCGACTGATCCTGATGTACAACATTTATAGATTAAGGAGAATTGATATCTTGACACTGTTCAGTCTTCCTATCAAGAACAATGCATATTTCTTCATTTATTCATCTTTAGTAGACAGTTGTAGTTTTTTGAATATAGGTCTTACTCATCTTGAAGTTTTGTCCCTAAGTATTTGATGGCTCTTGCTATTAGGATCTTTTTTTTCCTGTTACATTTTCTGAGTGGCTATTGGTGATGGAAAAGCTTCTGAGTTTTATGTTGCTCTTATATCCCGCCAGTTTATTAATTTCTTTATTAGTTTTGATAATCTTTAAGAATTGCCTACCAATATTCATAGTTTTTGTGTACTACTAGTACAGTGTTGAACTCTGGGCATATTCAGGACTTTCTTGTTTTGGTGACTTTAATAGGAATGATTTTTTTTTTTTGGCTGCGCTGCGTGGCATGTGGGATCTTAATTCACTGACCAGGGATCGAACCTGTGCCCCCTGCATTGGAAGTGCGGAGTCTTAAGCACTGGACCACCAGGGAAGTCCCAGTAGGAATGATTTTATGTCTATTTAGTATAATGTTTGCTTTCAAGTTAATATAATTTTCTTCTATACCAAATTTGCTATTTTTTAAAAAATCACAAATTAATTTTGAATGCTTTGAAAAGCTTTTTTGGCATCAGTCATAATGATTTTCTCTTCCTTTAATTTGTTAATGTATGAATTAATTTGTTTCAAATGATCTATCTTTGCATTCCTGTAATAAACTTTAGTTATTATGTACTAGTCAAGATGCATGATGTTGGATTGTGTAGTGTCAAATTTTTAAAAAATATTTACTTATTTTGGCTGTGCCAGGTCTTAGTTGTGGCACGCAGGATCTTGGTTGCAGCACACGGACTTCTTAGTTCTGGCATGAGGGCTTCTTAGTTGTGGCATGTAGGATCTAGTTCCCCAACCAGGGATCGAACCCGGCCCCCTGCATTGGGAGTGTGGAGTCTTACCCACTGGACCACCAGGGAAGTCCCCCTGTATTGTTGAATTTGATTTACAAGTATTTCATTTTTGTTGTTGTGAGGTTGGGCTGGTGACTTTTTCTATGTTTTTTTGCTCTCTGTATTTTGTTTTACTGTTAGAGTTATACTGAATTCATAGAATGATATGTGGTTTTTAATCTTTTTATAATGCTTTGGCACAGTTTTCAATACCAATGACCTGGTTTCCTGCTGTCCAATATGGTAGCCACTAGCCACAAATGACAATTGACTATCTGAAACATGGCTTGTTTGAGTTGAGATGTGCCATGTCAGATATCCCTTGGGTTTTGAAGACTTAGCATAAAAAACTATGTAAAATATCTTATTTATAATATTTTTATACCAATTCCATGTTAAAACATTTTAGATGTTATATGAAATAAATTTATTATTTAAATTAATCTCACCTACTTTTACTTTTTGAAATCTGGCTGTTAGAAAATTTAAAATTTTGTCTGTGGTTCACATAATATTTATGTTGGATGACCCTTGAGAATTAACTAGAATGTTCCTATAAAACTATCTGGACCTGGGTCCTTTTTTAGGAGTAGATTTTTGATGCCCTTTTCACTTCTTTTAGGATTGTTAGAAACTTTACTACTTAGTAAATCAGGTTTGATAATTTATATTTTCTGAGGGAAGTCAGAAGTCACCTGTTTCATCTAGTTTTTCAAATTTATTGGTATAAAGTTCTACAGAGTACTTATTTAGGCTATAAAATAAATCTGTAGCTTTATGTCCTTTCTCATTTCTTTCTTTCCCCCTTGATTAGACTTGCCAAGAGTTTGTTTAATTTAATGTTCTTTTCAAAAACCAACCATTTATAATACTGGCTAGGTATATGCTTTTGTTCATTACTGAGTTCCTTAAATATTTTTTGCATTAATTTCTTCTGTCTATTTTCCTTGAGTTTTTAAAAATTTTCCTTGAGTTTGTTACTTTTTCTTCTAGATTATTGAGTTGAATGATTAGTTCATTTATTTTTAATCTTTCTTTTTTTCCCATAAATGCATTTAAGGGTCTTTGTTTTCTTTATGTGTTGCCTTAACCATATCCTATAGGTTTTGATATATTGTGTTCTTACTGAGTGATTGTGTATATGTAACCTTGCCACTTCTTTCTCTTCACATCCACTCTGTTATAAAAATGTCCACCAAGGTCACCCCATGAGCCTTTTGAGTGACTCTCCATTGTTCTCACATGTGGTGGGAATGGAGCTGATTGATTCTGCAAGGAGCATCACTTTTTTTTTTTTAAATTTTTATTGGAGTATAGTTGATCTACAATGTTGTGTTAGTTTCTGCTGTACAGTAAAGTGAGTCAGTTATACTTATACGTATGTCCAGTCTTTTTAAATTGTCTTTACCCATATAGGTCATTACAGAGTATTGAGTAGAGTTCCTTGTAGGTCCTTATTAGTTATCTATTTTACATATAGTAGTGTGTATGTGTCAATCCCAGTCTCCCAGTTTATCCCTCCCCCCCTTCCCCCTTGGGAACCATAAGTTTGTTTTCAACATTTGTGACTCTCTGTTTTGTATATAAGTTCATTTGTATCATTGTTTTTTTAGATTCCACGTGTAAGCGATATCATATGATAGTTGTCTTTCTCTGTCTGACTTACTTCACTTAGTATGAGTCTCTAGGTCCATTCATGGTGCTGCAAATGGCATTATTTCACTCCTTTTTATGGCTGAATAATATTCCATTGTGTGTGTGTGTGTGTGTGTGTGTGTGTGTGTGTGTGTGTGTATCCCACATCTTCTTTATCCATTCATCTGTTGAAGAACATTTAGGTTGCTTCCATGTCCTGGCTATTGTGAATAGTGCTGCTGTGAACATAGGGGTGCATGTATCTTTTCAAATTAAGAGTTTTGTCTGGATAATGCCCAGGAGTGGGGTTGCTGGATCATATGTGCGAGGGGCATAACTTTTCATTTGTAAGCTGTCCAATCTTTTGTTCAGTAAGAGCTGTGATTCTCTAATGTTTGGGGCCAATATCCTGAAGCTACTTTCATCGGCTGCATCCTCTTCAGGTCCTTGCTTTGAAGTATTAACTGTTGTAGTTCATCATGACTTACAGAGCTCTTGTTCCAGCTCATCCTTCACCTAACAGGGCACTCCTAGCATGTTACCATCATCTTTATAACCACTTGTGTTCACTCGAGCGCCTACCCACATTCACTACTTAATGCCCCCACCAGGCTTGGGAGATAGGTATTTTATACTCATTTTATAGCTTGGGAAGCTTAGGGAGGTTAAGGGGTTTACCCTGGGTCCATACAGTTAGTAAATGTTGGAGCTAAGATTTGAAACCACGTTTATATCACTGTGAGGCCCACCCTTCTGACCACGGCTTTGATACTGTGTACCTGCAGCCTTTCTACCAGCTTCAACCTAAGATGGAACATTTTGCTGACCATGAGTTTGCCTCCCTTCCTTCCCCTATCGTTGCTGTGGGTTGGTCGAGGGCAGGTGCTGAAGGGCTGTGGAGGAAGGGGACAAGTCCTTGCGGGAGGGCTCAGAAAGGACCCCTTCCCCAGTCTCCTGCCAGCCTCTTGTGATGGAGGATTGCCTCAGCCTTCCCGGCTCCCTTTTCTCCATCCCTGCCCTCTCGGCTGCTCCAGAGTCTGAGGAAGCAATATATCATGAAAGAACATCCTAGTCCTAGGGCTTTGCTGCAGGAACATCCAGTCTCATTCTCCCAGGTTATCTGGGAAAATTTCCAGGAATCTAGTTGCTAAGCAGAGCTTCAGGAGGAATAGGTATGCATTACCTATCTGATTCAATCCCAAAGTCTTATCTATTTTAGGCCAATGGTTCAACCTTTTGTTTGTAATTTAGGTTGAATTTTTAAGGTAAATATTATGACATAAAAAAAGCAAGGGCGGACTTCCTTGGTGGTGCAGTGGTTAAGAATCCGCCTGCCATTTTTTTTTTTTTTTTTTTTTTTTTTTGCGGTACGCGGGCCTCTCACTGTTGTGGCCTCTCCCGTTGTGGAGCACAAGCTCCGGACGCGCAGGCTCAACGGCCATGGCTCACGGGCCCAGCCGCTCCACGGCATGTGGGATCTTCCCGGACCGGGGCACGAACCCGTGTCCCCTGCATCGGCAGGCGGACTCTCAACCACTGCGCCACCAGGGAAGCCCCTGCCTGTCATTTTTTTTTGAGGTAGTGTGCGGGATAGTGTGGTCTTTGTGAGTTTCCACCATGGCGTACCGGGGCCAGGGCCAGGAGGTGCAGAAGGTGATGGTGCAGCCCATCAATCTCATCTTCAGATACTTGCCAAGTAGATCTCGGATTCAGGTGTGGCTTTATGAGCAAGTGAATATGTGGATAGAGGGCTGTGTCATTGGTACTGATGAGTATATGAACCTCGTATTGGATGATGCAGAAGAGATCCATTCTAAAACAAAGTCAAGAAAACAACTGGGTCGGATCATGCTAACATTACTCTGCTCCAAAGTGTCTCCAACTAGAAATGATCAGTGAAGTGAGAAGTTGTTGAGAGGCAATACAGTTTTTTTAGGTGTCCTTTGTTAGGAGTGTAGTTCTAAAGCATTTATTTATATTGTTTTGCTCACCTTTATGTTATTGCCAGATGACAATAAATGCTTTGGAATTGTTTTTATTAAAATATTTAGGGCTTCCCTGGTGGCGCAGTGGTTGAGAGTCCGCCTGCTGATGCAGGGGACGTGGGTTCGTGCCCCGGTCTGGGGGGATCCCACATGCCGCAGAGCGGCTGGGCCCGTGAGCCATGGCTGCTGAGTCTGCGCATCTGGAGCCTGTGCTCTGCAACGGGAGAGGCCACGACAGTGAGAGGCCCGCGTACCGCAAAAAAAAAAAAAAGTACATTGTTTCCTTCTAAAAAAAAAAAAAGAATCCGCCTGCCAATGCAGGGGACATGGGTTCGAGCCCTGGTCCGGGAAGATCCTCCATGCCGTGGAGCAACTAAGCCCGTGAGCCACAACTGCTGAGCCCATGTGCCACAACTGCTGAAGCCCGTGTGCCTAGAGCCCGTGTTCCACAGAGATTTCTTGTGTCTCAGTATCCAGGCCTGTGAGTGTCGTGCAGTGGGCGCTCATGGTTTGAAGAATGGATAGGTGGCGCAGGAAAGAAAGCAGGAAAAGCTCGCGTTTTATCTACCCTTTATTTTATTTATTTATTTATTTATTTATTTTTGGCTGTGTTGGGTCTTTGTTGCTGCACGTGGGATTTCTCTGGTTGTGGTGCGCAGGCTTCTCATTGCGGTGGCTTCTCTTGCGGAGCACAGGCTCTAGGTGCACGGACTTCAGTAGTTGCGGCTCGTGGGCTCAGTAGTTGTGGCTTGCGGGCTCTAGAGCACAGGCTCAGCAGTTGTGGTGCATGGGCTTAGTTGCTCCGTGGCCTGTGGGATCTTCTCGGACCAGGGATCGAAGCCACATCCCCTGCGCTGGCAGGCGGATTCTTAACCACTGTGCTACCAGGGAAGTCCCTTATCTACTCTTTGCCTTCTCCTCCCTGTGCATTCTTCCCACCACCCTGCAAATGCAGAGAGAACCCACCCCATTAGCAGTGTCTTCTGAGCTAATCCAGTCCGCACACTGTGTGAAAAGCAGTGGGGAGGTCCCATCAGACCCAAGCACATACCGAGGGGTTTCTTACCTGTGGACTCAGACCTTTTTTTGTCCAGCCTCTTTTGTCCAGGCTGATGGCTCTTCTCGTAGACGTGGAGTGTATGGGATTGATTCAGAGGACGCTGGCTTCTCAGCTTCCTGTAATGAGGAACTTCATGCTTAACTAGGTCACCGTCTCTCTGAGAATCTGGAGTCACAGATGCTGGCTCTGGTGGGTTTAATTCTGGTCTATACAGAGTTCCTGCCAGTTTTACTTCCTGCCCCGAGCCAGCCTGCCAAAGAAGGAGACTTAGGCTGTGGTTGCTAACCTGCCAAGATGCAAAATCCATCACGTTTGTCAAAAGCTAAAGGGGTTGCTGAGGCAAACTGAGGACAGACTCCCAAGTCACATGATTCCTCAGCGTTCTGAACTTTAGTCCTTATCCAGTTGACCCCAAACCCGAACATAAATCCTCGGCCTTACTAAGTTAGGAAACCCTTGACTAGGCAACTCGGCACATTTATGACAATCCTGTGTTCCCTCGGTGGGCCTCGGTGAAGGTGTTGGCGTTCCTTCCTATCCAGATAGCACAGATTTATTAAGTTCTGGATTGTATTAGGAATTATGGTGTTTCTCCATGTGATAGAATGCATCATTGGTCCTGGACTGGAAGTTAACAGAAGAAGGAAATAGGACGATTTGCTCATGTAATTTAGGGACAGGAAAATGGATAGACCTTTTTTTTTTTTTTTTTTTTTTTTTTTTTGCCTTAGTGATTGCCATTAAAGAAAAAGAAAAAAGCAAGTGGGGATGGTTGACCCTAATGACTAAAGGAAAAAGTGAAAGAGAAAGAAATGAGTTTGGAGACACCCTGCCTCATGTCTTTGCGCTCCATTCCTGTCCCTGCTTCAAGCCTGGAGGATCCTGTTTGAGAGGAAGGGAAGAGATCAAGTAATCAGGCTGAAGTCTTTATCATCGCCCTGGAGGCCTTGTAGGATTCCCCGCCACGTCCACCTTACCTAGCCGCTGTCTGCGGCTCTTTCCTTTGCTTGCTGTGCTCTAGCTGTGCTGGCCTTTGTGTTGAGCAGACCAGGCATGCTCAATTTTCGAGCCTGGGGTGCTCTTCCGCCAGGTCCCTAATGGTCAAGCCTTTGGTTGAATGCCACCTTCTCTAAAAGGCCTGGTTGAAATTGCACATTCGATCTCACTGTTCCCCGAACCCCCCTGTATCCATCGCTCCATCTTTCTTTCCGAGCGCCGTCACTCTCTGACATACCGTATGATGTGCTTATTGGTGTTGCCCGTTTGCCCTCTCCTGCAGCACCCCAGTGTCAGCTCCTTGACGACAGGCAGGATCTTTCTTCGTTCCCTTCCATACCCAGCAAAAGTACCCGGCCCATGGTAGGCCCTCAGCACACACTGTGGTAGTGAGTGACTCAGTATGCATAGTAGTCTTTGTCTGGCTTAGAATGTAGGTCTCCAAACTCAGGGTTTCTGGCTATCACTGTTTTCTCTTCTTAGGTTTGTCCTGCTCTCCTTAATTAACTTGTTTCGTCATCACTTTTCTTTTTCCAACCAAAGGTCATTTCGGAGAGGGCAGCGGGATCAGACCAAGCACTCAGAGAAGCTGGGGGCTGTGGGAGTCCCTTCAAGTAGCTCTCCCATGATTAGAAGAGGAGAGGTCCACGGGGGGTGGTGGTCTCCCCCAGCCCTCCGGAGACTGTCGGGCTGCTTTGCGGGGAGCAGTTTCTCATGAGTTTCCCCCTCAAGAACATGGCCTCGGAGACCTTTCCAAGTCTCTAAGGAGGCGGATGGCTCACGGCAGAGAATTTCAGGGCCCGGCTCAACTTAGTAGCAGAGCAATGAGGGTAACGGTAGGTCCTGCCTAGGTCCTGCCTGGTGCCTGGCCAAACAGAGGAGGGTGACTGGGGCTACTCGTGGGGGGCTGCTCTGTTGGGGTACCTGGTGTAAGGTCCTTCCTCGGGCCCATCCTTCCCCATCCGCGCTGTGATGAAATGTGAGGCGCCATCGGGTTGGGCTTGCCAGGTTCACGGGGCCCCCTGGAGAGGACTTACCATCCAAAGCAGATTTTTCTTCTTCCACCTTGACCCTTCCTGCCTTACCAATTATTTACTCTTTCTTTCTTACTCTCCTATACACGCCTGTACTTCAGAAACTGTTCCTCTCTTGGAGAGTTTTCTGTGTGAGGTCAAGGCAGCAGCCATTCTGGAATTTTCTACAAATCAGACTCCTGTTAACTTCAGCCATCTGGTACACGAGAGGATGGAGGGTGGGGTGGGGGGCAGGATCCAAAGCAGGGAGGAGAGACGTCTGAGGGAACAAAAGATCTAACACGAAGCCCAAGCACAGAAATCTACTGGGATTTGTTTCAAGGCCAGTGCTGTCCGGTGGAAGTGTAATGTGAACCACATGTGTAATTTTAAATGTTCTGGTGGCCACATTAAGAAAAGTAAAAAAGAAACAGGTCAAATGAATTTTAATATCTCTTATTTAACTCCCATGTATCTAAACTACTGACATTTCAACATGTAATGAATATGAAAATTACTGAGACCTTTTTTCCCTCGCGCCCGTCTTCTGACTCTGTGTATTTTAAGCCTACGATGCATTTCAACATGCACGAGCCACATTTCAAGTGTGCGTTAGCCACACGTGGCTTGTGACTGCCATATTGGACAGAGCACGTAGAAGGCCCAGAATGAATCTGCCTGTGTCTCATGTGGTTCTAACAATTAATTTTTTGGTTTCCCAGCCACAGCAGATTTGAAGCAGTAAATAAGAGAGGGATGGAGTGGTGAAGGATACACCAGAAGTGGGCAGAATTCTAAGCGGCTCGAGTCACTCAGTGCAAGCCTTCCACATTGCCTTCCACAACTTACGACCCCTGAATACCCAGCATGGTAGCTTGGTAGCGTAGTGGGGAATAATCGATGTCTTTCTATCCTTGTCCTCTGCTTCACAACCCAAGTCATCACTGAAATGCTCAGTCCTATTTGCTGTTCTCTAAGAAGGTGGGGAAGTGTGAAGTGAGTGGAAGAAGTTAAGGAAGATTTCTATCAAGCGTTGCTAAAATAATAGTATTCTAGTACAGGAGGCCTGGGAAATACACAGAGGTAAAAATCCCAGATGATGTGGTGAGCCCTGTCCACTTCTACAGCTGGGGCCCCCCCAAAGGACTTGGAGGACCCTGCACGTGTGGCTTCAACTGCTGTGTCCCTCCTCATGTCCCCAAGATTGCTGACTTCTTCAGTTACGCGGGGCAGAGTTGCAGCTGGAGCCCCAGCTGTGTTGCAGGGACCTCAGGAGTCTGGCTCCTCCCTTTGGGAAGCTTCATGGAGGGACTCCCTTGGAATTGACCCCCCATGGAGGCTAGGGCTTGGGGTGGTGTTACCGAAGTGAAGTGTATGGGACGGTCCTTTTTCTGAGGCAGTACTTGGATTCCAGCCAGCAGAAAAGAAACCCAAACCAAAAACTCAACAAAAAACCCAAAGGCCCAAGTCACACACCTTCTTTGCTTTCTTTCTGTATTCGTTTCTTGTGAATATAGAGAATATTATTAAGTCTGGAGTGGGAAGGGTAGCTGTCACGTGACTAGAGTGTATTATTCGCGTGTAATACATTCAGTCCATGGCTGCCTGTTACATAACGTTGTTTCTCTATTCATTTTTTTTTAGGCTGAGGAATCTTGTAAATGTAATGGCTGGAAAAACCCCAACCCTTCTCCCACTCCCCCCAGAGCCGACCTGCAGCAAATAATTGTCAGTCTGACGGAATCCTGCCGGAGTTGTAGCCATGCCCTCGGTAAGTTCCTAAATCTTCAAGGAGACCAACGATGTCGTCGTTGCCTGCAAGTTCTAACTTACTGAATTCGTGGGTTAACCAGACTTGCACACCTCACCTCCTTATGAGGCAACAAAAGAGACTCTTTAGCTTCATGAATCTGCTGGGGAGGCTTCACATGGGAGACAAATCCTGCACTGTTTGCATGGATTCCTCATCTGTCTCTTCCTGGGTTTTCCCTAAGAGCTGGTTGACTGGGACGGAGTTGGCGGGGGAGTGAGGGAGACGGGGATTGCCAAATAAGATGAAACGTGGCAGCCAAGCTACTTAGATGAACACGTAACATGTCCTGATTCTGATTCTCATTTTTCTTATTATTTTCTGATTCCCTGAACTTTCTGGGAATGCTTCATTTTATCTTCATATTCTTTAGTTTCCTGTTAGCTCTTTTCTTCCTTGGGGTTGTGCTTGGTAAATATTTACTTGTGTTTTCCCTTTCAACTTTCTTATCTGTCCCTGCAAGATAATCATTGTCAGCCTGGCCATATAGACTCTGCCAGAATTAGTCAACAGGCCTGTGCTAATATGTTCTGTGTCCTGATCCTACTTTTAGGATACAGGTTTTCTTTTTCAATTGTATTTTGTTTGAGTGGGTAAGGTTACTGAGAAATTCGTTTTCCCGAGATATTAAAATTCCAGTTCCCAGGGGATCTGGGACTCCTGTACTTATTTTATTTACTTTTCTGCCTTCAGCTATCTGGTCTCCCAAAGAACGTCTCTGTGTCCAGTTTACTGTCCAGTGTTGCAAGGACGCAGCGCCAGACATTCTCACCAATGTACTTTGGCCTTTTCCATTCTGACCCTTTATAAGGGGGTGGCTCCATTTGTTTATTTATTTTTTTAATTTAAACTTTATTTATTTATTTTTGGCTGTGTCAGGTCTTAGTTGCGGCACACAGGACCTCTCATTGTGGCACAAGGGCTTCTCTCTAGGTGTGGCGCATTGGCTCCAGAGTGCCTGGGCTCTGTAGTTGCAGTGCTCTGTCTTAGTTGCCCTGTGGCATGTGGGATCTTAGTTCCCCGACCAGCAATTGAACCTGTGTCCCCTGCGTTAGAAGGTGGATTCTCAACTGCTGGACCACCAGGAAAGTCTCTATTTATTTAGACTTTCTGTTTTATATTGGAGTATAGTTGATTAACAATGGCATGTTAGTTTCACGTGTACAGCAAAGTGATTCAGTTATACATATACATGTATCTATTCTTTTTCAAATTCTTTTCCCATTTAGGTTGCTACATAATATTGAGCAGAGTTCCCTGTGCTATACAGTGGATCCTTGTTGGTTATCCATTTTAAATATAACGTGGGTACATGTCAATCCCAAACTCCCTAACTATCCCTCTCTCACACCCTTCCCCCCCTGGTAACCATAAGTTCATTCTCTACGTCTGTGAGTCTGTTTCGGTTTTGTAAATAAGTTCATTTGTATCATTTTTTTAAGATTCTGCCTATAAGCGATACCATATGATATTTGTCTTTGTCTGATTTACCTCACTCAGTATGACAATGTCTAGGTCCATCCATGTTGCTACAAATGGCATTATTTCATTCTTTTTTTTTATGGCTGAGTAATATTCCATTGTACACATGTGCCACATCTTCTTTATCTGTTCCTCTGTCAATGGGCATTCAGGTTGTTTTCATGTCTTGGCTATTGTGAATAGTGCTGCTGTGAACACTGGGGTGCGTGCAGCCTTTTGGATCATGTTTTTCTCCAGATATATGCCCAGGAGTGGGATTGCAGGGTCATATGGTATGGGTGGCTCCTTTTAGCCATCATTTTTCTCTAAAGCTTCCTGCTGATGTCAGATGGTGGAGCGTTAGCCTGGAGTTAGGTCTAGTCTGTGGGATCTTCCCGGACAGGGGCACGAATCCGTGTCCTCTGCCTCGGCAGGCGGACTCTCAACCACTGCACCACCTGGGAAGCCCAGAGGGATATCTTTGCTTTTAACTCACCTTTTCCACTATCGATCCCTGAGTGATGCCCTTTAGAATTGCCTCAGGAAATATGATGCAGTAGAGAACTCCTTAAACACTGGACTTGAACTGTATTTGGTATTGATTGGGAAATCCTATTATCCTACACCAATTAACATTTAAAAACAGAGTCCTTTTTCTTTGTTAGCTGCGCTGATTGTCTCCTTTCTGAGCAGGTCAACACACAGGAATGCCCAAAGGCAGAAACAGCCTTTCTCAAAGAAAAGCCAACTTTGTTCCCTTTTATATTTCTTAACAAGCTTTGAAAACAAGTACCCTTATTTGACAGTACATAATCGAGAATGGAAAAAAAGGGTACATATCCTCTGACCTGACAAATCCATGCCAGAAAGTTAACATAAATATAAATTAAGATGTGCCTTCAGATTAAAAGGACAGCTATTATAGCCATATTCATGCTGTTAAAAAAACTAGAAACAATCTAAATATTCCAATGGAGGAGATCTTTGGTTGAATTATGAATATATATATTATGAAATTCAATATGGCTGTTAACAAAAGATGTGTTTTCCAGCATGGAAAGATATTCTTAATGTATTATTAATGAAAAAAGCAGGTCAGAAAGCAGCTTAATTGGAGGACTAAATGACAAGATCCACCAGCGCAAGTTCAAATCCTTGCTCAACAGCCAGTAGCTGTGAGTTGCGGTATATTATGTAATCAGCCTGGCCCTCCAGTTTTTCAGTTCTGAAATGGAGTTAATAATAGTATTTACCTCATGGGAGCGTCGTGAGGATTAAGTGAATGAATGCCTATCAGAATTTTAGCACAATACCTGGAAGATTAATGTGTTCTTATTACTCTTATTAGGGTTCTTTACTTCAAACAACACATGGGAATTCTGTCCAGTTTGAATGAGAAAACCGTATTCATAAGAAGAGTACTGGTCGCTTCCACAAGCCAGAAACAGAGGGAAACCCGGTATCAGTCAGGTCCTGGGATCCCAGCTGTAGGAATTCATGGGCCTTCTGTCCAGGACCCTGTATGATTCAGGTCCATTAACCTCTGTCCCTGGGAGTATTGGTTCAAGATTTAAATCCTCAGAGGAGGGGCTGATTAGTGTGGTATCTGTCACTCACCCAGCCCTGAGTTTCACCCTGTGAGAACTACCCGGAAGGTGGTCAGTCCCAAATGCAGGGCTGCTGAGTTGAGAACAGCACCATGAGGATAATCTCATTTCTTTAGGTTAGATAATATTTTAATACATACGAACGGGAGATGATCTGGAAGGACATGTGTTGCATTGCTGACAGTGGTTTTCTTAGGGTATTGGGGTTGTAGGCGTTTTAAAAATATTTTCCCCCTGTCGGTTCCTTTCTCTTCTCTATTCAGTTTGCTTTCTTAGAATTGGGATGTCTGCATATTTTCAAGTGCTCTTGGAATTATTGCCCGAATGCCATAGATTATTTACTGGTCTTAGTGCCGGGGCTCGAGAAAAATTTTTCCTTTTCTAGAAGGAGGATTATGCCTCCTCCCCAAGCCCTTTTCTTAAAGACCCCCCTTTTTTTTTTTTTTGGCTGGGCCGCAAGGCTTGCAGGATCTTAGTCCCCTGACCAGAGATTCAACCTGGGCCCCCAGCAGTGGGAGCCCGGAGTCCTAACCACTGGACCGCCAGGGAATTCCCTTTAAAAACTTTTTATTGTTGAAACTTCCACATATGCATCAAGGTAGGAAGAATCATTTAATAAACAGCCTTGTATCCATCAGCCAGCTTTAACAATGATTAACATTTGACAATTTCCCTCCCCACTTTTTTTTTTTTTTTTTTTTGCCAGACATCTTTTCTTATTCCTGCACATGACTTCTTAAATATTACCAACAAAGTAGATAGAGGTCAGGGTCTAGGGAATTCTGTCCAGTGTCATGCAAGCTTGAATTCTCAAAAACATTTCGATTTGTGTGTACTGTGCTATTTTCGCAGTTACTATTCTGAGTATGATGAATTCAGATCCTACAATATATGTAGTGTTCTTGGACTTGTCAAAACAAAACACTCAGGCGTATCGATTGAGATGGTGTCTGTTCTGTTGATTTGCTGTTGGGTGTCCTTTGGCTCAGCCATACACGGTCTTTTGACAGTGAGCTCTGGTTTCACGCAGTCTCCTGACAGCGACTTGCATCCCAGGCGTCCTTGGCCTGCCTTAATTTGATACTCTTCTGTGTCTCCTGGGTGTCAAACGCAGGGCTACTGCAGGGCTACTGCAGGGCTGATGGGCTGATTAAATAGAAAGAACATTCGGGCAGGAGTTAGAAACTAACAATTCTAAGCCTGGCTTGGCAGTTTACCAGTCCCCTAACCGCTTTGCTGTTCAGTATCTTCATCCACAGAATGCAATTGTTAGTCTAGACCTACGCTGTCTAATACTATAGCCACTTGCTACATTTGGCTAATGAGCCCTTGAATTGTAGCTGCTTTAGATTGAGATGAGCTGTGGGTGTGAAACACAGGCCAGATTTTGAAAGCTTAGTATGAAAAAGAAGTGAGATATCTCATTAATTTTGATTACATGTTGAAATGATAATATTTTGGATATTTTGGGTTAATAAAATTTATTATTCAGATTAATTTCACCTGTTTCTTATTTCAGCGTTGCTACTGGAAAACTTAAAATTACATGTGTGGCTTGCATTATATATCTATTGGATAGTGCTGGCCTAGAACATTCTACTCCATTCTCTGAAATTATTTGATATTTGGGATTGGTACAAGTACATTCAGCTTATAAAAACTTGGCGAAGGATACTAACATAGTACTTCAGTTGGCCCAAACACGTCTCCTTACTTTAGTATTAATCAACATTTCTTATTTTGGGACTGCTTGTTTAAATAGCAACCTCCTTTTATGACTGGGACAGTAGGAAACACCATTGTGATCAAAACACAATTGGAATTTTTGTTGTCATTTTGGAGTCCATTGCTCTGAACTGTGCCTGAACATACTGATTATTAAATTTGACTGTTGATCATTTTTTGCAGTTTTAGGAAGGTTTCTGATTTTTTTTCCCCTTTTTTTTAAATTTAATTTTTTTAATATTTTTGGCTGCATTGGGTCTTCGTTGCTGTGCGCGGGTTTTCTCTAGTTGCGGCGAGCAGTGGCTACTCTTCGTTGTGGTACGCAGGCTCCGCTTTGCAGTGGCTTCTCTTGTTGCAGAGCACGGGCTCTAGGTGCACGGGTTTCAGTAGTTGCAGCACGTGGGCTCAGTAGTTGTGGCTCGTGGGCTCTAGAGCCCAGGCTCAGTAGTTGTGGCGCATGGGCTTAGCTGCTCCGCGGCATGTGGGATCTTCCCGGACCAGGGATCAAACCGGTGTCCCTTGCATTGGCAGGCAGATTCTTAACCACTGTGCCACCAGGGAAGTCCCGGTTTCTGACTATTTTTTAATGTCATCAGTTTTTTTCTGATACACACACATATATTTAAACATCACAGAAGTGGAAATTGGTATATATTCCTATGGTTACCTCTGCTTACCTGCTTATTTATGGTAGAAACTTTCCAAGGAAAGTAAAGACCAGCATTAATAGCTACACCAGAGCTTATTTCTTGAACAGTATGAAGTGTCTTACCAGTATTTTTCTCATGGACTATTGATCCAACATCTCTTCTCTGGCTTTGCCGCATTTGCAAACCCCTTCACCACTTAGTCGTACCTGGTCCCCATTTACGCATGTCCCGGGCAGATGCCAAGTGACAGAAGTATGGGGCCCGGCCAGCACATGGACACAGCTGCCTGGGTCAGGTCTGCATATTCCTCTTGGCTGGGGGTCCTCTGTTTTTCTACACGGGCTTCAGAGTTGTCAGGACCTGTGAGTCTGGTACAGCCGCAATCAGGGGATAAACCTGGTAGCATTTTTCGTGCTTACCTGACGTAGGTTATTACTTTTCCCTGTGCTCCTCCGGCCACGAAGTCCTGTGGATGTTGTCTGAGTGCACCTCCCGCCAGCTCTGCCTGGATTCAGACTGCTTCTCTGCCTTCTGTGGCCGCATCTGCAGCAGCACCTGGAGGCCCCATCTCCACCTGGCTTCCCAAGAAAGCACTAGCGACCTATATTCTCCTGCTTCAGCCCACTGGGCGGTCTCTTATTCTCAGGATGAAGGCCCACTTCAGCTGAGCGTGCGAGGTGGGTCAGGCCTTTCCTCCTCCTGGATTGCATTTTGGTCCCCGGGCCGCTCCACCTTCTCTGAAGGGTCTGCACACTTTCTCCCACCTCTGCCTTGGATGTGGAGGTGCACAGCACCTGCCATGCCGCTCCTTCTTTCTCTGCTGGGGGAACCCTATTCACCTCCAAGGCCTGACTCCCCCAGCCCTCGGTACAGACAATAAAGGACTTCCTGGAGCTGCAATGCAGTGTTGCTGCTTGTATAACTATAGTTCTCTCTACCCTTACTGTTTTTCTGTACTGGACTGAGATGAAGGACTGACTTTTTCTCTAGTTCCCAATACAGTTAGTTCCTTGGGTGTAATTGGATTGTTTCATTAGTAGATATCCATTACATTTAGTAATACTAAAGAGACGGCTGGTTGCATTTATTTGCAGAGGAGGTTTCATGGTTTATGATGGGTACCTGCCCTGTACAACATCATAGCCACCTGTGGCTGCTCGAGTTAAAATGTGCTGCCCTTGGAAAATGCACACCGATTTTGAAGACTTAGTATGAGAAAAGAAGGTAAAATATTTTTAATATTGAGTACATGTTGAAATAATTTAGTATATATTAGGTTAGATAAAATATATTAAAACGAATTTCACCTATTTCTTTTTACCTTTTTTTTGTGGTACCCGGGCCTCTCACTGTTGTGGCCTCTACCGTTGCAGAGCACAGGCTCCGGACGCGCAGGCTCAGCGGCCATGGCTCACGGGCCCAGCCGCTCCGCGGCATGTGGGATCTTCCCAGACTGGGGCACAGAACCCGTGTCCCCTGCATCGGCAGGCGGACTCTCAACCACTGCGCCACCAGGGAAAGCTCTCTTTTTACCTTTTTTAAAGTGGTTACTAGGGACTTCCCTCGTGGTCCAGTGGTTAGGACTCCGTGCGTCCACTCCCGGGGGCCCAGGTTCAATCCCTAGTCGGGGAGAAAAGATCCCATAAGCGGTGTGGAGCGGCCAAAAGAAATTAAAAAATATAAAATAAGTATTTCTTGACCATCTATTATAAGAAAAAATAAAGTGGTTACTAGAGTATTTGAAAGTCCCCCTGTGCCCCCATGCCCTGGACACTGTGGGCAACAGCGCTCAGCAGAAGGGAGCTTTTCCCACAGGTCAAGGGTTGGCCATTCTTGGGTAATTATATTGATGCTTTGTACCAGGCTCTTGGAAGACAATATGAAATGAAAGTAGGGTCCTTTTACATCTGATTATCAAATTCTAGATGGAAGAATGATTTTTTAATAAAACTATTTATTTGAAAATAATTTCAAACTTACAGAAAAGTCATGATGAGAATAGTAACAAGGAGCATCCCATGTATCTTTTGCCCAGATTTACCTGTTGGTAACATTTTGCCCTATTTGCTTTGTCATTTGCTCTCATATGTATGTTTGCGTGTGGGTGCGTGTGCACACACACACAGATACACACACAGACTGATATCATATATACGAGTCTGTGTGTGTGTGTGTGTATTTGTATGTATTATACTTTTTTCCTGGACCATATGAGAATAAGTTGCATTTACATCCTGTTTTTTTCCTCTTAAATACATAGTATGTATTTTCTAAATTTAAGGATTTCTTTTTTTCTTTAAATTTTTAATTTTTTTGGCCACACCGCACTGCATGCAAGATCTTAGTTCCCCGGCCGGGGATCAAACCTGGACCACAGCAGTGAAAGCGCCGAGTCCCAACCACAGGACCGCCAGGGAATTCCCAGATATTCTTTTATATAACCTCTGTTTAGTTACCAACTTCAGGAAATATTAACATTAATGTAATACTTAATCTACTGCTTGTATTTCAGTTTTATAGTTGACCCCAAAATGTCTTTGCAAGCGTATTTTCCTCTCCATTAAGCACCCAGTCTAGAACTACATACGTATTTAGTTGTCATGTGAACGGAAAACAGTGAGTCTTCTCACACCCAGCACTTGCGGAAGGCTTCTGACACCAAATGTGCAGGTTTTTCCACACCGAGCAGTTCTCCAGCTCTCTGGGTGTCCTGCGACTTAACTGGATTCTGCTACGATCTGCCTGTAGTTAGCACAGACCCCACAGGGTAAGGGCTCAGATGCTGATCCCAAGCTCAGGTCCTAACCCGTGCTTCTGACTGATCGGCTGTGTATCAGAGGTTCCTACGGCCCCCTCCTCGAGTTGGATAACTTTCTAGAGTGGCTCAGAGTTCTCAGGAAAACAGTTTACTTACTAGATTTCTGGCTTTCTATAAAAAGGATGCAAGTCAGGAACAGCCAGATGGAAGAGATGCACAGAGCAGGGTGGGGTGGAAGGAGCCCAAAGCTCCTCTGCTGTGTCCAAGCGAGCTGCCCTCCCAGCACCTCCAGGCTTCAGCTACTGGAACCTTCACATGCCCTTCAGTTAGGGGTTTTAACGGAGGTCTTGTTTACATAGGCATAGTGATTGATTAGTGATTAGCTCAGTCTCCAGACCCCCTTCTCTCCTGGGGAGGTGGAGGGGGCTGGCTGAGTTCCAACCTTCTCAACATGGGTTTGGTTCCCCTGGCAACCAATCCCCATCAGTAGGGGCTTTCCAAAAGCCCATTCACAGAAGCTCAGGTGTGGTCGAAAGGGACATGTTAGGAATAACAACAGACACTCCTTTCACCTTTACTTATGAAATTCCAAGAGATTTGGAAAGTTTACTAGGAAACTGTGCTAGGAAAGGAGACAAAGACCAAATATATGTTTCTTTATATAAATCACAACATCACAGCCAGCCTCTTTAGTCTTCTCCGACATGGAATGGTTCCTCTGCCTTTTTTTTTTTCTTTTTTTGGTCTTTTATGATATTGATGTTTCAGTGGAGGAATGTTTTTTTTTTTTTTTTTTTAAATTATTTTATTTATTTATTTTTGGCTGCGCTGGGTCTTCATTGCTGTGCGTGGACCTTCTCTAGTTGCGGCGAGCGGGGGCTACTCTTCGTTGAGGTGCGCGGACTTCTCATTGCGGTGGCTTCTCTTGTTGCGGAGCACAGGCTCTAGGCACGCGGGCTCCGGTAGTTGTGGCACACGGGCTCAGTTGTTGTGGCTTACGGGCTCTAGAGCGCAGGCTCAGTAGTTGTGGCGCGCGGGCTTAGTTGCTCTGCGGCATCTTCCCGGACCAGGGCTCGAACCTGTGTCCCCTGCATTGGTGGGCGGATTCTTAACCACTGCGCCACCAGGGAAGCCCGGAATGTTTTAAATGTTGAGAACAAACCTGTCGAAGAACTAGGAGAAAATACATTTTTGTCATCTTTTGGTTCTATGGGAAAGACCTTTGCAAGCAAGACCTTAAAGAAATGCCAGACATAGATTTGACTTTCTGAAAAATGTAAAATTCCTATATAACCAAACCACAACCTAACAAACAAAAACCCCAGTGAAATTCAGGAGGATAGACAGAAAGCTCTTTCAAGCAATTAGAAAAAGACCCACATCCTAAAAAAGCAGGCAGAGGGCGTGAATAGGTAGTGCACAAAAGAACAAATACAAATGGCCAGTAACATGAAAAACAAACAACTCCAAGGGCGTTCCAGCGAATGCAAATCAAAACAGTGGGGGACCCTGATTAATTTTCAAAAGACTGATGAAATGACGGAGCATGATTCTTCACTGTTGGCAAGCGTGGGGAAAGGGGTATTCTAGCACACTGCTGATAGGATGCACATGGATGCAAACTTTATTGGGAGGATGCATTAGGGAACATGTATCAAAGCTTTCAATGGCATTGACTCAGTGTTATGGGTTCTGTGGCCGATTAACTGCTATAGATTTGTACATTGTAGTTTACAGATATTTATTATTATTATTTTTTGCGGTACACGGGCCTCTCGCTGTTGTGGCCTCTCCCGTTGTGGAGCACAGGCTCAGCGGCCATGGCTCACGGGCCCAGCCGCTCCGCGGCATGTGGGATCTTCCCGGACCGGGGCTGGAACCCACGTCCCCTGCATCGGCAGGTGGGCTCTCAACCACTGTGCCACCAGGGAAGTCCGATTTTTATTTTTTTAATATATGCCTCCAGGCTTGTAAATAATAGAGGCATATCTCTTCAAGAAAATATGCTTTTGGTTCATCGAAGGGAGCTTATTTGCATCAAAAAGGTTTCTTTGGAAAACATTAAGAGGTTTTTTTTTTTTTTTTTCAATAATAAGTGGCTCTTTTTAGTTAAATACGAGTTCAGTAAGTAGTTTCGCTTTACGGTTAGAGTGAAGTGTATCTGGGTGTTGGCATGACGTGGTGTTGACTGTGGGGGCTATCTAATTCTGCTCAGCAGCCCCCAGGAGTCAGGAGACGTCTCTGGATTTGGTGGAGATGGGGTTGATGAGGACAGTGGGGCTTTAGGGAGACTCCCATGGCAGTAGAGCAGTCTGGGGGTTGTTTTGTGCCGTGGGCTTGAGATCCCAGTGATCACAGAGGTAGGGGTGGGAAAGCTTAGCTGCGTCCATCCGGTGGTGGCACTGGTTGGGGGAAGAAGGACAGTGAAGGAGTGCCAGGTTCCTTGGCAAGAGGGAGTTGCTGTTTTGAGGATGGCCTTGAGGATTTTAATCCTGGAGTCAAGTTTGCCAGGATGGTGGTGCACTGGTTGTTGGGATGGCGAGGTGGTGAGGTAGGGTGTGGGGATGGATGATTCGGGTTGCAGGAGACGTTAGCTGGTGATGTGGATTTGATGAGAGGGAAAAGCTGAGTGCTAGATGCTCAGAGACTGAAAAGGAGTGTTGGTGAAAGGGGCCCATGCTTGGAGAGTCTGTGAACAGGCAGGTGCAGACGACTACACATTGATGCAGTGTGGTTGTATCTGCCTGTGCCGGCTTTCTCACTACACGGAAGCTTCTCTTTCATGGCAACTTGTCCAGAGCTGCTTTTTTCCTTCTCAAGTAGATGGTCCACTCCCTCTGTTTTCATCTAATCTTCCCCCCACCCCACCCCATCATTCATTCTAGGAAGCTTAACCCTTTTCGTGCACTGTCATCCTTCTGCCTCAGTATAGCTCCCTTCACCTCCCGACCCACCCTTCCTTTATTCTTGGAGGAAGATTCCTACCCTCTCGGCTGTGAGGAACACCCCCATTTGTCCAGCACAGCCTCGCCCTTCCTCCCTCTGGGAACCTGCAGCTTCCTTTCCATTTCCCCATATCTCCAGCTCTAGTCCTCTGTACTTGGGGTCACACACAGAGCTTGGAGGAGAGATTATGGATTTCCTTATGCACAGAATCAGAAGGAAATGGACCTCCTCAGGTCTCATGTCTTAAGCATTTTAAGTTTCATCTAGTCTCTTCAGAATATCGTGGTTTTCAAACCATGCAGCTTAGAGCCCCAACAAGGGGAGGGGATGCTGGGCCCCACCCACCTCCCACTCCATTTTGAAAATTGGAGCTTCCAACCTCTGTTTCAACCTCTGTTTAGACAGAGCAACTCTTTCTAAATTCTGATTAAGGATTTATCTGGGCAAAGCGTTTGTGGCTTAAAGAAAGTGAACCACTGGTTTCAAAAGTGAATCATGGCGTATATTTCTACGAGTTAAAGCCACTATATGTTAGCACCTTAATTAGACTGTTTCATATTTTGGAGAACCTGAAGGCATTTATATTATATTGGAGACTGACTGCATTCATAACTTGTCACTGGAAAGAGATTAAAACATTACAAGACCAAAACAGTCTTAAATAAAATTGTTTCTGTAAATAAGTGACATAAAAATTTTGACCTACTTGTCAGAATAAGGCCTGTCTCCCAAAGGCTTCAGACTAACCTCAAAGAAAATTTTGCATTCTTGAGAAAACAAGATGACCCAGCCAATGTTCTACCTAAAAGGGCATCTATTAGAAAGTGATGAAGCCACATATTGTAGAGCCAAGTAGAAAGTAATAGATTTGAATACTGACGTTCGTGTGTACATAATGTAGTAATATAGTGTTGGCGTTGTCAAGTTGAGATGTATCTGTGGATGTATCTATGGTACCTAAGGCAGACCTCACCAGATTTCCTTCCTCCCCTCTTCCCTGTTAGAAACGCTGTCTAGAGGTGCACACCCGTGCACACGTAGGTGTGTGCACACCTACGCTCATCACCAATGGCCCGTGACTTGGGCCCTTCCCTCTGCCTTTCCATTGCTTTTCTGCGTTAGAAAGGAATGAAAGGTGGGTGGCCTCTGCCCCTCTAACTTGAACCCCTTGGCTTCCTCATGGACGCGTGGAAGGCCCACCCTCTTGGTATGTAATCCTCTTACCTCTCTGAAAATGCTTTTGATCGGATATCTTCGTTTGAGGTCCCACAGGCGCAGAGTCAAAGACAAGGATCTGAGTGCAAGTCCTAGTTTATTTGGGATGGAGGTAGGGGAGTGGGAAAGTGAGACCAGGAGGAGAAGGTGGCCGATACGGGTGCATTATTAAGCCAGTTCCCGCTGTGGGCAACAGGTGGGTAATTCTGTGGGGAAGATGTGAGAGCTGGTCTGGAGCACTTAGCTCAGAGTTCTTCCCCCCGAGGGGCGAGGCAACTGGGGTCTTTATACGCTAACTTGAAGGCTGCTCTTGAGGGGCGTGTAGGTGGCAGAGCAGATTCTGGTGACAGGAGGGAATAGAGCTGCTGGCAGTTGGAGGCCAGGAGATGTGCTCTGAGGTGGTAAGGGAAGGGGATCTGGGTGGGGTACCAGCTGCGTTCTCTATCCCAGACTTCGGACTGGGCTTCATGGTTTGGTCTCTGGAGTAGCCTGACCCATGCTTGATACTTGGATCGTTCCTCAAGAATCTTCAGTTCCAACTCCCTTTAAAAAGGCAAGGGAAAAAAAAAAAAAAGGCAAGGAAAAGCCTACCCTTCTCCATAGTTTAATCTTTCCTTAGAAGTCATCTCAAGTGCTTCTAGGTCCAAGCATTTTCAGTCAACATACCTGAAATGGATCGCTCTTGAAGGGCAGTGCCTATTGGCACAGTGAACATAGTGATTAGTTCTGGGGACACAGACCTGAGAGCCACGGTCCCGCCCAAGGTGCTCCTGGGCTCCTGGTTGGGTACTGGATGGCTTACCTAGAGAGAGTCCCTTTCAAGTGAAAGGGGTTTGAAGTGAATCACCTAATCATCCAAAAAATATGTGTGTGGGTGCTTCAGAATTTGGTTCAAACATCCTTTGCTTTCAGACCCCAGCTCTGCCTTGTTGGCCAATTGACATTGGAGGAAACAGCATTCAGTCTCTGTGAGCCTCAGTTTCCTCAACCGTAAAATGGGGCTACTCATCCCTACTTCATAGGATTATTTTGAGGATAAAACATGTTCATCTTGAAAAATGGGCTGGATTTGGGAAGAAGAGAGGACAGGGGTGTGGGAGGGGAGGAGGGTGATGGATATGCCACTTAATGATAGTGAGGCAACAGAATAAAGGTAGGAAAGGTGGGTTTGGAGCGTGACCGTGCAGGACGTTGAATCTCAAACTCGGGCCTTGGGGCTTTGCTGCAGAGATAGTGAGGTTTCACTGCATCTCAGGAGGGCTGAGGAAAAGGACCTTCATTCAGTTTTTACTGATACTCTTTTTTGGTCTTTCCTGATATATGATATTCTTGGCCACCAGAACTGGTCACAGGACTTAGAGCTAAACCTTTAGGGAGCCTGGTTTTGGGGTCCTTCTGAACCCGCAGTCCTCAAATCCTGGATCCAGCCTGTAGGACCACAGGACCCTCTTGGCACGATGAAAATCGGCTTATTTGGAAACATATAAGAATTTAACACCGTCATACCCAGACTTGGTGCCAGCAAGTTCCAGATCTTAAAACCGTACATTAGCCGCTCGTCATTTTCAGTGTTGGAGGGGGAGGCTCGTGCTTAACAAGGTGGTGGTCTCTTACAATTATAAGTAGATTTTGTGTGAAGATATCAGTCTTATGGGGGTTCAGAAAGTTCCTCTATTGACAATGCAGTCTGATGGGTTGACATTCCAGAAGGTTCCTGGGAGAGGATGTTCTATTTTATTTTATTATTTTTATTTTTAAAATTTATTTATTTTTGGCTGTGTTGGCTCTTTGTTGCTGCGCGCGGGCTTTTTCTCTAGTTGTGGCCAGCAGGGGCTACTCTTCGTTGTGGTGCATGGGCTTCTCATCGCGGTGGCTTCTCTTGTTGTGGAGCACGGGCTCTAGGCGCGCAGGCTTCAGTAGTTGTGGCACGCAGGCTCAGTAGTTGTGGCTCGCAGCCTCTAGAGTGCAGGCTCAGTAGTTGTGGCACACGGACTTAGTTGCTCCGTGGCATGTGGGATCCTCCCGGACCAGGGCTCGAACCCATGTCCCCTGCATTGGCAGGAAGATTCTTAACCACTTTGCCACCCAGGAAGTCCAATTTTTATTTTATTTTTATTTTTTGGCTGCACCACTCGGCTTGTGGGATCTTAGTTCCCCAGCCAGGGATCAAACTCGGGCCCTCTGCAGTGAAAGCACGGAGTCCTAACCATTGGACCGCCAGAGAATTCCCAAATGTTCCATTTTAAAATGGAGACTGTTGGTGGTTTCCATCTACTTCTCACCTGTGTTCCTTTGATCTTTCTCTTAAGCCGCTCACGTTTCCCACCTGGAGAATGTGTCAGAGGAGGAAGTGAACAGACTCCTGGGAATCGTGTTGGATGTGGAATATCTCTTTACCTGTGTCCACAAGGAAGAAGATGCAGATACCAAACAAGTATATTTCTACCTATTCAAGGTGAGACTTCCACATTTTGAAGGGCTTTTCTTCTTTCTCTCACTGTTCAAATATGCTCATTATCAATGGGCCAGGTCACGTGGGAACGCTTTCAGCTTAGGTATGTCTTCTGGCCCTCGGGTTTGCAGAAGCATGTGTTTCTCCGTGAGGGACTCTTTAAAATGACCCACCGTACTTTGAGCATATCACTCTCCTCGAGAGCCTTCCTACTTGTACACAGAGTTGAATATCTTTATGTGCTTATAGATTTCTTTCCATTGCCTATCCATCCATCCAACAAGGACTTAGCAAATACCTGCTCTATGCATGGCGCTCGTATAGGCATGAGAGATAGATCAGTGGGCAAAACAAAGTCCTTGCCCTCATGGAGTTTACATTTCAGTAAGAGAAGCAGACAATCAACAAGTCAACAGTATGTTTGCAGGTGGTGATAAGTGCTGTCAAGAGAGACAAAGCAGGGTAAGTGGCATCAGAATGGCAGGGATGCCGGGGGGGCTGCGGCGACCTGGTGCTAAGGAAGAGCAGTTAGGAAAGGCCTGTCTGCGATGACAGTTGAGCAGAAACCACAGCGGGGGCATGAGAGCCATCCCTGAAAAGGGCCGGGGAAGTGCCTTCCAGGCAGGGGCGCGTAGACCGTGTTACGAGTGAGCTGTACGTGACCCCTCAGCATGGTGAGGCCCAGGCGGCAGGGGGAGACAGGAGAAGTGGCTGGAGGGATGCTGCTAAGACCTCGACTCTTCAAGGGGAGGAATCAAGAATTTCCAGATTTGTTTTGGCGTCTTACCGCTGTTCTCTGTGCCTGTTGACACCAGTCACCTAGCACTGCTGCCACTCCCCGCCTCTGCCTCTTCATGGCTCTGCCTCAGCTCCATTGGGTCCCAAGCCCCTCCTTTCCCACTGATATGGGTCTCCCCACGCTGGTGATGGTGATCAAGACTGACAGACTGGGGAGGGAAACCGGGGGTGGGAAAGTGGAGAGAGGAAATTCAGGTTGCCAAAAATAGATTCACAAAGGAGGCCGACAGAAGGAATAATTTAAAAAGCCCCAGAACCTGCTACTGAGGGCCCTGTTGATTATGTTGTATTGTGTAACCCTTATAAGGATCTCTAAAAACAAAAACAAAACCCCAAACACTCCCCTTCCCCTCGGGGCTTACAGCCAGGAAAAGTTTGCCTCTCCTAATGAGGGCTGGGCTTCATTTTGTATGACAAGGAGAGATCCATTTTCCTTTGAGTTTCCTCTTTTGCTTTGGCTGCTAGGAATCTCAGGGCAAATTTTATACCCAATTCTTAGAATGTTGGTGAGGGCAGAGGGGTCTGAATTTACTTGAAATATGTAATTTTCCCTTTTCCCCTTTTATTAACTTTTGTTTTTTATTGTACTCCTGGGGTTTTGGGGGTTGATGGGGGACAGGAGTGGGAGAGGGAATTCTATTTTCAACTTTTGGAGTCACGTGGGGCTGTTAACACTAAAACGGTAAATGTTGGGGCGGGGTGTAGGAGGAGGGAGGAGAAGGCAAGGGAGAGAGACCACAGCCATTAGCAGGCGCCAGGCTGCTTCAGGTGACAACTTGTTGACATGACCGTGAGGCCTGAGTCATCTGGACTGAACCCTGGCAGGTTCATACTGTTTAGAGCTTCTTTGGAAAAAGGCCTTAGTTGAAGGAAAACAACGTCTGCATGACTGCAGCTATTTGTCTTGGAACTCAGCTCCCTGGCGGGCGGTTCCTCACCGCCCTGCTGGAAGGGAAGGTTTCCATCCTGTCGGCCTCCTCTAGGTTCTGTTTATAACCAACCAACAGGCCAGAAAACACTGCTCCGCTTTGAAGTATGTTTTCTCTCTCCCTTTCTTACCTCTCTCATCTTTAGCCATGCAAATATCTTTGCTCTTGAGAACAAAATCCAAAATATTCAGCATTCTCCCCTCTCCTCCCCCAAAGTCATTCTTGGGGCAAATAAGTTATAAATCATCCGTTTCTTAGTTTTGGAAGAGGAGTTCCTGTGTCTCTTATGTCTCCATAATTAAATTAAAATGGTATTGTGCATTTTAGTAGCATTTTGGAAGCTTCTTCTGCCTTAGAGGTTGAAAATGAACTCGGTGAAAAGCTGCTTCCTGAAGCTCATTTTATCCTAGTGTTTGTCAGCGTGGTTCTGGAGCTCAGCTATAGCTGGGTCCCAATCCTGGCTTCAGCACTTAGTGAATGTGACCTCAGGCAAGTCGCGTTTCCTTATCTATAGACAATGATAGCACCTACTTCAAGACGTTGTTAGGAGCATTAATGAGGTAATACGGATAAAGAACCAGGGAGAGTGCCTGGCAAAAGTCAGGAAGCAAATGCTTGCTGCTATTATTAAAGTCTTCGTATACACCTATTTATCCCAGCTTCATCCTTTTGTAGATGAAGAAGCGGAGATTCGACACCTCCCCAGTTCATCCGTCTACCTCCAAATTGAAACCCTCAGTGGGTCAAGTTCCCAAATGGTCTTACTTTAACTGGACAAAAACGTAGGCAGCCAGAATTATTTGTATCTAAATTTGATAATCAGTCTTTTTGTATCCTTAGAAACACATACAACAACTTATCATTTGGCACCTTTATTTTTGTAAAGATGGGCATGATACATTGATAAGATCAGCAAATACTACATGTGAGTAATTTATATGGCACCTCTAGAAGGAAATGAGGCCCTTATAAGACCCAGCTCAGGGGGCATACAGGGTGTTCTTCAACCTTGGGGGTTCGTCTGTTTCCACTAACTCCTGGGAGAAAGTTTGCAATGTTTTGTTTCTATTGAAAAGGCAATCAGTGGAGAAAGGAGAGAAAGATGTAAATAATGTGTAATAAATAAATAAATATGTAATAAATACATGAATAAATGAGTGAGTGAATGAATGAATGCATGGTCGTATATCATAACTGGCCCATGTGTAAAGGTTACTGAAGGTTCAAGCAAAGGTTGAAGGTGAAGAATTTCAAGATCAAATTTATTTTCAAACTAGGTCTTAACGAGTGGTTCCGCATTCTTTTTACTCTCTGATATTTGCTCTTTGAGGGCTTTAAATTCCAATGGCAGGGATTAAGAGCGACGTTTTTGTTTTATGGGCGTTGAGATGCCAGAACACTTGGCCCGCATTCTGTGGATGGAGAGGAAATGAAAAAAGACCTCAACAGTGAAAGTTGCCAATTGAGAGCCCTATGGAATTCCTTCCGGAAGAGCCTGGGCCCTGGATTATGTGTGCGACCCACAGCCGTCCCACACAGCCCCTGCACACACAGTGGACCTCGGCCTTTCAGGGGTTTAAGTCAGGCCATCCAACACCTGCAGTGGCCTGGATGGGCGTGTGCAGAGGGTGCAGTGTCCACCAACCTCTGGGTCAGCAGAAGGCACGAACAGAGTCGGGAAGGGCGAGTGAGCAGGAAAGGTGTGGCGCTGCTGTGTGCTCCCGGCTGCCCAGAACACGAAAAGTGTTTAGCTTCTCCCAGCTCTGGTCATGGGTGTGAAGGCAAATTGCATTACCTGGTAGTCACCCATGTTGTTGACCTAAGGATTTACTAACATGTAATTAAGATAAATAGAATATGGTAGCTTCCCTTTGAAGGCTGTGTGTGTGTGTGTGGGTGGGTGGGTGTGTGGTGTGAGATACTGTGTATTTCAGAGAAAAGCCTAAGCTTAAAATGTCTCAAAATAAGATGTTAAAATGAATTCCCTGGTGGTCCAGTGGAATTCATGCCACTGCAGGGGGCGCGGATTTAATTCCTGGTCAGGGAACTAAGATTTTTCTTTAGCACGTCATGATTGCAGCGTGCATGCGGAAGGCACCATCAAAAACAAAAAGACAAAAACAAACAAACAAAAAAGAATGCTAAATTTGTTACTCTTACGTATTACCTTTAATCCACATCTTGGTTGATTAAATATCGTAGGAAAAAAATAACATCAAAGTTTCAATGGGGCTTCTAACCTCCAACTGATACAGCCTCAACTGTACTGAGCCCTTAAACTCCCTCCAAGGCTGACCTCCTACCTCACCTTCCTGCAAATGCTTTTCCATCCTCTTGTTTTGTTTCATGTTTGTCCTCCCTTCCAGACTCAGTTTATACCCTTCCTCTTCTGTGACATCTTCCCTCGGTAAGGCAGACTTCTGAGCTCTCATCCTCTGGGCTTTATACTGCACTTACTGCCTTTGCAACTTATTTGGAATTTCTCTTCTGCCAACCTTTTTTTTTTTTTTTTTTTCCTTTTGTGTGTGGGAAGATAGCATGGTATGGCCTGGCCCAGCTCCATTATGTGGCCTCTTTTTTTTTAAGGTTTTGTAATACTTTTATGATATTATTAGTATTAAGCAAGACATTATTAATATTATTTAGAAATATCGTTAAGACCTAAATTCTGATAAACAAAAAGAGGAAGAGTTGACACATTAAGTAAGTTAAAATAAAAAAAATTATAGAGACCATAAATAAAGCTAAAAGGCAAACAACAGAATGGGAGAAAATATTTGTAATCTTTTTTCTTTTTCAATTGGGGTGTAGTTGTTTTACAATGTTGTGTTAATTTCCACTGTACAGCGAAGTGAAGTAGAGTTCCCTGGGCTATATAGCAAGTTCTCATTAGTAGTTCTCATTAGTAATCTGTTTTATACATATTAGTATATATATGTTAATCCCAATCTCCCAATTCATTCCATCCCCCTTTCCCCGCCTTGGTGTCCATAAGTTTGTTCTCTACATCTGTGTCTCTATTTCTGCCTTGCAAACCAGTTCATCTGTACCATTTTTCTAGATTAATGTGGCCTTTTTTTCCCAGCAAGATTGTAAGCTTGGAGAGTCCATAGTGTCTGTGTGTGTGTGTGTGTGTGTGTGTGTGTGTATGTGTGTGACACTGACTGATTTTTTTTTTAATGATTTCCTTACAGCTCTTGAGAAAGTCTATTTTACAAAGAGGAAAACCTGTGGTTGAAGGCTCTTTGGAGAAGAAACCCCCATTTGAGAAACCTAGCATTGAACAGGTAAAGAGATACAAGAGAAGCCCCTTTCTTAGTGCTTTAAGGCTGAACAAACGTTCTCGTTTTCATCCTCATTGCTGGCTTAGAGATGTTCAAGTCTGTAGGAACTGTCTTGGGCCCTTTGGATCGGAAGTGAATACTTAATGTAATAAATGATCTAGCTTGTGTCTCTTAGGGTTGCTGAACGCTCAGAATTCACTGTGTGTTCGGGAAAGAAAAAAATTAATAGAGCATGTAGTTCGTCAGAACACATGAAATGGGCTTTTTCTTGGTGTTGATGTTTTTTTTTTTGCGGTTCACGGGCCTCTCACTGTTGTGGCCTCTCCCGTTGTGGAGCACAGGCTCTGGACGCGCAGGCTCAGTGGCCATGGATCACGGGCCTAGCCGCTCCACGGCATGTGGTATCTTCCTGGACCGGGGCACGAACCCATGTCCCCTGCATCGGCAGGCGGACTCTCAACCACTGCACCACCGGGGAAGCCCCGGTGTTGAGGTTTTAAAATTAAGTCTTTGTCCCTCTGTTTGCACTGTTGAAAAGTCTATTGAGGCGAGGGAATTCAGGAGCAATGTGAAAAACATTGTAAGTCAAGTAAAAAGCACAGAAAAGAAATGAGATTTTGTTTCCAGAAATTGGCTTCTTGGTACATTATGATTCCTGCAAAGAAGCCGAGATTTACTTGGGGAATCTGTTGATATGTATAGACCTTTTCTATTAGGTGTTGTCAGGATTTCTCATCAGTATCCATTTTTTGGCCCATCATTGTTCGCCTAAGTAAATCTCAGATACTCTGGACTGAATTTCTTGATGAGAATAATTACAGAAGACATGATATCAGAAACAAATAAATGTATTTTATCAGTCAGTTTTTCATAGAAAAAAATGTTGTCTTCAATCCCTACGAAATAAGAATTCATTGTTCCTTTATTTGAAATGAAATTAGATGGGAGTGTTCTGAGGAAAGATTAATCCACAAATCCACAGATTATTTTAAAAGGCCATAAGTTTGAATAAGAATTTTCTTTTGGTAGGTTTACTAAAACCGAAAGAGTGACAGTAAAAGTTCAAATTCTAGTGGTTTAGTTCAAAAATTAAAACTTTATGAATGTAAAAACATTATATTTATCCAAGAATCTCATTATTTGTGAGCTACCGTGTTGACAGTACAGCAAGAGTTATGCTGCAAAATAGCCATATTTTATTGTTTATGGGGTTTTGATTTTCTCGGTCCGTGATTTTGAATTTTTCTTTAGCACGTCATGATTGCAGCAGGCATAGAATTGCAACTCACAGCCTCTGTGTCTTGTCACTTTTTATAGACTGTGATCTGGGGCATGATTCCTTCTGGGCATTCCTGTTTTCTAAGAGGGAAAAGGAAGAGGTTTTTGTGAATAGAGAAATGTCTTTTCTTTTGCTAATGACCACCAACGGGGCTGACTATGTGAGTGTTCAGGATTGCACAGCTGCGTGAATAAATTGCCTTTCCTCCTTTTAAGGGTGTGAATAACTTTGTACAGTACAAATTTAGTCACCTGCCATCCAAAGAAAGGCAAACAATAGTTGAGTTGGCAAAAATGTTCCTGAACCGCATCAACTATTGGCATCTGGAGGCTCCATCGCAACGAAGACTGCGATCTCCCAACGATGATATTTCTGGATACAAGGAGAACTATACAAGGTAAGCAGACGGCCGGTTCTTCTTCTTTGGCCCATAAAGTATATTGCAGACATAACACTGCTACTTGCCTCTGCAAGCAGAGAGTTGCCCAGTTATCACGGGACCCCATCAGTTAGAGAGAACATCTAATTTAACTCCCCAGATTCCTACTCTTCATTCATAGCATGATGTTTTTGGAGGGTGAGGGATCCAAATCATCTAGACCTGAACTCTTTAATACGATAGTTGCCAGCCACATGTGGTCACTGAGCCCTTGAAGTGTGGCTGGCATGAATGGAGATTTCTAAGACTGTACAAAAAAAGAAAAAAAGAATGTTAAGTATTTCATTAACAGTTTAATAGATTTTTATATTGATTACGGGTTGAAATGGTAATATTTTGGAAATATTGAATTAAATAAAATATATTAAAGTTAATTTCACCTGTTTCTTTTTACTTTTTTAATGTGACTTACTGGGAAATTTAAACGTGTGGCTTACATTTACATGTGTGGCTTGCATGGTATTTCTGTCGAGCACTGCTGATCTAGATAATTATACTGACTCTGTAATTATTATATAGAGACATCATTAAAAAAATAAGCAAAGACCGTGAATATAATAGTGTTAAAATTTTTTTTTAAAGAAGGAAAGATCACCATAGTCCCAGCAGCATGGTATAAATAGTATCATTATATATATTGTCTTACAGTCACTGTCCCTTTAAACAGATATTTTACATTTGTTAGAATGAAAGAAAATACAAAATTTGCATCCTTTTTGCCCCCCATTCAGACGTTTTACTGGTTGTATTATAGTCTGTTGAATTGATGTACTGTAATTTACCTAATCATGTCCCTATTGGTGGATATCAAACATATTCTTGGATTACACATCCAAGAATTACACATTTTTCTAAAGTGGGAATTTATTTTTATTACTTATGACTTGCAGAATAATAGAATTGACTTAAGAGTCATAAACATGGGCCCTACAAGGCAGAATGACTTACATTTATTTAAGTAAGACAGTGACTTGTATTATCCATTCTGTTCACCTTTTTTATAACTTTTCCCATTTATATGTTATAGGCACATCAAGCTTGCTTCAGGGTCCCCCCCAACCCCGATTTAAAATAGGCAGTGTTTTTCGACAGCTTGTAAAGACCACTTGTACCCAGGTTATTTTCTGTAACAGCGGGTGACAAAGAGGAATGGGTGTAGTTGAAGATAAGCTTTTCTCTCTGATCACTGACCTGATTTCATGAGTAAAACCCCCTTTCCCTCTTTTCTCCCCTTTTACAATATATACAATTTGAGTTACAAAGTATTTTATCGTAATAATTGTAAAGATTTACAGATTTCTTCAAAATCAACCTTGTAAATTATGTCTTCATTTTCACACCTTCATTTCAGAGTTTTATATTAACAGTAGTTCCTATAGCATCGTTACTCCTGTTTACAATGAGTTGAGATAATAGAACTCTCAAAAATATGTGTCTTTTAACTCCATCTGTGAACGACTGACAATGCTGAATATCTGTCAAAGCCAAACCCCTGAAAATATCTGCCTCTCTTTTTGTTTGTTTTTTTCATTTTTTGTCCGTCTTTTTCCTTTGGTCCTGCCAGCTTGTGGGATCTTAGTTCCCTGAACAGGGATTGAACCCGTGACCCCTGCAGTGGCAGCACGGAGTTCTAACCACTGGACCGCCAGGGAATTCCCAATATTTGCAGCCCTTAAGAGAGGAAAAATTGTTTCATCAAGAAGGAGAATTAATTGTGAAGCAGCACGGGAGTTAATGCTGTATTTTAGAAAACAGAATAAAAATACCGTGTAGCACTTGGGAATTACCAAGAAATGGGTGGCACTTATGAAGACTCAAGGAGTCGTAAAAAATAGAAGTCGAGTTCTGGAATGAGCGATGGGTTTGAACCATGGCTCCATCCCTCCCCAGTTCTGTGTGTGTGTTAGGGCTCTCACCTCGCCTCCTGGACCTTCTGTTTCTTCCTCTGCCCGGTCCCATGGCTGTTGTGTCCCCTGAGGTGGCCCGTGCCTGGCGTCTGGCGCACAGCACAGGCGCTGGGAAGATGCTACTCATTCTTTCCCCCCAACACATGCCCTCCAAAACGCCAGCGCGCGACTCTTCAGCTGGAGTGTGTGCAGTGGGATGAGAGGGTAGCGATTTGAGGGTCGCTTTAGAAAGGGCGCTGAGAGACAGCCGCAGGGTCCTGGCTGGCCCCGCCTCCTCGCCCCAGCCGAGGGCGGAAGGGTGGAGTCCGATGTGGGGAAGGGAAGCAGCGAGGGGCTTGAGTGAGCCTGTCCTGCAACCTGCCGATTTCTAGGCCGGACGGAGATCAGGAGCCTCTGTAAATAATAAATAAGGGAATGAAGGTAGATATGCCTCCCGCCTACCCCCCCTCCCCCGCTCCCCCACCCCCGGGCTTCCCCACCACCGCATTGTTGAGGAAGAAAGGGAAGCAGAGAGGAACAACCTGTGAACATTATCACAAGCGAGACTTGTTTCGACCACGTGGGAATTTAAAAAACCACACGCCGCTGCGGCGTGGTGTCTCACTGATACCATCTTCTCCAAAATAGGTCCTGTTACAGCTGCAGGCACCACGTGGCGTGTCAGTGAACCTCAGGAGCTGGACTGTTGGTTCAGCATGTAATTTACAGCAGTTGTAGCCATTAGGACCGAGGGGCGGAAAACTCGTGGAGTGCACATCAGCATGAAGATGGGGAGAAACAGGATTCTCTGTGGAAGAGAATAGACTCAGAAAACGATTATGTTCCTCACAAAGCTAACCTGTGAGGATCTAGCCAATAAAAAATTAAATGCAGACTGAACAGTAGAACTGCTTAAATTACTTATCCTCTCTGTTCTGGCTTAAGGAAAAGCGTAAATATTTTATATGTTAAAAATATCTGGTATATTAATGTTAATATACTTAACCTTAATAATTTATATAAGTATATATTAAATATACCTTTATATGTCCCCCAGCAATCACTGTGGTGTTGGAAAAAAATCTGGACAAATATTTTGAAATTCCTTGAATTCCATGATGGTGTGCTAATATAATTTCACGAGGAAATAACTGGAAAATAAAGTGTCAAAGGAATACGACTTCTTACAATACATCTGACCAACAGAATATGCTGAAGGAAAGTGACAAATAATTAGCCTTACATTCTCAGTTGTGCAGACCTCAAAATTAGAGGTCATGCCTATACTGGGGAGATGGCATTGTAAGAATACTGAGCAAGTTAGATATAACTAAATTGATTTTGTATATCTACTGCTGTACGAGGTTACAGCCTGTCACCATGCTTCCTGGGCATTCATAATTAGGTGTGTAAATCTAGGGCAGTATTTATCACAGAGCGTGGCAAGAACAGTGGATTGGCGCTCGGGAGACCTAGCTTCTAGTGTGGTTTCTAAAAGTAACTAGCCTTTAGTTTGGGAGGACTGGGAGAGGTCACTTAATTGCTGAAAACCTTAGGATTTTCAGTCCAGCAAGTAGGTAGGATGACATGGTCTTCTGCAGTCAAGTTCTCCAATTCTGTTCACGTTTCAAAGAAAGCAAAGTGGTTGCAAATCACCACGATGCCGTTAAGAAGTCAGAGACAGTTGTTTGAACCATCAGTCAGTTGCACGTCCATGCCGTCACCGTTAGGCACACAAAGGCATACAAAGATCCCTGAGCTGTCCTTTCACTTCTTTGGAGAAGACCTGAAACCAGTCGTTTAGGTATAATCTTTTCCTCCAGGTTAGTCTTTGGGGGAGCGTGTGAGCAGTGACATTCATTCCCGTTTCCTTCTTTCTGTCTCACCACACGCCTGGACTGTGTCATTTACTAGAGCAGTCCCCGAAACACCACACGCTGACTCATCTTCTGTCTTTTCACACTGTGCCCTTACAGATTTATAAAATAAGATTAGTCTTGCAAGTAAAAACAAAACTAAACTACAAAGTGTAAACTGAGGTCTATAAAAATGATTCTCAGAGGAAATGAATGGCAACCTATTATTTGAAAATTTTTACTAGATAATAATCTATGCTGCCTTCCTCTACTCTGGGGAGAGTGAATGACCTATTAAGCACTTTGGGACATTTTATGAATTTATGATAGTATTTATAACCTATCATTGCCATAGCAGAAAGAGCATCTGTCTTTAAGTAGGGTCTGTGACATCTGTGACCCCTATAGATGGAAATGCTCTTTTAGACACAAAATCAGCACTGCCAAATAGGATATAATATGATCCACAAAAGTGAGCCGCATATGTGATTTAACATTTCCTCGTAGCTACATTAAAAAAATAACCACAGGACATTAATTTTAATAATGTTTTATTCACCCAGTATATAAAAATATTATCACTTCACCATGGGATCAATATGAACAATTATTAATGATGTATTTTACTTTTGTATTTTTGGTACTAAGTCTTCCAAGTCCAGTGTGTGTTTTATACTTAAAGCACATTTTAATTCATTCACTAAATTTTAAGTGGTTAAAGATAAATGGGGTTCTACCAAAACAGTAAAGTTTTGTTTAATGGAAAAATATTTCACAGCGTTTCCATTTGAAAGTAAATTTTATTTATTTTATTTTTATTTTTTCCTTTATGTATTTTTAAATTTCAGTATAGTTGATTTACAATGGTGTGTTAGTTTCAGGTGTACAGCAGAGTGATTCAGATATACTGATATATATAAATCTATTCTTTTTCAGATTCTTTTCCATTATGGTTTATCATAGGCTAGTTCCCTGTGCTCTACAGTAGGCCCTTGTTGGTTGAAAGTAAATGTTAAGTTGATTAAAATTAAGTAACATTAAAAATGAAGCTCTTCGGGACTTCCCTGGTGGCGCAGTGGTTAATAATCCTCCTACCAATATAGGGGACACGGGTTCGAGCCCTGGTCTGGGAAGATCCCACATGCCGTGGAGCAACTAAGCCCATGCGCCACAACTACTGAGCCTGTGCTCTAGAGCCCGCAAGCCACAACTACTGAGCCTGTGTGCCACAACTATTGAAGCCTGCGTGCCTAGAGCCCGTGCTCCGCAACAAGAGAAGCCACCACGATGAGAAGCCTGCGCACCACAACAAAGAGTAGCCCCCTCTCGCCGCAACTAGAGAAAGCCCGCACACAGCAACGAAGACCCAACACAGCCCAAAATTAAATAAATAAATAAATTTATTTAAAAAAAAAATTACGCTCTTCAAGAAAACAAGCTTATGGTTACCAAAGGGGAATGGAGTGGGAGGGATAAATTAGGAGTTTGGGATTAACATATACACACTACTATATATAAAATAGATAAATAACAAAGTCCTACTGTATAGCACAGGGAACTATGTTCAATATTTTGTGATAACGTATAAGGGAAAAGAATGAAGAAGAATTATATATTCACATGTATGTATATACACATATATGTGTATATATAAAACTGAATCACTTTGCTGTTTATCTGAAACTAATATAATATTGTAACCCAACTGTACTTCAATTAAAAAAAAAGAAGAAAAAAAAATTAAGCTCTTCATTTGTACAAGTGCTGAGTAGTTACACGTGGCTGGTGGCTACTGTATCAGCACAGGTATACAACAGTCTCATCATCATAGAGGCTTTATTGGACAGTACTGGTCTAAATCCTTAAATCCTTATATATCTTCCATTGCAGCAGATTGGACATACTTTTAATATTATTAACATTTACAGACAATCTTATGATAGCCTAAGCCTCATGAAATTGAACTGATGATTATGGTTTGTGATTACATTTGTAGTTTCATAATTCGTTCCCTGGGAGCTGGCCTCCCTTCGACTCCAAATATTTTAACTTCATTTAGTGGCCACAGGCTAACTTCCAGCAAAGATTGGCTCCGAAGGTGATGCATTTCTATGTGAAGTGCCTTATGGATTACAAAATCAATGAACCTCCTAGCTCTTTCTGCTCCCAAGGTCGCTGCTTCCGACTTGACAAGATACAGTGCAGCCCTTAAGATGCCCGTCTGGGTATTGTGTCATAAAATGACATTTGGGTGTGAATTATTAGAACAGAAAAGTTGAGAGGAGAACAGAAATAGTAGCAGGGTTTTAAGGTTAATTTTGAATCTAGGTAGATGAACTAACACTAATGAAAGGTTTCTTCCCCAAATATGAAACAGTCCCACCCCATACACAGGAGGACTAAGAAGTAATACAGAATAAGATAAAAAATAAGTCAAGAAGCATAAGTGAATATTGTTCCACTCTTTATTGAGGGGCTGACAGTTCATTGGGGCGTCCTTCAGCAGTTTGGGCGCATTGGAGCACGGCCCCCCATCTTAAACAAGATCAGGAAGGCACACAGGGAGGAGAGGGGTTTTATTTGGGGAAAGCAGTCCTGTCCTGGAAGAGGATGTTTGGGTCTGCTACCAAGGAGCGGGACCTGGGCAGTGAAGCCTCGACCCTTGACCCTGGTCTCTGCTGCCCTCTGCGCCCCACTGTGTGCCCATGTTGCTGGGAATTTCAGGGCTTGCATCTCCGGGTGACCCTGTAGAAGGTGGGTCCATTGTGGGTGGACACTGATTTTTTAGCTTCTCTTGGCTGAACGAGCTTTCTAAATCATATGCTCTGCATAGCCCGTGTGCCCCAGAACTGTGATCAGGTTTCAGGAAAGCCCTGGTTTCCCTCTGGGAACTCCTCCAGCCCTGTGCAATGCTGAAATGCATTTTTGACTTTGAGTCTGAGTCATTGAAAATGTACCTAAGCAACAGATGGTGGAAGCTCATTACTTCCTGCGTTTTGACTGAGTTTTGAACAGTCTTGAAGATCTTTATCTTCCCACCAAAGCTGTGGAGGTATGTGAATGCTGCGTAGGCATTTTAAAGAAGCCTTAAATTTTACTTAGAGGATTAGATGGGGGAGTTCTGATTCTTCTGCAAAAGGAACTTCCTCGGTTTCCCCTTTAATTCCTCCTCCTGTTTAAAGGATGCTGCAGAATGGAATGACTCTAGTAGAATTGGGCCCAAGTGGCTATGGCAGGGTGAGCTCACCGAATTCCCACGTTTTACTAGCTGGTGGTGATACTTCTGCTTGTCACTGCAGACCTGGCTTCTCCTGCTGAGGTTGATGATACAGAGTAGCCGTCCTTGGGTGTTCCACATGGTCTGGGGCTTAAGGGATACTGACGGCGTGCTCTCCTCTGGTTGCAGGTGGCTGTGTTACTGCAACGTGCCCCAGTTCTGTGACAGTCTGCCTCGGTACGAGACTGCCCAGGTGTTCGGGAGAACCTTGCTCCGCTCTGTCTTCACCGTGATGAGACGACAGCTCCTGGAACAGGCGAGGCAGGAAAAAGACAAACTGCCACTGGAGAAACGGACTCTAATCCTCACCCATTTCCCAAAGTAAGGGAGTGCTCTTGTGGGTCTTTGATGCAAGGGCTTAAGACTGATGGATACACAGCAAAGCCTGCCTCAGTGACACAATCAGGAGGGGTAGGAAAGAGGGACCCCATCTTTCTCAGCTCCCTCTGGGAGCCTCCATGGGTACTTTCCAGCCCATCTGAGATGAGCTTGACTCTGTACGACTGGTCCCTTAGCCTCACCTCATCCCACCTGAGTCTCATGGGGCGTGGGGGTGGGGGGGATGGGGGGGAATGCTTTGTTTTGTATATTCAGCTGCCAGGATGCTAGTGGGGGGTGGGAAAGGTGGTGCAGAAGCCATTTCCATCTTCCCAGAAGTGGTGCAGGAGAAGTCAGGTGGCTGTTTCTTCTGTCCCACGTCTCCAGCCATTTCCTTTTTTAAATTTTTTGGCCCACCATGCGGCATGTGGGATCTTAGTTCCCTGACCAGGGATTGAACCTGCGCCCCTTGCCTTGGAAGCACGGAGTCTTAACCACTGGACCTCCAGGGAAGTCCCATCCAGCCCTTGCTAAGATTGGCGGATCAGTCCCGTCTCAGCTAGAGTGAACTAGACCCCAAGAGCGGGGCCGGCCGGGAATAGAGAGGCCTCCTTCAGAATGATCCTTGTTCCTGTGTACTCAGTTTCTTGTGGAATGTGCATGTTCTTGTGCACCTTGCTTCTCACACCTGCCAGAACTCCAACACGTAAATAATCATTTAAATGTTTTTCAAATACATGCAGCGTGTCAAAGGGATAGGAAGTTGCAGTGCCACACCAATGGCCTTGGAAATGAATTTTCAGTGCGAAGAACCCAACATTTAAGCTAAGAGGCTGGGTGCTGGTGAGAGGCTGGGGGTGCAGGTGATGGCTTGCCATGGAGCAGTGACAGCAAGACAGGAAGGAGGCAGTTCATTCTGCCTGGAAGCACCGGTCTGCAGGGGTGGAAGGTACCATTTGAAAAGGCATTCTAGGTCTGATAGAGTTCTGCCATGGAGAACTGCGAGATAGCAGAGTTTCAGAGAGGAGCCATTATAGTCTTTGAGCAAAGATTGATGAAATCCTGTTTTATCTGAGAAACTGGATTTTTATTATTATTACTATTTCTGGTTTACCCAGTTTGTATCTCAGGAAAGATGATAGTTTTAATTTTTAAAAATAAGTGAGGCCCAGGGCTTCCCTGGTGGCGCAGTGGTTGAGAGTCCGCCTGCTGATGCAGGGACCACGGGTTCGTGCCCTGGTCCGGGAAGTCCCACATGCCACGGAGCGGCGGGGCCCGTGAGCCATGGCCGCTGAGCCTGTGCGTCCGGAGCCTGTGCTCCGCAATGGGAGAGGACACAACAGTGAGAGGCCCGTGTACGGCAAAAAAAAAAAAAAAAAAAAAGTGAGGCCCAAAACAAACAACAGCAAAAATGGTTTTCTGATGAAAATGGACTGAACAATTTTTTTTTTTTTTTTTTTTTGCAGTTTAACACGAATCTCAAACATTAGGTAGAGGATAATTCTAATGAGCTTTAGCTGAACGTCCAATATTTGAACATAAGTCCTAGCCACCTGATTTTCAGTATTTCCTGAAGGCAACCAGCACACGAGACTGAGGCAGGACATGGACCCTTTGGTATCCTCCAGGGAGGAAGGTTCAGAAGCACTTAAACTGCAGTTTGAATGTTGCCCCTCAATGGGTAATGAACTCTGGGCAAGCTCATGTATTTCAGTGGCTGCCTTTTAACTGTTCTAAGCTTCTTTCCATAGAGATTAAAGCAGTTTTCTTATTTCTCTATTACATTTGCCACATAAGTAGCATTTCATGCGTTCAGATTATAGTAGTCGTTCCGTCTCTAAGCCAAGGGACAAAGAGGACCCCTCTCCCCTCCCCCCTCACACCTTTTGCGGTGCTTAAAGAGAAATTTTAATTACCTTGCATAGTAGCAATTTTTTCTCCCCCATAGCAAACTCAGTTTGCTTCTTGCAGGTACTTGCTAATTATAGTGTTATGTTCGTTCAGCCCATAGTTCTGCCATGCTTATGCTGTTCCGCTGAGAAATCAGTGTTGCTTTCTTTTTACCTCTGTTCCTAATGGTAGGGTAAAAGCACCACCCACTTCTCCTTTTAAATCCCTTTTCATTGAATCTGACAACATTTGAGGCTGTTAGGGATTTGTACCTGCAGGTTTGGCGGCAGAATCTCATACCGAAGCCGGAGGTGCCATTTGCATCTTGGGCACCAGCTCAAGGGGAGGGCTGCAGACTGCTTCTCACACCTGGTGAGGTCGCCGTGCTTCTCAGATGCATCTTCAGAGCTTACATCTTTATCTTCCTGCCCTTCATATGTTGCCGCTTCTTCTGCTTGGCTTTAACGTGTGCCTTTCCCCGACGCCACCCCCATCCACCTATTTACATGGTGGTTTTTAAAAACTTCAGTATCTGCATTTCATTCTAAAAGTGATAAATGGACATGTTGATGAAAATTTGATGCACAGGGAACAAAGAAGCAAAAGACCACTATAACCCTACCACTGTGATATACTTTTTGTGCTTTTAGATATTTCCGTTTCTTCTCCGTGTACTGCGTTCTTTTATTCTACATATAATTTTGTATCCTCTGTATATAAAACAAGAGTTTTCTCATAGCATTAGATGAGCCTGTTCTTTATTTTATTGAAATAACTAAATATATGTATGTGTATATATATATAATATAACACACACATGATTATTTTCCTAAATTATTAATGGCATTCTTCTTTGGTGAGTCTCTTTAGGGCTTTGTGAAGTGTTCCCATTATATAATTACTGATAAAGAAGGAGCCTGGAAAAGGAAAGGAAATTTACTTCTGTGATAAAGGGCAGTTGGGGAAATCTTGAGGGCTGTGTGAGGTGAAGGCAGAATCTGCTTAGCAAAAGGGGGAAATGCATCGAGAACCTTCCGTCTTGTCAGCAAGGTCAGAATGTGACCTTAGTAAGGATTTTACCTCCTGTTGCTGTCAGTCTTTCTGTGTTAGATAAGAAACATACTAAAGTGTTTTAAAGCATAAGTTAATGGTGGCTTGCTTGGCAAAAGGCGACTCATGTCGTTTCTGTAAACCATGAATTACACAACTGAGTGCAGGTAGATGTTCACGCAAATGGTACCTTATTCTTAAATCTTCTGAGTATGAACAGCAAGTCAGAAGACCCTCAGGACCTTTCCCCACCTGTCTTCACTTCCAAAAACACAACCTCTCCCACCCCGAGACCTTCTAAAGTCTTGCCGGATTTGATTAATGGGAAGACTAGTGGCACTTTCAGTAATTGTGATGATGTTGATGATGATGTTAATGTAGGTCCTTGATCAGTTGTCCATACTTGGTCTGTTTCTCAGTTCAAGTTTTAACGTAACTTGACACCTTTATAAAGGTAACATAACACATGGGCTATACATTATCATAGCTTTAGGGGTGGGGGCAGGTCCCCCAAAGCAAATCCATTTATAAAGACTGTAAGTAGTCTTACGTATGTCTTGTTGCCAAATGGATTAGGGAAAATACTTTTTTTAAGGGCTTTTGGATTTCAAAATTTCAGAGACAGGATAGTAGACATATATACTAGCTAACCTTTATTACATCATTGCAGTGTAAACTTCTTGAGGGCAAGACGAGGTTGTGTTCCCTCTACCCTCCAGCACCTGGCATGTGGTGGGCATTCAGTGTTTGTTGAGTGAATGAATGAGCACTTCCTAAGGGGCCATCACCATTTGAAGCATGACATTAAGTGTGCTCCTCACTACCATCTTCTGCAGGAGTTACTGTTGATATTTCCATTTTATAAAAGTGGAACCAAGGAAGAGGAAAGTTAAGAACTTGTTCCAAGGTCACACAAATAATAAGTGGTGAGCTTGGTAATTGGATTTTAGAACCCAAGCTCTTAGTCATTATTCTGTACCCCTCCATGAGAATTAATGTGCCTTCAAAAGAGGCTTTCAGGAAGACATTCCAGTACTAGAAGTATAGATTTGTGTTGGTATTTTCATCATAGTTCTTCTATTTTGGGGCACATAAGAACTGTCCAAGGTACTTATCAAAAATCAGTTGCCCAGACCATTCTCCCAGACTCCGATTCAGTAAGCTTCGGTGGGGTTTGGGTATCTATACTCTTACCAAGGTATTCGGTTGATTTCTGTGGGCCCCCAAAACTTGAGATCTGTTTGTTTATAACACGACAGGAAATATAACGTAGTAATTAATCACACGTTCTGATCTTGGCCCTGCAATTTACTGGTTGTGGGACTTTGTACCAGTTATTGAGCCTCTCTGTGCCCTAAGTTTTTCCATCTGTAAAGTGGGTACAATAATGGATCCTATCTCATAGGGTTGTTAGGAAGATCAAATGAGTTAATATACACCAACTACTTAGAGCAGTGTCTATCCTATAGTAAGAGCTATGTATGTGTGTGATAAATAAAAATAAAATACGTAACTCGTTGGGTTGATGTGAAGATTCAATAAGAAGTTCTTACCCAGAGAAAACCATAATTCAAAAAGACACATGCACCCCAATGTTCATAGCAGTACTGTTTACAATAGCCAGGACATGGAAGCAACCTAAATGTCCATCAACAGAGGAATGGATAAAGGAGATGTGGTACATATATCCAATGGAATATTACTCAGCCATAAAAAGGAACGAAATTGGGTCATTTGTAGAGTCATGGATGGACCTACAGAGTGTCATACTGAGTGAAGTAAGTCAGAAAGAGAAAAACAAAATACTGTGTATTAACGCATATATGTGGAATCTAGAAAAATGGTATAGATGATCTTATTTGCAAAGCAGAAATAGAGACACAGAAGTAGAGAACAAATGTATGGATACCAAGGGGGAAAAGGGGGGCTGGTGGGAGGAATTGGGAGATTGGGATTGACACATATACACTATTGATATTATGTATAAAATAGGTAACTAATGAGAACATACTGTGTAGCACAGGGAACTCTATTTAATGCACTGTGGTGACCTAAATGGGAAGGAAATCCAAAAAAGAGGGGATATATGTATATGTATAGCTGATTCATTTTGCTGTACAGTAGAAACTAACATAACATTGTAAAGCAACTATACTCCGATAAAGATTAATTAAAAAAAAAAAAAGTTCTTAGGACAGTGCAGGCACATGGCAAGGATTCCGTAAATACTATAGCGGCTTTTGTGATGGAAATGACAGTGACAGTGACCGCTCTGTGGAGGGCTGGAATCTGGTTCTGAGATTCCCTGAGGGTGGCTGCGTGGAATCCATTTCCACTGATGTAATGCTCTGTGTAGTCTAGCTCGTATCTATTTATGCAGAGCCCAAAGAGAATACATCTGTAGAAATGCATTCTGTTATTAGAATATACCAGGGCTGCCCAACTAAATCATCACTTGAGTCATAATTGACTAGCATATTTCTTTTTTTTTTTTTTTTTTTTTTGCGGTACACAGGCCTTTCACTGTTGTGGCCTCTCCTGTTGCGGAGCACAGGCTCTGGACACGCAGGCTCAGTGGCCATGGCTCACGGGCCCAGCTGCTCCGCGGCATGTGGGATCCTCCCGGACCGGGGCACGAACCCATGTCCCCTGCATTGGCAGGCGGACTCTCAACCACTGCACCACCAGGGAAGCCCCTTGACTAGCATATTTCTAAATTGAAGATGGGATGCTGGTGTTCATGTGATTGCCGTGGGTGGTCAGGGCTTTTGTCCCTCTAGTAATGCATTAGTTTTGACCTCATGCTTGCCTTTACTCTTGTGCCTAGGTTTCTGTCCATGTTAGAAGAAGAAGTTTATAGTCAAAACTCTCCCATCTGGGATCAGGATTTTCTCTCAGCTTCTTCCAGAACCAGCCAGCTAGGAATCCAAACAGGTAAAAAAAATATTTTTTTTTGCATAAATCAAAAAACAGCCAGGAAGTGTTCGTTACAGTTCACTCTGCATTTATTTGTGTTTTTCATCAAGAATTGAAGACTAGCACCAGCAAAAAAAAAGTAAAAGCTCTGGCAAATCTTGCGTCTACATCTCTGTTGGTGAGGAGAGCAGGTGCAAACCAAACAGTTAAAATAACAACAGCTGCTGTGCCTGCTATGGGAGTTTGCTCAGCCTGCGCCCCACAGCTGTACGGGAGGTTTAAACCCAGGCGGCTCAGGTCTGCAGTCAATGCTGGATCTTTTTGAAGACACTTACAGTCTCGGTCAATGGCCACATATGCCCAGGAATCATGTCTCCGTCTGGTTTCTGAATCTGTGGGGTCTGGTTTGGGCATCAAGTTGCTCTCATGGATAATGGTAGGATGGTGAGTCTCAGGACGTGAAGTCGGGTCAGGGCGTCAGCTGGCATTGCCTCGGGTCAGCCAGTGGCCTCAGCGAGCATTTTGTGAGGAAGGAAGATGTGTAACTTCTGGAGTCACACTGACCCTAGAAAGAGGGTCTGAATTCCTGCCTTGGATGCTCGGAAAATTTGGAGAAGTTTGGCAAGAGATGCCAAAGCAGTAATTTGTATGTGGCCTTGGGGAAAGATAGAATGCAGAATTTTGATGTCGAGTTTTTAGTAGATCTAGTTCAATGTGTCATACGGGGGCTCTTAAGTATTGCCTCCAGCAAAGGGTAATTTTATTCTCGCCATTCCCCCACCCCCCAATTTTAAAAATTGAATACATACAGTGAAAGGCAACCTTTTTAGTATGTGGTTCTGTGAATGTTGGCAAACACACATAGTTAGTTGTGTAACTACCACTACCATCAGAATATAGAAAAAAAAATATATAGGACAACTGCATCACCCCAGAAAATTCCCTTGTACCCCTTCTGTAGTCCATTCGGTGCTCTAACCCCCAGCTTCGGCAACCACTGATTCGTTTTTTGTCCCTGTAGTTTTGCCTTTTCTAGAATGCCGTATGAGTGGAATCCTAGCGTTCTGACTGGCTTCTTTCACTCAGCATACTGCATTTGAGAAGGTGATTAAAACATTTTTTTTTCATCTAGACCCCAAGTTTGGATGCATATAATTAAATCCTTCCAAGCAGAGTACTAAGGGAATGAGGTATTTTGGTTTGGATCAAACCATCTTTGCTTGGCTTCTTGTTACCAGAAACATCTTTTGTGCTGTTTTTTCACCTTAGGTCATAGAATATAATTTCATGTTTCTCTGGTTCAAAACCTGTAGCGCTCTGGGGCTTTTCTGTGCATGGACAGAACTCCAGACCTGAGCGTCAGCATTTCCTGGACATGCTCTGTGTAGCACCTGGGCATGTGTTCTGTTTTTCTCTCTCTGTCCCCATGTTGTTCACTTCGTCTCTATCTTTATCTTACCTAACTTTCAAATGGCATCTCTCCCACAAACTCTTTCCTAATTCTCCCCATGCCTTCTAGTAAGGGCTGGATCTCCTTTCTTCCGAATGTTCGTGGAAGCTTGATAATGTCCTATCGCCGGTTGTTTAACTTGGCTGCACTGTGGCATCACCCATGTGATGTAAAATACTACTGGTTTCGAATAGTGTTATTTATTTATGGTATGATTAATTATAGAACTTTATTAATTTGGGATGCTGTCAAGGAAGGGAAGAAAATATATTAAAAATTCAGAAGAATAAAACAAAAAGTTTAGAAACCACCTAAATTTATAGCCTGACTCTTAGTGACTCAGTAAAATATGCCATATAGAGATTCTTGTTTCAATAAATAGTTAAGAATTGCTTCTATCAGTTTTTGCCAGTAGATGCTTCTGTATGTTTGAAAATAATTTCCTTCTTTCCCACAATTATCTCCTGATTTTCTACAATATTTATGGCACTGGTTTAGATACTGAGAATAGCTATAAATAAAACAAAATGATTTATTTTAAGTAAAAAAAAAAAAAAAATACTACTGATCTCTGAGGCCCGTCCCAAGAGGGTGTGATGCAACTGGCCAAGGGCACGGCCTGGACGTGGCCAAGGACGTGGCCTGGACCTCGAGACTTTAAAAACTCCTCAGGTGACCTGATGTGCAGCAGTCTGAGTCACACAGCACTCACCTCATGCTCCCCTCGCCCCCTTTTCTCTGTACGTCTCTGTCTCCTATGAGTGTGACTGCTGCATGGTCAGAGACCCAGTTTTGCCATGAGAATAGCTGATACTTCCAGTAAGTGCTTGCCCTGAGGTTTGCTTCCTGTCTTTGAGCCTTAGCACAAACCATGAGAAGTTGGTGTGATTATCCCCTTTCTGTGGATGAGAAATGAGAGCTCAGAGAGGAGCAACCAGTTGCCCAAAAGCAGAGCTCGTGAGTGATGGGACTGGGCTTCACACTGGGTCTAATTCCTGTCCCTTGCCCTGTGTTAAGAGCCAGAGCTCTAACCGCTGCTCTGCACGGCCCCAGTGTGCTTTGCAAATGTGCAGGCGAGCGCATGTGGAAGGGACGAGTGAAGAACGTGGGCCGGGGACACCAGAGCTATTTGTCAGGGTCATCTTAGTTCTTTTCTGGAGGGACTTCTGGAGAGGATTCCTCTCTTGGTGAAGACTTCCCTTGACCCTCACCTGCTCAAGATGCCTCCCAGTCTGTCCCACTTCCATTGTGTTGTCTGTCATCACACAAGATGGAGAAGGCGGGACGTCTCTGACCCTCTGGGAATTTCAGATTCATCTCTGTGTCTCAGGTTGTCACCCAGTTCAGCTGGATTGTCAGTATTACCTGCTGCCGTCGGAAGCAGGCTGTCTTCTCCTGTTCTGCTGTAATTGCAGTGTGTTCTCTGGGGCAAAAGAAAAGTGTAATCACCTACTTAATTGGCATGTCTGCACATCTATGCAACTGTGATAAATGACATTCATAATGATGGCTCTGAACTTTTGCAAGGTACTCAGATGTCTTCTGAATCACCAGAGCTTCCCCTTTGTGTAGAATCGCTCCAGTGTACTTAGAAATTCAGAAGGCTTGTTTGCTGGGAGGAGAGCCATACAGCCTGGTGCTTTAGTATATTCTGATCCCCCGTTTTTTTCCTTTTCTTCTAGGGGTGGTGGTTTCCTCACCTATGTTTTATTTTAAAAAAATGTTTATCGTAATGACCTATATGGGAAAAGGATCTAAAAAAGAGTGGGGATATGTAGATGTATAACTGATTCACTTTGCTGTACACCTGAAACTAACACAACATTGTAAATCAGTATATTCTGATTCTTTACATACCAATTGCTGTTCAGTTAGGATTGCTATGGGTCCATTGTCTCTCCGTGGCTCGGTTTACTTACTCCATCACTCTTGGCTACGGGGAAAGTCCCCCGTAAACCACACTGTGGCTGCCTTGACACCAAGATGGATGTGCTCTCTGGGCATCTGTCTGCACTGAGAATGTCCGTGTCCCTCATCAGTCTCGTCTCATCAGCTACGGATCAGCAATCACACTAGCAGACAACGTCGTACTTCCTATGATGGCTTTTTTGAAAAAAGGCAAAACAAAAAGGTTTTGTTTGGAAATACTCTCGAACTTACAGAAAAGTTACGAAACTAGGACAAAGCAGTCCTGTGTGCTGTATGTTCTTTGTTTAATTGTTAACATTTGCCATACTTGCTTTATCATTTCTCCTGTTTCTCTGTCTCTGCCTCGCCCCATAAATATGTGTGCATATATGTATGTTTTGTGTCTTCTAAACTATTTGAAAGTTACAAACGTCATGCCCCTTTACTGACTTCAGTGGGTATCTATCTCTTAAGAGCAAGGACGTTTTCTTATTTAACCGCAGTATAGTTATCAAAGTAAGGGATTTTAACCTTGATGCAATATTATTATCTAATCTATGTGCTATTTTCCATTTTGCCCCTCATCTCAGTGATGTGGTTTATGGCAATTTTTGTGTCACATCGCGAGGCACGTAACGTTGACCTCTCCCATTATTGCTGGTGTGCAGTTTGATCACTGGCTTAGGGTGGGCTTTATGAGGTTTCTCCACTGTAGTGTTACCATTTCTCCTTTTGTAATAAAAAGAACAGAAGTACTTTTGTGGTGAGATACTTTGAGACTATCCTGTCTTTATCAAAATTATAGTCATTGGGACTTCCCTGGTGGTGCAGTGGTTAAGAATCCCCTGCCAATGCGGGGAACGCGGGTTTGAGCCCTGGTCGGGGAAGATCCCACATGCCGTGGAGCAACTAAGCCCGTGCACCACAACTACTGAGCCTGTGCTCTGGAGCCCGCGAGCCACAACTACTGAGCCCACGTGCCACAACTACTGAAGCCCGCGCACCTAGAGCCCATGCTGCACAACAAGAGAAGCCACCGCAATGAGAAGCCCATGCACTGCAACGAAGAGTAGCCCCCACTTGCCACAACTAGAGAAAGCCCGAGCGCAGCAACGAAGACCCAGCGCAGCCAAAAATAAATAAAAATAAATATTAAAAAAATTATATTCACAGGATTTAGACTGTACAGATGATTCTTCCCTGAATCAATTATTATATACTGGCTGCTTCCCCCAGCCCCTGCCAACTTCCATCATTCCCTTATTTGTTGGCATTCTCCTGTACGAAGAGTTTCACCTTCTCCCCACTTATTTATTTATGATTTTATCAATTTGGACTCGGATATCTTTATTCTATCCGATGGGTTATAATCCAACCCTGTCTTTCTTACCATGCTCACATCGACCCCATAGTTTTTATTTTAAAGATGACTTCTTTGGGGTGATGGGCAGGAATGGGATGGTGTCATGTGCACTTGGTTCCTTGTTGCCTAAGAAAGAAGTCATTTAATACCTTCTTTTCCTTTTCCTGGGGGCAGTTATCAATCCACCTCCTGTGGCCGGGACAGTTACCTTCAATTCAAACTCAGCTTCCCTTGAGCAACAGAATGGAGGGAGCAACAGTCCTTCCTGTAAAGGTGCTTCGGGGCTTGAGGCAAACCCAGGTAAGCTCTTTGAGGGCATCATAGAGGACTGCGATTTGCCCTAGAAGCTTTATTATCTGACGAGTGCCAAAAGTAGACTTCGAACAGATTGTACATGTCCAGGATCTCAATGGTTGGAACTCACTTTGAGCTGTATTGGTTAGTTATTGCTGTGTAACAAACCCACTCAAAATTCAGAGTCTTTAAACTGCAATCTTTTATTATCATAGCTCACTCATCCTGTGTGTTGCCTGGGAGGTGGCTAATCTCGGCTAGTCTCCTTCAGGCTGGGCTTGCATATTTCTCATCCTCCTTCTAGGACCATTGGGTTTCTTCACCTTCCCTTGGGGCAGAATATGTTCCTATTATGGTGGCAGAAGCAGCAGAAAGCAAGAAGAAATACACTTTCTAGAAGCCTAAGCTTGGAACTGGTACCCCATCACACCTGCCTCATTTTGTCATCTAAAGCTAATCATATGGTCAAACTCAAGAGTAAAGGGGTGGGGAAATGTACCCTACTCCTTTTATAGGAAGAACTGCAAAATCACATGGCAGAGCATGGATACAGGAGGGGAAAGAATTTGGCCTTGAATGTAATCTGCCATGTGGGCAAAAACATCTCTTAATCCTAAAGGCATTTCACAGTTACAGGATGTTTTGAAGGTTGCATTTCTGTCCACAGGCTTGACCTCAGACAAATCTTGGGCATGACCAAAGTTTGACGTTAAAGAAATGACATAAAAGGGGGAGAGAAGAGGATTTTGAGTGAAGTACTAAGCATTTAGCATTGGTGCCACCATTGTCTCTCCCACGTCCAAGGGAGACATCACTAATTAATCTGGAAACTCTTTGCCAGTGAACTTGGATGCAGCCTAAGATGCTTTCTTATCACATCACTATTAGCAATCTATCAAGTTTGGGGCATATTGGGTATAAGCCTCAGCTCCAAAATAAATAGTTCACAATGTTAATCTTGGGGAATCTTGGAATTTGAAGGCTTCTTGGTCAAATGACTGAAAATATTCTCACTCACCTCCAATCACAACAAGTAAAAAGTTATGAAAACAGGAACTCAACCAGAACTGTTTAGTAAGTAACATATAATATGTGGAGAAGCATCTTGTATAGACGAGATACTTGACATTGCTGTGCTCCTTTTTAGCTAAAGTTGACGGGAATGCTATATGGAACGTGCTTAGTGGGATTCTCACCTGAGGAATAAATTAGATTTGAACATCTAAAAGTTAAAAAAATTTAATTGTAAAAATAAATGCATTATGACAGAAGGAAAAAAAAGAAAGAAAGAAAAACCAAACATGATAACAGAAGGGACAGAAAGCCACCATGTAATCTAAGGAGGAAGGTGGGAGAGAGTTCTCCTTGCCTTCGCCTGGCCTTTCCCAGCATGTAACATGTTGAGAGTATACCTACTTCAAAGGCCAGTGGCCCTACTCACTTTGTGAGGCATCATTTTAAGGCAAAAAAGCATTGTGAGAGATAGTGAGGGTCATTTTGTGATGAAAAAATTAAATTCACCAGGAAAATAAAACAGTTCATGGGCTTCCCTGGTGGTTGAGAGTCCGCCTGCCGATGCAGGGGACACGGGTTTGTGCCCCGGTCCGGGAAGATCCCACATGCCACGGAGCGGCTGGGCCCGTGAGCCATGGCCGCTGAGCCTGCGTGTCCGGAGCCTGTGCTCCGCAACGGGAGAGGCCACAGCAGTGAGAGGCCCGTGTACCGCAAAAATAAAACAACAACAACAACAACAAAAAAAACCAGTTCATGAGTATATTTCAAATATATAGACATATATACATGACATGCATATGACCACGTATATCTATACATACATACATGCAAACATATATGAAGAGGGAGAATTAACGGAACTGCAAAGAGAAATAATCACTTCAAACCAACCAACAGTTGAAGTCTGGAAGAAACATCTCTGATTCATTCATAGATCAAGCAGACAAAACTGTCAGTAAGGACAGAAGCCCTGCAAACACGATCAACAAGATTAATCTAACATATGTGTAGAGAGCACTCAAAATCGGAAAAATGCACATTCTTTCCAAGAAGACACTTAATCTACAAATAATTGGTCAAGTCTTAGTCCATAAAGCAAGTTTCGAAAAATTTTGACCTTTGGTATCATATGGACCATGTTCTCTGACCACAAAGTGATAACTAGACTCACCCCTTAATATGCAAATGAAGAGACACATGCTTTAATAACTCATATATCAAGTTAAAAATTATCATGGAAAATAGAAACTATTTAGAATAGATCTACGGTTGGCAGTTACTGTGAGACCTCCTCCCTTCTCTCTCCTGCCTTCCACTGTGCCCCTCCCCTGGTACATGGAGGGTTGACGTCCACACCTGTCAGTGTTATTAGAAAATTAGTTGGATTGGTTGGCATGTGCTTTGTGGTCAAAATAACCCATCGTTTACCCTTTTATTTTGATCTTCAAGGAGAAAAGAGGAAAATGAATGACTCTCATGTTTTGGAGGAGGCCAAGAAACCCCGAGTGATGGGCGATATTCCACTGGAATTAATCCACGAGGTCATGTCCACCATCACGGACCCTGCAGCGATGCTTGGGCCAGAGGTCAGCAGGGTGAACCTAGGTAGCCAGCTGGTGGACCCCTTCTACTCTCCGGGCCACTCCAGCTGTTGGGAATGGGGATGGTATTGCCAAGAGAGAGCATGTCACGCTACCCTGGTTTGCATTTTGCCTGGTGGTCAGGGTCGGAAAGGCAAGAAAAGCTGATGGAGAGCTGATTCCCCTTGATGACTGTCAGATCACGGGAAAACACAATCTTACGCAGTTGAAGGCATTTCTCCTTCAACTTTTTATCTTGAAAAATTTAAACCCTCATAAATGTTGCAAAAAACTCCATGATAAAGATCCAGAGACTCTTTATTTAGATTCACCAATTGTTAACATGCCTCATTTACTTTCCCTCTGTCGTGCTTTCTATCCTGTGAAGCATTAGGAACCATTTCAGAATTCAATACAGATGTCATAACACTTCACCCCTAACTATATTTGCATGTATCTCCTAAGACTGAGACTGTTCATTCACATTACCTCAATGCAGTTATCACCTCCAGCAAATTTAGCTAGGTTACAATATTATCTAACGTATGGGTTGGCAGTCTACAGCCTGCGGGCCAAATCCAACCCACTTGCTGGTTTTGTAAATAAAGTTTAATTGAAGTGTATTGTCTGTGTCTGCCTTGCATTACAAAAGCAGATCTGAATTATTAAGATAGGGGAAGACTGACTGCAAAGCCTAAGATAGTTGTCCCCTGGCCCTTTATAGAAAAGTTTGCTTAGACAAAGTTATATTAGACCGTTGGCCTAATATACAGCCCATATCCAAATTTCCTGTATATCCAAATTCTGTCCATTATAACATTTGCTGCTGTTGTTGGAAGATCAGTCAGGGATCACGCACTGCATTTAGTTCTTATCTCTTCACCTCTTTTTTTTTTTTTTTTTTTGGTCACGCTGTGTGGCTTCCGGGATCTTAGTTCCCTGACCAGGGATTGAACCTGTGCCCCCAGCAGTGGAAGCATGGAGTCTTAACCACCAGACCACCAGGGACTTCCCCTCTTCACCTCTTTAGTTCTAGAACAGTTCCCCAGCCCTCTTTTGGTCTTTTGTGGCAGCACTGTTGTTGCAGAGTCCTGGTCACTGGTTTTGCATAATGTCCCTCTACCTGGATTTGTCTGTTTACCCGTGATTAGATTCAAGTAAAGCAATTCTGGTAAAAGTACTGCTGTCAGTCTCATTGTGTCCTATCCAGGGGCAAAGCAGTTTAAGACGTTTCTGATAGCTTCCAGAAAATGAAGAAATGCCTCGGAGATTATTTTGCAAAACATCTTTAAAAATTTTTTTACTATGGCTCTGCTAGATCAAAATATCCATTTTTAATGTGTCATGTTTCCTTAGAGGTTTATTTCATGGTAGTGAGATAATTCAGAGAACCAGAATGTTGTTAAGAGAGAGATCTTCTTATAAAATTGTTCTTTCCATTTCCTTCTAGATATCTAGACCTGGGGACTTATGACTGTAGTACCTTTTGTATACTTGTCTTCTGGGGATTTAGTAACTTCATGGATTAGTCTAGCTTAGTTTTTTTTCAACTATAAAATGTGGATGTAGTCACACATTTCAGGATGTGTTGGGTGGCTTTAGTAGTGTCCTGGAGTTGACTTGTACTGGTGTGCGCAAGGCAACTGTTAACATTTTCAGGAATTTTGTGTGCTGGTTGTTAAATACGTTGGTAGCTTGAAACAGATGACAGTGGCATCCGGGCACCTGGGCAATACCATAGACCAGTGAAATGAGCATATGCCGCCAATGGGCTTTTCTCCCATGGGGAGCTGTTGTTTGAACACTGACCTGCACCCCACTGAGTGCTGGCACAAGGTTGTGCTGTGAGCTGTGGTTGAGCGTGGTCAATGGAGACTCCCGTGCAAAGAAAACCATCTTCCAAGAAGAGGTGCTGACAGTATAAATAAGACTGCCACTATTGGGCCTGTACTGGGATCTGTCATCCCGAGGGTGCTATAATGCTCAGCCAGATGGAGTTCCTAAAAACCAGGGACTGGCAAACTGTAGCCCTCAGGCCAGATCCAGTCTGCCTTCCCCCCTCTTAAGTAAAGTTCTATTGGAATTCTGCTTCACCCAGTCATTTATGTGTTGTCTGCAGCAGCTTTCGCCCTACAACAGTGTTGGCCAGTTGCCACAGAGGCCTTATGACTTGCAGATCTAAAATATGAGCTCCCTGGTGGCCTTTTACAGAAAGTTTGGGGACTCCTGATCTACACCAAACCTCCGTGTACACGTAGAATACTCTGGTCCCTCCAGATGTTCTACCTACCTATTTTGTTTTCATAACTTGTGTGTGTTGGTTGGGACCCTGAAAATCCACAAATGTGTGTCTTATGAGAACACAGAAGAGAGGCATTGCTATGTCCTATCCCTCCTGTCTTAAGAGAAGAGCTCTCTGTGTAATGTTTTCCTGTCTCCTACGTCCCAGACCAATTTTTTGTCAGCACACTCAGCCAGAGACGAAGCGGCAAGGCTGGAGGAGCGCAGGGGCGTGATTGAATTTCACGTCGTGGGCAATTCCCTGAACCAGAAGCCCAACAAGAAGATACTGATTTGGCTGGTGGGGCTGCAGAATGTGTTTTCCCATCAGCTGCCCCGGATGCCAAAGGAGTACATCACACGGCTTGTCTTTGACCCGTAAGTTGTGCTCTGCTCTTTCTTCTCCCTTTTTTCCCTCTTCTTTCTTTCTTTTTTTTAAAATTTTTTGGCCACGCCACATGGCACATGCGATCTTTGTTCCCCGACCAGGGATTGAACCTGTGCCCCTTGCAGTGGAAGCACCGAGTCTGAACCATTGGATCACCAGGGGTCACCTGTCCCCTTTTTTCCCTTTTAAATGAAAGAGGAACTACTCAGATAACTGTAGTCACCCACCGAGTCCTGCTGCCTCTCGTCACACTGTGGATACAGAGTGGCATCACGATAATTGCCATGGCTAAAGGCATTAAGATTAATTTTTCAACAGTTCGTCAATTTTTTGTTAATGAGGCTTTATATTTTAAGTTGCTGGTGACCATCCTGTGCGTCATTCATTATAGCAATGAAGGAATATATAAACACTAAGAAGGCGTCCCACTTTTTTCACAGTCAAAATATTCTTGATTTTGGTATCTTAACTAGGTACCATTGTTGCCAGGGTCTGTAAGCCCTGAGAAGATTACTGGGGTATTAGACAGATTAACTTTGACAATCCATTACATTAAAAAATAATAATAATAAAGCAAAAAACAAAAAGTAAACTTCCCTACTTGAATGTATTTTAACACACGGAACCCGGTAGCCTGTGTGCATTGTGATCCATGCATGGGACTATTCAGAGTGACGTTTTAGACAGAAGGCCTGATAGGATTCTGGAATGCAGGTTTTAGCAAATTGTACCTGTGGATTTGGTTTTCTTTTCACGTTGTTTCCGTGCTGTTTTTGAGTGAGACTAAACTCTTCAGAAACACATACCATGTTTGTCCCTGCCTTTGTGTTCTCCCTCTGGACTCCCACTGTGGGTCCGTGGGCATCAGGGGTGGCCCTGTTGCAGCACCAGTCAGCACCTCCCCACACGCTCTGTTCTTTTTTTTTTTTTGCGGTACGCGGGCCTCTCACTGCCGCGGCCTCTCCCGTTGCGGAGCACAGGCTCTGGACGCGCAGGCCCAGCGGCCATGGCTCACGGGCCCAGCCGCTCCACGGCATGTGGGATCTTCCCGGACCAGGGCACAAACCCGTGTCCCCTGCATCTGCAGGCGGACTCCCAACCACTGCGCCACCAGGGAAGACCCGCTCTGTTCTTTATTTGTAACCTCAGAGCCTCCTTAGGTGGCTGGCCTTTGTCCCCATGGAAGCTCTGGTGCCATCTCCGGCAGGCAAGCTTGCTCTAAAAGTCCACAGTAAAGAATGGTCTGGCGAGATGGAGGAGGTTTCCGTGGAAAAATCAAGAAGAAACAACCCCCTGCTTTTTCTGGCTGGTTCATGAGGAACACCCCAAACAGTATATTTGTATAACCAAGAGAAGTAAAACTTTGACATAATCTTATTCTTTCAGGAAACACAAAACCCTTGCTTTAATTAAAGACGGCCGTGTTATTGGTGGTATCTGTTTCCGAATGTTCCCATCCCAAGGATTCACAGAGATTGTTTTCTGCGCTGTAACCTCCAATGAGCAAGTCAAGGTAAGCGTGACCCAGGAGCATCCTCTCACTGCGTGTGTGTGTGTGTGTGTGTGTGTGTGTGTGTGTAGCGTACACGCTTCCTTGTATCCACAGTCAGGCTCTACCGGGCTTTGTTGGACCTGAGCGCAGGGTCGGGGACACCACACAGCCCCTGGTGCAACTCAGGCAAAGTTTACAGCAAGTAAAGAGATGTTTGAAAACACGTCTCAGTGTTACTGATCATTTCCACGTGCAGACATGTCTACACACACCTGGGGACAGTGCACCACCAGAAGGGGTGTGGTGCGATGTGGATTAGGGAGATGATTTAGGTGGCTCACACCTCAGAAAGATTTCTTATGACCTTATGCCTAATGGGGGACAAGGACTAAAGAAATTCTGTCGGGGAAGTCATGACATTTGAATAAATTTATTACTGAGTTTCAGAAATATTCATGCAGGTTTGGAATGTGGGTCTTTCTGGAGTGTGTGTGTGTGTGTGTGTGTGTGTGTGTGTGTGTGGCTGATTTGCCTTCCCGCTTGTACTTGGCATGGGTCCCTTCCTCCCCAGGAGCCAGACTGTCTTATTGATAGTGTGCTTGGCATTGCAGTCTGACTGGAATAAATCAGATTCTCAATTGTCAGAAAGATTTAGATTGTGTTGTGTCGTCCTCTGCTGCTTTTGTGAAAGTGGAACCAGAAATGTGTCTTCAGGCTATAATTCATTTGGTACTTCGGGAGCCCTAAAATCATGCAAACATACGGCAATTGGTGCAAAGATAAGTAGCTCAGGATTTGATGGCTGCTGAGGAAAATTATTGGCAGGTCTAAGGCAACGTTGTCCAGTGATATATAATGCAATGGGCAAATGTGAGCCATGTATGTGATTTTGAATTTTCTAGTAGCTACATTAAAAGAAAAAAAGAAAATAGGCAAAAATAATTCTAAAAAAATTACACTTTATTTTACTCAGTACATCCAAAGTGTTGTCATTGTGACAGGTACTCAGCATCCAAGAATTATTGAGACATTTTGCATTCTTTGATTTGTACTAAGTCTCAGAAATGAAGAGTGTATTCTGCACTCACACCTGTGTCAGTTTGGACTAGCCACGTTTCAGGTGCTCACTGGGCTTGGACAGTGCGGGCCTAAGGACATTGTTGCCTTCTTCAGCTACAATGAAGCAATGCCAGTTACAGAAACCAAAAATGGATCTCTGGGAGGAATCATGAGCTGCCTGCCGGCTGAAACCAGGGCCATGGGTGCTTTTGGCTTCATTAACAGCTCTCCTCCGTGTAATGGTCACGGTGCCAATTAACAGCTGCTGTGGTTTCCTCTCACAAAGCACAAATGGGGCTTTTGTCTTTGACTCACAGCGCTCAGCATCCAAGGACAGACAAAATTCATCAGTATCAAATTCATCATTCTGACCAGAGAAGGTGAGGGCCCACATTTGCCTGAAACCGGTCTCTGGCTCTTTTTCAAGGAACTTTGACTCTGTGTCTTTAGATGGTACTGTTGCTGTGCTTATCACAGGTTTATTTCCCCCTAGCCAAAGTGAGAAACAGTAAGTGTCCAGAATTTAGGAGCTTACTTAAAAGAAAAATTTGGTTTGGCTTTTCATAGGGAGAGGAGCTGGAAAATATGTCCTTGGTTTATAATTTCAGAAGATTGCCTAATTTTTGTTTGCAAGAAAGCTACACCAAGCAGCTTGTTTGGAAAGGTTGGTTAAGGTTGCCTTGGACACGTTTAGGATACCAGAGGGAAACTAAAGCTGTTTAATATGAATTGGATGCTTTGTCTTATTACTTCCCAGAAGGGCAGTGTATATTTTTTCCCCCAAACCATGTAATTTTCTAAAGACTTGAAGGAAGGTGGCCAAACATTACAAACTGAGTAGGGAAAACTACAAGAAAAGCCACCTTTTGTAAATGATTTAACTGGTTTTAGAAAATGAAGATTAATCTTTCAAAACTGGATAGAATTGGATGCATGTGATGGGAGTCAATTGTGGTAGCACTTATTTGTGAAAACAAAGTTCGTAAGTGGAGGTTTACAATTTTGATTTGAGATATTAAAAATCTTGGCTAAATGATACTTTAAAATTTGCACGCACTCATTTTGGAGACTAAGCTTATATACAGATTCCTGTGAATGCTTTAAATAAGATTTGTATATGAATTTATCTTGCTCAAAACACATGCAAGATAACATTTGAGAATTTACTTAAAGCTCCTCACCTGGTTTTAGAATAGCTTATCTAAGAACTCTTTGGGTTTGACATAATATGCAACTTTAAAGTTACATGGCTAATACTTATTTACCATAGTAAGTATTTAAATAAACACTGAAGTTACCAGGTGGATTTGGAAAGGAATCCTTTTGGTGATAGTTGAAAATAAAGGCATACAAAGGAGGGAAATAGTTCTGGGGTGAAAAATCTAAACATTTGCATATAATAGCTTAACACTGTAAGTGCCTCTTTAACCAAGGAAATACACAGAGAGGATTCAAGTTAAAAGGCACAGTCCCTACTCACAAGCAGTTGGAATCTGGAAAATTTCTTTGGAGAAATGACAGATTAGTGGCTGTTGATGAAGAATACCTTATGCAGGTTTTGAGAAGCTATTTACAAAGGAACCATTATTCTTCTGCTTGAGTAAAATCCTTGGATTGTGGGTGAAGGGGAGAAAATGTATAGTTCTATTAGCTGCTTACAAGATGGTGTATACAGTGAAAGCCTGACTCTCTTCCATCAACCACATCTAGGTTAAACTCACTTCTAGGTTAAAGTGAGTTTCATCAGAGGACACATTTCTTACTGATTCCTAGATATTACTATTCTTAGGCACATGCAGTAGCCAACCCTTCCCTTTTCTCCCGTTTTTTCCCCCCACTTTTCTTTAAAAATTATATTTAATTACATACATCATGCACAGATACATTTTCAGAGAAAGCAAAAATCCCATCCCCCCTTCCCCCTGCTGTCCAGTCATTGTCAGCCTGCTGTGCATCCTTCTAGGTGCTTCTCTATATTATGTACATGGACATGTACCTGTCGGTGTGGTGTGTTGTTTACATAACTAGAATTCATACTGTACATGATTGAAAAAAAACCTTTCCATTATATCTTAGGGATCTTTCAACTTTAGTACATAAACGTGGTTATTTAAATTTATATTTAGATCAGTTAAAATTAAATAAAATTTAAAATTCAGTTCCTTAGTCACTCAAGTCCTCGGTAGCTGCATGTGACTAATGGCTGCCATATTGGATAGCATAGATGAAGAATATCTCCATCATTGCAGAAATCCCTATTGGACAGGGCTAATATGGAACTATTTTATTCTTTTTATATAGATTTGCCTAATGTAGATGGACCATAATTTATGTAACTGTTCCCTCTGGAAGACATTCATGTTTATTTCCAGTTATTTTCTATCACTAACAGTGCTCTGTTTGGAAATGATTTCTAGACACTGAAAAGTGGCATCGCTGTAGGAATGGCTATGGCCAGAGTCTCAATTTAAAAACTTACTTCTAGATCACCCTTCTGAGTGGGTTTACCAGTTTACACTTTCACCAGTGGTGCTGGAGAGTACCATTTCCCTGGGTACTGTCAACCTTAAAGAAACTTGCACATTGCAGAGTGAAATATTGCATCTCGTGATGGAGTGCTCTGATTACTATTGGGATCAAACATCTTTTCTTTTAAAATTTCTTGGTTATATTTATTGCTTGTTCCTTTGATGATTTATCTTTTTTTTGTATTGATCCTATCGAAGGTATTATTTATGCATTCTTGATGTTAATTTTTTATAATATCTTGTATATCTATACCATCCCATTTTGTCATTTTGTTTATGGTATCTTAAATTGCTTATGAAATCTGTAAAAGAAGTTTTAAACTTTGAAGTAGTCTATCTACTTAATAATCAGTCTTTTGTGCTTTCGCATTTTATATTTTCTTTAGGAAGCCTTTCTATATCCCTAGGTTATAAACCCACTTTCCTGTATCTTTTTATAATACTTTTGTATAGGTTTATTGTTCCTTACATTTAGATTTCCAGCCCGTCTTCTTACCACTTGACAGAACTTCTTTAAGGCTTAGCTTACACATCTTCTTTTCCTTCTCCCTCTTAAATATCTTATAGCCTTTTTCTCTATTATAGGTACAAATACATCACTCTGTACCAGTGCTGTGCAATGAAAATACATCTGTGAGCCTCAAATGCAAGCCACATGTGTAATTTAAAAATCGCCACTAGTCGTATTAAAAAAAAAGTAAAACGAAACAGGTGAAATTAATTTTGAGATTTTCTATTTAACCTAGTGAGTCCAAAATACTGCCATTTCAACATGTAATACGTTTAAAAGTCATTAATTAATGAGAGTTTTTTCCCCTGGTGTGTATTTTACGCTTGTATGTCTCATTTGGACTTGTCACATTTTCATCGCTCAAAAGCTACACATGGCTAGTGGCTACCATATTAAACAGCCAGTTGTATATGTAATTATGAGTTCTCTATGTCTATCTTCCCCATTTTACTATCTTCTCAAGAAGAGAGAGATTTCATTCGTCTTTTTATCCGAGTTTTATTCAAACTCACAATGTGTCAGTGTTGTGACATGTTTGGGAAAAGCTAACATGTCCGTGGGTAATATCAATGGAAGAATAATTTCCAGAATAGGGAGATGGTAATACGCTTCTCCTATGTACTGGGCAGACTGTCCCCTGAATATTATTATGCTTGGTCTTGGGATCCATGCTTTAGAAGGGTATTGTTATACAGCTGCGGTCCCCAACCTTTTTGGCACCAGGGACCAGTTTCGTGGAAGACAAGTTTTCCACGGACCGTGGGAGGGGTAGGGGGACTGTTCAGGCGGTAATGCGAGTGATGGGGTGCGGCAGATGAAGCTTCGCTTTCTCGCCCGCCGCTCACCTCCTGCCGTGCGGCCTGGTTCCTAACAGGCCGCGGATAGGTACCAGTCTGCGGCCCAGGGGTTGGAGACCCCTGTTATACAGGAGAAAACCCTGAAAAGTGTGACTAGATTGAGAAAGGGTCTTCCGATCATGCCATATGAAGAACAACTGAAGCTTGGCTTTAGTACCTGGGAGGTAGGAATGGGCATGTGTGAGGGAGGATAATTTTCAAGGGTTTGGAGAGTTGTTAAAAGCAGAGACCAGTCTTTGTTATTCTAGGAGTAGAACTAAGGTCAATAGGTAGAAGGAACAAGGGGTCAGATTCTCAGGTGAACATAGGAAAAACTTCCCAACCATAACAGTGGCTGAAAATTAATTGGTCTAAGGACTGAGCGAGCACCCTAAACTGGAGGTGTTCTAGCAGCTCACGTTTCCAAGGTAGATGGCAGGAGACTTCTAGTGTCACATGGGATAGAATTAGACCAGATGACTTCCAAAGATCCTTCTCCCCTGTGGGCCTGTAGTTCCATGATAACATACCTATGAGCATGTTTGAGTTCTTTAGAAAAGTGTGTCACCAAATTCTAAAATATTGATGTGAAGGTATTTGTATGTGGATGCTTGGGTTTACCTTCATCTTCTTTTTATGAGATTCTAAAACCATCCCTTTAAATTTATAGATTTTTCTTTAAGCATTGTACATCACCAAAAAATCTGGTACTTACTTTTTTTTTTCATATTTCAGTCATTAATTTATTTAACATTGTTCACTATTTTTAGTTACTTCCTAATGTCTTCTGGTTCACTCAGAGGTTCGGGGCTTCTCAGACTTTGCTTGGAAAGGTCTGATAAGACCAAGTTGGAAACCCTATGTACGTGATGATACAGTTCTTTGGAAGGACTGCTGATTTGTTGTATGCAGGAAACACCTGGATTAGTTAATATTCTAGTAGAGATTAGCCCTTCTCATTTACATTGCTCTTTTCATCTCAGGTTCTCAAATACTTTAAACATAAGCAGAAATTCATAATCAGTATTTATTCCAAAAACCTCTTTATTAATATTCAATGTGTCATCTCTAGGACTGAATGAGCAGCTTGTAGCCTTGGTGTGTTCTTTTCGAAGAGCCAGAAACTTGTATTTTCAAAATATGATTGTATCTCCATTCAGGGATTTTGAATTTGTTTGGTTTTACAGCTCATTTTCAAAGTTCAGAAATGCAAGAAGGGTGTTGGTGTTATACTGGCAATACATACTCCTAAATATGCCAGTATTTCCCAGTGAAAATATGGGACTTTCTTTTCTCCAGAACCTAATATATTTGTCTGCATACTGACTTGCCCACAGGGCTATGGAACACACCTGATGAACCATTTGAAGGAATATCATATAAAACATGACATCCTGAACTTTCTCACCTATGCAGATGAATATGCAATTGGATATTTCAAGAAGCAGGTGGGTTTTTTCACATGCAACCCTGTTCTGTCGTTCCTTTTCTTAATATGCACTCAGGTAGCTTTCATGCAAATAAGTACCCTCCCTCTGCCCCCCCACTGTTTTCTGTTTATAAGAGGGGCATCCATTTATTTTGCAAGCCTTAAGCCAGAGGTAAGCTTCAGTCTGGACTAGAGGGCATGACCAACACATTGTAAGTACTAAATAAATGTTTGTTGAGTGAATGAATGAACGTCATCTATAATGTGCTATCCCCAGGCTAAGGAGAAATTCCCATTGCTGGGGGACTAGAGTTCTCCATGAATGAGAGAAATAGATTCAGTCTCTGGAAGACCTTCATTTATGACAGCAGAGAGGAAATTCTGAGGTTTACAAAGGGTTCCAGACAATCCTGGTCCAACAGCACCAGGCAGCTCCACAGGCAGCTGGGAGCTTGGCTGCATCTTAGTTCTTTCTGTCAGAAGCTTCCATCTCAGCACTCTGAGGATTATACTTTGCTACATATTTTTAAATAGTGCTTTGTAATTCTAAATTCCTAAACATTTTCCATTTACTTTTCTGATGACAAAAGTAATGTGTAGTTACTGTAGAAATTTTGGAAAATGAAATGATGCACAAAGAAAAGAAGAAAATTTGCATGTAATTCTACCACCCAGAGAAATTTACTGTTAACGTTTTGACAGATACCCTTCTAATATTTCTTCTCTGTGTGTGTTTGTCTGTATATAAACACAAAAATTGGCTCATTATTGCATGTAATTTAATCATTTAACGTTTTTACCTTAATATAGTCTCATTTTTCAAATATGATTTTTGATGCTTCTCTGAAATTTTGTTGTATAAGCGGAGAATAATTTATTAAACCAATACCACATTTGGGGGACATTTAGGTATGTTTTTAAGTTAAGTGTCCATGTGTGAATGTGCGCTTCCAGAAGTATTTAAGGTTTTGTTATGCACTGCCAAATAATTTCTCCTCTTGTCAGCAATGTATAAGGGAGCTCAGGAAACAAGTTCATAATTGAAAAAAAATATTTTTTTTTACCCCTTTCCTAGGTGACAAATTGTGCATGTTTGCATTTATTTGATTATTGTGAAGTTTGACTTGTTTTTCCTTATTCATTGACCCTTTGTATTTCTTCTTTTTTTGAATTGCCAATTCATTGCATTTTGCCTCTTCTTCTATTAAAATATTTATTTTTATATTGATCTATGAGAACTCAGATATATAAAGATAGTAACCTTTTATTTTATGATTTTTTCTCCCATTTGTCATTTGTTTTTCCACATTGCTTATGGATTTTTTTTTAATGTACAGAATTTTAAAGATTTTATTACAGAAAATCTATTAACCTCTTTTTAAAATATAAGTCCTTATATGACTAGAAAGCTTTCACTCCTCTGATGTCAGATAAGTAACCTCCTATTTATTTTCTTCTCATTCTTTAGGGTGCCTTTGTGACTTTCGTAATAAAACTCACTAGAGAGAACTCAGTGGGTTTGTTTTACTGGGGGCTTGAGTGTCAGCTTTCCTAGGCAGTAATGACATTGTAGAGATGAAGTCTCAGGCATGCTTCTTAAATGACTTGTCTGTGGTCCTCTTTGAGGCTGATGTCAATAATTGCTTGGAAAATAAGTTTTTGCTAAAAGAGGAGGCAAGAAATTTAAAGTCCAAGTAATTTTCTGCAAAAATTTGAAATAGGCACCATAAAGAAAGTCGTTAAAGATATATGACTATATGCCCTGTATAACTATATTATTACAGCTTAAAGTATGTAAATGAATATACTGCAAAGTGTTAATATCACTGAAACAACCACTGTCGTGATGGTCTGGAAGTTTTTCTGTTTTTTAATAAATTTTATTTTATTTTTGGCTACGTTGGGTCTTCGTTGCTGCGCGTGGGCTTTTTCTAGCTGCGGGGAGCCGAGCTACTCTTCGTTGCGGTACGCAGGCTTCTCATTGCAGTGGCTTTTCTTGTTGCGGAGCACGGGCTCTAGTCATGTGGGCTCAGTAGTTGTGGCTCGCGAGCTCTAGAGCACAGGCTCAATAGTTGTGGCGCACGGGCTTAGTTGCTCCGTGGCATGTGGGATCTTCCTGGACCAGGGCTCGAACCCGTGTCCCTTGCATTGGCAGGCAGATTCTTAACCACTGTGCCACCAGGGAAGCCCGTCTGGAATTTTTTTGCCTGTCAAGTAGGTGTTTCATTTCCTCAACATCAAGGTTCTTATTGCTATATTTTTGGACAAATTTTGCTTTCAGAATTTAGATCAATGTTAGCTATTGATTTGTGGAGCATCCTAGAGACCCCCTGTCTACTTTGGGAGAAATTGTGCCGTTTAATGCAAAATTAAACCTTATTTTTCCTTAGTAGCCATTTTTGTTAAAGACTTTTTAATATTACTTGTGTTTTACTAGGTTTATTTTTTATGTTGAATTGCTTCCTATTTGCACAGTTGAATTTTGATGTTTCTGAACTTCTTGGAAGGGTTTCATGCTAATTCTCCCCAGGATAATAGGATGAGAGCTTGGACCTGTGCTGGGCACCAAGACAGGCCTAGCACATAGTTAGCACTCAGAGAGGATGTTTGATGCACAGGCCTCTGTATAAATGAAATTATTGACTTTGCAGGGTTTCTCCAAAGAAATTAAAATCCCTAAAACCAAATATGTTGGCTACATCAAGGATTATGAGGGAGCCACTTTAATGGGATGTGAGCTAAATCCACAGATCCCATACACAGAATTTTCTGTCATCATTAAGAAGCAGAAGGAGGTAAGTACGTGACTGACTCGGGGGAACCCGACTGGTCTGCGCAGACCAGTCTCTTTTGGGGTGAAGTGTGCATCACTGGGCTCTGTGGGTGTGGGTCTGCTGGGTACCATAACCTTGGTTTGCTCTGTTTTGTCTAGATTTCTTCTTTGAAGGTATCCTTTATCTTCTCTCTAAATCACCACTTCTAAGGGGGTCAGTACCTGTTAAATTGGTGTAAAATACAAAACTTGTAAAATATGATAGTAAATCTTAATTTCACCTTCAAGGCCTCTTACATGCTGGCCTCATGCATCCTTCTCAAACCCACCTCTTTCTTTCCCTTTGTAAACTAGTCTCCAAAGGCTGTTACTGATGCTTTAACCCTCTTGCTTGGTATCTTCATCCTTTACCCACTTCCTCTCCCAATGCATGTATACACACACACACACACACACACACACACACACACACACACACACATAGATGGGACCACTTCCGCCTGTTTTCCATTCCTCTTCGAACTTCTTGAGCACTAGTTTGATCCACTCATTTGAATTTCAGTTAGTCATTACCTTCCATATTTATCTTAGTTTGTATTCACCTCTCCTTCGGCATTGCAAGTTCTGAAGGCTTATACTTCCAGATAGTAAGTGATTTGTTATCTGGAGAGGACTCTTTTTTTTGGCCGCACTGCATGGCATGCGGGATCTTAGTTCCCCGACCAGGGATCGAACCCACGCCCCCTGCAGTAGAAGCGCAGAATCTTAACTACTGGACTGCCAAGGGAAGTACCAAGTGATTTGGTATCTAATGCTGGGATGAAGTCTTTTATGCATATGAACTAAAAGAGAAGCCGTAAAGGGAAACGTTGATGGATTTGACTACATAGTAATTTTTATATTTCTCTAAGGGAAAAGAAACATACAGAGATCATAATTAGGGGAGTGTAACAGAAGCCGTTTATTAAATGAGTGAACTTTATGTGTTAAGCCCAGGATCATCCCCTTGGTCCCCCTAGTTCTTGGAGTTCAAAAACTGGGAATTTGCACCTGGGTCACCCCACATCAGTCCCACTTGATACTTCAGTTATTCATTCGAGTGTACTTTTCTCTAGCGAGTAACAAAAAAGACCTCTGCCTTAAACCTGTCTTTGTTTTCTGGTTTCTGCTTACTTCCCTGATCCCAGTTCTTAGTTACTTGTCAGATGTCACTGACATAACATATGTAAAGCTCCTTACGCAGTGTCTGGTGTATAGTAGGTGCTCAGTAAGTATTTTCCTTTTACTTAAAGTAGCTCAGAGTTGTTCTTATGCTTCCCGTGGAAGTGAGCAAAAGGCTTTTATTAAATTAGAAAATAAAAACAACCTCTGTTGTTTCTTGGTCAGAGACGTCAGCCTAAGACAGAATTCCACATAGGGTGCTTGGAGAGTTAATACAAGCACAGCAGGCTCCTTTCCCTGTTTTCCTCTGGGCTTAATGAGCAGGTCTGAATTCGCAGCCCGTTATGCAGAGCTAGTTTAGATGGCAGCAAAGCCTCAGCTTTTGAGAAGACGGCGCCCCATCCCCTTCCCCTTTCTCTCCCCTTGGATTCCTCCCCCGCCACCTCCCTCTCTGCCTCCAGCCTTCCCTAACAGGCGCACCACTGAATGCATGAGAGATCGGAGGTCGCCCTAAGAAGGTATTTGGATTCACGTAATATCTTCTTCCACAGAATTCAAGTGATTTTTACAAGTATCATTTATTCCAGCTCTGGAAACCCCCTTGGGGAAGGTAGGGGCGAATAGTGAGAAGGAACAAATTGTAGGGAGATGGAGGGTCTTCCGCCGTGGAAGCGTACAGAGCAGTCACTTGTGGTTGTGGTTAGCGGGGGTGGTGAGAGAACCAGTGCATTTGCACAGGTGGCGTGGCGGGTGGGAGCTGAGTGCTGTGGGGAGTGAGGACTCCAAGGCAGGGTGGGATGCAGCGGCCCTAGCAGCATCTCGCATCTTCGGAGGTGGCGTCATGGGACACGTGTCTAGAACGGGGTGGCCTGGAAGGGAATCAAGCATGAGCAGAGATTCAGAGTCCAACATAAGTGGATTCACGGGTATCTGCACACCTGAGACCATAGGCGTGTGGGTGATGAAGGCCACTACTTGAGAAAGTGTGAACAGGCTGTGAGCAGGCAGGACTGAGCGTGGGTGTGTCTGGGGGGCTGGGAAGTGTGGGTAATTCTTAAACCTCTGTTCACATGTGAGGATACGTGAGACTGGGCTTGGAGGGGCCAAAGTAAGAGTGAGGAAAAGCAATGGGATCTTTGTAGGAAGACATGTTAAAACTTGGTGAAATATTAAAGATGGGGGAGTTGCCCCCAATTTTCTGTTTGGGAAGACTAACACCAACAGCAGTGGAATGAGAGACGGATTTGAGTAGAGAAAGATGACAACATGGTGATGAAGTGAAGACATTTTCTAGGGAGGTGAAGATAAGAGACTGGAACGGAAGTGAAATGTCTTCTTTCTCCAAAGTGATCCTCAGAGGCGCAGAGAGGTTGCAAAGCCCCCCGCGCCCCACCTCCATTACCAGTCACCTCAGGGTGCTACCTGAGGGTATGGAAGCCACCTGCTAAGCTGTCACGTTTGAGGGCATCCTTGGTGAAGAGAAAAAACTTTCAAAATTATATTTGAAATTATATTTTCTGAAGGCCTTCATATAAGAAATTGTCATTGGGATTCTTTCTTTAAAAAACTTTTTTACTGAAATGTAGTTGGTTTACAATGTTGTGTTGGTTTCAGATGTACAGCAAAGTGAGTTATACACATCTGTTCTTTTTTAGATTCTTTTCCATTATAGGTAATTGCAGAATATTAAGTATAGTTCCCTGTGCTATGCAATAGGACCTTGCTGTTTATCTATTTTATATATAGTAGTGTGTATATGTTAACCCCAAACTCCTAGTTTATCACTCCCCCCCTTCCCCTTTGGTAACCATCAGTTTTTTTTCTAAGTCTGTGAGTCTGTTTCTGTTTTGCAAATAAGTTCATTTGTATCATTTTTTAAGATTCCACATATAAGCGATATCATATATTTGTCTTTCTCTGTCTGACTTACTTCACTTAGTGTAATCTCTAGGTCCATCCATGTTGATGCAAATGGCATTATTTTATGCTTTTTTATGGCTGAGTAATATTCCATTGTATGTATGTACCACATTTTCTTTATCATCTGTCAATGGACATTTAGGTCGTTTCCAGCGATTCTTTTTTAAAAAGACTTGGACTTACAAATAAATGCAGAGCATCGTTTTAGATATGCTCTGTCCCAGGTGGTAGCCACTGGCCACACGTGGCTATTGGGTGCTTTCCACATGGCCAGTCAAAACTGAGGTGTGCCGTAAGTGTAAAATACACTCTGATTTTGAAGACCTAGTGTGAATAAAAACATGTAAAATATCTCATAATTTTTTTCTCTTGAGCATATGCTGCAATGATAATATTTTAGATATATTGGATTAAATAAAAATATATTGTTAAAATTACACCTGTTTCTTTTTACTTTTTTTTTTCTTTTTTTTAAAGTAGTTACTGGAAGATTTTAAATTACATGAGTGGTTGACATGATATTTCTATTGGACAGCCCTGAGTAGATTTAGCAGGAATATATTTTGCCAGAGTCCCATTCATTTTATGAAGTCCTGTGTTTAATTGTTAAGATTATGCATTCATGCTATGGCAATTACCAGCCTTATGTCTGAGATCAAGCAGTTAGGAACTAGAATTTTTTTTGTTTTCCTTTGTGAATTCGATTAATGACTGCTACTGTTTTGTGTTTCCCAAAATTCAGTTATGATATGGTTAATCTCAAGATGGTGATTTTTGAGGGCTATTTTATTTTATTTTTTCCTTTCCTTTTTTAAAGGGAAACTGCTCTGGAAATAGTTACCTCAGGGCATTAGGAATTATTTTATAAAACAAACGGACACCTCTCAAAATTCCCTAATCAGTTCTGGTGGCCCCCATCCTGGTTGTATTGCCTTTGCTCATTAGAGCTGCGTTTTGGATGCAGACAGCATAGGTTGGGGCTCAAGCCTTGAAAAATGTGAATAATAGGAAAGCCGTCCTCCCAGGCTTTGGGGACTTCGTGAGTTTGTCTGCCCCTCGAGTAGAAGGGAACAGTTCCTGGTCATGGGATGTGAAGAGGTTCTGACGTTGCCTGGGCTGCTGCGGCTGAGGCTCCCAGGGGAGGGGGCAAAACATTTGGCGCTTATGCTAAAGAGGACAGTGGGCCCTTGGGGCAGTGTGTTCTCTCAGTATTGGCTTCTTTTCAATGGAAGGGAACAAGTATTCAAAGGCGGTTGGGTGAATGACATTAAAGGCATGGTATAATAGAATGCTTTCATGTCTTACTGTTTAATAGCATTCACCCTTTTGTCTCCTGAAGGCTTAATTTTGTTAGGAAAATGACTCCATAGACTGACTTAAACTGTAGCCACAGACTTCTGTCACTAAACATATTTTCTTCTTGTGCTTTACAGATCATTAAAAAGCTGATAGAAAGAAAACAAGCCCAGATTCGGAAAGTCTACCCAGGACTTTCCTGTTTTAAAGATGGAGTCCGGCAGATCCCGATAGAAAGCATTCCTGGAATTCGTATGTATAGATCTTCTTCTAAAAGCAAAACCTTTTGGTAATGCCATGACAGTGTTGGAAACAATTATACCAGAATGCAGTGATTTGGAAAGCTTCTTCCCCTGTCTGTCTCCATTTGTGTTATTGTAGTCTTTAAGAAGGGAGCAAATGCTTTCCTTTTACATCTTTTCTCTGTTTCCCAGTGCAAACAAACTGGAAGAGAACTTAGTTGACCTCTTGTTATAGCTGTTAATGTCCATCGTTTATGAGAGCCTGTTATTTGTGGCACCGTGCTGGACACTCCCCATATGTGACCTTGATGGCAGAGAATTCTACTCAGAGGGGAAGGTTGCGTCTCAGGATGGTTAAGCCCTTTAACCTTAAACAGCGCATAGCCAGTGAATGTCAGGAATAGTAGCAGCCCCATCCTGGCCTCCTCGAGACATCTTGCTGTTGGTACCCTGCCTCACTGCCCTCCTGGGTGCAGCCTGCATAGAACTGTGCTTGGGCTGAATTAGTTTCCACAAACCTCTAAACAAGATGATTGCAAAGCGTATACTTTGTTCCAAGTTCCCTATTTTAGAGTAGTTTTCCCAAGGGTTCTTCTCTGTGAGTATATTAGAGGTGAGTTGTATTGGGTTAAAACAGCTGTTTTTTTGTAGATCAAAAGCTATGAATATCGGTACTTTCATTCGGTTCAAATCCAGGATCATCCAGTATATTGAAGGTTTAATATAAACAAAACCAAAGCAAACAAACTAAAATTCTCCAGAGAAAATAAGACATTATATGGGCAAGATATATTTCTTCATTACAGAGTATACCCTACAGCAGATCTTAATTTCCTTGTCAGACCTGGAAATTTTGCTTCCGTGTATTATCCTTATTAATAGCTCCCCTGTCACTGGATGCCTACATGTGCCAGGCATTCTTCTGTTTGTTTGTTTGTTTGTTTTGTGTGTTTTTACATATATCAACTAATCTCAAAAGGAATCACATCAGCTCACTTTTGGAGTTCTGTTTTATAGGTTGATAAACAGAGGCAAAGGTTGACTAACTTATCTCGGGTACATTAGCTTTTAAGGAGAGAACAAGAAATCAGTCCTGGTCGATTGGACTCCAGGCTGTGTCTTCTTTCTGCTACAGTAAACCATCTTGCATTACAAGCAGGGTCTGCCCCAAATAAACTAGAGACCAGGACAGAGTTTGTTCCAACCTAAAACAACAGCTTAACTCTTTCACAGGGTGATTAGCAAAAACCGTGACTTAGGGTTTTAAAAAAATACACACCCACAGTACCAGACATATTTGTTTTTTATGCTTTCCTCTGAAAGGTTGAAGTTCCTGCTTTAAAAAGTACTAACAGACAGAGCAATGTCAGTCTTAGAAATGTTTTGTATTGTTAGGTGTATGAGGAAGTAAAGAATTGTAGTTAAGTTCAGACTCTTCAGATACAGACATTTATTGAGTCGTGGCTATAATTTATTGTATTTTTGATAACTATTAAATATGTTATTCTCTTGACCAAAAGCAGTTCTCATTCAGTGTTTAATTTTGTTGATATATAGGAGAGACAGGCTGGAAACCGAGTGGAAAAGAGAAGAGGTAAGTGTGATGGGCCAGAGGATATTAATGCAAGTGTTCTTTTTCCCCTCCCAGAAACTTAGAGAAAACAGTCACCATCACAACACTTGTTAGGTTTCAGTTTTCATAAAAAATTCTGGAATGCTTCTAATTTTAAGTTTCTGTAAAAATGAGCTGGAATCACTTGGCTAGAGAAGAGAAAACTAATCATTGTTCCTTCTTGTTTATTCTTTTCCTTTCAAGTAAAGAGCCCAAAGACCCCGACCAGCTTTATAGCACCCTCAAGAGCATCCTCCAGCAGGTGAAGGTGGGTGTTTTGTTTTCCTTCACCTCATGCAAATATTTTGAAATGATTTCCCACATGGCATTTCCATATTAGATACCTTACTTTTTTCTTTACCCAAGAGCCATCAAAGCGCTTGGCCCTTCATGGAACCCGTGAAGAGAACAGAAGCTCCGGGATATTATGAAGTTATAAGGTTCCCCATGGGTAATGCCATTAACATTTTCTAAGTATAGATTTAAAACTCTCTGGATGGCGGTGTGGGGGACAAAGGGGTGCCGAGGTTGATGTGCACTCTTCTGTTGTAGGGTGGAGGGCCGGTGGAATCAGAGCAGGAGGGTAAAGGGGAGGGGATGGCCGTGTTCATTAGGCTCCCGCTGCTGCCCTGTAGCGCCCACACCATCAATGCGAGCTGCAGACAGCACTGGAGATGAGAGTCAGCTGTGCGGACATAACCTTGACTATATTCAGTTTGGTTACAAATGGAAAAACATCAGCTTGTCCTCTTGATATGCTTGGAGAGTCTGAGAATTTTTTGAAGGTAAACAGACGAAGCTAGATCAAGCCGCTTGACTGCTGTACTCTTAGATGGAGAAATAATCAATGCAGCTCTTGATTTTCCACGCTCTTGAAGGAGACTGAGTGTCACTAATTATACTCCGATTTTAAGCTTGGTCCCGCGTCCCCAAACAAACAAAAGAAATGCCTTTAGAAATGTAGAATTGTGGAATTTGCTGCTGTGTCTGCACCAGGCTAAAAGGAATGATTAATTGAGTCAATTGAGAATCCCCAAATTAAACTAATTTGGCATTATGCAGATGACAGACCACGAGCTGAATTTTTTTTTTTTTTTTCCAATCAGCTGTGTGGCCATTTTTCTGGAGAGGGCCTGTATCTTCTGTCCCTTTTCTTCCTGGTGCTAAGAAGGTATTAAGATGTGAAAGGAAGAGTGAAAGGGATCCATTAGCTCCCCGATAACAGAGTTATTTGTAGATTTTTCTGTGGCATTATCACACGAATGTTCTACACAGTGGTGGTAATGATTTCAGTAGTCTCTGGTCCTTAAAGTGGACACACATCCGTACGCTTTTCTTTCCCTTTTCTATCTGCCTCGCTTCTGTGTATTTCAGTACATGAAAATCAGAGTAAGGGTTGACGGAGTGTAGAATTCTGAATGGAAGGCTGACTTGGGAATCAGTATTTCCCAGGATGTGAAAAATATGCTAAAACCCTTTAAGTCCATTTCCAAACTTACCTGACCTTGGCATCCTCGTCACCTGGGCTGCCTCAAGTTCTTTTGTGAAATGCTCAAGGGAGGTTGCGTGAGCCTGGGGAGAACGGTTTTCGGCCCTGTCTGTGTGCACTCTGAAGCCCTGTGGTGGCAGGTCCAGTGGGTCCTGTCTGTCATAGCCGACTCCCAGCCTGCCCTCTGGAAGCTTTCTGCTTGGTCCAGCCAGAGGAGGGTGGGAACCTCGCCAGCTGGACATCACTTGTGCGCACAGCTGAATGCTCGTGAGGGGACAATTGACCCCACTGAGCAAGGCCAGTGGTGGGCTGAGGTGTGCGTAAGCAGCGTTAATGAAAACAGTAGATGGTGCTCTTTGGTTGGAGCCATGCTTTGTTTTCTTGGGATGCCCTTGCCCCTAAGATGGTCATGTCTTTGAGGACAAGACTGACAATCGGTAATTTCACTTTTTCTGCCATTGCCTTCATGGCTTTTACATTTCTTCTCTTCCCCCCCACCCCCATGCCCTAAAAAAACCTCTTTTCTTCCATATGGATGAGATCCAACCTGTTTCATTAAGGAAATGGCATTCAGTACAGCGTCTGAGGAGTGGCCCAAGCTTCCCACACATGGGTAGCTAGGCAGGTAGGCAGGGCTTTCCTATTTACCCAGAATTCCCAACTTTTGGGGATTTCATGAGTAATTTAGTGATGTCTCCATGTTTGTTTTCACTAGTGTTCAGTCACCTTCTTTTGTAACCCAGGCCATTTGGTCAACCAAAAGCTTCTAAGAAGGCCAGAGGAAGGAAGCTGTTATCTATAACTTTAGAATGGAAAGGAAATAGAGAAAGGAAACATGCAGAGTTGGTTGTAATTATTCAGAAAGCTCCAAACCCTTTCATGATTTGTTTCTGCTGTATTTGAGGCTCTCCCCATCTCTCCTTTCCTCCCGCCTTCCAAAAACTAGTGGGGAGAGCTTTTGCATAAACGTCTTTGTGTCAAGTTTCATTCTTTTTCCCCGTTTACATTTTTTTTTGTTGTTCTCCTTTGGTCACACGTCTCTTCCTTCTAAACATCGTAAACATGATATCAGGCAGCATATCCTAAGTGGTGGGCATTTAGGTGGGAGGAGGGTAAGCATCCAGTTTTATCCAGAGAGGCCGGTTCCACTGCTCTTTCTTTATTCAATGAGAGCACCTCTTCAGCTGTTCAGTTACACTCAGGTGACACGTTTACTGGGCTATTTGTCAAGCCTTTGTGTAGCTTAATACTTTTCAGTTTTTCTCTCCCTCCAAACTGCTTCAGTTAGAGAAGAAGGAAAATGGAAAGTTGAATTCACAGATGTGATGACATACTTCAAACCAAGATAGGCTTTATTTAAAAAAAAAAAAAAAAAAGGCTTTAGTCAAAGGAAATAGGTGCAAGCAGATATTTCCTAGTTTTCCTTTGGAGTTTTGTGGTAGATTTAGGATTTTGCTGCAAATGAATTTCTCCCCATTTTGGGATGTTGCACATAAGTTTATTTATCTTATTAAATGATAATCTCAGTGTATTTGGTTGTCAGTTTCTCTCCCTCTGGAAAATTTGATAATATAGTGGGAATTTGGGTTGTTGGTAGTCAGAAGTATTTCTTTAGTGATTTTGACTTATTTTTTCATGCAGAGTTTATATAATTTTTTTCATATTCTTTTCCATTTTGGTTTATTACAGTTCCCTGTGTTATACAATAGGACCTTGTTGTTTATTTTATATATAGTAGTATGTATCTGCTAATCCAATTTAATAGTTGATATAATTTTTTTTTTTTTTTTTTTTGGCTGTACGCGGGCCTCTCACTGTTGTGGCCTCTCCCATTGCGGAGCACAGGCTCCGGACGCGCAGGCTCAGCGGCCATGGCCCACGGGCCCAGCCGCTCCGCGGCATGTGGGATCTTCCCAGACCGGGGCATGAACCCGTGTCCCCTGCATCGGCAGGCGGACTCTCAACCACTGCGCCACCTGGGAGGCCCTAGTTGATATAATTTTTAATGATAGAACCAGACTTAGAGACAACTAGGGACCTATAAGTAGACAAATGTTAGCATCTTCTAATCTTCGTGGAATTCTTTAAATTGGTTCTGAGAGTGGAGATTAAAGAAGCCTCATTATATTCCTACAAGTTTAGATGAAGCACTGTTTTCCTTTGTAAAATAATTTAAAGCAAATAGATATATTGGGAAAATATTCTTTTTGACAATTGTCTCGCAAGGCTTACTTGCTTTAGAAAATAGATTATTAAGTAAAGTTTGTCATTCTTATTTCATTGATGGAGCATGAAACTAAATTCACTGGAATCATTTTACATGCAAGGTCACTGGTATCTTTGCAGATGTATTTATGATCTGTTTCTCCATTTTAGTTCTATCTCTACGACACCAGAACAACTGTGAATTTAGAGAAACAAACTCAGTCTGATTGTTCTGATTTAAGTAATGAAATGATTCGATACAAATGTTCCACCTGCTGTGCTCCATGTATAGACAAAGCCTCTTCTGTATAATTCTGAAGGAAGAGCTAACAGTACTTAGTTCATCGTGCTTATTGCTGCTAATCTACTTAGCTTCCTCGTGCTGAAGAGGGGATTGGGCCAGATGACTAATAATGGTCCCTTTAATGTTAAAACACTGTGATTTTGCACAGGATACCCTCACAAAAGGAAGAACATAAGGCTCAAGAACTGTTTTCCTTGAACATATGAATTTCTCTTAAAGAAAGACATTGGGATGGTGAAAATGTGATCAAACTGATGACATAGATTTCTTTCCCCGTCTCACTTTTGTCAGCTGGTTGGTTTAAAAGGAGTCAAAGATGGCTAATATTTTTTTTTCCTGTGCAGATCTGAAAACCATGAGCGAACGCCTCAAGAATAGGTACTACGTGTCTAAGAAATTATTCATGGCAGACTTACAGCGCGTCTTTACCAATTGCAAAGAGTACAACCCCCCCGAGAGTGAATACTACAAATGTGCCAATATCCTGGAGAAATTCTTCTTCAGTAAAATTAAGGAAGCTGGATTAATTGAAAAGTGATATTTTATTTCCTCTGCTTCTTAGAAACTCATCAAGCAGTGTGCCTAAAGCATGGTTTAGTTTTACAAAGAATTGGACATCATGTATTGAAGATACTTGTAATAATTAGCACTTTTAAAAAACAAACAGAAAACCTCCTCTTAGCTTTTCAGATATGTATTTAAATTGAAGTCATAGAACATTTTTATTTTATGGAATAGATTTTAATCTATTCACTACAATTAATGTCAACTTTCTATGGCATGTCCATTAGCTGAATATCCAATGATAGATGATCAGGGGTTTCCTCAAAATTTGTATATGAAGAAATTGCACATAGTACCAAGATTTGGGGGAATGCAGAAAATTTTCAGACCATGAATGTTTCCCTTTTTTTCTAATGGAATGTGAGAGTTTATTTTTATTTTATTCTGAAGGACTTTAAAGGAAGGGATGCATGATAGAAAGCCCGTAAAAGGTGAAATATGTGATGTTTGAAGTCTCATGGTAGACTCTTTATATATATTTTTAAAAAACACTCATCTAGGTGAGGTGCTTTGAGCAGTTCTGAAAAAAATGCAGTTCCAGAAAACAACTGCTTTGATTCCTAAGGAAGAAATTCTAAATAGTGCAAACTTTTATAAGCATCTGGGTTTTTGATAATTCTATCTACCTACAACAAACTTGTGAGTGCATAACCACTATTTTAATGATTACTTTCTCTACACGAGTGTGTAATACTATATTTGACTTTGCTTATGCAGGCCGTAAGTTCCAAAAGGCAATTTCCTGGGCCACAAAGGCATCCATTTGAAAACACTTGAGATGGAATCAACATACTTTAAAAAAAAAAGATGTATAATCTATTTAATGTATCAAATTTAGTGAATCCTTGTTCTATTAAATAAGGATTTTTTGCCCTTTCTACAATACACACAACCCCACTGATAATGTATTTATGAACATTTTTCCTTTTGCATCTCCAGATTATATTCATGGTCGGAGATGAATTAAATTACCACCAAGATTTGCTGTCAGTATTTTAATACCTACGTTGGTATATCTACCCAGGGTAATATTATCCCACTAGAATCCATCATACAACCTTATTAACCCGTCTTGGGATTCCAGCTTAGTGCTTGGATTTATTTCCTGATTAACACTACATGGAAAAGTGGGACGTCCGCCATCCCAACTCTGGGAGAACCAACTCATATAAAACAAACGAAGGCCACCTTGATGGTCTCGACACTAATTTTTATGATACAAATTTATAAACTGATTTTTGTAAAGGACTAGGTTTAAAGGTATATTTAACTTGATGTTTTCTATCAGCATAAAAGAATTGAAATGATTATTTGATAGACATTAAACACAGTTGCCAGAGATAATCTGCATGAAGGAAAAAACCCTGCAGATGGCTGTGAAGTTGGAAGGATTGTTTTTAATGTGTAAGGTATATTCAGAATGCTCACAACTGAGACATGCCTCAACTTTTTAAAGTATAAGAAATCACCTTGTGTGGCATCTGGATTTCTAATGAAGAAGGATGATACAGTTTGGATTAAGTAACTTGGACTGGTTTTCAACAGTGCTTTGTACTGGATCTGCTGAAGCATCTGGCCAGCTTGGTATCCTGTGAAAGTTTGTTATTTTCTGGGTAGACATTCTTATAGAGTATTGTCTTTAAAATCAGATTGTCTCTTCTATATTGAAAGCATTTTTATGTTTTCTAATTTAAAAATTAATATTTTCTTATAGATATTGTGCAATAAAGCTGAAGTAGGATGTGTGGTTTTCGCAAATGCTTTAACAGCGGATAAAATTTTACATTTGTAAAATTAATATATTGTACTGGTACAAAATAGTTTTAAATTATATTTTAAAAAGCTCTTAATCTGGTGGTGTGTTTTCTTCTTCTGGCAGATTGAGTTTACAGGGCAAATGTATGATCTGTTTGATGACTGATTACATCCTTAGTTCTTAGGTCGTAAGCATGTCGAGGAAGGTGTTCAGAGTTGTTGCATTTGTGTGAAGTTTCAAAAAAATTCACAGCCCATCAGTGAGAGATTTTCAAGAGGAGAGACACTTATTGTGTCTCTGGAGTGATCCACTGCATCTTGCCCATTGGCACTCAGGAAAAAAATCCAGCTAAAGAAGAGTGTTATGGTTTTAGAAACAGTCCCGCACTCGCCCCCAGTTTTTCTACTTTGCATCTGTGAGATAGATGAATGAGGAGAGGGACAGAAAAAAATACAGCAGGTTTTTAGACATCTCCCATATGAGCTTCTACTGTTACTCAAAGTGCTGAGTGTAGGAAAGTAAACTTTATCCTGTTGGGGTATGAGTACCCACCAAAGAGCACACCGCTTCCTTTCTGAATTTTGAACCAGCTAAGCAATCAACAGATTAAGGCACATGATGGCCAAAACATCTTTATAAATAATAAAATGCATTTTGGAGGTTGTGACTTGTGTATCTGTGGAAGATGGGCTTTCTGATACGGAACCCCAGGATGTGGTTGACTCACCAGTTGCCAGCAGCTCCGCACCACTGCGGACGTCCCCCTACCAAGGCAGGGCCTTTTACCCTTAAGCTTAGTGCACAGCCCGGGACAGTGATGCTGTCTGAAGGCAGGTCAACTCCAAAGAGGTACAGGTGAGGAAGGAGCAGAGCTAGGCCACTTCCTTCCCTTAACTCATCAATGAGGCAGGTTCCTCCCGGGGGAGGGAGGCATGAGGGGCAGAGGGAAGCCAGGGCTGAGGGATGTCCTTCTACGGAAAAGTAAACATCCAGAGCGAAGACTAGGTTGCCCTCCCATCCCAGCCCACGTATCCATGGTCAAAAATCTCAACTCTGGTTGTATTCATCAGAAGAAAAGAGTGAAAAGACGACTTTGTGGTTTTCATGTTACCCGGAAGTAAAATTTATAATTTTGCAACGTAAGGAGTAGAAACAGGATCAGACTGAGGTACTATGGACAGGTTAATAATGTACCACCCCTTTAAGCTGATATTCTTCAGACCAGCCCCTTGGTGTTTATTTCAAAGCTTCTAAGAGCTTTGGAGGAAGACTCTCGACAAAGTAAGCAGAGGACTTCAGAGGTGAGACAACACCCGTAGGTATCACGAAAAGTTTTCAAATGTAATTCATGTATTTATGCCTTGGTTTCTGTGTGGGGGCATCTTTGCATTTTTGGGGAAAAAGGAAGCTAACAATTTCAAAGCTGGAGATTGTCTTTGGATTTATTAAAAGCGGAGATTTTCTTTGGGTTTATTAAAAGCAATAATTTCAACAAAGCAGAGAAAAGCCAGGAAAGCCCAAGTCAGTCTTCCTGCCTCCCTCTTGTTACTGGGAAGCCTAGTACCACCACCTTGGCAGAGTGAGCTTAAAAAATGTTATTTGTGTGTGTGTAATTTTCTGAGCTGAAACGAAGGTTTATCAGTTTTTGTTTATCTAGGTTTGAAGTTCTTTTAAAGAAATCCCTTAGAAAATTTGTCGCACCAAAGGACCTTCTCAAAATAATGCACATGTTCACAAGCTTTCTGCACACTGGCTCACTTGGTTCTTGGACCCGTCCTGAAATTCACTGGTCTCTGTTCTTTGCTCTGTTAACTTCCCATTTTGGACAATTATTAGGTGGATATCTAGCTTATGCTAAAAATATCTAGGAACAGAGAATCTGCCTTTTTGTTTGATAGGGCAGTCCAACGACAAACACAGGCAAAGGTAATAAAGTCCTTAGGTTGGGTTGATGTTGGCTGTTTTAGAGTTGAGTAGAACACACACTTGGTTCACACTGAGCTTGTGATCAAGCTCTGATTCACATCTTTTCCCACAGAGTGCTATTAAGTAAGTCAGTGCATCAGCACTGCTTCTCCTCAACATACCCAAACACACTTGTATGGTTGTAGCTCTGTGAACAACTTAACATCCCATATATGTGTGTGTGTGTGTGTGTGTATATATATATATATATATATATATAGTATATGTATTATATATATTTATATATATATATTTTAAATTGAAGTATAGTTGATTTACAATGTGTTAATTTCTGCTGTACAGCAAAGTGATTCAGTTATATCTATATATATAGATAGATGCTTTTTTTTTTTTTGGCTGCATTGGGTCTTCGTTGCTATGCATGGGCTTTCTCTCATTGCAGCGAGCTGGGGCTACTCATTGTTGCAGTGCGCGGGCATCTCATTGCGGAGGCTTTTCTTGATGCGGAGCACAGGCTCTAGGCACGTGGGCTTCAGTAGTTGCAGCACACAGGCTCAATAGTTGCAGTGCACGGGCTCTGGGGTGCGCAGGCTTCAGTAGTTGTGGCACAACGGGCTTAGTTGCTCCGCGGCATGTGGGATCTTCCTGGACCACGGATGGAACTCGTGTCCCCTGCAGTGTCAGGCAGATTCTTAACCACTGTGCCACCAGGGAAGTCCCATATACCTTTTTAATACTCTTTTCCATTATGGTTATCACAGCATATTGAATGTAATTCCCTGTGCTATAGAGTAGGACCTTGTTGTTTATCCATCCTGTATATTATAGTTTGCATCTGCTTACCCCAAACTCCCACACCATCCCTCCCCCACACCCCCTTGCCCTTGGCAACAAGAAGTCTGTTCTCTATATCTGTGAGTCTGTTTCTGTTCCATAGATAAGTTCATTTGTGTCATATTTTAGATTCCCCATGAGTGATATGGTATTTGTCCTCTCTTTTTGACTTACTTCACTTAGTATGATAATCTCTGGTTCCATCCATGTTGCTAAAAATGGCATTATTTCATTGTATTGGGTTGGCCAAAAGGTTCGTTCAGTTTTTTTCTGTAAGATGGCTGTAGTAGCACTTAGTTGTCTTTTTTAAATAATTAATTAAAATTTGGCTGAGTTGGATCTTTGTTGCTGCGCAGGGACTTTCTCTAGTTGCGGCGAGCGGGGCCACTCTTCATTGTGGTGCACGGGCTTCTCATTGCAGTGGCTTCTCTTGTTGCAGAGCATGGGCTCTAGGCGCGCGGGCTTCGGTAGTTGTGGCTCACAGGCTCTAGGGCACAGGCTCAGTAGTGGTGGTGCACGGGCTTAGTTGCTCTGCGGCATGTGGGATCTTCCTGAACCAGGGCTCGAACCCGTGTCCCCAGCATTGGCAAGCGCATCCTTAACCACTGCGCCACCAGGGAAGCCCCACTTAGTTGTCTTTAACTTCACTTGAAATGGTTTTGTTAGACTGTAGTGACAGCTGTCATATCAGTGTGCATTTTAAAAAGTCATCAGGACTTCCCTGGTGGTGCAGTGGTTAAGAATCCACCTGCCAATGCAGGTGCTCTAGAGCCTGTGAGCCACAACTACTGAAGCCCACGTGCCGAGAGCCCATGCTCCACAACAACAGAAGCCCTGCTTGCTGCAACTAGAGAAAAACACACACACAGCAAGAAAGACCCAACACAGCCAAATAAATAAATTTAAAAAATAAAAAAAAGTTTTTTTAAAAATAAAAAAGTCATCAAACTTGGTGAATTTTTGTGTAGCCATTTTAATATTGAAGATCAAAGAAAAGAAAGAACATTTTTCGCATATTATGCTTTATTATTTCAAGAAAGGTAAAAACACACCGAAACACAAAAAAAGATTTGTGCAGAAGGTGCTGTGACTGACTGAATGTGTCAAAAGTGGTTGCAAAGTTTCGTGCTGGAGATTTCTCGCTGGACGATGCTCAACCATCAGGTAAATCAGTTGAAGTTGATAGCAATCAAATAAAGACATTGAGAACAGTCAACGTTATACCATGCGGGAGATAGCCGACATATTCAAAATATCCAAATCAAGTGTTGAAAATCATTTGCACCAGCTTGGTTATATTCATTCCTTTGATGTTTGGTTTCCACGTAGGTAAAGCGAAAAAAATCTTTTTGACTATTTCCACATGGAATTCTCTACATAAACGTAATGAAAATGTTCTATTTTTAAAACAAGTTGTGACAGGCAATGAAAAGTGGATACTGTCCAATAATGTGGAATGGAAGAAACTGTGGAGCAAGCGAAATGAACCACCACCAACCACACCAAAGGCCAGTCTTCATCCAAAGAAGGTGATGTTGAGTATATATTGGGATTGGAAGGGAGTCCTCTATGATGAACTCCTTCCAGAAAAGCAAATGATTAATTCCAAGTACTGCTCCCAGTTAGACCAGCAGAAAGCAGCACGTGATGAAAAGCGTCCAGAATTAGTCAACAGAAAATGCATAATCTTCCATCAGAATAACACAAGACTGCATGTTTCTTTGATGACCAGGCAAAAACTGTTACAGCTTGGCTGGGAAGTTCTGATTCATCTGCCGTATTCACTGGACATTGCACCTTTGGATTTCCATTTATTTAGGTCTTTACAAAATTGTCTTAATGAAAAAAATTTCAATTCCCTGGAAGACTGTAAAAGGCACCTGGAAGAGTTCTTTGCTCAAAAAGGTAAAAAGTTTTGGAAAGATGGAATTATGAAGTTGCCTGAGAAATGGCAGAAGGTAGTGGAACAAAAGGGTGAATATGTTGTTCAATAAAGTTCTTGGCGAAAATGAAAAATGTGTCTTTTATTTTTACTTAAAAACCAAAGGCACATTTTGGCCAACCCAATATATAAACTACATCTTCTTTATCCATTCATCTGTCGATGGACTTTTGTGTTGCTTCCATGTCTTGGCTATTGGAAGTAGTGCTGCTATGAACATAGGGATGCATGTATCTTTTTGAATTAATAGTTTTGTCTGGATATATGCACAGGAGTGGGATTTCAGGATCATATGGTAGCTCTTTTTAGTTTTTTGAGGGACCTCCATGCCGTTTTCCATAGTGGCTGCAGCAACTTGCATTCCCACCAACAGTGTAGGAGGGTTCCCTTTTCTCCACACCCTCTCCAGCATTTGTTATTTGTCGACTTTTTAATGATGGCCATTCTGACTGGTATGAAGTGGTACTTCATTATTGTTTTGATTTGCATTTCTCTAATAATTAGCAATGTTGAGCATCTTTTCATGTGCCTGTTGGCCATCTGTACATCTTCTTTGGAGAAATGTCTATTTAGGTTTTTGGCCCATTTTTTCGATTGGGTTGTTTTTTTTATTGTTGTGTTGTATGAGCTCTTTGTATATTTTGGAAATCAAGCCTTTGTAGGCCAAATTGTTTGCAAATATTTTCTCCTGTTCCATAGGTTGTCTTTTCCTTTTGTTTATGGTTTCCTTTGCTGTGCAAAAGCTTGCAGGTTTGATTAGGTCCCATTTGTTTATTTTTGCTATTATTTCTATCGACTTGGGAGACTGACCTAAGAAAACATTGGTACGATTTATGTCAGAGAATGTTTTGTCTATGTTCTCTTCTAGGAGTTTTATGGTTTCATGCCTTCCTTTTAAGTCTTTAAGCCATTTTGAGTTAATTTTTGTGTATGGTGTGAGGGTGTGTTCTAAGTTCATGGATTTACATGTGGCTCTTCAACTTTCCCAACACCACTTGCTGAAGAGACCGTTTCCCATTGTATATTCTTGCTTTCTTTGTCAAAGATTAATTGACCATAGGTGTGTGGGTTCATTTCTGGGCTCTCTATTCTGTTTCATTGATCCATATGTCTGTTTTTGTGTCAATACTATGCTGTTTGATTACTGTAGATTTGTAGTACTGTCTGAAGACTGAGATGGTTATGCCTCCTGCTTTGCTCTTTTCCCTCAGGATTGCTTTGGCAATTCTGGATCTTTTACGGTTCCATATAAATTTTAGGATTTTTTGTTCCAGTTCTGTGAAAAATGTCATGGGTAATTTGATAGGGATCTCGTTAAATCTGTAGATTGCTTTGGGTAGTATGGCTGTTTGAACAATAACAATTCTTCGAATCCAAGAGCATGAGATATCTTTCCATTTCTTTGAATCATTTTAAATTTTCTTTATTAATGTCTTATAGTTCTCAGTATATAAGTCTTTCACCTCCTCAGTCAGGTTTATTCCTTAGTGTTTTATTTTTTGGGGTGCAATTTTAAAAGGTATTTTTTTCTTACATTCCCTTTCTGATAATTCATTGTTAATGTAAAGAAATGCAATTGATTTCTGTATGTTAATCGTGTACCCTGCTACCTTGCTTAATTTGTTTATCAGTTCTAGTAGTTTTTGTGTGGAGTTTATAGGGTTATCTATATATAGTATCATGTTATCTGCATATAATGACAGTTTTACCTCTTCCTTTCCAATCTGGATAAATTTTATGTCTTTTTCTTGCCTGATTGCTGGGGCTAGGACTTCCAACACTACGTTGAACAGAAGTGGTGAGAGTGGGCATTCTTGTTCCAGATTTTAGTGGGAAGGCTTTCAGCTTTTCACTGTTGAGTATTATATTGGCTGTGGGTTTGTCATAAATAGGTTTTATTATGTTGAGATATGTTCCCTCTATACCCCCTTTGGTAAGAGTTTTTATCATGAATCGATGATGAATTTTATCAAATGCTTTTTCTGCATCTGTTGAGATGATCACTTTTTTTTTCTTTTGTTAATGTGGTGTATCACATTGATTTTGCATATGTTGAACTATCCTTGTGAACTTGGGATGAATCCAACTTGGTCGTAGTGTATGGTCTTTTTTGTGTGTTTGTTGGATTCAGTTTGCTAATATTTTGTTTAGAATTTTTGCATCTACGTTCATCAAAGATATTGGACTGTAATTTTCTTTTTTGGTGGTATCTTTGTCTGGTTTTGTATCAGGGTGGTGGTGGCTTCATAGAATGTCTTTGGGGAGTGTTCCCTCCTCTTCAGTCTTTTGGAAGAGTTTGAGAAGGATCAGTATAAGTTCTTCTTTTTATGTTTGGAAGAATTCGCCTGTGAGGCTATCTGGTCCTGGTCTTTTGTTTGTAGGGAGCATTTTTAAATTACAGATTCTATTTCACTTCTAGTGACTGGTCTGTTCAAATTATTTTTTCTTGATTTAATTTTGGTGGACTGTATGTTTCTAGAAACTTGTCCATTTCTTCTAGGTTGGTAAATATGTTGGCATGTAACTGTTCATGGTATTCTTTTATGTTTTTTTGTATTTCTGGAGTATTGTTTGTTATTTCATCTTTTTCATTTCTTATTTTGTCTATTTGGGTTCTCTCTCTTTTCTTCTTGGTGAGCCTGGCCAGACGTTTGTCAATATTGTTTACCCTTTCAAAAAAATCACCTCTTGGCTTTAATTTCTATTTATTTCCTCTCTAATCTTTATTATTTCCTTCCTTCTGCTGACATTAGGTTTTTGTTGTTCTTCTTTTTCTAATTCTTTTAGATGGTAGGTTAGGTTGTTTATTTGAGATTTTTCTTGTTTTGTGTAGAAGGCCTGTGTCACTATGAACTTCCCTCTAAAAACTGCTTTTGCTGCATCCCACAGCTTTTGTATGGTTGTCTTTTCATTGTCATTTGTCTCGAGGTATTTTTTAATTGATAATTTCCTCTTGATTTCAACACTGACCCATTCGTTTTTTTATTAGCATGTTGTTTCTTTCTCATTTCATTTTCTGTGGTTGATTTCCTAGTTTCTTGCTGTTGTGGTCAGAAAAGATGCTTGAAATAATTTCTATACTCTTAGATTTGTTGAGGCTTGTTTTGTGCCCTAGTATGTGATCAATCCTAGAGAGTGTTGCATGTGCATTTGAAAAGAATGCGTATTCTGGTTTTTTGGGGTGTAATATCCTGAAAATATCAGTTAAGTCTAACCGTTCTGTTGTATCCTTTAGGATCTCTGTTGCCTTATTGATTTTCTGTCTCGAGGATCTGTCCATTGATGTGAGTGGGGTGTTAAAATCTCCTACCATTATTGTATACCCATCAGTTTCTCCCTTTATTTCTGTAGTATTTGTTTTATGTATTTGGGTGTTCCTGTATTAGGTGCATATACATTGACGAGTGTAATATCCTCTTCTTGTATTGATCCTTTTATCATTGTATAGTGTTCTTCTTTGTCTTTATGGCCTTTAAGTCTATTTTGTCTCATATGAGTATTGTGACCCCCTCTTTCATGTCATTTCTGTTTTGCATGAAATATCTTTTTCCATCCCCTCAGTTTCAATTTATATGTGTCCTTTGCCCTAAAGTGGATCTCTTGTAGGCAGCATATTGTAGGTTCTTATTTTTTTAATCCAACCTGCCACTCTGTGTCTTTTGATTGGAGCATTTAGTCCATTGACATTTTTTTTTTAATATTCTTTTTATTTTACTTTTTATTTTTTGGCTGTGTTGGGTCTTCGTCGCTGTGCACGGGCTTTCTCTAGTTGCGGTGGGTAGGGGCTACTCTTCGTTGTGGTGCGTGGGCTTCTTATTGCAGTGGCTTCTCTTGTTGTGGAGCATGGGCTCTAGGCACGCGGGATTCAGTAGTTGTAGCACACAGGCTCAGTAGTTGTGGCTTGCGGGCTCTAGAGTGCAGGCTCAGTAGTTGTGTTGCAAGGGCTTAGTTGCTCTGCGGCATGTGGGATCTTCCCAGACCAGGGATTGAACCTGTGTCCCCTGCATTGACAGGTGGATTCTTAACCACTGTGCCACCAGGGAAGTCCCTAGTCCACTGAAATTTAAGGTAATTAGTGATAGATATGTATTTATTGCCATTTTAAACCTTGTTTTCCAGTTGATTTTTGTGTTTCTTTTTTTGCCTTTTGTGGTTTGATTTCCTCTTATTTTATGCTTTTGTTCTCTTTTTGGTTTTGTGAATCTGCTGTATGTTTCTGATTTGTGGTTACCCTGTTTTTCAAGCATGTTAACCCCTTCCTATATCTACTTGCTTTAGACTGATGGTCATATAGGCTCAAATACATTCTAAAAAAAATAATAATCAGCATTTTCTTACTCTCCTCCTCTACATTTTATGATTTTTATGTCCTCTTTTACATCTTCATGTTCATCCTTTTGCTGTTCATTGCGGTTATCACTTTTAAAAAAGTAAAAAAAAATTTTTTTTCCTTTTTAATCTGTATACTGGCTTATTTAAGTGATTTGCTTTTCAGTTGTGATTTTTCTCTTTCCTATATCTTCTTGCTTCTTTTCTATTTAGAGAAGACCTTTCAATATTTCTTTTAGGATAGGTTTAGTATTGCTGTATTCTTTTAGATTTTTCTTGTCTGAGAAATTTTTTATCTCTCCTTTTATTCTAAATGATAGTCTTGCTGGGTGGAGTATCCAAGGTTGCAGATTTTTCCCCTTTCAGGATTTTGAATATATCTTGTCTCTTCCTTCTGGCCTGCAATGTTTCTGTAGAGAAATCAGCTGATAGCCTTGTGGGGGTTCCCTTATAATTAATTCTTTGCTTTTCTCTTGCTGCCTTTAGAATCCTCTCTTTAACTTTTGCCATTTTAATATGTTTTAGTTTAGGTCTGTTTGGGTTCATCTTGTTTTGGAACTTTGGTGCTTCCTGTACCTGGATATCTGTTTCCTTCTTTAGGTTTGGGAAGTTTTTAGCCATAATTTCTTTCAATACATTTTTGATCACCTTTTCTTTTTCTTCTCCTTTTGGAATCCCTATTATTTGTAGGTTGGCATGCTTTATATTATCCCATAGATCTCTTGTATTGCTTTCATTTTGCTTTTTTTTTTGCTATTCATTGGCTTTAGCTCAGCTTTTGTCTTGGTGAATGAGTTTTCTAATTTTTCTTGGCTCCTCTTTATAGTTTCTAGTTCCTTTTTACAACAATCTGCATTTCTGTCAATAGCCTTTCTTAATCCCTTCATTATTTTTATTATCTCCTTTTGAACTCTGTGTCTGTTAGACTGAAGAGGTCTGTTTCATTGTTGTTCTTTCAGGGGAATTCTCTTGGTCTTTTAACTGGGAGTGTTCCTCTGCTCCTCAGTTTTATTTTATTTTGTTTTTATATTTTTCTCCCATTGGGAGGGTTGTCTTTTCGTTTTGTTTATGGTTTCCTTTGCTGTGCAAAAGCTGTTTTTTTTAAAAATATTTATTTTGCTGTGTTGGGTCTTAGTTGCGATACGTGGGATCTCTGTTGCGGCATGCAGGATCTTTCGTTGCAGTGCACAGGCTTCTCTCTAGTTGTGGCGTGTGGGCTCTAGAGTGTGCAGGCTCAGTAGTTGCAGTGTGTGGGCTCTCTAGTTGTGGTGTGTGGGCTCCAGAGCGCATGGGCTCAGTAGTCGTGGCACATGAGCTCTCTAGTTGTGGTGCACGGGCTATAGAGCACACAGGCTTAGTTGCCCCATGGCATGTGGGATCTTAGTTCCCCAACCAGGGATTGAAATCGTGTCCCCTTCATTGGAAGGTAAATTCTTAACCACTGGACCACCAGGGAAGTCCCTCTCACTTTTACTTTTATTTCCCTTATTCTGTGAGTGTTGGAGAAAAAATTACCTACTGTGGTCTTGGAGGGCTATTTTTATGTGGCAGTGTCCCTGTGCAGCTTGTGTGGGTTTAATATTTTTGGTGTGAGGACTGTTTAGTGGATGCCTGCCAGTGTTTCCTCAGCCTGTGCTGGCCGTTATCCCCTTGACAGGGATGTGCAGAGGTGGGAGCTGGTGCCCTCTCCTGGAGCCCCCAGCAGTGGTGGTAGCAGCAGTTCGTGCCTGCTCTTGGAGCCCATGGCAGTGGTGGCGGCTGGCATCAGCTCCTGGAGTCCAAGGAGGCAACAGCTGGTGGGCACTCCTTGAGCTCGTGGGGGTGGTGCCCTGTTGGCTGCGTGTGTGTGGAGAGAGAGGCTGCTGTGGTGGGCCCCGGCCCTCCCTTTGTGCACCCAACAATGGTGCCTTGCCTCTGTGGTGGGTCCCAGCTCCCTCTGTGTACCCTCCTGTTTGCGGTTGCATCACACTCCAGCCCCTTCAGGCTGTCCCCGCACGGCTGACCCCAGTCCTCTCCCCAGGTCTGTCCTCTGAAGCCTGAGCTTCAGCACCCAGACCCCACCCATCCTTGCAGATGTACGTCTCAGGCTGGGGAGTGCCAGGCAGCAGCACAGACCCTCTGTGCGGGTCTCTCTCCATTCTGCCTGCCACAAGCTGGTTGCTGCACTCTCCTCCGAGGCTCTGAAACTCCCCCTCTGTCGTGGCTGATCTCTGCCAGTGAGGGGCCTTCCCAGGGTACGCGAACTGTTAGTCTTTCATAGCTCCCTCCCAGGGACGCAGGTACTCTCCTGATTCCTCTCTCTCTTGTTTTTTTCTTTTTTCCTACCCAGTTATGTGGAGATCTTTTTTTTTTTTTTGCGGTACGCGGGCCCCTCACTGTTGTGGCCTCTCCCGTTGTGGAGCACAGGCTCCGGACGCGCAGGCTTAGCGGCCATGGCTCACGGGCCCAGCCGCTCCGCGGCATGTGGGATCTTCCCAGACCGGGGCACAAACCTGTGTCCCCCACATCGGCAGGCGGACTATCAACCACTGCACCACCAGGGAAGCCCCTGGAGATCTTTCTTGCCCTTTCAGAATTCTGAAGTCCTCTGCCAGCTTTCAGTAGGTATTCTATGAGAATTGTTCCATGTGTAGATGTGTTTCTGATGTGTTTGTGGAAGGAGGTGATCTCCACATCCTTCTACTCTGCCATCTCGATCATCCCCCCTCCCAAATCTTTTTAACATTAAAAAAAGTCAGAGCATAATTAACAATACAATATTATACATAGATTTTAGGTGTTCAGTCTGATGACTTTTAACAGCTGTATACATTACTGTAATCACTACCCTAAAGAAGACACAACATTTCAATTCACTGAAGTTTCCTTGTGCCCCTTTCCAGTCAATTCTCAACCCCATCTCCAGTTACCATAGGTCACTTTTGTCTGTTCTTTGAGTCACATAAATGGACTACTTTTCAGCACACTTCCTATATGCAGCACAATGTATAGCTCTGGGGAAGCCAATTCACCTTCCTGTGTCTATTGCCTTACTAGACACACACCTTTTTGTTCAAAGCTGTAGTGAGGATGTCTTTAAATAATGTACGTGAAGATGTTTTGAAATAAATGTGAAACATATAATGTTTAAACTAATACTACAAATTTACAAATTAGAAAGACCATTTACCTAAAACAGTTTTAAAATATTGTTAATATAATGTGAATTTTTTTTAAAAAACTGCATTGGTACAAAGTAGGTTTGAACTAGCAGATTGTCAATCTGTGAATACTACTTGGCTTCATATAATCAAGTAATTTCCTTACCATGTACCACTTATGAAGCACTGACTAGGTGTCAGGCACTCTTCTTAGCATTTTACTTAAGCATATTAAGTCACTAAATCCTGGTAAAAATTTAATAAAAACAGATACAGAGAAGCAATTTTGCTAAGAAGTAGCATGCTGGGATTCTTGATCGAGTCAGTATTCTTAAACTCTGTGCAACAGCAACCACATCTACAGCTAAAGAGTAATTATCCTAGTTTGTTGCATGGATAGTAACTGTAGTTCCAATTCCTTTTATACTATGAATTCTTACTATATTCCACATTTATTAAACATCTCGTGTATAAAATGACAAGGATACAAAGGTGAGTTGCCAGATTTTTAAGACTAAAATCTATTACTGCACAAGAAATGTTAGCCATGTGACAGGGTATACCATCTGTGAATTCAGAGGTGAGATTAATGTGGAAATTAAGGAAACACTCCCATTACCACTGCAACAAAAAGAATAAAATACCTAGGAATAAACCTACCTAGGGAGACAAAAGACCTGTATGCAGAAAACTATAAGACACTGATGAAAGAAATTAAAGATGATACCAACAGATGGAGAATATACCATGTTCTTGGATTGGAAGAATCAACATTGTGAAAATGACTGTACTACCCACAGCAATCTACAGATTCAGTGCAATCCCTATCAAATTACTGATGGCATTTTTTACAGAACTAGAACAAAAAATCTTAAAATTTGTATGGAGACACAAAAGACCCCAAATAGCCAAAGTGGTCTTTTTTTTTTTAATTTTATTTTATCTTTATTTATTTATTTTTGGCTGCATTGGGTCTTCCTTGCTGCGTGCAGGCTTTCTCTAGTTGTGGCGAGTGGGGGCTGCTTTGTTGTGCACGGGTTTCTCATTGCGGTGGCTTCTCTTGTTGCAGAGCATGGGCTCTAGGCGCATGGGCTTCAGTAGTTGTGGCATGTGGGCTCAGTAGTTGTGGCTTGTGGGCTCTAGACCGCAGGCTCAGAAGTTGTGGCGCTTGGGCTTAGTTGCTCTGCGGCATGTGGGATCTTCCCCGAGCAGGGCTCGAACCTGTGTCCCCTGCATTGGCAGGCGGATTCTTAACCACTGCACCACCAGGGAAGTCACCAAAGTGGTCTTGAGGGAAAAAAAACGGAGCTGGAGGAATCAGACTCCCTGACTTCAGACTATACTACAAAGCTACAGTAATCAAGACAATATGGTACTGGCCCCAAAACAGAAATATAGATCAATGGAACAGGATAGAACACCCAGAGATAAACCCATGCACCTATGGTCAACTAATCTATGACAGAGGAGGCAAGGATATACAATGGAGAAAAGACAGTCTCTTCAATAAGTGGTGCTGGGAAAACTGGACAGCTACATGTAAAAGAATGAAATTAGAACACTCCCTAACATCATACACAAAACTAAACTCAAAATGGATTAGAGACCTAAATGTAAGACCAGACACTATAAACCTTTTAGAGGAAAACATAGGAAGAACACTCTTTGACATAAATCACAGCAAGATCTTTTTTGATCCACCTCCTAGAGTAATGGAAGTAAAAACAAAAATAAACAAATGGGACCTAATGAAACTTAAAAGCTTTTGCACAATAAAGGAAGCCGTAAAGAAGATGAAAAGACAACCCTCAGAATGGGAGAAAATATTTGCAAACGAATCAGTGGACAAAGGATTAAACTCCAAAATATATAAACAGCTCATGCAGCTCAATATTAAAAAAACAACCCAATCCAAAAATGGGCAGAAGTCCTAAATAGACATTTCTCCAAAAAGAGATACAGATGGCCAAGAAGCATGTGAGAAACTGCTGAACATTGCTAATTATTAGAAAAATGCAAATCAAAACTACAATGAGGTATCACCTCACACCAGTTAGAATGGGCATCATCAGAAAATCTACAAACAACAAATGCTGGAAAGGATGTGGAGGAAGGGGAACCGTCTTGCATTGTTGTTGGTGGGAATGTAAATTGATACAGCCACTATGGAGAACATTATGGAGGTTCCTTAAAAATGTAAAAATAGAATTACCATATGACCCAGCAATCCCACTACTGGACATATACCCAGAGAAAACCATAATTCAAAAAGACACATGCACCCCAATGTTCATTGCAGCACTATTTATAATATCCAGGACATGGAAGCAACCTAAATGCGCATTGACAGACGAATGGATAAAGAAGATGTGGTGCATATATACAATGGAATATTACTCAGCCATAAAAAGGGACGAAATTGGGTCATTTGTAGAGACGTGGATGGATCTAGAGACTGTCATACATAATGAAGTAAGTCAGAAAGAGAAAAACAAATATCGTATATTAATGCATATATGTGGAAGTTAGAAAAATTATACAGATGAACCAGTTTGCAGGGCAGATATTGAGACACAGATGTAGAGAAGAAACGTATGGACACCAAGGTGGGAAAGTGGGGGGGGTTGGTGGTGGGATGAATTGGGAGATTGGGATTTTCATATATACATTAATATGTACTAAATGGATAACTAATAAGAACATGCTGTATAAAAAAATAAAAAATTCAAAAAAATAGATAAACAACAAGAACCTACTGTATGGCACAGGGAACTATATTCAATATCTTTTGATAAACCTTAATGGAAAAGAATCTGAAAGAGAATATATACATATTCGTAAAATGGAATCACTTTGCTGTACACCTAAAACTAACACAACAATAAAAAAAAAAAAACATACAATTTAAAAAGATACCTGTAAAGCAAATGTGACTTCACCCCCAACCTCACAAAACCATCTCCTCTGGGCCCCATATACAGAGAAATTCTGGAGCTTCCACTAGTATAGTGCTATGAGGCTATGGAAAGGAAGGCACAGTCTGCTAAGTGGGGATTAAGGGAGAGCTTCCCAGAGGATGTGTCTTTTAAGTTGTTTAGTGAGGTGAATGGGGAATGAAGCACAATCTGGAGGAAGACAGGTGGAAACAATACAGGGTGAGAAATCCTCGAGGGAGTCAAAAATCAACTGAGAAAATCCAACAGGACAGGAATGTGAGGAGCAAAGAGGAGTGGTGTGGGATGGTATAGGGCCATGATAGGCCATGGGAAGAAGATGGGATTTAATTTCACAGGAAATAGGAAATGGCTGTTTTTAACAAATCAAATTTTTTTAACAAATCAAATTTTGTGATAAAAAAAAAAATCTTCACAGTGGATCAGAGACTTCTGATTGCGAGAGAGCAAAGAATAACTTAAAACCCTTGCTCTTACGCAGACAAGATGGTTGAGTAGAAGGATCTTGAGCTCACCTCCTCACACAAGAAACACCAAACTTACATCTAACTTCTGAACAACCATCAAAAGAAAGACTGGAACCTACCAAAAAAGATATTCTACATCCAAGACATAAACAAGAAACCTATGAGACTAGTAGGGGCACACTCATGATATAATCAAATCCCATACACCCCCTAGATGGGCAACCCACAAACTGGAGAACAATTATATCACAGAAGTTCTCGCACAGGAGTGAGAGTTCTGAGCCGCACGTCAGGCTCCCAAGCCTGGGGGTCCAGCAACAGGAGGAGCCCTAGAGCATTTAGCTTTGAAGGCCAGTGGGGATTGAGTGCAGGAGCTCCACAGGACTGGGGGAAACAGAAACACCACTTTTGGAGGGCACACAGAAGGTTTCGTATGCACCAGGACCCAAGGCAAAAGCAGTGATTTCATGGAAGCCTGGGCCAGACTTACCTGCTGGTATTGGAGGGTCTCCTGGGGAGGTGGGGGTAGCTGTGACGACCTGTGGCGACAACACAGTTAGTGGCAGAGGTAATTTGCAATATTCATCAGTGTGAGATCTCCTGGATGCCGCCATTTTGGCACTAAGGCCTGGCCCCATCCAATAGCCTGTAGGCTCAAGTGCTGGCATGCCTCAGGCCAAACAATGAACAGGGTGGGAACACAGCACAATCCATCAGTAGACAGGCTGCCTAAAGACTTCCTGAGCCCACAGCCAATTCTAGGCATGGCCCTGGCCACCACAGGGCCAAGAACCAGCTACACCAGTGGACAGGCACCAAGCCCTTCCACCTGTAAACCTTGCACAAGCCTCTAGACCAGCCTCACCCACCATGGGCCAGACACCAGAAGCAAGAAAACTACATTCCAGTTGCCTGCAGAACTGAGTCTGCAACACAGATCAGAACCTACTGCGAGACCAGTTGGGACAGACAGGTGGAGGCTAAATGATATTTTACTAAACAACCAATGGATTACTGAAGAAATCAATCAAAGAAGAAAAGGAAATAAAAGGAATCCAAATTGGAAAGGAAGAAATAAAACTGTCACTGTTTGCAGATGTCAAGATACTGTATATAGAAAATTCTAAAGATGTGACCAGAAAACTATTAGAGCTTGTCAATGAACTCGGTAGAGTCACAGGATACAAAATATAAAGAAATGTATTGCATTCCTGTAAACTAACAATGAGCTATCAGAAAGAGAAATTAAGGAAACAATCCCATTTACCATCGCATGAAAAAGAACAAAACACCTAGGGATAAACCTACCTAAGGAGGCAAAAACTGGTATTCCGAAAACTATAATATGCTGATGAAAGAAATCAAAGATGACACAAACAGATGGAAAGATATACCGTGTTCTTGGATTGGAGGAATCAATATTGTCAAAATGACTATAATACCCAAGGCAATCTACAAATTCAATGCAATCCCTATCAAATTACCAATGGCATTCTTTACAAAACTAGAACAAATATGTTTTTAAATTTGTATGGAAACACAAAAGACCCTGAATAATGAAAGTAATCTTGAGAAGGAAAAACAGAGCTTGAGGGATCAGGCTGTCTTCAGACTATACTACAAAGCTACAGTAATCAAAGCAGTATGGTACTGGCACAACAACAGAAATATAGATCAATGGAACAGGATAGAAAGCCCAGAAATAAACCCATTCACATATGGTCAATTAATCAACAGTAAAGGAGGTAAGAATATACAATAGAGAAAAGGCAGTCTCTTCAATAAGTGGTGCTGGGAAAACTGGACCAGTACAGGTAAAAGAATGAAACTAGAACATTCTCTAACACCACACAAAAAAATAAACTCAAAATGGATTAAAGACCAAAATTAAATTCCTAGAGGAAAACATAGGCAGAACACTCTTTGACATAAACCACAGCAGTATCTTTTTAGATCTGTCTCCTAGAGTAATGGAAATAAAAACAAAGATAAACAAATGGGACCCAATTAAACTTAAAAGCTTTTGCACAGCAAAGAAAACCATAAACAAAATGAAAAGACAACCCACAGAATTGGAGAAAATATTTTCAAATGATGTGACCAACAAGGGATTAATTTCCAAAATATACAAACAGCTCATACAGCTCTATATCAAAAAACAAAAAGACCAAACTCAAACAACCCAATCAAAAAATGGGAGAAGACCTAAATAGACATTTCTCAAAGAAGACATACAGATGGCCAACAGGCACATGAGAAGTGCTCAACTGGCTAACTGTTAGAAAAATGGAAATCAAAACTACAAGGAGATACCACCTTACACTCATCAGAATGGCCATCATTAAAAAGTCTGTAAATAATAAATGCTGGAGAGGGTGTGGAGAAAAGGGAATCCTCCCACACTATTGGCGGGAATGTAAATTGGTGCAGCCACTATGGCGAACAGTATGGAGTTTCCTTAAAAAACTAAAAATAGAGCTACCATATGATCCAGCAAACCCACTCCTGGGCATATATAAGGGGAAAACTCTAACTCAAAAAGACACATGTACCCCAATGTTCATATCAGTATATTTACAATAGCCAAGACATGGAAGCAACCTAAATGTCCATTGACAGATGAATGGATAAAGAAGATGTAGTATATATGTACAATGGAATATGACAAATACATTAAAAAGAATGAAATAATGCCATTTGCAGCAACATGGATGGACCTAGAGATTATCATACAAAGTGAAGTAAGGTAGACAGATAAGGAGAAATATGATATCACTTATATGTGGAATCCCACCCCCCAAAAATTAATGATACACATGAACTTATATACAAAACTGAAACAGACCCACAGACATAGAAAACAAACTTATGGTTACCAAAGGGGAAAGTGAGGGGTATAAATTAGGAGTTGGGATTAACATATACACACTACTGTGTATAAAATAAGTAATCAACAAGGACCTATTGTATAGCACAGGGAACTCTACTTAATATTCTGTAACAACCTATATGGGAAAAGAGTCTATAAATGAGTGACTACATGTATATGTATAACTGAATCACTTTGCTGTACACCTGAAACTAACACAACACTGTAAATCAACTATACTTCAAAAACGAAAGCCCTTGACCCCTAAAAATACCTGGAAATGCTGGATAAAAGTGAAATAAACTTAAGGACATAGCTGAGTTTACAAGGAAGAAAAGGCAATCATGAAGTGACATAACTAATAGGAAATTAAAAACAGGGGCATCAACACTGGTACTAATTCTTTGGCCACTCTGGGAAAGTTGATATCTCTGTAATTAAGGGTCTTAGGTTTTAATATGTCTGTGAATTGATCAAAACAAGCTATTTCCACCAACACCACCCTAGACACATAAAGACAGAATCTGTAAAGGTCTGCACATACTAGTGAAGCATGGGCTAAAAAGTTTCCTAAGGATTTGAAGCCCTAAGACTGTACCTCAGCCAGGCTTGGGCTTCAAGGTTACTTTTCCTACCTGATCTAGGAATCCCTAAAAAATCCCCAAGCATAACATAAAGTAAAAATTGGTTCTTGGGCAGATGATATCTCTAAGGGCTCCTGGTCAAACACAAACTCAGTCTACAGGGATGTTTCCACAACCTAGTCCACAAATTTTTCTCAGAACAAAAAAATAAGTCCCTTGAAAGATGAGCTCACAAAGAATTGGGAAACGTGCAAAGAAATCATAATCAAAAGTCAGAAGATCAAACAAATACCAGGTTTAGACACCTAAAGTGAGAAAACACACCAATGCTCTGAAATAAAATAAGTGTTTATAATTGTTAAAACGGAAGAAAATATTAAGGGACTGGTTAAATAGACTATGATACAGTCAAGAATAGAGTGAGTGAATTAGAATGCAGAGCTGATAAAATATTACAGAAAGAACACAGCTAAAGTGATGAAAATAGGAGAAAGAGTTAAGGGGCAGGATAGGCTGTAAACAATGTGAATTCCATTAGAGCAGAGTATGTGCTTTGCTCACTGAAGTATCCTGAATGCCTAGAACAGTGTCTGGCATAGGTGGTGCTGAATATCAGTTAAATCAAAGTCCAGCAATTATTAGAGGTAAGGAGAGAATGGGGAAAAGGCAATATTTAATGAACTAAGAATTTTTTTTTTTCGTTACGCGGGCCTCTCACTGTTGTGGCCTCTCCCGTTGCGGAGCACAGGCTCCGGACGCGCAGGCTCAGCGGCCATGGCTCACGGGCCCAGCCGCTCCGCGGCATGTGGGATCCTCCCGGACCGGGGCACGAAACCGCGTCCCCTGCATTGGCAGAAGGACTCCCAACCACTGCGCCACCAGGGAAGCCCAAGAATTTTTTTTACAATCAATAAAAGGCATGAATATTTATAATCAGTTGAATCCATTATGTCATTATGAAGACATAATGACTATAGGACTTCTTCACCCACTATAAATGAGAAAATTGGACTTAGTATATTAATCAATTGTTTTCATAAATTGGGCAATAGGTATTACAGGATTATGACCCTAGAGAGACGGCAAATAAGGAGGGCAAGCCCTATGAATTTCTTCCCAAAGCAGTTTCCCAAATTATAGCAAAGGAGGGGGAGTCCAAATAGTCCAGTACTATCGCTGGGTTGAGGAGACAGAGACTGAAGTTTCAAGGAAGCTAGAATTTGCTAGCAAAGTATTGGAGACGAAGGTGCTATGCAGAGACAGAGCTCCAGTGTTCTGCTCAGGGGTCCTTGAGTCTTAGTTGAATACTAGTCTGCATATGTGTAGGATGAAAGTTCACGAAGCTAGAGAAAGAACAGCTGTGGCGTAAAGAACAGTTACATAAGCTGAATCACTCTAAGAGCTCACACAGGCCTGGGAGTCATTCATGCATTCAGCAGACAGAGGGGACAGATCTTGTTGGATACATGGCACACTCAGTGGAGACCTTAGATGCTTCAAAGCTTAGTATTGGGGATAAAGGAACCCTAGAGTAAAAGCTACCCTAGACCTGCCCCACCAAAGCCTAAAACCAAGCCTACAAAGATCAGGCTGATCTTCAAGTAACTTAATTGCCCAACAAAACAAAGTTCAAAACTCTTTAAAGGTCTATAATAAAATACAGTTTATAAGGATGTTTAATTCCCAATGTACAGTATCCAATAAAAGAAAATGACAAGATAGAAGCAGGAAACTGTGATACATAACTAAAAGAGACATTGACCAATAAAAACTGATCCAGTAATGACAGAGATAATTGAATTAGCAAAGAAGGATGTTAAAACAGCTTTTATAAACATTATAAATATGCTCAAGGATATAAAGAAAAACATGAATATAATGAGGAGGAAAATAGAATATATATATAAAGATCCATATGGAGTTTCTAGAGGTGAAAAAATATGGTGTCAAACATAAAAAATTTACTGGGTGGGATCAATGGAAGATTTGACAAAGCAGAAAATAGAGGTAAACGTGAAGCAGCAGCAATAGAAGGTATACAAAATGAAGCATAGAGGGAAAAATGACTAAAAGTCATAAACAAAATTAGAAAATATCTTGAACTAAATGAAAGTGAAAACACAACATATCAACTTTGTGGGATGCAGCTAATACAGTGCTTAAAAGAAAAATTACAGAATTAAAATACTCACTAAAATAAGAGAGGTCTTAATTCTGCCTACCCTAAGGTAGGAAAAAAGCAAATTAAACCCAAAGAAGAAGGAAGAATAATGAAAGAGTACAAGTCAATGAAATAGGAAATGAATGAACAAAAAAGAGATTAATCAATGAAAGTAATAACTAGTTCTTTGAAAAATTGATAAACTTCTAGTTAGACTGATGATAAAAAAAGAGCACAAATTACCAATATCAGGAATGAAAGAGGATATTACTAGGGTCTTTCATGCAAGATGTTAAAAGGATAAGGAAATACTGTCAACAACATAATGCCAGTGTATTTGATAACTTAGATGAAGCGAACAAATACCTTGTGTGACACAAATTAGCAAAACTGATTAAAGAAGAAATTAAAACCTAAAAATCCCTATAACAATTAAAGAAACTGAATTCATAATGAAAAACTTTTCTTCAAAGATAACTTAAGGCACAGATGACTTCACTAGTCTGCCAAACAGTTAAGGAAAAAGTAATATCAATCCTACACAAAAGCTTTCAGAAGACAGAGGTGGAAAGACTTCTGAATTTATTTTATGAAGCCCTGGTACCAAAGCCAGAAAAAAAGAAATTATAAGAAAACAGTACAGCAATAACCATCACAAACATAGGTGAGAAGATCTTTTAACAAATATTAGCAAATGGAACTCAGCAATATACAAAAAGGATAATAGACTGTGAGCAAGTGGGGTTCATTACATTAAATGAAGGTTGGTTGACCAGTGGAAATCCATTAATGTAATTAACTATATGAATGAATTAAGGAGAAATAAACATGTTTATCTCAATAGATGCAGATTAATTAATTAAATAAGCATCAACAAAATTCAATCCATTCATGATTTAGAAGAAAGAAGAAAAAAACTCTCCCGGTAAACAATGGATAAAAGGAAACTTCCTCAATATGATAAAGATTATCAATAAAAACTTACAGCCAACGTCATAGTAATGCTGAAGGACCAAATGCCTCCATGGTGGAGATCAAAACAAAGATGTCCACTCTCATCACTTCTATTAAACATTATAGCAGAGGGTCTAGTCAACACAATAAGGCAAGAAAAGGCATAAACTTAAAAATACAGAAATGAACTATATTTGTAGACTATAAAATCAGGTACATAAAAACAATTACAAGGAATCTACAAAAAAAAGGTACTAGAACAAGTGAGTAAATTTAGCAAGTTCTATAAATAAAATTCAATTGCATTTCTACAAACTAGCAGCAAACAAGTGAAAGCAAATTTTAAAAATACTTTTATAATAAGTCAAGAACCTGAAATGCTTAGGATAAATTGACAAAAATCTAAGTAAAGATAAGACTGACAAAAACTTCTCAACCAGAAGATCAAGACCTTAAGAAAATGAAATACTGGGGGAGGTAATGGTCAACCTACACTCAACAATCAAGACCAAGGGCAAAGAACTGAGACCAAGATGGCGGAGTAAAAAGACCCTGAACTCACCTCTCACAAGCACACCAAAATCACAACTCTCAGCAGAACAACGACTGAAGAAAAAGACTGGAACCTACCAAAAAAGGTATTCTACATCCAAGACATAAACAAGAAACCTATGAGACTGTAGTAGGGGCACACTCACGATATAATCAAATCCCATACCCCCTGCCCCCACCCCCAGATGGGCAACCCACAAACTGGAGAACAATTATATCACAGAAGTCCTCGCACAGGAGTGAGAGTTCTGAGCCCCACGTCAGGCTCCCAAGCCTGGGGGTCCAGCAACAGGAGGAGGAGCCCTAGAGCATTTAGCTTTGAAGGCCAGAGGGGATTGAGTGCAGCAGCTCCACAGGACTGGGGGAAACAGAAACTGGGGTCCCAGAAAGAGAAGAGAGAAAGGGTCAAGAAAATATTTGAAGAGAAAAAAGCTGAAAACTTCCCTAACATGGGAAAGGAAACAGTGAACCACATCTAGGAAGTGCAGAGTCCCATACAGGATCAAACTAAAGAGGAACACACCAAGATACATTGTAATAAAAATGATAAGAATTAAAGGTAGAATACTAAAAGCAGCAAGGGAAAAGCAACAAATAACATACAAAGGAATCCCCAGAAGACTATCAGCTGATTTTTCCGGTGAAACTCAGCAGGGCAGAAGGGAATGGCACAATATATTTGATGAAAGGAAAAACCTACAACCAAGAATACTCTACCCATAAGGCTCTCATTGAGATTTGACAGAGAAATCAAAAGCTTTATAGAAAAACAAAAGCTGAAAGAATTCAGCACCATCAAACCAGCTTTATAACGAATGTTAAAGGAACTTCTCTAGGCAAAAAAGAAAAGGCCACGACTAGAAACAAGAAAATCATGGAATGAAAAACTCACTGGTAAAGCAAACATACAGTAAAAGTAGGAAATCATCCACAAAGAAAGCTAGTGTGCAGGTTAAAAGACAAAAGCAGTAAAATCATCCGTATCCACAATAAGCAGTTAAGGGATACAGAAAACAATTAGATGTAAAATATGATATAGAAAACAGTAATTGTGAGTGGAGGAGAGTACAAATGCAAGGTATTTAAATGCATTTGAAATAAAGAGATCAGCAATTTAAAACAAAAACGTATATATACAGAGAGAGACTTCTATACAAAAACCTCAAGGTAAACAAAAACCAAATATCTAAAATGAATATACACACAAAAAGGAAAAAGGAATCCAAACACAACACTAAAGAGAGTCATCAAATCACGAGAAGAGACCAAAGTAAGAAAGGCGAAAAAAGACCTACAAAAACAAATCCAAAACAATTCACAAACTGAAAATAAGAACACAGATATGGATAATCACCTGAAATGTAAATGGATTATATGGTCCAAACAAAAGACACAGACTGGGTGAATGGATATAAAAACTATATTCGTGTATATGCTGCCTACAAGAGACTCATTTTAGATTTAGAGACACAAACAGACCAAAAGTGAGGGGATGGAAAAGGTATTCCATGCTAATCGAAATCAAAAGAAAATTGGAGTAGCAATACTTATATCAGACAAAACAGACTAAAGACTGTTACAAGAGACAAAGAAAGACCCTATATACTGATGAAGAAAAAGCAGGACACTACATAATGATAAATCCAAGAAGATATAATAATTGTAAACACAGACACACATCAATATATATGGCAAATGTTAACAGACATAAAAGAAGAAATTGACAGTAACATGATAATAGTGAGGGCTTTAAAACCCTACTCACATCAATGGCCAGATCACCCAGACAGAAAATCAATACAGAAGCAAAGACCTTAAATAACACATCAGAACAAATGGACTTAACTGATATTTATAGAGAATTCCACTTGAAAGCAGCAGAATACACATTCTTCTCAAGTGCACATGGAACATTGTCCAGGATAGATCACATGCTAGACCACAAAACAAGCCTCAGTAAATTTAGGAAACCTGAAATCATATCAATCATCTTTTCTGATGAAAACACTATGAGATTAGAAATCAACTACAAAAAACCCCTGCAAAAACCATAAACATAATTAGGCTAAAAAACATGCTAATAAACCACCAACGGGTCACAGAAGAAATCAAAAAGAGAATTAAAAAAAATACCTAGAGACAACTGAAAATGAAAACACGATGATCCAAAACCTATGGGATGCAGGAAAAGCAGTTCCCAGAGGGAAGTATTTAGAGATACAAGCTTACCCTAAGCAACAAGAAAAACCTCAAATAAACAACCTGAACTTACACCTAAAGCAACTACAGAAAGAACAAGCAAAACTCAAAGTTAGTAGAAGGAAATATATAAAAACGGAGCAGAAATAACTGAAAGAGAGATGAAGAAAACAATAAAAAGGATCAATGAAACTAAAAGCTGGAGCCTTCTAAAGATAAACAAAATTGATAAACCTTTAGCTAGATTCATCAAGAAAAAAAGGGAAGTGGGCCTGAATCAATAAAAGAAGAAATGAAAAGCAGGAGTTACAACCACCACCACAGAAATACAAAGACTCTTAAGAGACTACCTAGAGCAACCACATGCCAATTAAATGGACAACCTAGAAGAAATTGACAAATTCTTAGAAAGGTACAATCTTCAAGACTGAACCATAAAGAAATAGAAAATATGAACAGACGAATTACCAGTACTGCTGTTGAGTCAATAATATCAAAAGTCCAGAACCAGGGAGTTACTTGGTAGTCTAGTGGTCAGGATTTGGTGCTTTCAACCCGTGGCCCGGGTTCAATCCCTGGTCTGGGAACTGAGATCCTGCAAGCTGCGTGGTGCAGCCAAAAATAAAACCAAAACAAACAAACAAAATAACCAAAAAATCTCCAGGACCAGATGGCTTCACAAGTGAATTCTACAAAACATTTAGAGAAGAGTTAACACTTACCCTTCTGAAATTATTCCAATAAATTAGAGGAAGGAACACTTCTGAACTCATTTTATGACGCTACCATCATGCTGATACCAAAACCAAACAAAGATACCACAAAAAAATAAAATTATAGGCCAATATGTTCAATGATGAACATAGATGCAAAAATCCTCAACAAAATACTAGCAAACTGACTCCAACAATATATTAAAAGGATCATATACCATGATCAACTGGGATTTATCCCAGGGATGCAAGGATTTTTCATATCCACAAATCAATGAATGGGATACACCACATTAACAAATTGAAAAATAAAAACCATATGATCATCTCAATAGATGTAGAAAAGCTTTTGATAAAATTCAATACCCGTTTATGATAAAAACTCTCCACAATGTGAGCACAGAGGGAACAATCCCAACATAATAAAGGCCATATATGACAAATCCACAGCTAACATCATACTCAATGGTGAAAAGCTGAAAGCATTTTCTCTAAGATTAGGAAAAAGACAAGGATGTGCACTCTCACCACTTTTATTCAATATAGTTTTGGAAGTACTAGCCACAGCAACCAGATAAGAAAAGGCAATAAAAGGAATCCAAATGGGAAAGAAGTAAAACTGTCATTGTTTACAGGTGACACAATACTATATATACATAGAAAATTCTAAACATGCCACCAGAAAACTGCTAGAGCTCATCAATAAATGTAGTAAGTTTGCAAGATACAAAATTATACAGAAACCTGTTGCATTCCTATGCACTAACGACAAAATACAGAAAGAGAAATTTTAAAAAACAATCCCATTTATGATTGCATCAAAAAGAATAAAATACCTAGGAATAAACCTACCTAAGGAGGCAAAAGAGCTGTACTCTGAAAACTAATGAAAGAAACTAAAGACAACACAAACAGATGGAAAGATATACCGTGTTCTTGCATGGGAAGAATAAATATTGTTAAAATGACCATACTCCCAAGGCAACCTACAGATTCACTGCAATTCCTAAAAAATTAGAAATGGCATTTTTCACAAAACTGGAACAAAAATTTAAAAAAGCTGTATAGAAACACAAAAGACCACAAATAGGCAAAACAATCTTGAGAACGAAGAATGGAGGAGATATCATGCCCCCTGACTATACTACAAACCTATAGTCATCAAAACAGTATGGTACTGGCACAAAAACAGACACACAGATCAATGGAACAGGATAGAAAGCCCAGAAATAAACCCATGAACTTATGATCAATTAATCAACAGTAAAGGAGGTAAGAATATACAAAAGAGAAAAGATAGTCTCTTCAATAAATGGTGCTGGGAAAACTGGACAGTGACATGTAAAAAAATGAAATTAGAATATTCTCTAACAGGATATATAAAAATAAACTCAAAATGAATTAAAGATCTAAATGTAAGACCAGATATTATAAAACTCCTAGAGGGAAATAGAGGCAGAACATATTTTTACATAAACCGCAGCAATATTTTCTTGGATCCGTCTCCTAGAGTAATGGAAAGAAAAGTAAAACTAAACAAATAGGACCGAATTAAATTTAAGTTTTTTCACAGCAAAGAGAACCATAAACAAAACAAAAAGACAACCTACTGAATTGGAGAAAATATTTGCAAATGATGTGAGAACAAGGGATTAATTTCCAAAATATACAAACAGTTCATACAGCTCAATAGGAAAAACAAACAAACAAAAAACTGAACAATCCAATCAAAAAATGGGAGAAGACATAAATAGACATTTCTCCAAAAAAGACAGATGGCCAAAAGGTACAGGCTAAGATTCTCAAAATTGTTAATTGTTAGAGAAATGGAAAGCAAAACTACAAGGAGGTATCACCTCACACCAGTCAGAATGTCCAGAGTGGGTGTGGAGAAAAGGGAACCCTCCTACCCTGTTGGTGGGAATGTAAATTGGTGAAGCCACTATGGAGAACACTCGCCACAACTACTGAAGCCCGCGTGCCTAGAGCCTGTGCTCTGCAACAAGAGAAGCCACTGCAATTAGAACCCCACACACCGCAATGAAGAGTAGCTCCTGCTCTCTGCAACTAGAGAAAGCCCACACAGCAATGAAGACACAATGCAAGCCAAAAAAACCCCCAAAAAACAAAAACTAGTTTTAGTAAAGAAGGCTAGATATCATCAATGGGCTAGGTTATAAGTTATAAAAATAACAATGTAGGCACAAAGAATGTGAACAAAGAAAACTAACAATGGCAGAAAGTAATAAAGTAGGAAATTAAGAAAAAACTGAGGATCGACAAAAGCTCATCCTTTGAAAAGATTAAGAAACCAGAAAAGATTAAGAATGATTAACAACAATGAAAAAAATGGATCAAATACAAGAGAAAGCAGGCACAAATAGGCAATTTTTAAAAATGACATAATTACAGAGTATAGAGATTAGAAAATACTTAAGTATGATAAATAACTTATACCATTAAATAGAACAATGGAATACATTTCATTTCCTGATAAAATTAATTTAATTAAAATAAAAAAAGAATTAGAGAAACTGTAAGACTTATAATTTAAAAAATGAGGCAAAAATTTTCTTACAAAAGCTACAGGATAAAATAATTTTAGTGGTAGGTTTTACCAGATCTTCAATAAGTCCCATTTGTTCCATAAAGCAAAAAGAAAAGATTCTCCACTAATTTTATGAGGCTAGTAGTCTTGCTACCAGAAATACAAGATATATATGGGAAAGGATATGGGCAAATTTTACTTATGATCATACATACAAAAAATTCTAAACACAATACTAGCAAACCAACTCCATCTATGTATTTTTTTTTAAATGCGACTTACAAGAAAACATAGGTGAAAAGCTCCATGATGTTGGATTTGGCAATGATTTCTTGGGTATGACAAGCAAAAGCACAGGTGATAAAAGGAAAAATAGATAAATTGCAGTTAGTTAAAATTAAAAACTTTTGTGCATCAAAGGAAAACAGAGTAAAAAGGCAACCCATATAGTGGGGGAAACATTTGTAAATCATACATCTGATAAGGGATTAATATCCAAAATATATAAGGAACTCCTAAGACTTAAGAACAAAAATAAACAACCTAATTCAAAAATGGGCATAGGACTTGAATAGACATTTCTCCAAAGAACGTATACAAATAGACAATGAGCACAGGAAAAGATGCTCAACATCATTAATCACTAGGGAAATGCAAGTCAAACACAATGAGACACCACTTCACACACATTAGAATAATTATTATTAAAAAAACAGAAAACAAGTATTAGGAAGAATGTGGAGAAATTGGAACACTTGTGCATTGCTGGTGGAAATATAAAATGGTACAGTTGCTCTGAAAAACAGTATGGTGGTTCATCAAATATTAAACAGAATTAACATATGATATAGCAATTGTACTTCGAGGTATATATCCAAAAGAATTGAAGGCAGGGACTCAGATATTTGTACATCCATGTTCATTGCAACATTATTTCCAATACCAAAACTGGGGAAACAACCCAAATACCCATTGATGGATGAATGAATAAACAAAATGTGATATATACATACAATGAAATATTATCCAGGCTTAAAAAGTAACGAAATTGTGATACATTCTATGACATGGATGAACCCTGAAGACGCCATGTTAAGTAAAATAAGCCAGACACAAAAGGACAAACATTGTCTAATTCCATTTATGTGAGGCATCTGGAATAAATAGTCAAATGCATAGAAACAGAAAGTAGCATAGTGGTTACCAGGGCATGCGGAAAGGAGAGAGGGGTGAATGGGGAGTTACTGTTTAACGGGTACAGAGTTTCAATTTGGGATGATGAAAAAGTTTTAGAGATGGGTAATGATGATTGCACAACAATGTGAGTGTACTTAATGTCACTGAACTGTACACTTAAGATCCAAATAATAAAATAGATTTTAAGTTAGTTATCTATGACTGCCAAAAAAACAAAAATTGTCACCATACAGTAACCAACCCAAAGGTAAACAAACCAATGGAAAGAAACTTGGTATATGACAAAGGCGGCAATATTCACCAGTGGGGAAAGGATAGATTAGTCAATGGATAGGGCTGGGACAATTGGCTATTCCCATGGGCGGAAAAAAACTAGATCCCTACTCCTCAAAATGCCATGTGGTTTAAAGACCCAAGTGAAAAGCAAAGCAATACAAATTTTAGACAAAAACCTTAATGAAAGAGGTGATAGAGGATATTAATATTTAAAACTCCTGGGACTTCCCTGGTGGCTCAGCGTTTAAGAATCTGCCTGCCAATGCAGGGGACACAGGTTCGATCCCTGGTCTGGGAAGATCTCACATGCTGCAGAGCAACTAAGCCCACGCTCCACAACTACTGAAGGCTACGTGCCCTAGAGCCCATGTGCTGAAAATACTGAAGCCCATGTGCCTAGAGCCTTTGCTCCGCAACAAGAGACGCCACCACAATGAGAAGCCCGAGCGCTGCAACGAAGGGTAGCCCCCACTCACCGCAACTACTGAAAGCCCACATGCAGCAACGAAGACCCAACACAGCCAAAAATTAAATAAATAAAACTCCTGAACGTCAAAAAACATTATAAACAAGGTAAAAAAAAAAAAAAAGGTAAAAACTGAGGATAGACAGTTATAACCCATGTAAACAAAGACAAGGAACAGTACCTAGAATATATAAAGAAAGCATACAATTTATTAAGAAAAATACATTCTAGTAGAATAGTAGGCAAGAGTTATAATAAGCAGTTCATAGAAAGAATGAGAATGACCACTGACACTTGCGTTGCCACAAATAATTAATTCAATGAGATAAAAATCTCATAAGTAATTAATGAGAAATCATTTCACACTCGCTGGCTTGGCTAATTTTATTGTTCAATAATACCAAGTGATCGTGCCTAGGGGAAACTGGAACTTACAAATTGCTATTAGGGACAGTGGCCAAGATGGTGGAGTAGAAAGACCATGATCTCATCTCCTCTCACAAGCATGCCAAAATCACAAGTATCAGCAGAACCATCAATGAAAAAGACTGGAACCTACAAGAAAACATCTTCTACAGCTAAAGACATAAAGAAGGAACCACAAGACAGGTAGGAGGGGCACACTCACGATATAATCAAATGCAATACCCCCTGGGTGGGTGACCCACAAACTAGAGAACAATTATATCACAAGTTTTCCCACAGGACTGAGAGTACTGAGCCCCATGTCAGGCTCCCCAGCCTGGGGGTCTGGCACCAGGAAGACAAACCCCCCAGAACATTTGGTTCTGAAGGCCAGCAGGACTTGATAGCACGAACTCCAAAAGACTGGGGAAAACAGAGACTCCATTCTTGGAGGGTGCACACAAGATCTCGCACACACCAGGACCCAGGGCAAAAGCAGTGACTTAATAAGAGCCTGGGACAGATCTACCTGCTGGTCTCGGGAGAGTCTCCTGGCAAGGCAGGGGCTGCCACGACTCACCCTGGGGACATAGACACTGGTGGCAGATACATTTAGGAACATTCAACCATATGAACTCTCCTGGTAGCTGACGTCTTGGCTTATTAGTGCCAAGACCTGGCCCCACCCAACAGCCTGTAGGTGCCAGTGCTAGGATGCCTCATGCCAAATTACTAACATAGCCGCACCCATAAGCAGAAAGCCTGCATAAAGACTTCCTAGGCACACAGCCTACTCTAGAAAGGCCCCTAGACATGGCCTGGCCCACCAGAGGGCCAGGACCCAGCTCCACCCACCAATGGGCAGGCACTGGCTCTTCCTGCCAGGAAGCCTACTCAAGCCTCTATTTCAGCCTCAACCATGAGGGGGTAGAACCAGAAGAAAGAAAAGTATGACCCCACAGCCTGTGCAACCAGTCTGCCAATTCAGGCCAGACCCTTCCCTGGGACCAGTTGGGCCATGGCTCTGCCCACTAGCAGGCCAAAGCAACCTTCAGGATACCCTGGACTTCATACCCAAGTGTCAGGAACTGTTCCCTCCCCCAACGACCTGAAATGAGTTTTGGGACCCCAGGGGCCTGCAGCCAGACTCCGGGAACTAGCCTTGACCGCCAGTAGTCCCAGCACTAACCCCAGGGTCTGGCTTCAACTGCCAGTGTGTGGGCAAAAGTCCCAGAGTCTTTGGGATCCTAACTCCGCCCACCAGTGAACCAGTACTAGGCCTGGGGCACCCTAGTGTTCCACAACCAGCCTCCCTGTAACCAGGCCCCTGAACAGCAGCCAGTAGCATCCTCACAAGGCAAGGCCTGGCAACCAGAGTGGGGGCCAACCAAGCCTACCAGACCACCCACATAGTCAGCCCGCCACAACATAAGGACCCAGGCAGCCCTCTTAGAGGGACCCCCTAGAGCTTATCGCTTGGGGGATGAGAGGGGGGTGCCCTGCTGGGACGCCTAGGATGCCTCCTATAGAGGGCTACTTCTCCAAGGCTGAGAACCATAATCAACCTACCACATACATAAAAATAGAAACAGCAACTTAAACAAAATGAGGCGGGTGAGGAATATGTTCCAGATAAAGGAGTGAGGTAGAACTCCAGAAGAACGAAGCAAGGTGGAGATAGGCAATTTACTGGAGAAAGTGTTCAGGGTAATGATGATAAAGACGATTAAAGAACTCAGAAGGAGGATGGATGCACAGAGTGAGAAGTTAGAAGTTTTTAACAAAGAGTTAGAAATCATAAAAAACAACCAGAGATGAAGAATAAAATCACTGAAATGAAACATACACTAGAAGGAGTCAAGAGTAGACTAAATGACACAGAAGAACAGATCAGTGAGTTGGAAGACAGAATAGTGGAATTCAATGCTGCTGTACATAAAAACGAGAAAAGAATGAAAAGAAACGAGGACAGTGTGAGAGACTCCTGGCACAACATCAAGCTCACTAATATCTGCATTATAGGGGTCCCAGAAAGAGAAGAGAGAAAGGGTTGAGAAGATATTTCAAAGAGAAGAGATAAAGCTGAAAACTTCCCTAACCAGGGAATGGAAAGTCAGCCAAGTCCAGGAAGCACAGAGTCCCATACTGGATTAACCCGAAGAGGGGCACACCAAGACAAATGGTAATCAAAATGACAAAAATGAGAGATAAAGGGAGAATAGTAAAAGCAACAAGGAAAAAGCAACAAATAACATACAAGGGAACCCTCATAAGGCTATCAGCTGATTTTTCAGCAGAAACTCTGCAGGCCAGAAAGTGGGTGGCATGATACATTTACAGTGATGAAGGAGAAAAACCTATAAACAAGAATACTCCACTCAGCAAGGCGCTAATTCAGATTTGATAGAGAAATCAAAAGCTTTACAGACAAGCAAAAGCTGAAAGAATTCAGCACCACCAAACCAGCTTTATAAAAATGCTAAAGGAACTTCTCTAGGAAAAAAGAAAAGGCCACAAATAGAAACAGGAAAATTACCCAATGAAAATGCTCATTGGTAAAGGCAAACATAAAGGTAGGAAATCATCCACATACAAAGCTAGTAGGGAGGTTAAAAGACAAAAGCAGAAAAATCATCTGTATCCACAATAAGCAGTTAAGGGATACAGAAAACAAATAGATGTAAAATATGATATCAAAAACAGTAACCGTGAGGGGAGGTGAGTACAAATGCAGGATTTTAAAACGCATTTGAAATTAAGAGAACAGCAACTTAAAACAAAAACCTCACAGTAAGGACAAAACATAAATCTATAATAGATATACACACACAAAAAAGGAAAGGAATCCAAAAGTAAAGACAGTTATCCAATCGTAAGAGAATAAAAGAAGGGTGAAAAAAAACCTATAAAAAGAAATCTAAAACAATTAAAAACTGTCATAAGAACATATATATCAATAATTACCTTAAATGTAAATGGACTAAATGCTCCAACCAAAAGACATAGACTGCCAGAACGGATACAAAAATAAGACCCATATATGTGCTGCTTACAAGAGACTCATTCAGATCTAGAGACACATACAGACTGAAAGTTGAGGGGATGGAAAAAGATATTAGATGCAAATGGAAATCAAAAGAAAGTATATAAAAATATTTATATCAGACAAAACAGACTGTAAAATAAAGACTGTTACAAGAGACAAAGAAGGACATTGCATAATGACCAAGAGATAATTCAAGAAGATATAACAACTGTAAATATATATGCATCCAATATAGGAGCACCTTAATATATAAGGTAGATATTAATGGACATAAAAGGAGAAATCAACAGTAACATAATAATAGTAGGGGACTTTAACACCCCACTTACATCAATGGACAGATCATTCAGACAGAAAGTCAATAAGGGAACACAGACCTTTACTGACATATTAGATCAAATGTACTTAATTGCTATTTATAGGGCACTCCACCTGAAAGCAGCAGAATATGCATTCTTTTCAAGTGCACATGGAACACTCCCCAGGACAGATCACAGGCTAGGCCACAAAACAGTCTTCAGTAAACTTAGAAAAATTTAAAACATATCAAGCATCTTTTCCGACTGCAACACTAGGAGACTAGAAATCAACTACAAGAAAAAAAACTGCAGAAAACACAAAAGCATATAGGCTAAACAATATGCTACTAAACAACCAATGTATCACTGAAGAAATTAAAAAGGAAATCAAGAAGTACCTAGAGACAAATGAAAATGGAAACATGACAATACAAAACCTATGGGATAGAGCAAAAACAGTTGTAAGAGGGAAATTTAGAGATACAATCTCAAACAAACAACTTAACCTTACACCTAAAGCAACTACAGAAAGAACAAACAAAACCCAAAGTTAGTAGAAGATGTCACAATATCAGAGTAGAAATAAACGAAATAGAGACTAACAAAACAATTAAAAAAATCAATAAAACTAAAAGCTGGTTCTTTGAAAAGATAAACAAAATTGATAAACCTTTAGCCAGAATCATCAAGAAAAAAAGGGAGAGGGCCCAAATCAATAAAATCATAAATGAAAACGGAGTTACAACCAACACCAGAGAAATACAAAGGACCATAAGAGAGTACTACAAGCAACCATAAGCCAGTAAAATGGACAACCTATAAAAAATGGACAAATTCTTAGAAAGGTACAATCTCCCAAGACTACACTGGGAAGAAATAAAAAATCTGAACAGACCATTTACCAGTACTGAAATTGAGTCAGTAATAAAAAAACTCCCAAGAAAGAAAAGTCCAGGACTAGATGGCTTCACAGGTGACTCCTACCAAACATTTAGAGTTAATGCCCATCGTTCTGAAATTATTCCAAAAAGTTGCAGAGGAAGGAACATTTCCAAACTCATTCTATGAGGCTACCAAAACCAGACAAAGATATCACAAGAAAAGAAAATTACAGGCCAATATCACTCATGAACACAGATGCAAAAATCCTCAACAAAATATTAGCAAACTGAATCCAACAATACATTAAAAGAATCATACACCATGATCAAGTGGGATTTATCCCAGGAATGCAAGGATTTTTCAATATCCGGAAATCAATCAGTGCAATACACCACAGTAAGAAAAGCCATACGATCATCTCAATAGGTGCAGAAAGAGCTTTTGACAAAATTCAATATCCACTTATGATAAAAACTCTCCAGAAAGTGGGCATAGAGGGAAACAACCTCAACATAACAAAGGCCAGATAAGACAAAGCCACACCTAACAACATACTCAAATGGTGAGGAGTTTAAAGCATTCCCTCTAAGATCAGAAACAAGACAAGGATGCCCACTCTCACCATTTTTTTTGTGTGTTTTTTTGGCTGCACCACGTGGCATGCGGAACTTTCCCAACCAGAGATCAAACCCGTGCCCCCTACAGTGGAAGCATGGAGTCTTAACCACTGGACCACCAGGGAAGTCCTCTCGTCACTTTTATTCAACATAATTTTGGAAGCCCTAGCCACACCAATCAGAGAAAAAAAGAAAAAGAATCCAACTGGGAAAGGAAGAGGTAAAACTGTCACTGTTTGCAGATGACATGATACTATACATAGAAAATCCTAACATGCCACCAGAAAACTACTAGAGCTCATCAATGAATTTGGTAAAGTTGCAGGATACAAAAATTAATATACAGAAATCTGTTGCATTTCTATAAACTAAGAAGGAACTATCAGAAAGAGAAATTAAGGAAACAATCCCATTTAGAATTGCATCAAAAAGAATAAAGTGCCTAGGAAGAAATCTACTTAGGAAGGCAAAAGACCCATACTTTGAAAACTATAAGACGCTGATGAAAGCAACTGAAGATGACACAACAGATGGAATGATATACCATGTTCTTTGATTGGAACAATCAATATTGCTAAAATGACATACTGCCTAAGGCAATATAAAGATTCAATGCAATCTCTATCAAATTACCAATGGCATTTTTCACAGAACTAGAACAAAAAATTTTAAAGTTTTTGTGGAAACAAAAAAGAATCTAAATAGCCAAAACAATCTTGAGACAGAAAAATGAAGCTGGACGAATGAAGCTGGACGAGCAAACTACAATGCTACAGTAATCAAAACCGTATGGTACTGGAACAGAAACATATATCAATGAAACAGGATAGAAAGCCCACATATAAACCCATGCACTTATGTTCAATTAATCTATGACAAAGGAAGCAATAATATACAATGGAGAAAAGACAGGCTCTTCAATAAGTGGTGCTGGGAAAACTGGACAGTTACATGTACAAGAATGAAATTAGAACACTCTCTAACACCATACACAAAAATAAACTCAAAGTGGATTAAGGACCTAAATGTAAGAATGGAAACTATAAAACTCCTAGAGGAAAACATAGGCAGAACACTCTCTGATATAAACTGCAGCAATATATTTTTGGATCAGTCTCCTAGACCAGTGGTTCCCAACCTTTTTGGCACCAGGGACCAGTTTCGTGGAAGACAATTTTCCCACAGACTGAGGCGGGGTGCATGGAGATAGTTCAGGCAGTAATGTGAGCAATGCGGAGCGGCAGATGAAGCTCTGCTCGCTCACCGCTCACCTCCTGCTGCGCAGCCTGGGGGGTTGGGGACCCCTGTCCTAGAGTAATGGAAACAAAAGCAAAAATAAACAAATGGGCCCTAATTAAACTTTAAAACCTTTTGTACAGCAAAGGAAACCATAAACAAAACGACAACCTACGGAATGGGAGAAAATATTTGCAAAGGATGCCTCAGACAAGGTCTTAATTTCCAAAATATAGAAACAGCTCATGCAGTTAAATATCAAGAAAAAAAACCAAACAACCCGATCAAAAAATGGGAAGACAACCTAAATAGACATTTCTTCAAAGAAGACATACAGATGGCCAAAAGGCACTTGAAAAGATGCTCAACATCGCTAAGTACAAGAGAAATGCAAATCAAAACTACAATGGGGTATCACCTCACACCAGTCAGAATGGCCATCATCAAAATGTCTACAAATAATAAATGCTGGGGAGGCTATGGAGAAAAAGGAACCCTCCTACACTGTTGGTGGGAATGTAAATTGGTGCAGCCAATATACAGAACAGTATGGAGATTCCTTAAAAAACTAAAAACAGAATTACCATATGATCTAGCAATTCCACTCTTGGGCATATATCCAGACAAAAGTCTAACTCAAAAAGACGTGCACCCCAACATTCATAGCAGCACTATTTTGTAACAGCCAAGATACGGAAGCAACGTAAATGTGCATTGACGGATGAATGGATAAATAAGGTGTGGTACATATATACAATGGAATATTACTCAGCCATAAAACAGAATGAAATAATGCCATTTGCAGCAACATGGATGGACCTAGAGATTATCATACTGAGTGAAGTCAGTCAGAGAAACACAAATACCATATGATATCATTTACATGTGGAATCTAAAAAGTGATACAAATGAACTTATTTACAAAACAGAAATAGACTCATGGTCAAAGAAAACAAACTTATGGTTACCAAAAGGGAAAGGTGGGGGAGGGAGGGTTAAATTAGGAGTTTGTGATTAACAGATGCACACTATATATAAAATAAACAAGAAGGACCTACTGTATAGCACAGGGAACTATGTTCAATATCTCGTAATAACCTATAAGAAGAACCTCCATTATAGGTTATATATATAACTGAATCACTTTGCTGTACATCTGAAACTAACACAACATTGTAAATCAAGTATACTGCAAAAAAAAAAGTAAATACATATTTAAATTAAAAAAAATTTGCTGTTTGGAAAATGATATACTCCTTGTGTCTGGAGAATTGGTACCACCATTTAGAAAGCAACCCTACTTCTAGGTACTAACTCCATGGAAACTTATTTACACACATACAAGAATATAGAATATTCAGTGCAGCACTAATTTATGATATTGAAAAAGTGGAAGCAAAATGTTTATCAAAAGAAGAATAAGTCTGGTTTATTTATATAATAAAATTCTGTACACCGATGAAAATAATCTATATCTGCCAATGTGGACAAATCTAAAAACACAATGTTGAGCTAAAAGTAGTTTCAAAAAGATACATAAAATATAACATTCCTGTAAAAATGTTAAAACACAAAACAATCTTAATAGTCTATGGATAAATGCTACAATAAGAATATTAAAATACAAAAACTGTAAAAGTATAAAACCACCAAATTTAGAAAAATAATTGATTTTGGAGATGAAGGGAAGGTGAGGATCAAAGATAGATGAAAAAACATCAGAAGAGAAAGATCTATAAAGTCACAGGAAAGGCAGTCAAAGGTAGCAGGAGTTGGCAAGCTTTTGGGGTAAAGGGCTCAAGAGTAAATATTTTAGACTTTGCAAGAGGCAAAATGAAGGATATTATGTAAGTACTAATAGGGGTTCAAAGTTCGTGTTTTCTATCATCAGAATCGATAGCAAGTTTTTTTTTTTTTTTTTTTGTGGTACGCGGGCCTCTCACTGCTGTGGCCTCTCCAGTGGCGGAGCACAGGCTCCGGACGCGCAGGCTCAGTGGCCATGGCTCACGGGCCCAGCCGCTCCGCAGCACGTGGGATCCTCCCGGACTGGGGCACGAACCCGTGTCCCCTGCATCGGCAGGCGGACTCTCAACCACTCCGCCACCAGGGAAGCCCCCGATAGCAAGTTTTTGATTTAAAGACATAAAAAACATTTTCAGACCATATGAAAGCAGGCAGAGGGCTGAATTCGGTCCGTAGTCTGCAGTTTGCACAGTGCTGGCCTAGAGCAACGTCATGCAATAGAACTTTCTGGGGTAACGGGAATGTTGTACATCTGCATTGTCCCCAGTATGGTAACCACTGGAGACACATGTGGCTACTGAAATGCAGCAACTGTGACTGAGAAATTAAACTTTACATTGTATTCAATCTTAATTAAGATAGCCATTCTAGAGTTTCTATGAATTCAAAGAACAGCTGTAAGAGCAGTGGCTGAACAAACAAACTAGAAAAATAAGAGACTGTGATGGGAGAGTAGAGCATATGAACCAGTGATTCCTTCAGGGACAGGAAAACTTGGGCTGATGGAGAGGATTTTGGGTGTGACTAGCATGGAATGCAGGAAGATGTGGAGTCGCAGTCAAGAAAACTTGAGGTCAGGGTTAGAAGAGTCACCCAGTAAAACAGAAATTGTTGATCATGGACAGGGCGGTTCCACAACGAGAAGCTGAAAGAGAAGAGACGTGTGAGGATGGGAGACCTATGGGGGCGAGGACTACAGAGAAAACCAAGGTTTGGGAGAGAAATGTCCAACAAGGGTGAGAGTGGTGAAGGCTGGAGAGAAAGATGACCAGGGAGATATGCTACCTCTGATATTTAAAGAACGGAAGAAAAACACAAGCACTAATCTTATACAAACTTTATTGCTCTTTAAAAATGAATAACTTTAAATTTTACAGAGGTATATACAAATGTAGTCTTCAAACTCTCAGAACTGAACTAATTCCCTCTCACTGAATTAATTTTTTTTTAAACTAGTTAAAATTTTACTCTTCAATTAGGAACCTTGAGGAAAAGAAGTCACATCATGATTTAAAGGCAAAGGCAGAGACCCAAAACCAGCTGGTTTTTCCTTGTTAGGCTGGAGCACAGTTTAAGCCAGGCCAGACCCACTCCAGCTCTGGCCACAGTCTGCTCTCTACAGCCTGGTCCCAGGTTTGTTTGGTTGCAAACTGGCTTCACTTCTCTGAAGACCCAGCTTGAGCAAATTCATGGCTTCCTCAAGTTTGAGCATCCCTCACTTCTGTCATTGGTGGTGCCACCGGCCATGGCCTTAGGAATTGATCAAAAATACAAAAAAGCCCTTGGCATTCACACATTTAACATTTGGCATTTTTGACTAAACAAGTAACTATACTGAAAGGCCATGACACAATAATTTGTGATTTTGCTGAGGTATCCCTATGAACAATGTATGCCTGGAGCTGGGGGTTCAGAGCCAATCACTTACCTGGTCCCTGAGCCTAAGCAACCATCAATTCTCTGATCATGATCTAATACACATTTTATCTGAAAAACCAAATACAACAATAGTATAAGGGATCCACAAACAGCTTAGGGTACACGCTACTGTGAATGACAAGGATTTATTTTGTTCAAATATTGTACAAAGAGTTTCAAAAGATCCTCAGCCTGTCTTCAAAAATCATTCATTCAATCATAGTATTACCTACTTAAGGGAAAAATAAAGATGCCTTATAATTAAAACATCTTAATCTGAAAAAACATTAATTTCCAAGTGTTGGTATAAGATATATTTTGACTAAAATTAGGCAGTATAAAAAATCTAAACTATTATAGTGCTTAAGTCCAATTATTTATACCTAAAAGAAAAAATAAACCAAATGTATCAAAGGTTTAAGAAAAACCATCACATTTGAAGCATAGTTTTGAAGAAATGTTCACGATCTAGAGTCCTGTCAAGAGAATATTCTATGGCAGTAGTTCAACCCACTTGAACAGTATCTTACAGATTCTCTCGGCACCACAGAAGAGGGTGTAGGATGAATTTAAACAACATCCAACAAACGCTTCATTGTACTCGCTTCATGCTTTTTTTTTTTTAGAACTGCGTCTGGAATCCTTTTTCTGCTTAAAAATAGGTGAATTCAAGAAACACAAATCTGTAAAAGGGTCCCCTCTTCTCAGTTTCCTGTAAGAGTAAAGAGAACTCGTAGGCATAATTATAAGCATCCCAATACTAACTTACTCTTCAGTATAAATCTACTGTAGAGTATGCCATTGTTAATATTCCCGGTTCAGATTTTCATCAAAATGGTGTATTTCAAATAAGGCTCCATAACCTTAATCCTCCCATGTGTATCATTAAAAGTTAGCTCCCACAAGCCAAATACTTACGAAGCAAGCGTGGGTTCCTTATAGTTCACACTGGCCGTGCACCTACGTTTATGCAAAGACACTGGTGGGCTTTCTACATTCTTTTTTGGAGAAAGAGAAAGTTTTCTGGTTTTCACTACAGGATACAAGGGGACATTTGTGATATCCTTCAGGTGAAAATGAGGTGACTGGTGAGTTTCAGGTAGTGCACCTACAGAAAACAAGTTTTATTGAATATGGTTCCAAAAAACAAACAAGCAAACACAGGAACTAAAACTGTATGCAATTACACATCTTAAAAGTATATAAAATCCAGCATTTTATAACACAGATTTTTAAAAACTTGTTTACCATTTTTTCCTCCCAGATAACACTGAAATATTAATTATTGTAGCTGTGAAGAACTGACTAAAACAACAGTTTACTAAAACTTAAATTTCTTAAAAATTAAAGAAAAAATTAAAATTCTTCTAGGATAGCTTGGGCACAACGAATTAGTTTAAACTACGCAATTTCATTTAGTCACACCTTGCTCTTTAGAATCATCCAGGCCTCAATCTCTTTCAATTCCTAAGTTTATCATCAAGTGACTTCTTATTGTCTTATAAAGCCACTCAAACTCATTCTATTAAATAAATGAGAACTCTAAATCGTATTCTCTGGGTAAACCAGGAGAAAAGGTGTTCCCTCTAGTAAAGCTAGTCGGTTAAACAGTTACCCAATGTTTTTCCTGTCATAAACATCCAAGTTATTCTACTTGGGGCTACATCTATATTGGGAGACAGCTACCCAGCACACAGGTTAAGAACACTATAAGACAAACAAGCTCTTAAAATAGTTTTAAAAAGCAAATCATTTCCCAAGAAAAACTAAATTGTAACTGTAAAATGACTTTATACTTATTAACCATTGTCCAGGGTTATTTGGGATTCAAATCTTCTGTCTTTCTTGTCCCTACATAAGCATCTTGTACCATACTAATTATTCCAACTTTTGGTTTGGAAAATATGGTTAAACAACAACATCAGATCAGTTGCTATATTCCGGAATAAAGCTTCTAAAACTTCAAAGCATATACAGATCTTCTGGGGATTTTGTTAGAGAGATACAGATTCTGAATCAAGGATGTGGGGTATGGCCTGAGATTCTGCTTTTCTAAGAAGTTTCCAGGTAATACTGATGCTGATGGTCTGGGGACCAAATTCTGAGTAACACTATCTTAGAGTGTATTTTTTTTTCTTTTAAAAACTTATTATGAAGTATTTCAAGTATACACAAAGACAGGGACACCAGTATAATAAGCCCCCAGTTACCCAGCTTCAATAATTATCAATATTTTGTCAATCTTGTTTGATTTACTCTAAAATCATTACAACTTTTTTTTTTTTTTTTTTTTTTTTTTGCAGTACGCAGGCCTCTCGCTGTTGTGGCCTCTCCCGTTGCGGAGCACAGGCTCCGGACGTGCAGGCTCAGCGGCCATGGCTCATGGGCCCAGCCGCTCCACGGCATGTGGGATCTTCCCGGACCGGGGCACAAACCCGTGTCCCATGCATCGGCAGGTGGACTCACAACCACTGCGCCACCAGGGAAGGGAAGCCCTACAGCATATTTTTTTAAAAAGATATTTGCATGCTACCACCACCTAACTGGTTGACCTTGGAGAGTCATTTAGCTTTTTTAGGTTTCAGTTTCCTTATAAACAAGACAAGCATGATCACACCTACATGTCACAGAGTTGTTCTGGGGATCAAATGAACTAGCATGACAATATTTGGGGAATAAAACCTGCCTGTTTATGTTAGTTTCTCCAGACTAAAATTCCCAGATGAGAATCTCTGTGGGCAGGTGCAAACTGTATCATCAACATTTGAACCATGCCTACTTTTTTTTTTTTTTTTTTGTGATACCTGGGCCTCTCACTGTTGCGGCCTCTCCCGTTGCAGAGCATAGGCTGCGGACGCGCAGGCTCAGCGGCCATGGCCCACGGGCCCAGTCGCTCCGTGGCACGTGGGATCCTCCCAGACCGGGGCACGAACCCGTGTCCCCTGCATCGGCAGGCGGACTCTCAACCACTGCGCCACCAGGGAAGCCCCCATGCCTACTTTTTGATCTAACCAACAAAAGCAAGATTTTTCTAAGCCACAGTTTTTAGATGTTTTACAAATGTCTTACAAAAGAATACTAAGCCCATCAATTGAGGAAAAGGTTTTCTTGGTCTAATTAGGCCACCTTCACTGAATAGAAAATTATTTTAAATTGTGGTTCCTGTCAAGTTGACTATATAAAGCAAAGCCATTAAAATTACAGGTCACTGGATTCAAGTTTGATTTCATTTTCAACGGGATGTTTCAGGGGAGTGTGTAGTAGGCATTTAAATTCAACTTAAACTCCACAAAAGTTTTTTCCTCGCCTTGGAAGCTTTCATTTACTGAAAGTAAAATTGCTTTCTCCGTAACAAGTAGTATTTGTTCTTAAAGAGGATTTAAATTAGCTTAAAGCATGTCGAAGCAACACAACTGTGATTTCCACCCCACAGCCCCCCACTATTTAATCTGACTGTAACTTTCCCCAAAGAGACAGATGGTAAGTCTGTAACCTCCTCCAGAGAAACAGATGGTAAGTATAGTATATAAGCACCGGGAGTGATCATTTATCATAAACATTAAAAATGCAGGCAAACAAGTAAATCACTTACTAGGAGGAGTTTTTGTTGGCTCAGAACCCTCTGTCTCCTTTTCACCCCTATGTTTCAGTGCTCTTTTAGATCGAGGCCTGGTGACTGGACTCCTATCCGATTCACTGGTGAGATCTTGACTGTACTTGGACGTGGGCATATAGAGGTCATCAGAATCATCTCCTGAACCACTTGTTTCACAGACGCTCACTTCAGATTCATTGTTGTTTTCTTCTCTTTTAGAATCATTGCTCATTTTTTGTCGGAAAGGAGTGAGATGAACACCCTCTTGCAAATTAAAATTGTAAGCATCCCTAGAGGTAACAGATTTATCCAACTTTTTTTGGGAAACAGTTTTTTTTTTGCTCCCTTTATATTTTGAGACAGATTTTGTTTTTTTCCTTTTGTTAGCTTTTCTTTTCTCTTCTCTTTTTCTTCCTTGGGCAGCTCTGTGCTTACTTTTAGTTTGGTCTAATTTATACTCTAAAATGTCTTCTTTTGTCTTAGTAGATTGTCCTGGGTGAATTAGCCTTGGTGATAAGTAAATTTGATCCTTGTTCCATTGACAAAAATTTTGTTCTACATTTTCAGGTATGTGCGTGTTTACTGGTGGGTCTACAAATCTAATTCTTTCCAGTTCCAAAAACTGCTCTGACAAATGACTGATTCCAAAATCATCCAAGGCATTGAACTGACATGGATTGTTGACATGTTTCTTTAAACTGCGACGGAGAGATACAGTTCTAGGTAAGACATTATCAGTTGACTTATCTTCACCTGAATCCAAATCGAATCCCAGTCTGTCTTGAGAAATATTAGGTACTGGCTCTGAGAATTTAAAAAAAACAAATGAGAAAGATAGTTTTACTTTATGGAAATTTAAATATCAAGAATCTTAGAATTCAAAGTTAAAAATGGAACTAATGAAAATTCATCCTGTAGTTTTCCCACATTTACTATAAATAAATAAAAATCTGGGGAGCATAATATTTACTTCCTTCCGACTGTCTGTACCTATATATTCCAAGGTTGTTATGAGGGTTAACTGTGGTAACATATGTTAAATGCCTAACACTGAGCGTAACACATAGTAGGCTCAGTAAACTGCAGCCACAGTTATTGGCAAGGTTTCTGACTATAGATTTGGAAAAATAAATGGATGTGTTTTAAAACTCTTGTTATTCTGTGTAAAATAAACAGATATTTGCTTTGAGCAGAACATCAGACGAGAAGATTTAAAAAGGTAAACAAATAAAAATTAGAGAAATGTAATTATGTTACTTGTTCACAAAAATCTCATCTTGCCTTTAGCAGTATTTTTAGATTTTCATTTGTATTACCTTCTATTTGGAACAATTCTTCTTGTCCTGGAAAGTCAGCGTCCTGAAGAGGAACTTGCCTTAGAAAATACCAATAAAAACAAAAATTTATTTAACAATTATGTAATAAAAACAAATTTTAAGATTTTCTACAAAGTAAGTTTTTTTCTTTAGTATCATTTCATAATTCCGCTCTAAATCAGTACATCTGTTCTATATCAAAGGAAACCAAAAAACACTTATGCTGATTACGTGGAGGCTGATTTGTTACGACTGACATTCAACTGCCACTGGAGGAACTAACGTATCAAATTGGACAGTTCCTCCTGAAAACGTTCCATAACTCACCATTTCATTTAACTGGAGAAACAGCCAATCAGATCGACTTATAAAATACATTAAAGAAATTCAGTTAGATCCTTCTTTAGGAGCCTGCATTATCACTAGCCGAGCTGTGATTTGTGGGCAGTGAACACGTCTACGGGGCTTACCTACTGACTCCTCTGAAGTTAATACTGTTCATTTTCTTTAAAAATTTTGTTCCCCTTTGGTTCATGGAACAAGAAATTTCCATTCTTTATGCTTTATATGGCTGTTTCATTCTAATTATAATTTTATTCTCTATTTTCTCTAGAGAATTTCCCCCTATGGACATCAAAACTTAAGTACAAGTTTAGGTAACAGAGTTATGGCAACCAACTAATAACAATTTTAGAAACCTTATAAAAACTCAATTACCTCATCTTGCTTTTTGATCACCACGTAAATATTTTGTCATATCTTAACATTCAACTGTTTAAAAACTATTCATGATTAAAATTAATATGGGGATAGGAATCATATTAGTGTTTACTTCTGCAAGGAGGGGGCACAGACTCGAAAGGGACATGAGGGAATGGCTTATGGCAGTAGCTCTCACCTAGGGACAGTTAACCTCCCCCTCCCCCCAACGCCCTCAGGATATTTGGCAATGTTGAGAGACATTTTGGTTCTTATAACTGTTCAAGGGGGGCTGCTATTGGCCTCTAGTGGGTGGAGACCAGGGATGCTGCTAAACATCCCACAATGCTTGGGACAGCCCCACAAGCAAGAATGATGTAGCCCAAAATGTCAGAGGTGCTTAGACTGAGAAACCCTGGGCCAGAGTGACAGCAATGCTCTGCATCTTAACTCAGGTTTTGGTTCACGGGTGTATACATTAGTCCAATTCACTGAACTGTGTAATTAAGATCTGTGCATTTTACTGTATCTAATTATATCTCAGTAATTCATAAGCAAACAAATAAAGTACACTGAATCCAAGAGAAGAAGAAGGTATATATGGTCTGATGGTATTTAAGAATGAATTGGATTAGCAAGACAGTGTGAAAGCTGTGTTAAATATGATATTTTATTAGATTTCTTTTCTAAACCAGACTATTTGTAGTACTGGCAAAATACCATCATTTGAATAACCAATCCTTAGAATAAAAACACAATACAAGAAAAATATAACTGAAGGGCATAGTTTAAAAGTTCAGGAGAAGCTTTTTATTCCTAGACATCAAAAAAGTAACTAAATAGAAGAAAGCTTTGGCTTGGCTACATAGCACAGAATTTCAACATATAAAATTTCTTACATACATTCTTAGAACATCAGACCCAAATATAAGAGTCAATATAATGCTAATTTCCTTTCGTAAATGGAGCACAGAATTAAATACTTCTTGGCATTAATAATCATAACAATGAATTTGATACTAACGGTAAATCCTCCACGAGTAAATTCCTGGAGTTGCTGTCGCTACTGGAGTCCATTCCAGAGCGACATACTTCCCGGTCCTGTCAATGTATTAAAACAAAGAAAACACTGGTACAATGGAAACACTCATAACAAAGCATTCATTTATTCAACAGTACTTATTGACAGTCTGCTATGGTGTCAGGGACTGTTCTAGGAACTGAATCTATAGCTACAAAATAGATTAAGTACTACTCTTTTAAAGCTTACATGCTAGTGTAGGGAGATGAAATTTTAAAAAGCTGACGGTGATAAATGCAATGAAGGAAATACTCAGGTTGAAATGACAGAGAGTAACTGATGTTGGAGGTCTCTTTTAGATGGGATGACTTTCATCTGAAATCTGAAGAACGCAAAGAGCCAGCCATTGAAGGAGGAAGAAGTGGAAACAGCAGATACAAAAGTCATGATATAGGAAAACCTTGCTGTGCTCAGAAAAGAAAGGCCACTGGGGCTGGAACATAGTCACTGAAAAGACCAGTGAGAGGTGGGCACACAGAGGCCAGATAATGTAGGGCCTTGAGAACCATGAGTTTGGATTTTAGTCTATGTGTGATGGGAAGTCATTTGAATATTAAGCAGGGAAGTAAAATGATCTGAGTTTTAAAGAGATCAGTCTGGCCACTGTGTGAAACATGGATTGAAAAGGGCCAAGGGCACAGGCTGTTAGGAAGTCATCATAGTAAATCAAGCAAGACATATCAGCTTGGACAGGATTCCTATGGCTGTGGAGGTGAAGCCCAGGGGAAGGCTTTGCGATAACAGTGCACTCACATTGAATAGGGGTGGAGGTAGGGACACAGAGTGAGAAGGAAGCTTCTTATGCTTCTGACTTGAGCAAACGGGTGGGTTGCCTTATTGAGCTGAGTAAGACTTACAGAGGGAGGCAGAAGTCCAATGTCTTGGGAAGGGGGAAATAAAGAGTTGTGCTTTGTACGCAATATATTTGAGATCCTTTATAAATATTTAAGTGAATATATCAAGTAGTAATTGTGTGTGTGTGTGTGTGTGTGTGTTTGTGTAGGTCTTGAGCTACAAATTTGGAAGCCACCAGCAGGCAGACAATATTTAAAGCTATGGGAGCGGATGAGATGGGCCTAGGACAACTGATGTTTAAAAGTAAAGAAGCCAGCAGAAGAGATGGACATAGAACAGTCAGAAAGAGTATGATGGTAAGAAAGCTAAGAGATCAAAGTATTTCCAGCAAAGAGTCATCCCTGTACTATGTTTTACTTCAAGGCCAACAAAAAAGAGAAGTGACCCCTGAATTTGGTAACACGGAGGTTTTGGTGACCTTGACACACAGTGACAACAGAATGGTGGGGATGAAAGCCTGGTAAGAGTGAGTTCAAATGTTAGGGGACGCTGAGGAAGGGAAGACAGTAAGTGCTCTGTTCTCTCTGGAAAAGTTCTGCTGTGAATGGAAGCAGAAAGATGAGATGGAGGAATGAGATCAGGAGAGGTTCCATTTATTTTCTTTTCCTCTTAAGATGAGAGATACTGAAGCACATTTGTATGTAGCTAGAACAATTCAGTAGAGGGAGGTAAATGTTGGAGAAGGGTGCAAAGTCCTAGAGGAGATGAAAAGAAGGGAATCTGATGCACAGGGGAGGGACTGGCCTTGGATAAGGAGCAGAGACACTTCTGCCAATGGCACAGGAAGGAAGACAGAGAACACAGTGTAGACACAGGAAGGTGTGTAGATCTCTGTTAGGAAGACGAGTGGCCCAGTCTGATTCCTTAAAAGTCATTCCAATTCAGTGCAGTTATTTTATGAAATTTGATGTACATATAATATGAAGACATTATAATGAACAGGTTAAAACTGTTCATCAGAAACAACTAGAAATTTAATCCTGTTAAAAGTTTTAAATTTATTATCAATATAACTAATGTTCTAAAGCTAGTATTATTACTGAAGATAAGTAAAGGAGGATATTTAACTACAGAGTGATATAAAAATTATTTAAAAGAGCCATGATAAAACTTAGGGAACAAAATGCTATTAGAAATTACTTTCTGATTAATCCTTACAAGGTAAGTTAATTATTGGCAGGCAAGAAAAACATTCTTTTTTTTTTTTTGCGGTACGTGGGCCTCTCACTGTTGTGGCCTCTCTCGTTGCGTTGCGGAGCATAGGCTCCAGACGTGCAGGCTCAGCGGCCATGGCTCACGGGCCCAGCCACTCCACGGCATGTGGGATCTTCCTGGACCAGAGCATGAACCTGTGTCCCCTGCATTGGCAGGTGGACTCTCAACCACTGCGCCACCAGGAAAGCCCAAGGAAAACATTCTTATTAAAGCATTTTAAGTTCTCCAGCACTGCAAAATTGACTTGATAAACAAGGATGCACACGTATACAATGATGGTTGAGAATGAGTGATACATACAGCGAGTACGTGGCAGAAAACTCTGATGTTTTAAATGCTAAGAATACTTTCACCCAGCAACTAACGATATCTTTTAATAAATATTCAAAAATCACTGATAAATGTCAAAAGGCCTACAATAACAGAATTTTTTCACCAGTTTTTGTGATTATCTCATTGAGTACTCACTTGACACCACTCTGTGATTTCAGCAAAAATTTGGAAAGGGAAAAGGAAGATTCAAATGTCTTTGGAGAAATTTTTTTCCTCACTAGTTGACCAAACAAGGAAAAGAAAAAAAATTAGGAAAGATTGTATTCTGAAGGAAAAATATTTCAAATAACCTTTACATGAAGGTAAAAAAAAAAAAATCGTATCTAATCTTTATAGACAATTTTCTACTATATTATGTATGTATATGTTGCTATATGTGTACATATTGTGTGTATACACACACATGTTCTATATATGTCATACACAGAAAAAATATGGAATTACCTTAGTTGCAGGGAAGCAAGAACTCTTTCACTGGCTCTAACTCTCAATGGAGAGGTGACTTAATTCCTTTCTGGAGTCCAGACCCCTACCCTAATCACTAGGCTCTGGCTTCTTCTCCTGCCCTAGGTGTCAACACAACTGTCTTCACTGGCATGGCAAACAGATGGACACCCAAGTGTTAACACCTGACACTCACCACTGCTCTTTTCTTTCTCTGCCCCATGCAGTTTTCCTGGCAGTGGCCTCTGGGAAAAGGAGAGAAACTGGCTTGTCCTCTCTCTTCTAGGGATTAATGTGTGACGAGACCCAGATAAGACCCTAAATCAAAATTTCTCCCCATCTCTTATGTTTCGACTGGCCTTTCTATACATTCCTGGACACAAACTGAATCAGACTGAAAAACAGACAGCAAAATGTTCAGGATATTTCTTGTTTGGGAGTTAATATATAGTTGTGCTTATTTAGCCAACTAGTAGGTAAAAATGATTCTCCATAAAGCGCTTAAATACTTCCCATCTCCCCAGTCAACGTAGTCCTTTCAAAACCCCACTGGTGTAGCAAAACTACATAGAAAAGCTACGATTAATAGCACTGATTAAAACTTTTGGACTAGTCTGCTTCCACAACCACTTTTAGACCTTTGGCTTGGTTGTCCCTACCTTTGACTCACATCGCTGCCATTCAAAGGGTCTGGCCGTGCAAGAGGCTAAACTATTTCTTTTATACGTTGTCTTGCTACCTGCTTTCAGAAGCAATTTATACAAGTATAAGCCTCAATCAGCTACGGGTATATGCTTGAAGCTTTCTTAACTGGCCCACATACAACTGGGCTGCAGCACTGAAGAAAGATGTTCTCATCACTTCACTAATAACAGAGCTATCAGTAATTAATTTAAAAAACAAAATTGATCTAAACTACTAATTAATGGCTTTAACATTTTTCCCAAGAAATTGAGCCTTTGTGATCAAAATACCTGAGCAGGTTCTTCTGTCTGTTGTGAAGTAAGTTTTTCTTTCAGTGTGTACAGCTGACACATGAGGTAGTAACATTCTTTCCTCAGCTGTAAGATGATATCATGGGCTTCTCTCACTTTGGACTTTTCATTTTCCAAAGCTAAGACTAACATTCTGTTGTTGTCTTGGTAGTTTTTTAGCAGTGTGGAAGTGTTGGCTAAAAGAGAATAAAAATTTTTTTATCAGTTATTAAATCTAATCTTAAACAGTGATGTAAAGGACAACATGAAAATCTCTTACTGATTATTTGGCATGGTGCAGCTATCAAAGACTTTCGTTTGCCAATCTCTGCCAAGTTTTTACTCCTTTTCTCTTTCATTCGTTTCTTTATGTCTTCAAGACTATCTTGAAAGGACTTTTTGAGGCATCTTTCCTTGGCCATCTTCTGCCTAGGACTTTAAAACAATGGAAAATATTTAATTTTTCAAGGGGTGATATCAAATATAAAACAGAACTGGAAACACAGGTTATTCATAAAAAACGGATTAGAGACTTTGTAACTGTAGAATTAGCCCAAAGTAGATAGCCAATCTGGTAATAACCTACATTTGCAGCTTTTAAATTACATTAATATTTGTGGCATACTTTTATCCTCCTCGGGTACTTTATACGGAAGGCTTAATAAATATGGATTTCCAACACAAAGGCTCTATAATATGCCACTCATTTATTCTTTAACAAATACTCATTGGAGGCTTACTATACATTGGGTTGGCCAAAAGGTTCGTTCAGTTTTTTCCATAAGATGATTCTAGTAGCACTTAGTTGTCTTTAACTTCATTGGAAACAATTTTGTTAGATCGTTATGTGACAGCTGTCATATCAGCGTGCATTAAAAAAAATACATAAAAAAAACATCAAAATTAGTGTTTTTTTTTTTTTTTTTTTGCGGTATGCGGGACTCTCACTGTTGTGGCCTCTCCTGTTGCAGAGCACAGGCTCCGGACGCGCGGGCTCAGCAGCCATGGCTCACAGGCCCAGCTGCTCTGCGGCATGTGGGATCTTCCCGGACCGGGGCATGAACCTGCGTCCCCTACATCGGCAGGTGGACTCTCAACCACTGCGCCACCAGGGAAACCCATAATTGGTGAATTTTTATGTAGCTATTTTAATACTGAAGATGGAAGAAAAAAAAGCAACATTTTCAGCATATTATGCTTTATTATTTCAAGAAAGGTAAAAATGCAACCGAAACTCAAAGAAAGATTTGTGCAGTGTATGGAGAAGGTGCTGTGACTGATCGAACGTGTCAAAAGTGGTTTGCAAAGTTTTCTGCCGGAGATTTCTCGCTGGACGATGCTTCATGGTCGGGTAGACCAGTTGAAGTTGATAGCGATCAAATAGAAACAATAATTGAGAACAATCAACGTTATACCACACAGGAGATAGCTGACATATTCAAAATATCCAAATCAAAAGTTGAAAATCATTTGCACCCGCCTGGTTATGTGAATCACTTTGATTCTTGGGTTCCACATAAGTTAAGTGAAAAAAACCTTCTTGACAGTATTTCCACATGAGATTCTCTACTTAAACGTCACGAAAACATTCCATTTTTAAAACAAATTGTGATGGGCAATGAAAACGGGATACTGTACAACAATGTGGAACAGAAGAGATTGTGGGGCAAGTGAAATGAACCACCACCAACCACACCAAAGGCCAGTCTTCATCCAAAGAAGGTGATGTTGTATATATGGTGGGATTGGAAGGGAGTCCTCTATTATGAGCTCCTTCTGGAAAACCATGATTAATTCCAACAAGTACTGCTCCCAATTAGACCAACTGAAAGCAGCACTCGACGAAAAGTGTCCAGAATTAATGAACAGAAAATGCATAATCTTCCATCAGAATAACGTAAGATCTCATGTTTTTGTTTTTTTTGGGTACGCAGGCCTCTCACTGTCGTGGCCTCTCCCGTTGCGGAGTACAGGCTCCGGACACGCAGGCTCAGTGGCCATGGCTCATGTGCCCAGCCGCTCTGCGGCATGTGGGATCATTCCTGGACCCGGGCACGAACCCGCGTCCCCTGCATTGGCAGGCGGACTCTCAACCACTGCGCCACCAGGGAAGCCCCCAGATCTCATGTTTCTTTGATGACAAGGCAAAAACTGTTACAGCTTGGCTGGTAAGTTCTGATTAATCCGCTAAATTCACCAGACATTGCAACTTCGGATTTCCATTTATTTCAGTTTTTACAAAATTCTCTTAATGCAAAAAATTTCAATTCCCTGGAAGACTGTAAAATGCACTTGGAACAGATCTTTGCTCAAAAAGATAAAAAGTTTTGCGAAGATGGAATTATGAAGTTGTTTGAAAAATGGCAGAAGGTAGTGGAACAAAAGGGTGAATACGTTGTTCAATAAAGTTCTTGGTGAAAACGAAAAACGTGTCTTTTCTTTTTACTTAAAAAACCAAAGGCACTTTTTGGCCAACCCAATACTAGGCATTAAGGGAAATGCTTAATATATTTTGATATTATTATTATTTATGTTTCCTATGACAATATTTATGACCAACTTTTAATGTTTATTAGGCTTACAGCATTAGTTCAGAGGCGAACACGTATCTGGGCTTTGCTTTCCAGTTACTTAAGATATGCACACATGCTCAAGAAAGTCAGGTGATCTTGAGAGGTTTAGTTATACTATGTAACACTATATACAATTTCACTAGGCTGTTATAACAATCACAGAGCTAGAAAAAGCAGGAACTGGGGCGGAGGAACTGCCAATTTTCTCATAGTTATTTTTAAAACTCAGATCATGTATACAGCAGACATTATATAATTATTGTTCTACATACAGTTGAAAGTAGCAATATATGCACTGCCAGGAGACCATACCATTGAGCGTATTAGTACATAAGTATATGTAAACCTTTCAATGCTGCAAATCAGATGGCTTCAGTATTTTGCTACTAAGCATGTCAAACTACTTTTCATGAACCTCTTTTGCCCTAGACTGTACTTTGCAGATATTAAAATTGCAAAAAATAATTGTTTCCTACCACAATCTACGTATACAAATTTCACTGCAAAAGGACACCTTCATCTCCTCTTAGTCAAATATTTTCCTGAATCTTACATTTTCTTGAGTGTTTTCTCCAGGCCTTCCTTATTTTCCTCTGGGGTCTTAAATATAGATATTGTAGATTTCATTAAATATTTTCTTTCTGCCAATACAGATACAATATATACTGGGATGCTTCCAGTAGAGCAAGCACAACTATTATTTTTAAACACTAATGTTAAGTAGGTTTTATAAAATACCCTACCACAATGGAGTTTTTGGAGTTCAAACCTGTAGATGTTTGAGAGCCAGGCAGATTATGTAACTGAGCAAGTTGGTTTGGTTATTTTAAAAGCAGAGCTTATATAAAAAACTTTCGTTCTTACATTTAATCAACTTAAAATTACAAAAGAAATATGCTCTATCATTCCCATCTAGGCTGATGGTCTTAAAAGGGGGTGTGGTGGAGAGAAGGAATGAAAACAGTCACAGCGCGGAGGGCAGTCTCAATCTGTACAGTATTCGGGTAAGGGGCCTAGGTTCAAAAGAACCTAGAATATTTGATCTCCATCATAATTCTTTCATCACTCTTGCTGTAGGACACTGGCCAGTGCCGGCTTTTCAGGGTAAGAGAAGCAGCAAAAGAAAAGGAGGTCAAAGGCATCGCGCCACACAAAAAATAGCTGCCAGTTTGTGTGCCCTCACGTTGAGCCTGGCTTTTAACTACTGTAAACGCTTTACCTTCACATCACTTAAGCCACACAGTTCCGCGAGGCGCGAGGTTCCGGGCCCACTGAACAGAAGAGGAAAGAAGAGTATCGCAAAGCGCAGGTCGGGGGGCTGAGCAGAGAGAGGCCCCTGGTCAGGCCGACGCCACAGCCTGAGTTTTTGGCCACCGAACTCAGAACAGAGAGACCCAGAGGAAAGGCGAACAGGGGTCAAGATGCCCCTGTGTCACATCCGAAAAACCTGCAACCTCCTTTTGAGAAAGCGGGACGGGGTGGGGGCTCCCGGAAGAGGCCCGGAGACCCGCCTCCAGCAGGGACGTCCACCACAGTACCTTGGCCACGGCTTCTGACACAGCTGTCGCTCTCCTCCTCACATTCCAAGGCTCCGCGAGGCTGTGTGGCCGTGCGCGCCCCGAGCTCCGAGCCCCCTTAGCCTCAGGGACCCTCTCTCACCGCCGCTGACCGCTGCAACCACATTCGAAATTCTTCGCCGCGCTCACCCATTGGCTGGCTGGACGAGGTCACGTGACGCTGCGGCGCAGCGCAAGGCGCAGGCAGAGCCCCGCCCCGCCGGGCGGCCTCATGAGACGCAATCCCTCCAAGAATCCGCATCCGGGCATCCGTCGCCCCCTCCCGCGGGGGCGGAGCCAGTTGTCCGGCGCTTTTCGGCTCGGAGTTATTGGTGTTTAGGGGCGGAGCCCCTCCGACACCTTTCAGGGCGGGTATTTTAGGGAGTTCAAAAGATTTCTGTTTCTCTAGTCTTACAGCTGTCCGTCTTCGAGGTTATGCGCAAGGGCTCCCTCTTGTGAGACGAATCTTCTCGGTTGTTTGCCCGCCTAAGTAGTCAACCTGCCGCACGGAGGCGGTTATAGGGATATTCAAACCAAAATAAGGAGCAGCTTTTGGATTAATGGGATTTTTGTAAGGAAGGTTGCAGATATCTGAAATATTCAGATCCAGGTTCTTTCTCTTTGCCCGACTACCTCTGGCTCTTTTCCCCTCAGGCAGTGACACCAGCATCCATCCAGTTACCTGCCCAGAAGCCTGGGGAATCGTCCTAATTTTTTATTCTCCCTTAGCTTCTCCACGTCCAGTTACCCAGTCTGGTCACTTCTACTTTCTAAGTAGTATTCAGGTCCAGACTCCACTAATTTCCATCTTCTAATCCAGGCACCTACCTAATCCCTTTCTACGAAGTGCGTTAGTACCCGCTCTGACTGCAGAGTCCATCCTGTTATACTGTCATAGTGATTTCCCCAAAATACTGGCTCTGACCTTAAAGAAAATTTAAGCTTTCTTCATGTTAGTGTGACCTTACCACTAACATGTTAATGTTAGTGACTGGTTTGTAGCCCATCAGCTCAAACAAGTAAGTTTAATAATTCTGCTACTCTAAAAAAATGGAACTTTTTAGTAACTAATCACATTAAAAAATGTTAACTCCTTCATTCATGCTTTACGAACTGAGCTGTAACTGCTGAAAGCTGAGCTTCTAACCACTTCTAGTTTGAAGTCTCCTGACTCGCAGTTTGATTCGCCTAATAAAATGTTCACATCAAGTAATGCTTTCTGAATTTACTTTTGAGAATGCTTTATGGGTCCACTGGAATTCTGTGAGCAGGTTCCATATCAGTACCTCTATAACTGGGATCACAGGGGTGCTGACAGCGCTGAGAGGCCTCTCTGGTTCCTTTTGAGCCAGAACTTGCTTTGGACCTAGAATGGCAATGGTGTTCTATGAATAACTGAGGAACATTTTTATTTTCTAACTGTACTTTCTAACCATCTTGTGCAGCATTTCTACTGTTCTGGTAAGAATGAAATAATATGCATGTAAGAGCTATGAAATATGAATTATGTGACTTTGGTGATTCTGCATGCAAGTTAAATGCTCTTATATTTGCATTTAAAACTAGCATTGACCAATATAAAGATGAATGGTAAAATTCATGCTAATGCTTGAAATTTTAAATTTTCCTTTACTTAGAATGACATTAAATGTCAAATGAAAATACACATTGACAAGTTGAGACAGATACTATGGAAGAAAGGCAAAATCTATAATTTTCTTTTTGCAAGTTGTGTATATATGTATATATAATGCTACAATGATCCTCGGGGTTCATATATCTTTTTTAATTAGTGTTTTTTCCTCAAAAAATTACCCAGAAGTGGAATTGCTGGATCATACAGGGAGATTGAGGAATCTCCATGCTGTTTTCCATAGTGGCTGCACCAAGTTGCATTCCCACCAGCAGTGTACTAAGGTTCCCTTTTCTCCACATCCTCACTAACACTTGTTATTTGTTGTCTTTTTGACGATAGCCATTCTGACAGGTATAAGGTGCTGTCACATTGCAGTTTTGATTTGCATTTCCCTGATGATTAGTGGTGTTGATCATCTTTTCATGTGTCTGTTGACCATCTGTATGTCTTCTTTGATAAAATGTCTATTCAGGTCTTCTGCCCATTTTTAAAATTGGGTTGTTTGTTTTTCTGATATTGAGTTGTCTGAGTTCTTTGTATGTTTTGGATATTTAGTCCTTATGAGATATATTGTTTGCAAATATCTTCTCCCATTTAGTAGGCTGCCTTTTCCTTTTGTTTAGTTTCCTTTGCTATACAAAAGCTTTTTAGTTTGATGTAGTCCCATTTGTTTATTTTTGCTTTTGTTTTCCTTGCCTGAAGGGACATATTAAAAAAATATTGCTAAGACTGATGTCAAAGAGTGCACTGCCTATGTTTTCTTCTAAGAGTTTTATGGTTTCAGTTCTAACATTTAAGTCTAAAGACCATTTAGACTGGTTTAAAAACCATTTTGAGTTTATTTTTGTATATGGTGTGAAAAAGTCCTCTTTGTCTCTTGTTACAGTTTTGCTTAAAGTTTATTTTGTCTGATATAAGTATAGTTATCCCCACTTTCTTTTGGCTTTCATTTGCGTGGAATATCTTTTTCCATCCCTTTACTTTGTCATGTATTCAAATTTCACCCTCTTAAAGTATGTTTAATTGGAATTATGATTGGCTAGATTTAACTAGAGCTTCCTGATTCTTTTCACTAATGCTGATATACTTTTTTTTTAGGTTTTTAACATGTCTATGTATTGCTAATTTTTAAAAAATTTTAATTGAAGTATAGTTGATTTATAATGTGTTAATTTCTTCTGTACAGCAAAGTAACTCAGTTATACACACACACACACACACATATATATATATATTCTTTTTCATATTCTTTCCCATTATGGTTTGTCACAGGATACTGAATATAGTTCCCTGTGCTATACAGTAGGACCTTGTTGTTTATCCATTCTGTATATACTAGTTTGCATCTGCTAATACCAAACTCCCAATCCATCCCTCCCCTACCCTCCGCCCTCTTGGCAACCACAAGTCTGTTCTCTATGTCTGTGAATCTGTTTTTTTTTTCCTAGATATGTTGATTTGTATCATATTTTAGATTCCACATGTAAATGATATCATATGATATTTGTCTTTGTCTGACTTACTTCACTGAGTATGATAATCTCTAGGTCCATCCATGTTGCTGCAAAAGGCATTATTTCATTCTTTTTTTTTAAACCATATTTTAATTGAAGTATAGTTGATTTACAATGTTGTGTTAGTTTCAGGTGTACAGCAAAGTGATTCAGTTATACATCTATATTATATATAATCTATTCTTTTGCAGTTTCTTTTCCATTATAGGTTATTACAAGATATTGAATATAGTTTCCTGAGCTATACAAGAGGTCCTTGTTTCCCATCATTTTTATTTTTTTAATTAATTTTTATTGGAGTATTGTTGATTTACAATGTTGTGTTAGTTTCTGCTGTACAGCAAAGTGAATCAGTTTTACATATACATATACCCACTCTTTTTTAGATTTTTTTCCCATATAGGTCATTACAGGGTATTGAGTAGAGTTCCCTGTGCTATACAGTACATTTTTATTAGTTATCTAATTTTTATATAGTGGTGTGTATATGTCATTCCCAATCTCCCAATTTATCTCTCTCCCCTTCCCCCCTTGGTAACCATAAGTTTGTTTTCTACATCTGTGACTTTATTTCTGTTTTGTAAATAAGTTCATTTGTACCATTTTTTTAGATTCCACATATAAGTGATATCCTATGGTATTTGTCTTTCTCTTTCTGACTTACTTCACTCAGTATGACAATCTCTAGGTCCATCCATGTTGCTGCAAATGGTATTATTTCCTTATTTTTTGTGGCTGAGTAATGTTCCGTTGTATATATACACCACATTTTCTTTATCCATTCATCTCTTGATGGACATTTATGTTGTTTCCGTGTCTTGGCTATTGTAAATAGTGCTGCTATGAACATGGGGGTGCATGTATCTTTTCGAATTAGAGTTTTGTCTAGGTATCTGCCCAGGAGTGGGATTTCTGGATCATATGGCAATTCTATTTTTAGTGTTTTGAGGAACCTCCATACTGTTCTCCATAGTGACTGTACCAATCTACATTCCCAGCAACAGTGTAAGAGCATTCCCTCTTCTCCACACCCTCTCCAATGCTGATATACTTTAAAAAATCCACAGTAGGAGCACCCTTAAAACAACTTGAGTCATGCAGTAATTAATCATCATACTAGAAAGTGGTTATTACCCTTATCTCTTTTCTAAAGTATATTATTCCTTCACATATTGGGAATTACTTATTGCTATGGTGTTCCCCCCAAATTCATAGTTGAAATCCCAATGCCCAATGTGATGGTATTAGGAGGTGGGGGTCTTTGGGAGGTGCTTAGGTCAAGAAGACAGAGCCCTTATGAAATTAATGAGCCCTTTCTGCCATGTGAGGACACAGCGAGAAGTCTCTGTCTATGAACCAGGAAGCTCTCACTAAACTGAATCTGCCATGATCCTGGACTTCCCAGCCTCCAAAACTACGAAAAATAAATTTCTGTTGTTTATAAGCCCCCAAGAATGTGATATTTTGTTATAGCAGTTTGATTGGACTAACACACTTATTAAGTGAAATAATTTATGGTACACTGATAGTATTCTATAAATAAAAAGGAAAAGGTGTATATAGGATTTAATCTAATTGGGAAAAAGATACAGAATCCTGTGGAAAATTAGGTAACAGTTATTTCATAACTAAGAAAGCTAATGAACTTATAAGATGATAAGGAACTGAATATTGCCAGGTGAGAATTAGAAAATGAATGTTATTAGTTGAGGAAATGGAAGCAATGTAATGACTCTAATTGATTTCATTCATTCCCAGAACAAATGTAATTTTAAACACAAAGGCAGAGAGTGCTCTTGCCTACCTGATATTCTTTCTTGTCTTCTCTCTTAATGGTAGAACCTCAACATAGTTGAAACAGCAATGTGACCAGCTATAAAGAGCATTTCAAAATTCCCTGTCACAGAAATACCTAGTGTGAATGGAAGTCCTTATATGGGAAACTATGTAAATTCTGTGACCTATTTATTTTCTTAAGCTTCTATCTTGAGAAGAGTCTAAATCCTAAACCAGGTAGAGCAAAAAAGGTTTCATCTCTCATGCCACATATCATCATGCTGTAATTACTTGTTCTAATGTCTGTCCTAAAATGTGTAAGGTCTCTGAGGACAGGGGCTGTGTACAGTGGACCTCAGAAGAGGCACAGAATAAATATTTGTTGCATGAATAAATGAATGAATGTGAATGAATGAATGAAGCAATGGCCATCTGAACTTTGTGTTGGGAAGGATTCTGAGTTATTATTGTACTCAGGGGAAATAATGCCATAGCCAATTTGTTATGACTGTCATAGACATGCCATAGGGGAGGTGACACACATATATTGGAGAAGTGTCATTTTCATTTCAGCTTTATGTTATAAACACAAATCACTAACTTTATATTCTTTTATTGGGAAGTTTGATTTTGTGTTATGTGTTGTTGTAATAAACATTAAAGGAATAATCAGAACATTAAAGTGGGGATGAAACCAGTTTGTTTAGTTCAATCTCCTTCAAGTTATAGATTTTGCAAGTTAAGTGCTTTATGGAAAGTCTCACAGTTTCCTGAAGTGATTTCTTGTATTTTTTTCCCCACATGTTCCTGCCTCACCTTATTAACCACTTCATCTCCCCTAATTTAACCACCCATTACAGAGTGGTATGGCAACTATTCTAGCACAAGGAGAAGCGGAGAAAACAGAGTGTCAGAGATTATTTTGAAATTTCATGAAAAGTCCTGAAACACTGAAACTCTGAAATTTTTGTTGCTCTCCTCTTTCCAATATCCTCTCACTCCAATTTTTGTAAAGTGAAATTAATAGTAAGTGCACAACGATGGAGACTCTGATACAATTTTTCTTTTCAGTTTTTTGAAACTTTCTGAATCACACACCCTTAATTCTATCCATTTTGATGAGAAGCATGTTTATTCAACATTCATTGTTGTTATACAAAATATTATAAAGTATCTACATTGTGGTTTATCCTTAGAAATCTTAATTCCATTTACTGTTATTTTATAATTTCTTTTGGAAGACCTTTCTTCCAGTAAACAGGATCTTTCTTTGCCCTACAAACTGCTGAAAGACTAGAAAGGAAGTGTGGGCTGAGAGAAGCTCAGGTTTTTTTTTTTTTTTCTTTTTTTTAAATGGAAGTATAGTTGATTGACAATGTTGTGTTAGTTTCAGGTATACAGCAAAGTGATACAGTTATACATATATCTATTCCTTTTCAGATTCTTTTCCCATTTAGGTTATTGCAGAATATTGAGTAGAGTTCCCTGTGCTATATAATAGGTCCTTGTTGTTTATATATTTTATATATAGTAGTGTGTATGTTAATGCCAATCTCCTAACTTAACCCCACCCCCGCCACAAGAAAAGGTCAGTTTTACCTAAGATGGCACCATGTGTCAGTGAGGGAGGGGCTGAAAATGAGAAAGAGGCAAACGACAAAGGAGGTATGGCACCCAGAATATGGTCTCCAGAATAGGCAAGAGATGCCCACACACTTGCAAAAGCCCACACTATTTCTTAGATTACCTATGGCACTGCTATTATATGAGCATGGCTAGCTACACGTGAAATGTCTCAGCTTCATGTGCAATGTGAAACAATAGGAGAAAGTGCTAACACTATTTTCCAGCATTTTTGTGTTTTAGATATTATTTTGTTCAAATAGAAATGCAGTGTTTATTAATAGCCTCAGACATTGGTCATGATTTAGTATAGAGTTATAATAAAAATAAAATATGGTTGACTTGAGACACTTGTAGATTATCCTATTAAATTGCCTCAGTGGCAGGACATTCAATAGTGGATTATTCCTTTTAACAGTGGTTAGTGAATTCTGTCAGATTGGGACAATGCACCGAGGGAAGGTAAGTTTTGCCTTATCTAAGAGACAGACTGGGACAGTCACATATTGAAACTCTTTCACTGGGGAACTTGGTAAAAACACAGAGGCATGGGCCTTATTCTACCTTCGTGACTCTGGGCCTTTCTCCTCTTTATGAGTTCTCCAGATATATATTCATCAGATTTTTACGTGCACATAAATCACTTGGGGACCTTGTTAAAATGCAGCTTCTGATTCAGTAGACTTGAGGCTGGGCCTGAGAGTCTGTATTTCTAACAAGTTCCCAGGTGTTGCGGATGCTTCCGGTCTATGGAGAACATTTTGAGGAGCAAAACTAAGACAGTGATTCTCAAACACCACATTGGAATCACCTGGGGATAGTAAAAATTACCATCTAGTGCCCACCCCCAGATATCTTGATTTGGTGACTAGAGAGATGGAGAGATGCTAAGGCACTAAGGGTTCTTAAAAGCTTCCTTGGGATTCAGCCAAATCTGAGAACCACTGTGGTAAGCGACAAACTCTAGGGCACCTGGTGTCTTTGGCTACCCACCCTCTTGACACTTAGGTTCTAAACCCCTTTTTGGAGAGTGATCTATGTTCCCGTCTCCACCTGGAAACAGATCTATTCCATTTGAAAACAAGTTGGAGACATGGTTCCGCTACTACAAAAAACCTTATTATGATACCACTCCTGGGCATATACCCAGACAAAACTATAATTCGAAAGGATACATGCACCCCTATGTTCATAGCAGCACTATTCACAATAGCCAGGACATGGAAACAACCTAAATGTACATGGATAGATGAATGTATAAAGAAGATGTGGTACATATATGCAAAGGAATACTACTCAGCCATGAAAAAGAATGAAATAATGCCATTTGCAGCAACATGGATGGACCTAGAGATTATCATACTAAGTGAAGTAAGTCAGAAAGAGAAAGACAAATACCATATGATATCACTTATATGTGGAATCTAAAATACAACACAAATGAACATATCTATGAAACAGAAACAGACTCACAGACGCAGACTTGTTGCCAAGGGGAAGGGGGTGGTGGAGGAGGGAAGTACTGGGAGTTTGGGATTGGCAGATACAAACTATTATATACAGAATGGATTAACAACAAGGTCCTACTGTATAGCACAGGGAACTATATTCAGTATCCTGTGATAAACCATAATGGAAAAGAATGTGAAGAAGAATATATATATATGTATAACTGTCACTTTGCTGTCAATGTAACAACATTGTAAATCAACTATACTTTAATAAAATTTAAAAAAAAACCGTATCATGTATCTCCTAGGAAAAAGAGACATTCTCTTACACAGCCTCAGAACAATGATCAAAATCAGAAAATTTTACATTGATACAATGCTATTACTTCATCTACAATTTATATTCAAATTTTGATTAGTACAATAATGTTTTTTATAGCTATATTTTTTCTCAGGTTCATAACCAATCTAGAATTACTCTGTTAATTTGTTCTTCAGGATTCAGTTTGATTCTAATCCTTTGCTACTATAATGCCAGGGCAGGATGGCTGAGTTCACTTCCCAAAGTGGCAAAAGACAAAGTTAACTTTTTTTTTTCCTTTTAAAATATAGCTTTATCTGTGTTAATCTGTCCACTTGCTATCAAGGCCTTCACACATTACAGAGAGCACAAATAAATTTTCTTTAACTTCTATTGCAGCCCACATTTCCTCCTGTAATGACTGTTTTGGGTTGCAGACATGACTCTTCAGCCAGTGCTGAAATAGACGGGTCTCACTTATTTGCCTCTCTAATAGCCCATCTAAAAAAGAGATGCCAAAAGCATGATCCATAAAAGGAAATATTGATAAAGTGTACCTCATCGAAATAAAAAACTTTTGCCCTGTGAAAGATCCTGTTAAAAGGGTAAAAAGACAAGCTACTGCCTGGGAGGAAAATGTTTGCAAACCACTCATAATAGAGTGAATAATGGCTGCTTAAAACTGTCAAGTCCTGACCCCTGAAACTTGTAAATGTTATTTTATTTGGAAAAAGGGTCTCTGTAGATGTAATTAAGCTAAGGATTTTGAGATAAGATTATTTGAGGTTACCCAAGTGGGCCCTAAATGCTATCACAAGTGTCCTTGTAAGGAAGAGGCAGAGGGAAATTGGACAAGTACACAGAGAAGAGAAGTCAGTGCGATGGAGGCAGAGACTGGAGTGATGCAGCCACCAGGCAAACAGACAGAGGAGAAGGTGATGTGAAGACAGAGAAGAGAGAGGGCAGTGGCCACAAGCCCAGGAATGCTGACAGCCACTAGAAGCTGCAAGAGGCAAAGGACGGCTTTTCTTCCAGAGGAAGTACAACCCTGCTGATACCTTTATTTTGAACTTCTAGTCTCTAGAATGGTGAGAGAATAAATTTCCATTGTTTGAAGACACACAGTTTGTGGTAATTTGTTCCAGCAGTGCTGGGAAACTAATACAACACCTATCCAAAAAGGACTAGTATTTTAAACAAATAAAGAACATCACAAACTCAACAGTAAAATACAATCCAATTAGAAAATGATCAAAAAGCAGGCACAGACATTTCACTGATGAGGATAAACAGATGGCAGAGAAGCACAGGAAAAACCATTTAACAGGACTAGCCATCAAGGAAATGCAAATTAAAACCACAATGAGATCTCACTACACACCTATCAGAATGACTAACACAATAAATACTAACACCAAATTCTGATGAGCATGTGGAAAAACTGGGTCACTCGTACGTTGCTGGTGGGAATGTAAAATGATACAGCTGCTCTGGAAAACAGACAGTTTCTTAAAAAACCGTATACCAGATTACCATATAATCCAGCTACTGCCCTATTGGGCATTCCCCCCCACCACCCTGTCCCGCTCCACAGAGAAATAAAAACTTATTTTGATGCAAAAACTTGTACATGAATGTTCCTAGAAGCTTTATTTCTAACAGCCCCAAACAGGAACCATCCCAGATGTCTTTCAAGAGGTGAATGGTTAAACAAATTATGCTGCATCCAAACCAAAGGTAACAAATAGAAAGAAACGAACTATTGATACATGCAACAATTTGGAGGAATCTCCAAGAAATTTTGTTGAGCAAAAAAAGTCAATCCCAAAAGGTTACACTGTGTATGATTTCATTTATGTAACATTTTCTAAATAACAAACTATTAGAAATAGAGGGCAGATTAATAATTGCCACTGAATAGAAATAAGGATAGGAAGGGGTGGGAATAGGTGGGTATGGTTATAAAAGCACAGCATGAAGGGCCCTCATGATTTGCCTTTGTTCTAACATTTAAAAAATAAATAATAACTTTATTGAGTTATAATTCACATACCATACAATTCACCCCTTTGAAGTGTATACAAATCAATGATTTTTAGTATATTCACAAATATTTGCAACCATCCTCACACTCAGTTTTAGAGCATTTTCATCACTCTAAAAAGAACCCCCATAACTACTAGAAGTCATTCCCTACTTCTCTCCAACTCCCCCACCACAGCCCTAGGCAAACACTAATCGATTTTCTGTCTCTATAGATTTGCCAATTTTGTATATTTCATATAAACGAAATCATGAAATATGTGATTTTTTGTGACTAGCTTCTTCCACATAGTACAGAAATTTCAAGGCTCATCTATGATGTAGCATATGTATGTATAACTTATTTCTTTTTATTGCCATGTAATATGTCATTGTATGGATATGCCACATTTTATTTATCCATTCATATGTTGGTAGACATATAGGTTCTTTCTGATTTTTGGCCATTATGAATAATTCTGCTATAAACATTTTTTTGTGTGTGAGCATATGTTTTCATTTCTCTTGGATATATCCCTAAGAGTAGAATTGCTAAGTCATATGGTAACTCCATGTATAACCATTTGAGAACTGCCAGAATGCTTTTCAAAGCAGCTGCATGATTTTACATTCCTATTGGCAGAATGTGAGGGTTCAAATGTCTCTACATTTTCACCAACACTTACTATCCTTCTTTTTGATTCTAGCCATCCTATGGGTGTAAAGTGGTATCTCACTATAGTTTTGATACGCATTTCTCTGATACACTAATGATACTGAGCAATTTTTCATGTTTTTGGGCCATTTGTATCTCTTCCTTGGAAAAATGTCTATTGAGATAATTTGCCCATTTAAAAAATTGTTTTTTTCTATTATTTAGTTATAAGAGTTCTTTAAGGTCTTTATATATTTTAGACAAAAAATTCTTATCATTGTTGGTGGGAATGTAAATTGATACAGCCACTATGGAGAACAGTATGGAGGTTCCTTAAAAAACTAAAAATAGGGCTTCCCTGGTGGCGCAGTGGTTGAGAGTCCACCTGCCAATGCAGGGGACACGGGTTCGTGCCCCGGTCCGGGAAGATCCCACGTGCTGTGGAGCGGCTGGGCCTGTGAGCCATGGCCGCTGAGCCTGTGCGTCCAGAGCCTGTGCTCTGCAACGGGAGAGGCCACAACAGTGAGAGGCCCGCATACTGCAAAAAAAAAAAAAAAAAAAAAAAACTAAAAATAGAACTACTATACGACCCAGCAATCCCACTACTGGACATATATCCTGAGAAAATCATAATTCAAAAAGAGTCATGTACCACAATGTTCATTGCAGCACTATTTACAATAGCCAGGACATGGAAGCAACCTAAGGGTCCATCGACAGATGAATGGATAAAGAAGATGTGGCACATATATACAATGGAATATTATTCAGCCATAAAAAGAAACGAAACTGAGTTATTTGTAGTGAGGTGGACGGACCTAGAGTCTGTCATACGGAATGAAGTTAAGTCAGAAAGAGAAAAACAAATACCATATGCTAACACATATATGTGGAATCTAAAAAAAGAAAAAGTTTGAAGAACATAGAGACAGAACAGGAATAAAGACACAGACATAGAGAATCGACTTGAGGACAAAGAGAGGGGGAAGACCAAGCTGGGACAAAGTGAGAGAGTGGCATGGACATATATACACTATCAAATGTAAAATAACTAGTGGGAAGCAGCCGCATAGCACAGGGAGATCAACTCGGTGCTTTGTGACCACCTAGAGGGGTGGGGTAGGCAGGGTGGGTGGGAGATGCAAAAGGGAGGGGATATGGGGATACATGTATACGTATAGCTGACTCACTATGTTATACAGCAGAAACTAACAAACCATTGCAAAGCAATTTTACTCCAATAAAGATGTTAAAAAAAACCATAAAAAATAAAATAAAATAACTCTTATCATATATATGAGTTGTAAAAATTTTCTCCCATTCAGTAAGTTGTCTTTTCACTTTCTTAACACTGTACACTGAAGCACAGTAAGACTTTTATAAAGTCTTATTTATTTATTGCTATTGCTTGCACTTTTGGTGTCATATCTAAGAAACCATTGCCTAGTCCCAGGTCACAAAGATTTACACCTTTGTTTTCTTCTAAGAGTTCTATAGTTTTAGCTTTTATGATTTATCTTGAATGTGGTGGTAGATATGTAAACCTACACAGGTAATAATATAGAACTTCATACATACACACACTCAACAGATGAGTAGTACAAGAAAAATGAGGAAATCTTATTAAGATTGATGGATTGTATCAATGTCAATGTCCTGGATATGATATTATACTACAGTTTTGCAAAATGTTATCATTGGGATAAACCGGCCAAAGTGTACAAGGTATCTCCGTATAATTTCTTACGACTACATGTGAATCTAAAATTATCTCAATAAAATTTCAATTAAAAATAATCATAGGGCTTCCCGCCTGCCGATGCAGGGGACACAGGTTCGTGCCCCGGTCCGGGAAGATCCCACATGCCGCGGAGCGGCTGGGCCTGTGAGTCATGGCCACTGAGCCTGCGCGTCCGGAGCCTGTGCTCCGCAACGGGAGAGGCCACAACAGTGAGAGGCCCGCGTACCGCAAAAACAAAAAACAAACAAACAAAAAATCATAGAAGTTGCTACTTTTTCATTTCTTGCCTAGTTAATGGTAGTCAACTTTTAATTTTATTTTCTTTTTGCATCTAAAAGAAGTGCAACATAATAGCAATTATTGCCAGGTGAATTAACAGCATTTATGTAGGTATAGTTAATTCTTGTCTTTAAAAATAAGCAGTAGGCGTGTAAGAGTTTTAGTGTAATTTTACATACATTCCTTATTTCAATATGTAGTATTGATTTTGATTTCCACCAAACGCTTAATCATAAGGGCATAGGTAAGTGAAAATTCGGTGAGTAGGAATAATTTTAGGGGAGCAATACTTTTAAAAATGTGTCTATCTACACATTGGAATATAGTCTACTTAACACATAATACGTAAATAAAAGCACAGGTTGTCTAACCACTTCTTGAAATTTTAAAATCAGAACTTGTCTAAACAATTTTATTTTTGCTAAGCTTTAATCTTTTTTTTCTTTTAAAAGGACAACTGTTGTTAATAGGCAATTAGCTGCTTTCTTGAATATAATGAGAAAACCGTCACAAACCATATTAATGCAAATTACTATAATAAGTACAAGGCAAAAGGGCATAGTAATCCTTTGTGGCTTTATTCTTCTTTGGAAGAGGTCAGGAGAATATTGGCTTGAATTCTGTCATCCTATCTACTTACTTTACTGTGTTCTTAAAAACACTATTCATAAAACTTCTTAGGTGACAAGTTAAGTTGAGCATTCAATGGAATGCTAATAGCAAATTATTTGCAAATGTCTAGCCTAAGGTTTTTTAAAATGAATTAGAATTTACCATGGAATATAAGGCTTCTTTGTTTTTCAAGAGTTTTCTCTTAGTTTTCTTTAATACTAGTCTCTGACATTATAAAACATTGTTTTTGTTTTTTTGCGTTTTGACAATTTCTAAATACAGATTCAGTTAAAAGATTGTTCCAAAATCTGCTGATTCATCAAAAGGCATTAAAACATTTCTTATGGCAGGAAAAGAGCCTATTAGTCTTTTAGTTGCTTGTGTCTGATATTAACAGGTAAGAAGAAACCAGGTAGGAAATGACTAACATACTGGAAATATTTGCACATACCAAAGTACCACGACTTCATTTTCTTTGTATCTGAGCGGTCCTGGGAGGAGCCTTGTGCTTCTCAGCAGGTGTGTGGTGTGCTCCATAGATTGGCATCAGTGATCTGGCCATTATACTCTGCCATCTTCTTCTTGAGGATGTAGGGGATTATGCTGTCTATGGAAACACTGCCAATGAGATCAGTAAAAAAACTTCTTCGGTTATGTTAGAGCTCATCAGCCTGAGGGCCAGCAGGCGATTGAGAATCTGGACCAATCAGTAGGTGTCTTCTGAGTAGGCTTTCTGAAAATAATCCTGCAACTCCATCTGTGCCTTTCTTGGAATTTTAAAATCTGACTTGTGCTGGCCAAACCTGGATGATGGGGGGTAAAGAAAACTACAGCTTTAAGGTATGCAGACTCATAGACGTCTTCTATACCCAGCTTTGCCATACTTTTACACAACTCCTGAAGCTTCCAGATGTGCTCCACGACTTGCTTTATCTGTTTGCCAGAAAGTTTATCTTCCTGGATATCTTCTGCAGCTGATTGACTATGGCCACAAGGTAATGGAAAAACTCATGATCTGGGCCAGTCCAGGGGTGAAGAGCTCATTTCAGCAGGCTTGCAACAGGCTGGTTTTGCAGTCCTTCCCAAGTGCCTGAAGGGCTGGGGTTGACCTGGCCCAGTGCATGGAGAGGAAAAGCAGGCAGAACGTAGACTTGCAGAGGTAGTACACGTTGAGATACTCTAGAATTGGGCTTGTCATGTGATGTGAGTGTTTAAAAGGAGGAGGGCTTGGACCTGAATGATGAGTGTGGACTGGTCTCTACTGATGACATAGACGTTCCCTCCTCCACTGGTGTCTATCCCACCTGCCAGGCTTGGAGGCAAGGAGCTGTGTCGTATTAAGTGCTTTAGCGAAGGTATTACATGCCCGAGTAATCTCACTTGCAGATTGGTCCTCCTACTGTATTTCTGAAGCATCACCACTGTTAAGGGATTCACTTAGGTTGACAAAGGAGGTTACTCCATTTGCCAGTGTGCCCAGAGCTGCTTGTTTCAGCCTCGGAATCCGTGGTCAGGAGAAGGGTACCATCCCAGGAAAGGCTGCATCCAGTTCACAAGCATCCCGGATCAAGACCTATTTGTCTTGATCTACTTTGTCTGCCACAAATGTGGGACTGGCTATCAGAGGATTTCTGGATCCTTCTGGATAAAGATTTTTCTCAGTTGAAGCAGCACAATTGCTTGGTTTTTCCCTTTGCATATCAAAGGGCTTCTGTTCACTAATCCCAAACTCCTAATTTATCCCTCCCCCCATCCTTCCCCTTTTGGCAAGTTTGTTTTCTATGTCTGTGAGTCTGGGAACTTTGATCTTGTACATCTGTGGAGGAGTGTTCACGGAGGATGCTTGTGGTTCATTACCTGTACGTGGGCAGACTGCTGAAGTGTGATTTCTTGCACATGGCTTTCTTCTTCGTCAAATTCCACGTGTAGAACAGAGTACTCAGTAATGTCTACACAGTAGATTTGTGACAGAGTTTTTGGGGCACTTGGGCTGTTGATAGGTACCTTCATAAAATGGCTCTTAGTGTTTGAGGGCCGTTGCTCTGGGGAGACATGCCACAGTGTTATTCAAGAACCTTATTTCAGGGGCTTCCCTGGTGGCGCAGTGGTTGAGAGTCCGCCTGCCGATGCAGGGGATGAGGGTTCGTGCCCTGGTCTGGGAGGATCCCACATGCCGCGGAACGGCTGGACCCGTGAGCCATGGCTGCTGAGCCTGCGCATCCGGAGCCTGTGCTCCGCAACGGGAGAGTCCCGCATATGGCAAAAAAAAAAAAGGACCTTATTTCAGAATTATATAAACCCTCATTGTAACTTGTATTACACGCTAATGAAATACAAATACTCAAATAAAACATAATCTATGTTGATATGCATTTTGTGGTCTGTTTGTGTAATTAAAGTGATTGTGTATTAATCCTTCACATGCTATTCTGAAGTCAGTGCCCAGTCCCCATCCCTCTGAATTTTGGGACAGCAGGCTTTCCTTTTCATGAGTCAGCTGGTCAAGAAAGGTCAGAAGAGCTGACCTAAGGAGACAGCGAGGGATTATTCTATGACACTAATGACTCGACTGTATCATTTTTTTAAAATTTATTTTTTAGTTATTAATTTTTGGCTGCATTGGGTCTTTGTTGCTGTGCGTGGGCTTTCTCTAGTTGTGGCAAGCAGGGGCTACTCTTCGTTGCGGTGCACGGGCTTCTCATTGCGGTGGCTTCTCTTGTTGCGGAGCACGAGCTCTAGGTGAGCAGGCTTCAGTAGTTGTGGCTTGCGGGCTCAGTAGTTGTGGCTCGCGGGCTCTAGAGCGCAGGCTCAGTAGTTGTGGCGCACGGGCTTAGCTGCTCCGCGGCATGTGGGATCTTCCCGGACCAGGGCTTGAACCAGTGTCCCCTGCATTAGCAGGCAGATTCTTAACCACTGCGCCACCAGGGAAGCCCTCGAATGTATCAGTTTACCATTCTTTGGGGATCCGAAAGAGGAGGGGGTAGAGGGGAAGGTCTCAGGAAGAACAACTTTTTGCAATTAAAACTATTACCACTTCCTCCTACATGATATTCCAAATCCTGACTACTCTGAGGATGTCAGCCTATTTTGAAACTAACAGGGAAGGGAGAACCAGAAATGTGGAAAAGGATTAGAACATGACTTTAAGTGTCTTATAGGAAAGCATTTCTATTTTATTTCTTGAGAAAATGTAAACATTATCTTAAATAAAATAATTTAAACCTTTCGAACAGTTGGAAATAGATGTTAAATGTATTTGTTAAATTGTTTATGATTCATTAATTCTCAAATATTAAATGTTAACCCATAAAATGTTTTAAGTTTTAAAACTTTTAAAAGTTTTAAAAGTTTTAAATCTAATGTTTTAAGAGAGGGGTTGGTTTTATGATCTGGAAACTTAATTTAATTTTTTATGAATGAAAAGTTCACTGAAGGTTTTCCTCTGGAACAGTTTCATAAAGAAGAGGACAGGACAAATATCTACAACTATTAATAGTCTCATATTGAAAAAGTTATTAGTATTTTAATAAAATCGATACATTGTTTTGTGCTAATAATAACTAGAATACTTTAAAACTAGTTAAAGTTATTAGTAATTTAATAAAATCAATACATTGTATTGTACTAATAATAACTGGAAACTTTAAAACTAGTTTCTATTTTTTGTGTCATCTTTTCAAAGGATTTTTGTTCTGTTTGTATTAAATTTTTAACCTTTCTTGCTTTGAAACAATTTCAGATTTACAGAAAATTCGCGAAAGTAGTGCAAAGATCTATAGAGCTCTGTATATCCTTCAGCCAGATTTTCAAAATGTTGATATTGTTCATATTTGCATTCTTTTACTCTCTGTCTCTCTACATGCACACAAACACACACACACATATACACACACATAAATTGACTGTGGGTTTTAGTTTTTCCTGAACTACTTGAAAATAAGTTGCATGCATGATGCCCTGTAACCCTTGATATTTAGAGTGTATTTACAATGCAAAAATCAAAATTATGAAATTGACATTCATCTAACATGACCATATAATCCACACATCCCACTCAAAGTTTGCCTATTTTCTCCAAAATTTCCTTTATGAGCTCAAGATCCAACCCTGGATCATGCATTGCATTTAGTTGTCACTCCAACTTGGAACAGTTTCTAAATCTTTGTCTTTCATGACTATAACATTTAAAAAAATTTTTAAATTTTCTATTTTGTTATTGTAAAAAATACTTTTCAGGCTTCCCTGGTGGCACAGTGGTTAAGAATCTGCCTGCCAATGCAGGGGACACGGGTTCCAGCCCTGGTCTGGGAAGATCCCACATGCCACGGAGCAGCTAAGCCTGTGCACCACAACTACTGAACCTGTGCTCTAGAGCCCGTGAGCCACAACTACTGAGCCTGCATGCTGCAACTAATGAAGTCCACACGTCTAGAGCCCGTGCTCCACAACAAGAGAAGCCACCACAATGAGAAGCCTGAGCACCGCAACAAAGAGTAGTCCCTGCTTGCTGCAACTAGAGAAAGCCCGTGTTCAGCAACAAAGACCCAATGGCAGCCAAAATAATAATAATAAATAAATTAATTAATTAAATAAAATTTTAAAAAGTACTTTTCCCCATATTGTTTGTCCAAAATATAAATTTTTTCACATCTTTATTGAAGTATAAATGTGTTACAATGTTGTGTTAGTTTCTGCTGTACAACAAAGTGAATCAGCTCTTGTGTCTCCCTCCCACCCTCCCTATCCCACCCCTCTAGGTGGGCACAAAGCACCGAGCTGATCTCCCTGTGCTATGCAGCAGCTTCCCACTAGCCATCCATTTTACATTTGATAGTGTATATACATCAATGCTACTCTCTTACTTCATCCCAGCTTCCCCTTTCCCCCCACCCTCGTGCCCTCAAGTCTGTTCTCTACGTCTGTGTTTTTTTTCCTGCCCTGCCACTAGGTTCATCAGTACTGCTTTTTAAAATTTCATACATATGCGTTAGCATATGGTATTTGTTTTTCTCTTTCTGACTTACTTCACTCTGTATGACAGACTCTAGGTCCATCAAACTCACTACAAATGACTCAATTTCGTTCCTTTTTATGGCTGAGTAATATTCCATCGCATATACATGGCACATCTTCTTTATCCAATCATCTGTTGATGGACATTTAGGTTGCTTCCATGTCTTGGCCATTGTAAATAGTGCTGCAATGAACATTGTGGTACATGGCTCTTTTTGAATTATGGTTTTCTCAGGGTATATGCCCAGTAGTGGGATTGCTGGGTCATATGGTAGTTCTATTTTCACTTTTTTAAGGAACCTCCATACTGTTCTCCATAGTGGCTGTATCAATTTACATTCCCTCCAACAGTGCAGGAGCGTTCCTTTTTCTCCACACCTTCTCCAGCATTTATTGTTTGTAGATTTTTTGATGATAGCCATTCTGACCCGTGTGAGGCGATACCTCATTGTGGTTTTGATTTGCATTTCTCTGATGATTAGTGATGTTGAGCTTCTTTTCATGCATTTGTTGGCCAACTGTATGTCTTCTTTGGAGAAATGTCTATTTAGGTCTTCTGCCCATTTTTGGATTGGGTTGTTTGCCTTTGTGATATTGAGCTGCATGAGCAGCTTGTATATTTTAGAGATTAATCCTCTGCCAGTTGCTTCATTTACAAATATTTTCTTCTATTCTGAGGGTTGTCTTTTTGTCTAGTTTATGGTTTCCTTTGCTGTGCAAAAGCTTTTAAGTTTCATTAGGTCCCATTTGTTTATTTTCATTTTTATTTCCATTTCTCTAGGAGGTGGGTCAAAAAGGATCTTGCTGTGATTTATGTCATAGAGTGTTCTGCCTATGTTTTCCTCTAAGAGTTTTATAGGGTCTGGCCTTACATTTAGGTCTTTAATCTATTTTGAGTTTATTTTTGTGTATGGTGTTAGGAAGTGTTCTAATTTCATTCTTTTACATGTAGCTGGACCATAACATTTTTGAAGAGTAAATACCAGTTACATTAGAGACTCTTTCTTCATCTGGAGTTGCCTGATGTTTCTTCATAATTTATGCATTTTGGGCAAGGATTGTCTTATCTGTTTAAATTTGTATTTTTGTATATGTTACATAAGATAGATAATTTGTCAGTAGTGTAGAACATGTGTATAATTTATAAACAAATAAAAGGAGCTACATGCTTAAACATTTTTTTACTGATGGTGATACATGGAGATAAAGGCTTGGAGGCTGCTATACTAAGTGTTAAGGAGGATAACCAGACACAGTCTAGGAGCTGGAGCCTAGAAAGAAGAGAATGGGCATTTCAACTGGGGAATTGTGGGAACCCAGGAGCTTTGAGCTGCTGAATTATCCTGGTTCTGAATATGTATGCAATTTAAGCCTTGCATCATTGCATGATCAGATACTTTAATTAAAAAACCTGGTTTAACATTTTGTGATGTAGAAATTCAAAAGCCTGTGTTTTCAATTTATTTAGATACTTGATTTTATTGGCTGTCATGGTTGAAAAAATTCTTCCAACAATATGTTAATCCAAATGGAAAAAGTGTATCTTTGACTATGCTTTCCAAATTGTAATTTTCATTGTTTAAAGTTAATTCAAAATTACTTAAATATTATTGTTAAAAAATAACTAGGAAATTTTTATCTACTGGAGGTTTATAATTTTAAAAGTTTTAACATCTAGGTCTTTTTTTCTTTTTTTAAAAAAATTGAAATGTAGTTGCTTACAATATTATATGTTATAAGTATACAATATAGTGATTCACAATTTTTAAAGGTTATACTCTATTTACAGTTATTACAAAATATTGGCTATATTCTTTGTGTTTTACAATATGTCCTTGTAGCTTATTTTATACCTAATAGTTTGCACCTATTAATCTCCTACCCTTATATTTTCCCTCCCCCTTCCCTCTCCCCACTGATAACCACTGGTTTGGTCTCTATATCTGTGAGTCTGCTTCTTTTCTGTTATATTTACTAGTTTGTTGTATTTTTTAGATTCCACATATGTGTGATATCATACAGTATTTGTCTTTCTCTGTGTGACTTATTTCACTTAGCATAATGCCCTCCAAGTCCATCCATGTTGCTCCAAATGGCAAAAATTCATTCTTTTTTATGGCTGAGTAGTATTCCACTATATATATATCACATTATCTTTATCCATTCATCTGTTGATGGACATTTAGGTTGCTTCCATACCTTGTCAACTGTAAATAATGCTGCTCTGAACACTGAGGTGCATGTATCTTTTTGAAAAAGTTTAACATCTAGGTTTAACATGCACTGAAACTATTGAAGCTTTTTCACAAGTTGAAACAATTTTCCAGGTTTCTTAAGTGTGCATGCATTAGAGATTTTTAGGCTACATAAGTTTTGGAAACAACATGTAAAAAAAAAATGGTTCAGATGAACCTAGGGTAGGACAGGAATAAAGACACAGACGTAGAGAATGGACTTGAGGACAAGGGGAGGGGAAAGGGTAAGCTGGGACGAAGTGAGAGAGTAGCATTGATATATATACACTACCAAATGTAAAATAGATAACTAGTGGGAAGCAGCTGCATAGCACAGGGAGATCAGCTCGGTGCTTTGTGACCACCTGGAGGGGTGGGATAGGGAGGGTGGGAGGGAGACACAAGAGGGAGGGGATATGGGGACATATGTATACGAATAGCTGATTCACTTTGTTATACAGCAGAAACTAACACACCATTGTAAAGCAATTATACTCCAATAAAGATGTTAAAAAAAAAGTAGTCTATTGTTAGACTGAATTTTTTGTGGTGTGTCACATCCTTGTGTCTTCTAGTTGTCACTATAGCCAAGGTCAGCACATTTGGATCTCTTGATTTCTTTGTAAGAGGCAAATGAAGAACTCATCTTTCAGTTGGCCAGTTCTTTCAGGCATTTTGCCAGAGTCTCTCCTTCAATCCTCTGCATGGTGGCTTTGGTGGACGCCGTGAGGCACTTCCCCCAGCCCTTCATGTCATGTTGGTGGCTGGCAAGTCATCCTCTAGGTACAGCCCTCAGTGGAAGAAAGATGCCTCACCCAAGGTCACGTCCCCTCCCAGGGGCAGCTCTCATTCAATAATTGGTCGGGTCTGGATTAAGGGCTGGGCCAGCTTGTGGCGAGATGGGACCACGTTGAGGGGCCATCCCAGCTCCAGAGCTATGCAGGGGATTGGTTGAGGACCTTGTGGGAACTGCGTCTCAGTTCAATTTCTCCTTCTGCCTAATCCTGCCTCCTTCACTTCCCCACAGTTGGTCCTAAGGGCATTCTCCAATAAAATTTCTATGTGATATTCTTTCTCAGAATCTGCTTCCCAGGGAACCTGATCTAAGAAAGTTACCCTCTCTACAAGAATGCAAAGAGTCCCCTACATTTTAAAATGTCTTGTTTTTATAAGTCTAACCTCACCACGACATCCTGTAGCACTTTGCTGTCTTATGGCTTCACCATCTTTGCTGCCAATAGCTTGCCTGTGAATGATAGATGGAATGCATTTCATGTGGGGTACTTTATCTGTACCTTTGCTTGGGAATTTCTAAAATTCCAATTCAAGTAGTTTCCTGCTCTTTTCCATGTATTGTAATCTTTCTAAAAGAAGTTATTTATAACTGAGGGAAAATATTATTTCGTCCTCTATTGTCGTGTCCCACAAAAAACAGTTCTTCATGTATTTTGTTATTGGAAACAGAATCCAGAAAATACCATAAGCTGAAATGTGTTAGAAACATGAGTGCTTCATCCAAATATATAGCAAACCTTCAACACTATGTAATTTGTTCCAACATTTGTTTCTTTACTCTTCTGTAATGCTTTCCATGTATCATCCAACAATATTTGGCTGACAAAGATATACATTTTGGGTTTCACCATATGCTTTTTTTGGTATTATTTCAGTCTTTAACTGTGACAGAACAAGTGTTTCCCCAATGAATGTGGCTCTGATTTGTAAAATACCTTTGCTTTAAAATGAGAAACCTCAAAAGAAACTTCTAAATATTTATTACCACATTTCATGACACTTTGTAAAATTCCATATGTAGTGTTGCATGATTTATAAATCCCTGAAAAATCGTAATGGTTTTTCTTCAGGTTTGAGGTGCATCATTTTAACACAGCCTATTAATGTTTATGGCATCATGCTACCACTTGCTATGTCTATTTCTGGCAACATGGCAAACCAGATTACCCAGAAAGCTTCCTGCTAGAAAACACTTGCACATGTTAGAGGAAATATAAAAAGATATCATTTAAAAATGTGTAACTGAGCCCGAAAACATGTAAGGACATTTCCAATGGGCTAAAAATGAAGTATAAACTGAACTCCAGAGCCAAACCACACTGTAAGCCTGGGAATGGGATCAGGAGAGGGTAACGTGGAATCCTTGTCTCAGTCACATAGAGGTTCATCTGAGGACCTACATAAGCATAGGTGATAATGACTTGGGAATTCTATGAGTTTAAAGGCTGCATTTGAGGCCCCCATAGAAAGCTGGGGCATTTTTTTTTTAATTAATTAATTTATTTTTTGGCTGTGTTGGGTCTTCTTTTCTGTGTGAGGGCTTTCTCTAGTTGCAGCAAGCGGGGGCCACTCTTCATCACGGTGTGCGGGCCTCTCACTATCGCAGCCTCTCTTGTTGAGGAGCACAGGCTCCAGACGCGCAGGCTCAGTAGTTGTGGCTCACGGGCCTAGTTGCTCTGTGGCATGTGGGATCTTCCCAGACCAGGGCTCGAACCCGTGTCCCCTGCATTGGCAGGCAGATTCTCAACCACTGTGCCACCAGGGAAGCCCAGAAAGCTGGGGCCTTTGAAGATGCACACTAGAAAACTTATCCAGTGGTGCAGAATGGTGTCTGAAGGACGTTTGTATGTCTTCATTTAGATTTGAGATAGAAAAAGTCTTTCCTGAAAATTCACAACTATATCCCTATCCTCACCCAGAGTTGGGATTGAAATCTTTCTAGCTGTATGGTTCTGGAAACTTCAAGTCAATAAATTAACGTTAAAGAGCTCCGAGCCTGTGAAAGAGGTAGGCTTTTGGCAAAGTAAATGTAAAACCTCTCAGGAGGAGTACCCTCCATCCAGATAGCATGAGATACCCACCAAGAGAGTCCCAAAGAGTCCTGAAGGGCTCACAATACAAAATTACAAAGCACATAAGGAAACCCGGTACCACCATTGTGAGTCAGCATGGTCAATGAGCAGCAGTAATGTACTCTCAAGAGCTTCAGGTAAGAGAACTACTGAAGAGTAAGGATTAAATAAGGATGCCTAAAATAGTGAGCTTCGAGGACGGCTCCTAGAGCTTTAGGAAGGATGGAGCTGAGACTTACTGAGATGGGAAAGACTTAAGGAGGAAAGGAGATTTTTTTTGGTAGGGGTGGGGGTAGGAATCAGGAGTTTGGATTTTTACATCATAGTTTTGAGATATCTATTAGCTATTCAAGAAATGAGACTTTTACAGGCAGCTAGATCTATCTATCTATCTATCTATCTATCTATCTATCTATCTATCTATCTATCTATCACTTTACCTATCTATCCATCCATCCATTTACCTATCAGCTATCTCTAACTCTTTCTCTATATATATATCCAGACTTCTTAGTATGGAAATTTGGCATATAACTGGCATCTGTTGACTCCTCCCATTACATTTTCTTCCAGTTCCCCACAGGTATCGGGCCCGCTTTTGGCCCTTCGAATGCCAGGGACTCTCAATTGTTGCATATAAAACTACCTGGGGGAGATTTAAAAAATCCTGATGCCTGGGTTGCATCCTATTATATTTATCAGCATGTCTGGGGGGTGGAGCCAGGCATCAGTACTTTAAAAAGACTTGTTTTTTCTCCAGTTTTATTGAGAAATAATGACACACATCACTGCATAAGTTTAAGGTGTACAGCATGATGGCTTGATTTACATATGCTGTAAAATGATTATTGCAATACGTTCATCTAACATCCATCATCTCATATAGATACACTATAAAGAAAAGAAAGAAGAAAAGAAAAAGGGAAAAAAATTCTTGTGGTGAGAATTCCTAGGATTTACTCTCAACAAATATCATGTATATTATACAGCCGTGTTAACTAGAGTCTTCATGTGGTACATTGCATCCTAGTACTTATTTATCTTATAACTGGAGATTTGTACATTTTGACCACCTTCCTCCAATCCTTCCCCCTCTTCCCTCTGCCTCAGGTAACCATATGTCTGATTTTTTTCTATGAGTTTTTTTGTTGTTGTTGTTTGTTTTGTTCTGTTTTTCTTTCTTTCATTTTTAGATTCCACATATAAATGAGATCATACAGTATTTGTCTTTCTCTGACTTATTTCACCTACCATAACAACTTCAAGTTTCATACATGTTGTTACAAATGATAGAATTTCCTCATTTTTTTTATGGCTGAATAACATTCCATTACATATATACCACAACTTTTTTATCCATTCATCCATTGATGGACATCCATTGATGCCCATCCATTGATGGACACTTAGGTTGCTTCCTAAGTATTTTAGCTATTGTAAATAATGCTGCTGTGAATATGGGGGTGCGTATATCTTTTTGATTTAGTGGTTTCATTTCCTTTGGATATAGTCCCAGAAGTGAAACTGCCAGATCATATGGTTGTCCAATTTTTAATTTTTTGAGGAAACTCCATACTGTTTTCCACAGTGGCTGCACCAATTTACATTCCTACCAACAGTGTACAAGGGTTCCCTTTTCTCCACATCCACACCAGCATTTGTTATTTCTTGTCTTTTTGATGATATCTCATTGTGGTTTTAATTTGCATTTCCCAAATGACTAGTGATGTTAAGCGTCTTTTTATGTACCTGTTGGCCTTTTATATACCTCTGGGAAAATGTCTGTTTAGGTTCTTTGCCCATTTTTAATTGTTTTTTTTAAACTATTGAGTTGTATGAGTTCTTTATATATTTTGGATATTAACCCCTTATCAGATATATATCTTTTCCTTCTTTTTCTAATTGTGAAACCAGTACACAAAGAAACATAATTGGAGGAAGGTGGTCAAAAGGTACAGACTTCCAGTTATAAGATAAATAAGCACTAGGATGTCATGTACAGCATGATGACTATGGTTAACACTGCTATATAATATACAGTTAACCCTTGAACAATGCAGGGGTTAGGGGTGCCTACCCCCCACACAGTGGAAAATCTAAATGTAACTTTTGACTCCTTAAAAACTTAATTATAGGACTTCCCTGGTGGTACGGTGGTTAAGAATCTGCCTGCCAAGGCAGCGGACACGGGTTCGATCCCTGGTCTGGGAAGATCCCACATGCTGTGGAGCAACTAAGCTCGTGCACCACAGCTGCAGAGCCTGTGCTCTAGAGCCTGCACGCCACAACTACTGAGGCTGCATGCCACAACTACTGAAGCCCGCACACTTAGAGCCTGTGTTTCACAACAAGAGAAGCCATCACAATGAGAAGCCTGCGCACCACAACGAAGAGTAGCCCCCTCTCTCCACAGCTAGAGAAAGCCCATGAGCAGCAACGAAGACCCAACACAGCCCAAAATAAATAAATAAATTAATTAAAAAATTAACTACTAATAGACTACTATTCACCTGAAGCTTAACCGGTCCCATAAGCAGTTGATTAACACATATTCTGTATTTTATATGTATTATATCCTGTATTCTTATAACAAGGTAAGCTAGAGAAAAGAAAATGTTATTAAGAAAATCATAAGGTAGAGAAAATACCTTTACAGTACTGCACAGTATTTATCGATACTGTTAGGTTTGTGTCTGTCTACAAGATAGATCACCTGTCTGTCAGTACCTACAGCAATATTGTCTTATGTGATGCAATACACTGTAGACTTTATGCTTATGACTAACACTAAACTTCAAAGTGAAAAGGTAATGTGAAAAATAAATTTATGTTTATTTAGAGGTATATCAATTCATGCATTGATATTGAAGCAGTAGCAGCATGACTGCTTTATGGTAGCCTAGTGTAATCAGTTGTTTCACAGTAGCCTCGCCTGTACACTAATGAATGAATCACTGCAAAATTTTTATGGCATACAGTATTATAGTCATATTCATAATATAGCAATGGAAACATTGTTACATTTAAAAAAACCACTTACCTGTGATGATAGGCGGATAATGCAATTTCTCCAATTACAAGAGAGAGACATACTGTATGGTAATGTAATTCTTTTTTTTTTTTGTGGTACGCGGGCCTCTCACTGTTGTGGCCTCTCCCGTTGCAGAGCACAGGCTCCAGACGCGCAGGCTCAGCGGCCATGGCTCACGGGCCCAGCCGCTCCGCGGCATGTGGGATCTTCCCGGACCGGGGCACAAACCCGTGTCCCCTGCATCAGCAGGCGGACTCTCAACCACTGCACCACCAGGGAAGCCCCCTAATTTTTTGAAAGCAAAGTTATAAAACAGTAAGAAAACTAACACATTGTTCATTTTATATTAAATATCACTCACCTTATGCCTATGTAAAGCAGGTTATTCACTTCAAGTCTTGCACATGATATTCTACATGTTTATTTTTGTATATTTATTGAAAAATATCTGCTTGTAAGTGGATCATACAGTTCAAACCCATGTCGGTCACAGGTCAACTGTCCAGGGAAGTTAAATGAGTAGATCCTAAGAGTTCTCATCACAAGGAAAAAATCTTTCTTGTCTTTTTTTGCTTTCCCTTAAAATAATTTGTTTTTTATTGGAGTATAGCTTGTTTACAATGTTCTGTTAGTTTCTGCTGTACAGCAAAGTGAATCAGTTATACAGGTAGATGTATCCACTCTTATTTAGATTCTTTTCCCATATAGGTCATTACAGAGTATTGAGTAGAGTGCTCTGTGCTATACAGTAGGTATCTATTAGTTATCTGTCTTATATACAGTAGCATGTATATGTCAATACCACTGGGCATATTCTGGAGAAAACCATAATTCAAAAAGATACATGCACCCCAATGGTCATAGCAGCATTATTTACAATAGCCAGGACATGGAAGCAACCTAAATGTCTGTTGACAGAGGAATGGATAAAGAAGATGTGGTACATATATACTGTGGAATACTACTCAGCCATAAAAAAGAATGAAATAATGCCATTTGCAGCAACATGGATGAACCTAGAGATTGTCACACTAAGTGAAGTAAGTCAGACAGAGAAAGACAAATATCATATTATATTGCTTATTTGTGGAATCTAAAAAAAATAGTACAAATGAATTTATTTGCTTTCCCTTTTTATTGTATCAGTATGAGATGATGGATGCTAACTAAACTTGTTGTGGTGACTATTTTACAATATGTGTAAGTCAAACCATTATGCTGTACACCTTAAACTTATACAGTGATGTATATCAATAATATTTCGATATAGCTGGAAAGCAAAGTACGTAGAAAGCATGAAGTATTTGTCATCCTGTCACTCAGAAAAAAAAATCAACCTTTTTGGCTTACACTTTTCTAGTGTTTATACGGAAATAATACGACTACACAGTGTCTTATAAAACTCCCAGGATCTGCCCTCCTCATCCATTTCTGACATGTTTTCTGCTCTTTGTTCTTCCAGCATGAGCGCCCCCTGGCCCCATTGCTGTCACTTACGCGCTCCAGGCACACTGTATCTTCAGGCCCTTGTCCTGGCTCTTTCCCAAGTGCGACTGATTTCTGAGAGACACCAGTGAGCAGCAGCTGGAAGCGAGACCTTAGTTCCCTGACCCGGGATTGAACCCTGGTCGTGGCAGCGACGGTGCCCAATCCTAACCGCGGGACAACGAGGGCCAGTGGCTAGTCTGAGCTCCTGTCCTTGTCTGCCTTGAAAAAAAGAATTCTGACAAGGAGACGGAAGGTAGAGAGGAACAAAAGGTGTTTATTACAAAAGCAGAGTACCTGCCGACAGATGCACAGGTGAGCTCGGAGAAAAGTCGCGCCTTTGGGAAGTTTAAATCATTTATAGAGGGGTAGTCTTCCCGGTCTTTGTTTCCATCTGGCTAATCGTCTTGCTTTGTTCTTTGACTCAGCCCCCTCCCCCATTGGACCCCCGAGGAGCCTTTCTGTGCATATGCAGTCAAGGCCTCCCTGGCCCCAAGGATGAGAAATACGTGATGTCTTGATCTTTTACCCAAGCAGGGTTTAGCTCCTCTCTGCCCCTGCCATGATTGTTATTTTAAAGTGTTCACTGGAGACAAAGTCCAGCTATTTACCTTGTTCCTGTTGTTATTTCTATCTCGAAGTGTAAACAGGGGGCTGGTTGTAAACGTCTAGCCTGGAGCCCATCTATCTCCTGCCTTAGGACCATCTCCCTAAATACCCCTCACCTTCTAGTCTTTGCTCAGATCTCACATTCTCAAAATAGCCCAGCCTGACAGCCTTATTTAGATCCAAAACCCACTCCACATTTCCTTAAACCCACCACTTCTGGGCCTCCTTAGTCTGCCCCACTCTGCTTTCCTTCACAGAATTCAGGATTTTCTAACATACTGGAGAACATACTTATTTAATTCCATCTATTGTTTATTGCCAGGTTGCTTCCCCCAGACCCCCTTCTAGAATGTAACTCTTTAAGGCCAAAGGATCTTTGTGAGTATAACAGTGATTGGCAGCTGGTAGATGGGCAATACACATTTGTTGAAGGGATGAATGAATAGATAACTGTAACTAAAAGTCACACACTGTGACATGCTGTTTTGTAGCCTTAGTGATAGACTTAGTTTTAAACTTAGCCATATATTGCATCCATCTCGTCCCATAAATCAGTATTCTTTGACATGGCTATATCCCTGAAAGGTCTCATGATTTATTTCAAACTGTTTCTGTTTGCTTTGTTAAGTACAAACATCAGTAAAGATTTGAAGCAAGGCTAGGGAAGAGCTGACCACACCCCATTCATTACATGTATTCATATTTATTTGTTGAATAAATGAATATATATTTTATTGTATAAATATGAAATATTTTAATAAATATTATACTTTATATGCTTCAAATCATAGGCCATACCTATTCATTATTATATATATTGGTATATATACATCTTATGAAAAACTGGTAGTGGAGAAGCTGAGGGAATAAAGAATTGAATTATATATTGAAATAATATTCTTGCAGGTAGGAGATATATGGGACTTAACTTTTTTCTCAACAGTCATTGGCTATAGCAGAAGCTCTCTCCAGCTCTGATTGGGGTTATCCCTTTCTCACTGAAGTGGAGGTGTCTGTGACAGCAGCTGCCCCTCTCCCGTAGGAGAGCAAAGCCAGCAGCTTCCCTTCCCCCTGCCTCTGCCCCCGTTTCCATGGGTGGCCGGTCCTCTGGTGGAAGACAAAATGACTCCAGACTAAATTGCACATTTTATTCTTAGATATCATTTTCAGATTTGGGGGGAAATGGTGTGTCACCGGGAAGAAAGAAGCAAAGACTCTTGTGATTAATGGAGGGAATTCCATTTTGCCTCTGGTCTCTTCCTTTGTTCCTGGGTTAGGCTTATTCTCCCCTCTCCATTGTTCTGCTGCGGACTGTTGCGATTGTGTGACCTCCTATGGCTTTTTCATCTATTTGCCAGTGTGGTTCACTCATTCCAAACAACAGCAGAGACATAAGGAACTGTAACTCAGACTGGAAAAATGGCCAGCCTTTCTTATTGTTCTTCTTTGGCATTTGTGTTGTTTTTAATAACTCTTTCTTGCTAATTATCCTGGTGACATTCCTCTGAAGCTACAAAAACTTGCCATGGGGCCCCAAACCCCTCTCAACCTTCTGCTGCTTCTTTTTTTTTGGCCACACCGTGTGGTTTGTGGGATCTTAGTTCCCTGACCAGGGATCAAACCCGTGCCTCCTGCAGTGGAAGCGTAGAGTCCTAACCACTGGACTATCAGGGAAGTCCCTCAACCTTCTTATTGACGGTGATAGTATGCTCTCAAAGGGAGAGCAGGCAGGCTCAAGTGAGTAGCTGCTCTGAGTTTCTTTGTCAAGCTGGTTATGTGGGGGGCAGAAATGAAGGGACAGAACATTCATTGGGGAGGGAGGAGTTTGGGGGTCGTATTCCCTGATTTTCATGCCAGTTCCACCTTCCCGAGGGGAGGAGGGATTTGTGTCCTCATTTAGCCTTGATGGGAAGTTTCACAGCAGTGGTGCATGATGGGAACTTCTTATCTGCAAGGCTAATTTTATTGTAATGAGGGCATAGTGAGCAAAAGGTTACATTCAGATGCTGGAGATTCCTGCCTTTTCCCACCTTCCTTTGCCTCCAGGACACTTATCACCCCCAAATGTGTGGTTTCCTGTCAGTCTGGAGGTTCCTGCTTTCCTCTGTCTGCCCAAGGACCCCTGTTGTTGACAAGATATGTGGTTTCCTGACACCTGGCCCATTCCCCCCTTTCTCTACTTGTATCTAGCTACCTGCCTGCTGTAACATTCCGCACCCCCCCCCCCCCCCCCCCCCCGCCACCAAGGAGTCTGGACCCTTAAAATATTTTAAAGGCAGGGGTAAGACGGGAATAAAGACACAAACCTACTAGAGAATGGACTTGAGGATATGGGGAGGGGGAAGGGTAAGCTGTGACAAAGTGAGAGAGTGGCATGGACATATATACACTACCAAACGTAAAATAGGTAGCAAGTGGGAAGCAGCCGCATAGCACAGGGAGATCAGCTAGGTGGTTTGTGACCACCTAGAGGGGTGGGATATGGAGGGTGGGAGGGAGACGTAAGAGGGAGGGGACATGGGGATATATGTATACATAGAGCTGATTCACTTTGTTATACAGCAGAAACTAACACACTGTTGTAAAGCAATTATACTCCAATAAAGATGTTAAAAAAATATATTTTAAGGGTCAAGGGTCAATAGTCCCTCTTCTGTAAGTGCTTCCAGCTGAGCATGGGCATTGTCCTTACCTGAGGGTCCAGATCTCTTTGCTTTTCTGTCAGAGAGAGGGTTCTCGGGATTGTTTATAGTGGCGGAGGTGGTTAGTGGGGAGTAGAAGGAAGCAGCAACCTTGTCCAGTGGGTGTTGATGGTCCCCATCCTCAGGTGGGATGTGTTGAAATCCTGATGCATCGTCATCTAAAGATGGAGATTTTTGAAGCCATGGTGTTTTTTTTTTCTCCTTTGGCACCTCAAGTTTTGATACAGCAGCTGTAACAGGGAGGAACTGGAGTACATCTGAATATAGTTATTAGTTATATTAAACATTAGTTTGGAATATTGTCTACTCCCTGCGTTGGCTTTCTCTTGGTATTGTTAACCATTATCATGTTTTTATTGTGAGTTTTAGTTTTGTTTATTCCAGTCACTAGATTCTTCCACCAGATAGTGACATTCCCCGCTGTTGGATATTGGAAGTCTGGTTGGTGTCTGTCACCCACCTGTGATTACTAAAAATTAGACTGTGATTGTAGTAAGTTTCATTAAGCCATCTTAATTTTTGTCCCTGGATGTTAATACCAGAAAAACAGAGGCTAGCTTTGCCTAAAAGCTGAAATACTCTTTCCTCTGATTTGGAGGCGGGTGTCTGTTCCAGAGAATTTGGCCCCCAGTTGGTTCCTGCCCCAGTCCTTCCTTCCTTACTGGGTGGTAAATGAGAACCCAGCATATTTTGCTGTTACCCCATCAGGTCGCCCAAGGAAGCGGGGAGTCCTAAAAGATGTAGGTCCTCTGGGGAGGTGCGGTTGCCAGGGCAGATCCAACAGTCAGATGAGTTAGTCACTTTAGCAATGGCATTCATGGAGTTGGACAGAGCAGCGGTCCCCAACCCTTTTGACACCAGGGACCGGCTTCGTGGAAGACAGTTTTTTCACGGACTGGGAGGTGGGGGGATGGTTTCGGGATGATTCAAGTGCATTACATTTATTGTACAGTTCATTTCTATTATTACATCGTAAAATATAATGAAATAATTACACAACTCACCATAATGCTGACAGGAGATGGAGCTCAGGCGGTGCTGCGAGCGATGGGGAGCGGCTGTAAATACAGATGAAGTTTCACTCGCTCACCCGCCGCTCACCTCCTGCTGTTGGGGACCCCTGGCGTAGTGGATGTTTGTCAACTGGAGCTGTGCTGACGTGAACAACAAGAAGGACCCTTAGTATGGGTGTGGTTAAAGGAGACGTGACTTCATGAGAAGCAGAAGAGCAGAGAAATGGAGAGTTTACTGGAAATAGAGGGTATTGATGCCTGGAAGGGAGATTATTAGCCTCCTTTAAGTGATTTTTATAGGGGTGACAAATTTTGTTTTCCTGGGATTCCCTGACCCCAGACCTGTGGATCTATAAGTTTTTTAATTTCTGGGGGAATATTTTGTGTCCTGTATAATACATAGAGCAGACAAAAATATTCCCTGGTTTTGGTTTTCAGGGAGAGTAAGAGTTGCCCCCCAAGGCTGGGAGAAAATCTCTTTCCAATAATGGGCTGGGGCATTAGGCATGACAAGAAACTCGTGAGTTATAAGTGTCTTTCCCCAGGTGCAGGTTAGAGGGGTGGTGAAATGTTTTACCTTTGGTTTTCCTTCTACCCCAACAATAGAGCAGATTTCAGGGGCCCAGCATGAGAAGGCAGGACAGAGTAAATGGCTCCCATGTCCACTAGAAACTGGACAAGTTTACCTGCCACGTCAATGGTCACCCGTGGTTCCTCCTGTGTGATGATGACTGTCTTCTCGGGAGCCTTGGGAGATCTCAGGTCCCTCAGTCAACCATTGCCATGACTGGCGTCGGGGACCTTCCTCACTCCCTTCGGAGCTGGGGGCATTCCCTCCTTCAGTGGCCCATCTTCTTGCAGAGTGGGCATGGCTTCTTGGGTGTAGGCTTGTTGCAGGAAGCAGGACCCTTCCAGGGCCCGAGAGCGGGCTCTTCTCTAACACTTGGAAATGAATTGTCTGAGGAGACACATGTGCTGACAAAGCAGGAGATGTTATTGGGAAGGGGGACCCAAGCAGAGAGCAGTAGGGTAAGGGAACGCAGGAGAACTACTCTGCCACGTGGCTCACAGTCTCGGGTTTTATGGTGATGGGGTTAGTTTCTGGGTTGTCTCTGGCCAATCATTCAGACTCAGGGTCCTTCCTGGTGATGTGCGCATTGCTCAGCCAAGATGGATTCCAGCAAGGAGGATTCTGGGAGGTTGGTAGGACATACGGACTTATGGACTGGTGTCTCCTCTCTCCTTTTGACCTTTGCCAGATTCTTCCGGTTGGTGGTGGCTTGTTAGTTCCGTGTTCCTTACCAGGATTTCCTGTCGTAAAATAACATGCAGATGATTACTGTGGTGCCTGGCCAGGGTGGACGGTTTCAGTCAGTGGTTTCCCTAACAGGCTGGGACCTGCGTCCTGAGCATTCCTTGCTCCAGTATTTGGGGCTCCCACAGCTAAAACAGGCTCCCTTTCCTGGCGGGGGTCTTCAGAGAGTACTTTTGCGGTGACCGGGAGGTGAATTTTTTTTTTTTAAAAACATCTTTATTGGAGTATAATTACTTTACAATGGTGTGTTAGTTTCTGCTTTATAACAAAGTGAATCAGTTATACATATACATATATCCGTATATCTCTTCCCTCTTGTGTCTCCCTCCCTATACCACCCCTCTAGGTGGTCACAAAGCATCAAGCTGATCTCCCTGTGCTATGCGGCTGCTTCCCATTAGCTATCTATTTTACATATGGAAGTGTATATATGTCCGTGCCACTCTCTCACTTTGTCCCAGCTTACCCTTACCCCTCTTCTTATCCTCAAGTCCATTCTCTAGTAGGTCTGCATCTTTATTCCCGTCTTGCCCAGGTTCTTCATGACAATTTTTTTCTTTCTTTTAGATTCCATATATGTGTTAGCATACAATATTTGTTTTTCTCTTTCTGACTTACTTCACTCTGTATGACAGACTCTAGGCCCATCCACCTCACTACAAATAACTCAATTTTGTTTCCTTTTATGGCTGAATAATATTCCATTGTATATATGTGCCACATCTTCTTTATCCATTCATCTGTTGATGGACACTTAGGTTGCTTCCATGTCCTGGCTATTGTAAATAGTACTGCAATGAACATTGTGTTAGATGACTTTTTTTTCTTTTTTTTGCGGAATGCGGGCCTCTCACTGTTGTGGCCTCTCCCATTGCGGAGCACAGGCTCCAGACGCACAGGCTCAGCGGCCATGGCTCACAGGCCCAGCTGCTCCGTGGTGGGATCTTCCCGGACCAGGGCATGAACCCGTGTCCCCTGCATCGGCAGGTGGATTCTCAACCACTGCACCACCAGGGAAGCCCATGACTGTTTTTGAATTATGGTTTTCTCAGGGTATATGCCCAGTAGTGGGATTGCTGGGTCATATGGTAGTTTTATTTTTAGTTTTTTAAGGCACCTTCATACTGTTCTCCATAGTGTCTGTATCAATTTACATTCCCGCCAACAGTGTAAGAGGGTTCCCTTTTCTCCACACCCTCTCCAGCATTTACTGTTTGTAGATATTTTGATGATGGCCATTCTGAGCGGTGTGAGATGCTATCTCATGGTAGTTTTGCTTTGCATTTCTCTAATGATTAATGATGTTGAGCATTCTTTCATGTGTTTGTTGGCAAGCTGTATATCTTCTTTGGGGAAATGTCTGTTTAGGTCTTCTGCCCATTTTTGGATTGGGTTGTTTGTTTTCTTGATATTGAGCTGCATGAGCTGCTTGTAAATTTTGGAGATTAATCCTTTGTCAGTTGGTTCATTTGCAAATATTTTCTCCCATTCTGAGCGTTGTCTTTTTGTCTTATTTATGGTTTCCTTTGCTGTGCAAAAGCTTTTAAGTTTCATTAGGTGCCATGTGTTTAATTTTTTTATTTCCCTTCCTCTAGGAGGTGGGTCAAAAAGGATCTTGCTGTGATTTAAGTCATAGAGTGTCCTGTCTATGTTTTCCTCTAAGATTTTGAGAGTGTCTGGCCTTAAATTTAGGTCTTTAATCCATATCGAGTTTATTTTTGTATATGGTGTTAGGAAGTGTTCTAATTTCACTCTTTACATGTAGCTGTTCAGTTTTCCCAGCATCACTTATTGAAGAGGCTGTCTTTTCTCCACTGTATATTTTTGCCTCCTTTATCAAAGATAAGGAGACCATATGTGTGTGGATTTATCTCTGGGCTTTCTATCCTGTTCCATTGATCTATATTTCTGTTTTTCTGCAAGTACCATACTGTCTTGATTACTGTTGCTTTGTAGTATAGTCTGAAGTCTGGGAGCCTGATTCCTCCAGCTCCGTTTTTCTCTCTCGATTGCTCTGGCTCTTCGGGGTCTTTTGTGTTTCCATACAAATTGGGAAATTTTTTGTTCTAGTTCTGTGAAAAATGCCAGTGGTAGTTTGATAGGGATTTCATTGAATCTGTAGATTGCTTTGGGTACTATAGCCTTTTTCACAATGTTAATTCTTCCAATCCAAGAACACAGTGTATCTCTCCATCTATTTGTATCATCTTTAATTTCTTTCATCAGTGGCTTATAATTTTCTGCATACAGGTCTTTTGTCGCCTTAGGTAGGTTTATTCCTAGATATTTTATTCTTTTTGTTGCAATGATAAATGGGAGTGTTTTCTTAATTTCACTTTCAGATTTTTCATCATTAGTGTATAGGAATGCCAGAGATTTCTGTGCATTAATTTTGTATCCTGCTACTTTACCAAATTCATTGATTTGCTCTAGTAGTTTTCTGGTAGCATCTTTAGGATTCTCTGTGTACAGTATCATGTCATTTGCAAACAGTGAAAGCTTTCCTCCTTCTTTTCCAATTTGGATTCCTTTTAATTCTTTTTCTTCTCTGATTGCTGTGGCTAAAATTTCCAATACTATGGTGAATAATGGTGGTGAGAGTGGGCAACCTTGTCTTGTTCCTGAGCTTAGTGGAAATGGTTTCAGTTTTTCACCATTGAGGATGATGTTGGATGTGGGTTTGTCATGTATGGCCTTTATTACGTCGAGGTAAGTTCCCTCTATGCCTGCTCTCTGGAGGGTTTTTATCATAAATGGGTGTTCAATTTTGTCAAAAGCTTTCTCTGCATCTATTGAGATGATCATATGGTTTTCCTTCTTCAATTTGTTAATATGGTCTATCACATTGATTGATATGCATATGTTGAAGAATTCTTGCATTCCTGGGATGAACCCCACTTGATCATGGTGTATGATCCTTTTAATGTGCTGTTGGATTCTGTTTGCTAGTATTTTGTTGAAGATTTTTGCATCTATGTTCGTCAGTGATATTGGCCTGTAGTTTTCTTTCTTTGTGACATCCTTGTCTGGTTTTGGTATCAGGGTGATGGTGACCTCGTACAATGAGTTTGGGAGTGTTCCTTCCTCTGCTATATTTTGGAGGAGTGTGAGAAGGGTAGGTGCTAGCTCTTCTCTAAATGTCTGATAGAATTTGCCTGTGAAGCCATCTGGTCCTGGGCTTTTGTTTGTTGGAAGATTTTTAATCACTGTTTAAATTTCAGTGCTTGTGATTGGTCTGTTCATATTTTGTTTTTCTTCCCGGTTCAGTCTTGGAAGGTTGTGCATTTCTACGAATTTGTCCATTTCTTCCAGGTTGTCCATTTTACTCACATATAATTGCTTGTAGTAATCTCTCATGATCCTTTGTATTTCTGCAGTGTCAGTTGTTACTTCTCCTTTTTCGTTTCTAATTCTATTGATTTGAGTCTTCTCCCTTTTTTTCTTGATGAGTCTGGCTAATGGTTTATCAATTTTGTTTATATTCTCAAAGAACCAGCTTTTAGTTTTATTGATCTCTGCTATCATTTCCTTCATTTCTTTTTCATTTATTTCTGATCTGATCTTTATGATTTCTTTCCTTCTGCTAACTTTGTGGTTTTTTGTTCTTCATCCTCTAACTGCTTTAGGTATAAGTTTGGGTTGTTTATTTGAGATGTTTCTTGTTTCTTAAGGTAGGATTGTATTGCTGTAAACGTCCCTCTTAGGACTACTTTTGCTTCATCCCATAGATTGTGGGTCATTGTGTTTTCATTGTCATTTTTTTCTAGGTATTTTTTGATTTCCTCTTTGATTTATTCAGTGATCTCTTGCTTATTAAGTAGTGTATTGTTTAGCCTCCATGTGCTTGTACTTTTTCAGATTTTTTCCAGTAATTGATATCTAGCCTCATAGTTTTGTGGTCAGAAAATATACTTGATATGATTTCAATTTTCTTAAATTTACCAAGGCTTGATTTGTGACCCATGAGATGATCTGTCCTGGAGAATGTTCCATGAGCACTTGAGAAGAAAGTGTATTGTGTTGTTTTTGGATGGAATGTCCTGTAAATATCAATTAAGTCCATCTTGTTTAATGTATCATTTAAAGCTTGTGTTTCCTTATTTATTTTCATTTTGGGTGATCTGTCCATTGGTGAAAGTGGGGTGTTAAAGTCCCCTACTATGATTGTGTTACTGTCGATTTCCCCTTTTATGGCTGTTAGTATTTGCCTTATGTATTGAGGTGCTCCTATTTTGGGTGCATAAATATTTACAATTATTATATCTTCTTCTTGGTTTGATCCATTGATCATTATGTAGTGACCTTCTTTGTCTCTTGTTTTAAAGTCTATTTTGTCTGATATAAGAATTGCTACTCCAGCTTTCCTCTGATTTCCATTTGCATGGAATATCTTTTTCCATCCCCTCACTTTCAGTCTGTATGTTTCCCTAGGTCTGAGGTGGGTGTCTTGTAGACAGCATATATACAGGTCTTGTTTTTGTATCCATTCAGCCAGTCTATATTTTTTGGTTGGAGCATTTAATCCATTTACATTTAAGGTATTTATCGATATGTATGTTCCTGTTCCCATTTTCTTAAGTGCTTTGGGTTTGTTATTGTAGGTCTTTTCCTTCTCTTGTGTTTCCTGCCTAGAGAAGTTCCTGTGGCATTTGTTGTAAAGCTGGTTTGGTGGTGCTGAATTCTCTCAGCTTTTGCTTGTCTGTAAAGATTTTACTTTCTCCATCAAATCTGAATGAGATCTTCGCTGGGTAGAGTAACCTTGGTTATAAGTTTTCCCCCTTCATCATGTTAAATGTGTCCTGGCACTCCCTTCTGGCTTGCAGAGTTTCTCCTGAAAGATCAGCTGTCAACATTATGGGGATTCCCTTGTATATTATTTGTTGTTTTTCCCATGCCGCTTTTAATATTTTTTCTATGTAATTATTATTTTTTAAATTAATTAATTAATTTTTCGCTATGTTGGGTCTGCGTTTCTGTGTGAGGGTTTTCTCCATCTGTGGCAAGCGGGAGCCACTATTCATTGTGGTGCATGTGCCTCTCACTGTTGTGGCCTCTCCCATTGTGGAGCACAGGCTCCAGATGTGCAGGCTCAGTAGTTGTGGCTCACGGGCTTAGCTGCTCCGCAGTATGTGGGATCTTCCCATACCATGGCTCAAACCTATGTCCCCTGCATTGGCAGGCAGATTCTTAACCATTGCACCACCAGGGAAGCTCTGTAATTAACTTTTGATAGTTTGATTAATATGTGTCTTGGCGTGTTTCTCCTTGGATTTATCCTGTATGGGACTCTCTGTGCTTCCTGGACTTAATTAATTATTTCCTTTCCCGTATTTGGGGAGTTTTCAACTATAATCTCTTCAAATATTTTCTCAGTCCCTTTCTTTTTCTCTTCTTCTTCTGGAATCCCTATAATTCGAATGTTGGTGTGTTTAATGTTGTCCCAGAGGTCTCTGAGCCTGTCCTCAATTCTTTCATTCTTTTTTCTTTATTCTGCTCTGCAGTAGTCATTTCCACTATTTTATCTTCCAGGTCACTTATCCGTTCTTCTGCCTCAGTTATTCTGCTATTGATCCCTCCTAGAGAATTTTAAATTTCATTTATTGTGTGTTCATCACTGTTTGTTTGCTCTTTAGTTCTTCTAGGTCTTTGTTCAACATTTCTTGTGTTTTCTCCATTCTATTTCCAAGATTTTTGTTCATCTTTACTATAATTATTCTGAATTCTTTTTCAGGTAGACTGCCTATTTCCTCCTAATTTGTTAGGTCTGGTGAGTTTTTATCTTACTCCTTCATCTACTGTGTGTTTCTCTGTCTTCTCATTTTGCTTAACTTACTGTGTTTGGGTTCTCCTTTTCTCAGGCTGCAGGGTCGTAGGTCCTGTTGTTTTTGGTGTCTGCCCCCAGTGGTTAAGTTTGGTTCAGTGGGTTGTGTAGGCTGCCTAGTGGAGGGGACTAGTGTCTGTGTTCTGGTGAATGAGGCTGGATGTTGTCTTTGTGGTGGGCAGGTCCATGTCTGGTGGTGTGTTTTGGAGTGTCAGTTGCCTTATTATGATTTTAGGCAGGCTCTCTGCTAATGGGTGGGGTTGTGTTCCTGTCTTGCTAGTTGTTTGGCGTAGGGTATCCAGCACTGTAGCTTGCTGGTCGTTGAGTGGAGCTGGGTGTTGGTGTTGAGATGGAGGTCTCTGGGAGATTTTCGCCATTTGATATTATGTGGACCTGGGATTTCTCTTGTGGAATAATGTCCTTAACTTGTCTCTCCCACCTCAGAGGCACAGCCCTGACACCTGTCTGGAGCACCAAGAGCCTGTCCTCCACACAGCTCTGAATAAAAGGAATAAAAAAAAGGAAAGAAAGAAGATAAAATAAAGTAAAATTAAATTAAATAGTTATTAAAATAAAAGTAAAAAATCATTATTAAAAAAGTTTTTTTAAAGTAATAAAAAAGAAAGAAAGAAAGAAGAGAGCAACCAAACCGAATAAGAAATCCACCAATGATAGGAAGCGCTATAAATCATACTAAACAAACAAACAACAAAACAAACGGACAGACAGAACCCTAGGACAAATGGTATCAGCAAAGCTATACAGACAAAATTAAACACAGAAGCATACACATACACATTCACAAAAAGAGAAAAAGGGAAAAATATATGTATATCGTTGTTCCCAAAGTCCGCCTCCTCAATTTGGGATGATTCGTTGTCTATTCATGTATTCCACAGATGCAGGGTACATCAAGTTGATTGTGGAGCTTTAATCCGCTGCTCCTGAGGCTGCTGGGAGAAATTTCCCTTTCTCTTCTTTTTTCGCACAGCTCCTGAGGCTCAGCTTTGGATTTGGCCCCGCCTCTGCGTGTAGATCGCCGAAGGGCGTCTGTTCTTCGCTCAGACAGGCAGGGGTTAAAGGAGCAGCTGATTCGGGGGCTCTGGCTCACTCAGGCTGGGGGGAGGGAGGGGCACAGAGTGCGGGGCGAGCCTGCGGCGGCAGAGGCCAGTGTGACGTTGCACCAGCCTGAGGTGCGCCGTGCATTCTCCCAGGGAAGTTGTCCCTGGATCACGGGGCCCTGGCAGTGACAGGCTGTACAGGCTCCCTGGAAGGGAGGTGTGGATAGTGACCTGTGCTCGCACACAGGCTACTTGGTGGCTGCAGCAGCGGCCTTAGTGTCTCATGCCCGTCTCCGGGGTGCGCGCTTTTAGCCGCGGCTCACGCCCGTCTCTGGAGCTCCTTTAAGCAGCGCTCTTAATCCCCTTTCCTCACGCACCCGGAAACAAAGAGGGAAGAAAAAGTCTCTTGCCTCCTCGGCAGCTCCAGACTTTTTCCCAGACTCCCTCCCGGCTACCCATGGTGCACTAGCCCCCTGCAGGCTGTGTTCACACCGCCAACCCCAGTCCTCTCCCTGCGCTCCGACCGAAGCCCGAGCCTCAGCTCCCAGCCCCGCCCGACCCGGCGGTGAGCAGACAAGCCTCTCGGGCTGGTGAGTGCCGGTCGGCCCTGAACCTCTGTGCGGGAATCTTCCCCCTTTGCCCACCGCACCCCTGTGGCTGCGCTCTCCTCCACGGCTCCAAAGCTGCCCCCCTCCGCCACCCGCAGTCTCTGCCCGCGAAGGGGCTTCTAGTGTGTGGCAACCTTTCCTCCTTCACAGCTCCCTCCCACTGGTGCAGGTCCGTCCCTATTCTTTTGTCTCTGTTTATTCTTTTTCCTTTTGCCGTACCCAGGTACGTGGGGAGTTTCTTGCCTTTTGGGAGGTCTGAGGTCTTCTGCCAGCGTTCAGTAGGTGTTCTGTAGGAGTTGTTCCACGTGTAGCTGTATTTCTGGTGTATCTGTGGGGAGGAAGGTGAGCTCAGCATCTTACTCTTCCGCCGTCTTAAAGCTCCTCCCAGGAGCTGTTTTAGGTCTTGTCATGATGGCTGCCAGAAGCCTGGCTTTCCGTCTTTGCTTTCTTAAGTCACGCTGTTCCTTCCTCTCCTCTTCAGCCTGGTCTCTATTGTTAAAGACTGTATCAGTAAGAAGGTTGAGGGGGTCTTGCAGCCCCATGACAAGATTTGAAGCTTCCGGTGATGTCAGGGGCAGACCGGTTAATGAAGTGAGTTAGAAATACAGTGTGTCCCTCTAAAATGTTTAGGTCTACATTCATATACTTTCTGAGGGCATCTACCATGAGCCTGAATAGGGCTGGATTTTCATTTTGGCCTTGGGTGATCTCTTTATCCTTATTATCGTTAACGGGTTTAATTATGCATCATTTCATCCCTTCAATGAGGCAAAGGATCATGTGACCCCTACTAGTGATATCTGGTTGGCTTGGCTGTTAGTGCCAGTTGGGATCCATTAGAGGCACTGGGGTAAGGTCCACAGGGCATTGATGAGGTTGGGCAATGTATAATCCATCAGCATATGTTTGAGCCCAAATAAGGGTCTTTTCCTCAGTGGTGCAGCAGTGGGAAAGAACAATACTTAGGTCCTTCCAGGTAAGGTCAAAGGAGAGAGGCAGTGCCTGGAATTCTTCGGGGAACCAGCTAGGGTCCTCTGAGAAACTGCCTAAGCAAATGCAGCAGTGGTTGAGGTTAGACAAAGAAAAAGGGGTGTGGACTTTGGCCTGAGCCCCACCTACTACTTCCTGAAGTGGGTAACGAAGCTCTGGCTGCACTTCCGGTACCGAAAAGGGAGAGGCTAAAGATGGGGCTTGGGTTCCTCCAGGGATGCCACTAAAGAGGGCGTTTGTGGAGCCTGAATGGGTCCCAGCCAGCAAGTTTCCCTAATATAGGACTTGCATAGCTCTGGTTCTTTCTTAGGGCCATAAGAGCCTGAACATAAGGAACTTCTGTCCATTTTCCCTGCCTTTTGCAAAAGAGGATGGTATTTTATAACTGTAGGATGGTATTTTCTTTCTTTCTTTTTTTTTTTTTTTGTGACCGTGCTGCACAGCATGTGGGATCTTAGTCCTCTGACCAGAGATCCAACCCACTCCAGCCCCCTGCAGTGGAAACGCAGAGTCTTAACCACTGGACCACCAGGGAAGTCCCTGTAGGATGGTGTTATAGTTGAGGCAGACGCAGGGCAGGTCACCCCTTGGGCATGTATACCCAGAGAGTGGCCATGTGCACCCCGCTCTCTGCGGTGAGTTGCCCCACCCCGCAGGGCGAGGTGGGGGTGGAGATGAGGGCGGGGACGGATGCCCACTGCCTGGTGGTCCACGGACTGTGGCCCAGTGCTGGGGGATGAAGAGTGGCACCCTCACGGTCCCACCACCATGAGTCCCAACTGTGCGGCAGGGGACCGTCCCCCTTCCCAACTCCTGGGGGTACACGCACAGAACTCCCGCAGCACCAGGGAGCTCCTGAAGGGACTGAAGTGGCGCAACCACGGGACAAACTCTAAGTAGGGTTGCATTTTATATTCCCACACAACTGGACCTGATGACAGTTAATTAATGGTGGATAAGGCAAACCCAGAGGTCAAAGCTCCTATGATTCAGATCCCTAGCTACCTGTGAAGACGGCTGGAAACTTTTCCTGATGTGCCCTGTACAGTGAGATGTGCAAAACCTAGGGCGAGGTTGGAAAATGCCTGGCAGATTTCTTTTCTCCCGTTTCCAGCAGAGTTAGGCACGAAAGTAAGAGTGAGGTAGGGGTGCAGTGAGGAGAGAAGGATAGGCATAGGTAGACCAATAATAAGCCTATAAGGGTAGCCCTGGGGAGGAGGCGGTGTTATGCTTTTAACTGTGTGCCTAAAACGTCGTGTGGAACTTGCCTTGAGGTAGGCAGACAGACTTATCCTCTCTCTAGTCCCTTCCATGACCCCACTCATCTGGTGGGAGATTTCTTGCGACAAGCGCCCTAGTGGATTTTATGGCCTTACCTGTGGCCACGTAGTTGCAGTAGGTCCCAAAATGCGACAGAGAATAGGGGGGAGAGAGAGAGAGAAGTGGGAAGTCAGGCAGTGCCTCAAGCACAAGGGAGGCGAGAGGCTGAGGTTCGTGGAGTTCTCCTGGCTGCCCCTGCCAAGATGTTCCTGGTGAAAAGTTCCTGTCTCGTTGGAGAAAGTATCTGGAGACGAGACAGGAGGAGGTCAAGAAAGCAAAGTGAGGGTTTATTTAAGCCATAATACGCTTTCAAGGGGAGAGTGGGCAGGCTCATGTGAGTAGCTGCCCAGAGTGTCTTTGGCAAGCCGGTTATGTGGAGCACTGGTAGTGTGGGAGGTCGTATTCCCTGATTTTCAGCCCAGCTCCACCTTCCCGAGGGGAGGAGGGATTTGTGTCCTTATTTAGCCTTGAAGGGAAGTGTCATTGCAGTGGTGCATGATGGAGACTTCTTATCTGCAAGGCTAATTTTATTGTAATGAAGTCATAGTGAGCAAAAAGTTAAGTTCGGATGCCAGAGATTCCTGCCTTTTCTCTCCTTTCTTTGTCTGCCTGCAGGACAGCTATCACCCCAGAATATGTGGTTTCCTATCAGTCTGGAGGTTCCCGCTTTTCTTTGTCTGCCCAAGGACCCCCACTGTTTACAAGATGCGTGGTGGTTTCCGGCCATTAGGCCTGTGTCCCCACCCTCTTCTCTGCTCCTGCCTAGCTAACTGCCTGCTTTAACACTGGAAGACAGCGAATATTAAGGGCCTTCCATCTGACTACATATGAAGTCAGAGAAGGCTGGCATCTTCTCTTTTCAGAAGTGAATTAAAAAAAAAAAAATGAACCCTTCTAAAGTGTACATTACTCTTTTTACTAGAATGAGGAAAAGTTTCTAGAAGGCACGCCTGCTGAATGCCTTAAAGAAGAACTTCAATTGAGATGCCGGATGAAAGTGTAACAAGAATTTCTTATAGATTAAATAACTGAAGAATAAGAGGCATCTATTGTCACTATCATGTCCATTTTTCTCTTTATCTTTTCTATATTGTGTATTTGTCGTAGTTCTTTTGAAAACTGTATTGTGTCTTTCAGCCCCAAAAAGATTTCTGAGAAGTCCTGTTTGTGATGGAAAGGTGGAGTTACCTAATAAAATGTAAAGATATTTTATATCTATATATATAAAGATATATAAAGATAACTTGAGCATAAAGTAGACTACAAGGTTATCTTTTCTAGAGTTGGAAGATGAATTTGGTAAGTCTGACATGTATGCATAAAAATTATCTAACACATTTGTGTGAAATGAGAGTGGATATCAGTATTCTTTCTGAGTAGTCCAGATAATGAGAAAAGAAGTAAAGGGGGTAAAACCCACTAGAAGTAAGAAGATTTAATTTCATATGTAATCAGAAGAGCTATGCCAAGTAATTCATCACTAATTCAAACAGTCAAGAAAAATCTAGGAAAAGCCCTAGGAAACATAATTAGCTCTGCAGAGGTTGAAACATTTGCAAAATGTCACAGTTATAAATGATCATTCCCCCCCCCCCACCCCCACCCCATGAAACCTGAGCAATGCTCTCACCAACAAATCCCAAAAGAATTTTCAGCAAGTCTCAACAGGAAATACTTGCACTTGATGCAGGACTTTTCACCTAGAGAGAGGAGAGTCTGATTTTGGAAGATTCGCTTCTTATTTTTTGAAAACCTTTCTGGAAGTCCGCCACTTATACTTTCTGGGCTTTATCTCCTCTTCATGAAAAATGGGGGAACTGTGACTGTTACCCATTTGTCTCCCATGGGCGCTGTAGAGCGTCTGCAGGAAGTCCATTTACCCACTGTCCTGTGCTGTGAAGGACAGGCCAGTGGGCCTCTCTGGCCCAATAATGTGTTCTTGGTTTCTTCTGCATCAGCGAAGGGAATACCTTATTATCCTCTAACCTCCTATTGATAATATTTATTTGCTATAGTTCAGACAGCTCTTGATTGAATACAGAGCTCAAAAACTTATCTTAGACAGGAACCTTGACCTGACGACTCATCTCCAGGCCTCGTTGCCAGAAGTCCTCTTCACAAAGCAAGCTGGTGTAACAAAGTGGGGTCCAGCTGCTTGCTGCTCAAAAACCAATAAAGAGGCAAGGTTGGTGGAAAGGAAAGTTTGCTTTATTTCAGAGGCCACAACTTGGGGGGGGGGTGGCGGACTCCTGTCCTAAGGCTCACTCTCCCCGCTGACAATAAGGGGGCAAGAGCTTTTATAGACAGAGGGAGGGGGCTACATGCAGAAACAGCACAGGCAGCTCTGATGGTCATCTTGAAATTGGTCATCGGTGGTCTGATTAGTGTCATCTTGAGTGTTTTAAGTACAGTTAGTCTTTAGTTCCAAGGTTGGTTTGTTCCCATTTTTTGAGGCCAGCTCTCAGAATTGTGGCAGCTTATGTCGTGGCTACAGCCTGGTCACCGTGTAGTTAATTTCTTCCACCTCATGCGAGTTTCACTATCTATAAGACAGCTCACAGGACAGGGCTCAGAATATTATCTATAGCCCTTGAGGAGGAACTAAAGGTCCTTGACTTTGCTTAATGACTAAACTGTTATTATTTGGTCTTGTTTGCCTGTTTTCCTTTGTTTCTGCATTTTCTCATTTCTCTGATTAAACTTATTGTTTGGCGAGTTTTTCCACAGACAAAAGGCAGGCAGAGGGCATGGTAGGGAAGGACCATAGGGTCCTCCTCCATTTCACTGGGACTGGACCAAAAGTTCTGATCCTGGAGGCATCCGGGTGTGCTTGGGACTCTTCCTGGCTGCCACTGGTTATGGTGAGACTGTCTAGCTGGAGATTTTGTTGGGGTAAGAGGGTGGGGAGGTCTAGGATTGGGGGATGCTTTTTTATTTCCTAATTTTTCTTCCTGATGCTTATGGAATCACTGGAATCTCCCCCGCTGTGGCTTTGGATAGAAGGTGGGGACGATTTACCTTCCCACTCCTAGGTGTACATCAAGAGGAAACTAGCACTATGGTGTTTGGGGTAGAAGTTGGCCTTGGTTTTCCTTGAGGAACAATACTGTCAATGATGGTTGGGTTCTTTGGGCCTATTAGTAATGATATAATTCATCTATGATATGAGTTAAGTGGACTTCTGTGGGCTGTTCTACCCTGTCTATAACATTGTTTTTATGAAAATAATATATCCTGAGTTCCAAAAAAAAATGGACTTAAAAATGTTTGGAAGGCAGACCATTTCTCACTGGGGGACAGATGTGAGACAGCCATAATGGAGAGTTGAGGAAATGCGGTCCCAATTGGCATTCACTTTGCTTGCAAATTTCAGTCTTGTTGCTCCAAGTGTCTTGATAGCTCCCCATTTCTCTGCTTGCTTTAGGAGTTTGAATGTATGCAATTCTCTATTCAGGTGAAAAAGTTTATTTTCCATTTATCCCCCATCTGTAGTTGCCCTAAAACTTTCTTTTTGAATGCAATGATATTTTATTTTTGTAGTTTGGTGAAAGGTTTTTCTTTTTTTTTAATTTAAATGATTAAATAATGAATAAATGCTGCATTTTCTTAGTTGCACAGATCAAACTTTTAGAATTCCCCTTGACTCTTCTTTCTCTTAGACCCCATAAACAATCTGTCAGCAAAGAATATTGTCTCTACATTCAAAATATATTCAGAATTCACTGACTTCTCAGTGTTCTCATCCTGGTTTAAGCCACTATCATCTCTTGCCAGGATTATTGCAGTAGCATCTTCACTAGTCACCCTGATTCATCCTTCCCATCTACAATCTATTCTGATATGGTTATTTGAGTGATCCTGGTCGTTTGAGTGATCCAGTTAAAGTATAATAACATCTTGTCCCCTTTTTTTTTTTTGCTTAAACTCCTTCAGTGGCATCCTATCTCCGTGGCAGCAAAAGCCAAAGTCCTTACAAGGCTCTATGCAATCTGATCTCATTTCCGACTCTCTGATGTATGCTCTATCAGCTCCTTCAAATGTCCCTCACTCTGCCCAGACACGAAGTTCTTCAGGTCTTCAGGCACCCTCCTGTCCAGAGCCATTGCCCTGGCTGGGCCTTCTGTCAGAATTCTCAGACTCCCACGTATCTCTGGGGCATAGTCTGTCACCTCCTTCAGGTTTTCTCAGATGTAACCTTTTCAGTGAGGCTTTACCTGACAATCTTATATAAAATTTCAAGATCCTGCCCCTTTTGGGCATCCTACAATGCTCTCCCTTGCTTAATTTTTCTCCATCTGCTGTATCTCATTGTATTTTCATTGAAATACAAATTTCATGGAGGCAGGGATTTTTTTCCAGCCGCTGGAATAGTGCCTGGTACATAGTAAGCACTAATAAATACTTAAGAGAATGAATGAATGAAATACCTTTTGTGATTCTATTGAGATAATCATATGCCCTTTCCTCCTTCAATGTCAATATAGTGAATTGTATTAATAGGTTTTCTAATGTGAAACCAACCTTATTTCTTGGGAGGAAACACAGCCTAGTCATGTTGTGTTATCTTTTTTTTTTTAAGAAGATGTTGGGGGTAGGAGTTAATTAATTAATTAATTAATTTTTGCTGTGTTGGGTCTTCGTTTCTGTGTGAAGGCTTTCTCTAGTTGTGGCAAACAGGGTCCACTCTTCATTGCAGTGCGCGGGCCTCCCACTATCGCGGCCTCTCTTGTTGCGGAGCATAGGCTCCAGACGCGCAAGCTCAGCAGTTGTGGCTCACGGGCCCAGTTGCTCTGTGGCATGTGGGATCTTCCCAGACCAGGGCTCGAACCCATGTCCCCTGCATTAGCAGGCAGATTCTCAACCACTGCACCACCAGGGAAGCCCTGTGTTATCTTTTAAATTAGTTAGTTGCGGGATTCAGGTTGCTAATGTTTTATTTAGGATATTTTTATTTATGTTCACTAGTGATATTGCCTTTTCTTCTATACTATCTTCGGTATCAAAGTTGTACTAGCCTCGTAAAATGAGAGTATACCTTGTTTTTCTAGTCTCTGTAAGAATTTATGTGAGATTGGACCAGAAAATTCTTAAATTTTTGGTTAAAACTCACCTGTTATAATGTATAGGTGTGTGTGTGTGTGTGTGTGTGTGTTGTGTGTGTGTGTAAATCTTTTGGATTATTGACTCCATTCCTTTAATTAACTAGTTTGATTAGTTAGTTAAAAAAAATTCCTCCTTGGGCTTCCCTGGTGGCGCAGTGGTTGAGAGTCCGCCTGCTGATGCAGGGGACACGGGTTCGTGCCCCGGTCCAGGAGGATCCCACATGCTGCAGAGCGGCTGGGCCCGTGAGCCATGGCCGCTGGGCCTGCGCGTCCGGAGCCTGTGCTCCGCAACGGGAGAGGCCACAGCAGTGAGAGGCCCACGTACTGAAAAAAAAAAAAAAAAAAAAAAAAAAAAAAAAAAAATTCCTCCTTGACTCAGTTTGGGTAAAGTGTGTGATTGTGTGTTTGTGTGTGTGTGTGTGTGTGTGTATGTGTGTATATGCATATATAAATATATATGTATGTATGGAATTTGTGCACTTCACCTAAGTGTTTACATTTATTGGAATATAGTTATTCATAATAGTCTCTTTTTAATCTCTATAATGGTGCATCTGTAATAATTTCCACTTTTTTATTTTTAACAGTTTTGGAGAAGGGTTATCTATTTTATTCTTGATCAATCTTGCTAGAAGTTTGTCAATTTTATCAGCATTTTCCAAGAGCCAACTTTTAGTTCATTGATCCTCTTTCTCAGATTTTTTTAACCTATTAAATTAATTTCTGTTTATTTTATTTCTATCTTTTTAACATTTTTATCTTGTTCTTTTTCTAGCATCTTAAGTTAAAGCTCAATGAATTAATTTTGTTTTTCTTCTTTTCTAACAAGCTAAATAACATTTTAATAGATACTATTTTACTTAAAATTCAATTCTATTCTCTAATTTTCACACTGATGCTTTCTTTTAGTCTGAATTATTTAGAAAATTTCTTAATTTCCAAATGCATTAAAAAATTCTTTGTAATATTTTAAAATTGCATTATGATTCACATGAAAACAATTATTAAAAATTATTGAATTTTGCCTTATTAATAACAAATGGTCAATTTTATATACATTATTATGTTCTCAAAAACATGTTCTTTCATTTTTGGGTTTAGTATTCTTTATATGTCTTTTAAACATGCTTATTTATTATGTTGTTACAATTTTCTATATTCTTACTACTTTTTGGTAAGTATATAAGAATCTAATATAACAATAGCTAAAACTGTGTAAAACTTCCATATATAACATATATTTTATATAATGTAAAATTCCTAATATAAAAACTCTTTATATAATGTCAACATATTTTAGTTCTGGCAATTTTTGCTTTTATTTTAAAACTATGCTTTAGGTGTGTACACATTTAAAATCTTTATATCATCCTGGTGAAATGCCCCTTTTACTCATGAAGTGGTAATTCTTTTTTTCTAATAATGCTTTTTGCTTTAAAGATTATTTTTGATGTTAAAAATATCAAATATTATTTTTGATATTTTGATAGTTTTGATATTACTCTGCAAAGTCGTATATTTACAGCTGTTTGTTATAGGGAAAAGTTGGCAGCAACAAAAATGTTTAATGAGACATTGATATACAAAGGTTAATATATTTCATATTTGGAAGACTGTGCATTTATATAAAATAATGTTGTACATTATAACCTCCATAAAGAAAAAAGAAAACTAGAAAATTACTTGTACTATATTGATACTATTTTTGTACCCCCCAGATACATGTGTGAATGTATGTATAACAAATAGCCTGATATTATCTACCAAGAATGTGATATTGGCTACTTTTGGCTGGAGGAATTATAAATAGTTTCTAATTTTTTTTCTCTTTTAAAAATATGTTTCCATGTCAGGAGTTAATTACTTCTTTTGAATAATGAACATATTACTTTTTATTAATAGAAATACAATATAGCTTTTTATTTGACAAAAAAGTCCTCTCCCATTATTCTGCAGTTTTTGAGCTAGAGAAACAGGAATTTTGAGCTAGAGAAACACTTGCTTTTCAAAAACTATACTTTAAAAATGTCCATGATGCTTTCTTACATGGGGATAGTTTTTTTAAGAATAAGATGACTACTCTATGTTATATAAACTTTAATTTCTAAAACACAAATATCTGGGGAAATAAGAAACTTGCATTCTTTTTTTTCCTCAACAAAAGTAATGATAAACTCACAATGGAAAGTGAAATAATGAATTTCAGAAATCCTTTTATTATATGATTATGTATTTCAAGCTGATATATTGATATTTTAGAAAGACAGAGTGATGGATAGAATTTCAGAAGTTCAAATGCAAGATTTTTTTCAAACCATGAAAGAATAGAGAAAAATACCCTCAAGTGTGGTCAGCTGGATGAACATGTTTTATGTAGAAAGTATTATTTTGTTAGCATCCTCTTCAGAGGTTATCAGATGAGCAGCAACACAGCAACAAGATGAAACTGTCACTTGGTGGAGCTAGAATACTATGAAATTCCAATATGCTCTTTCAGCCGATTTCTTGGGAAAAATGGCTTAATGGCAAAATTTAAGACTAATGCCCCCAGTTGCCAAATATTGGGATACATAGCCTTTGCGGAAGCCTGTTTTTATGGTTATTATTGTGCCAGAGTTTAAGTAAACGTCAACTTTATTGGGCAGAAAAGTCTTTTACTTGTTGTAGTCAATACATTAGTCTTTTGTTTTTTTTAATAACCATTAAAAAAAAATGGACGTATAGTTAATTTACAATGTTGTGTTAGCTTCAGGTGTACAGCAAAGTGATTCAGTTATATTGGGTTGGCCAAAAGGTTTGTTTGTTTGTTTTCCATAAGATGGCTCTAGTAGCACTTAGTCATCTTTAACTTCATTGGAAACAGTTTTGTTAGATTGTATGTGACAGCTGTCCTATCAGTGTCCATTTCAAAAAAGACATCAAAATTGGTGAATTTTTGTGTAACCATTTAAATATTGAAGATAGAAGAATAAAAGCAACATTTTTGGCATATTATGCTTTATTATTTCAAGAAAGGTAAAAATGCAACTTAAATGCAAAATAAGATTTGTGCAGTGTATGGAGAAGGTGCTGTGACTGATGGAACATGTCAAAAGTACTTTGCAAACTTTTATGCTGGAGATTTCTCTCTGGACCATGCTCCATGGCCAGGTAGACGCGTTGAAGTTGATAGCGATCAAATCGAAAGAATAATTGAGAACAATCAACGTTATACCATGCGGGAGATAGCCGACATACTCAAAATACCCAAATCGGGTGCTGAAAATCATTTGCACCAGTTTGGTTATGTGAATCGCTTTGACATTTGAGTTCCACATAAGTTAAGCGAAAAAAACCTTCTTGACTGTATTTCCACATGCGATTCTCTACTCAAACGTAATGAAAACGTTCCATTTTTAAAACAAATTGTGACGGATGATGAAAAGTGGATACTGCACAATAATGTGGAACGGAAGAGATCGTGGGGCAAGTGAAATGAACCACCACCAACCACACCAAAGGCTGGTCTTCATCCAAAGAAGGTGATGTTGTGTATATGGTGGGATTGGAAGGGAGTCCTCTATTATGAGCTCCTTCTGGAAAATGAAACAATTAATTGCAACAAGTACTGCTCCCGGTTAGACCAACTGAAGGCAGCACTCGACGAAGTGTCCAGAATTAGTCAACAGAAAATGCATAATCTTCCATCAGGATACTGCAAGACCTCATGTTTTTTGATGACCAGGCAAAAACTGATACAGTTCAGTTCTGATTCATCCACCCTATTCATCAGACATTGCACCTTTGGATTTCCATTTGTTTAGGTCTTTACAAAATTCTCTTAATGGAAAAAATTTCAATTCCCTGGAAGACTGTAAAATATACTTGGAACAGATCTTTGCTCAAAAAGATAAAAAGTTTTGGGAAGTTGGAATTATGAAGTTGCCTGAGAAATGGCAGAAGATAGTGGAACAAATGTGTGAATGTGTTGTTCAATAAAGTTCTTGGTGAAAATGAAAGATGTGTCTTTTATTTTTACTTAAAAACTGAAGACACTTTTTGGCCAACCCACTGCATACGTGGATACATACATATATATATTCTTTTTCAGATAAATAAAAAACAAGGACCTACTGTATAGCACAGGGAACTATATTCACTATAGTCTTTTTTTTTCTTTTGAAACAGAAGTTTGCTTTTTAAAATTTATTTATTTATTTATTTTTGGCTGTGTTGGGTCCTCATTTCTGTGCGAGGGTTTTCTCTAGTTGTGGCAAGCGGGGGCCACTCTTCATCGCGGTGCGTGGGCCTCTCACTATCGCGTCCTCTCTTGCTGCGGAGCACAGGCTCCAGATGCGCAGTCTCAGTAGTTGTGGCTAACGGGCCTAGTTTGCTCAGCGGCATGTGGGATCCCCCCAGACCAGGGCTCGAACCCGTGTCCCCCGCATTAGCAGGCAGACTCTCAACCACTGCGCCACCAGGGAAGCCCTCACTATAGTCTTTTTACCAAGCTGAATTCAACACTATAATTCCTCCCACCCCAGGAGTCTGATAAATAGGTATAATATCTACTGATTGGATGATATCTTAGCACATTTCATATGGCACCTAAAAGTCCATGATTATTTCACTTGCCATGTCAATTACTGTAAGATCAAGATGGACTTTTAGGTAGCTTATGATGCTAAGAACAAAATGCCTGGTAGATGTTACACAAGTGTTTGTTGATAGATACCAGCCTTGGGGATTCTCTGGGAAGGTTGGAGATTTTAGGGCTACTTCAAATATTGACCAACGCCTTTAAGATAACATTTTCAGGTGGCCACTAAATAAAGACTACTATAGACTAGGGAGCTCCTTGCCAGGAACGAACTGAACTCTTTTGGAAAATTCTGGATCACAGCCTTTCTTACTTTGATCTTCCTTAAACTGGAAAATCAAAGACAGATTTTTATATTTATAGTATTGTGTGGGTAGGTCAGTTTTGTGCTTTTATCAAGGTTACATTTTGCCAACCTTTCCTCTCAGGTAGTGGATGTATTCCAAAAGATTGATTCTAAAATAACATCAGTATCTTCCATACTTAAGATGTCTTAGCTAAGATAAAATCATTGCATACTTTGTATGAATGGAATAATGAAATTAATGTAGATGTGGATGATTATAATGACATGTGAAAAAGAATAATTGAGGGTTCTTGAAGATTTCTTAATTTGCCTTGGTTCTGCTACTCTCATACCTGTATTTTTTCTTTTTTTTTAATAGAAGACTTGTTTTCTTTTTTCTTTCTTTTTTTTTTTTTTGCCGTGAGAAAGATTTCATTTGACCCTGTAGGTGACCCTCTCTGGGAGAAGTGTGGAAATAGGATAATTAGCCTTCTATTATTCTCAGGGTAGGTCCAGGTTTTGTGGGATTTGACCTTGAAGCCCTATACAGTTTAGAGCTCTTTTTTATAAAAGGACACACAATTATAAATGCTAAATTGGGCACAGAAGTCCACATTTGTTTAAAATTCGGAAAAAGTAACAAATTGAAAATGTAGAAAAGCTGAAAAAAAACCCTAAAACATCACAAGCTCTAGAGACATAATATTTTTGCTAATTAACTGCCAGTACATCTGTATAATAATTTTCCACAGACGATCTTCTGGCTCCAAATACTTACAATCTTGCTTTTTCTCTGCTGTGCAGTCCTGGATACCATAGCCGTGTTCATATCCCTATATTACTTCTGTCTCTCATCTTAGCAAAATGATGCTGGATAATTCACTACAGTGGGCCGTAGGAGTATTTTGGAATCCATTTATACATCAGGAGCACCAATTATAACTGTGCAGGGAGGTGACTGCAAGCCACGTAAATAACTCCCACTAAACTCAAACTAAATGTATCTCCAACTCAACACCCCAGAGGTTCTGTGAGGGCCCCAGACAAACAAGGAACCTGTAATGTAAACTTCATTAGCTCCATAGTAATCCTACCTTTAAAATATCATCCTATCATAATGCACCTCACATGGTTAAAATTGTCATTGTCTTTAGGGTGATTAAAAATCTGGAAACCACTGTTGCTAACAACACTCACACATCAAGGGATAGTAAGTTTGGGTAAAAATATTCTTAGAAATATTGTATAAATGAGAACATACACATAAGGATGTTAATTTCAAGATATTGTTTTCTAAGAATTGTTTGTTGGCTTTAATAAAGAGTGCTGAAGTAAATAAAGGCAGTAGGACTTTAATTCTTACTTATTTTTGTGATGCACCGTCATTATTTCGATATACCATTAGAAAATTTCATTTAAAAAATTTGGCTTACATAAAGAGAAACGAAATTGAGGTAATTGTAGTGAGGTGGATGGACCTAGAGTCTATCATACAGAGTGAAGTAAGTCAGAAAGAGAAAAACAAATACCGTATGCTAACACACATATATATAGAATCTAAAAAAAAAAAATGTTCTGAAGAACCTAAGGGCAGGACAGGAATAAAGATGCAGACGTAGAGAATGGACTTGAGGACATGGGGAAGGGGAAGGGTAAGCTGGGACGAAGTGAGAGAGTGACATGGACATATATACACTACCAAATGTAAAATAGATAGCTAGTGGGAAGCAGCCACATAGCACAGGGAGATCAACTCGGTGCTTTGTGACCACCTAGAGGGGTGGGATAGGGAGGGTAGGAGGAAGATGCAAGAGGGTGGAGATATGGGGATATTTGTGTACGTATTGCTGATTCACTTTGTTATACAGCAGAAACTAATACAACATTGTAAAGCAATTATACTCCAATAAAGATGTTGAAAAAATAAATAAAAATGGAAAAATAAATTGGCTTAAAAAGCACAGATACTTTCCTATTGTTCAATTTGTATTCTTTACCTATCAGAAAGATCTGCAGCTCCAACAGGAAGATCACAGGTTATTTCACGGAGCTTACGCACGTTATTCAAAGACCCTCCCTTTTAGTGATCAAATTAAAAAAAACCCAAACCAAAGCCAACGCAGCTTTGTGTCAAATATGAAATTGTGTTTGGTTTGATGATGTAGGAAAATCTCTAACCTCTTTAACAGAGGACCCTATGCATGACCCCCCTTTGTTGAACATAAAGCCATGGTAATCGTAACAGTCAATGTTTATCAGGTGCTTGCTATCAGTCAGGCACTTAATGAAGTGCTTTACATGTGTTCCGTGTTTTATCCTCCAGACAGTTCTATGAAGTAGCTACTGCTTTACAGGTAAGGAGACTGAGGCTTAGAGAGTTTAAAAGACAAGCTTAGATCCATGAAATGTAAGTGGCAGGGGCTTCCCTGGTGGCACAGTGGTTGAGAGTTCGTCTGCCGATGCAGGGGACACGGGTTCGTGCCCCGGTCCGGGAAAATCCCACATACCACGGAGCGGCTGGGCCCGTGAGCCATGGCCTCTGAGTCTGCGCGTCCGGAGTCTGTGCTCCGCAACGGGAGAGGCCACAATAGTGAGAGGCCCGCGTACCGCAAAAAAAAAAAGGTAAGTGGCAGGCTTGGTGTCTGAATATAGACTTAAAAAAATCTACCTTGCAATATTGCCCCAGAAGCAGGGAGTGAGTAGTAGGGGCGTTCGAAACTTGTAGATAGCACGTGAATGACCACAACTTTGAAAAGGGAGAAACCCTAAATTTAAGTGAGAGAATAGCAAGGAAAAGCCAGTAGAAGTCCAGCACTAGAGTCAAACTGTGTGGGTTTGTACCTTGGCCCCATCATTTACTGGCTGGTTGACTCTTGGCACATTACTTAACCTTTCTGGGCCCTAGTTTCCCCTTCTGTTAAAAGAGGTTAATATGAATAAGGTGTGAGGAGTTAATGAGGCAATGCAAAGATTTTAAACCAGTGTCTGGTACGGTAAACCTTAAGCTGTATAAGTCATTATTGTCCATTAATATTTAAGTGTATTTGTCTTTTGAAATAGAGTATGTAGCATGAACAATGCTAAGCAAATAGTATAAAATGATTTCTTTATCTTTCTTACTTTTACAATATGTATATTATTTGGTAAAGGACGCTGTACGTATATTGGAGAGTGCATTTATATAATATTTATAGCAATATTATAATATCAGTATAAAAATGTATTCTAGTTTAAAAAAATGAAAACACTTCCCGGGAAAATAAAATTTTTAAAGTTTGTACCTTATTTATATTTTACTTTGATTTAAAGGATATTGCCACTGGGTGAAAGAGTTGCCAGTTCAGGTATGTTCCAGTAGATGTTATGACTTTTCAAAGCTTAATGTACTATTTATGTTATAAAATTATTAATATCTTGTATCTCAGCAGAAACAGTAATACAACATAATGAGAAAAGTTGCATCTCCGCTCCTGATACTTTTAATAAACACATTATTCATTTTTTCTTCAATTTAACTGCAAATAGCTATATCGAAAACATTGCTGCAGGGTACATTTCTATTTTAGGGTGACAGGAGATTAACTCCTGAAGAGTCTCAGAAGTGAGAAACAAAATATAAATTGTATAGTAGATAGAAAAGCATGAAAGATTCTGATACCTATGAATAACTATTTCCCAGAAGAGTAAACGTTAATGACTTTAATTAGGTTATAATTGCTCATGAGAGCAAGCTCTTGCATGAGATAAAAATACCTGACAATGCATTACGACTGAGCTTTCCTGTCAGAAACATAGGATGGGTTAATGCACATGCCATTTAAAGGAGGGGCATTCCCTAAATGTAAACTAAGCCCTTAATCAGTGCCAACATGATGAAAAGCCACTCTTGTAATTAGGTCAAATTCGATTCCATCCTGACAGTTTTGCATCACATTGAGGTTTAAGACAGGATTGTTTTTATGCAGGACTCCAGAAGCTTACTTCTTATGAATATTTCTTATTTCACAAATGTTATAAAAATAAACAAATGAGAATATTTTTCTTTTTTGGAAATTTCTTTTTAGTATATTGTACTTCTCATTTGTTTGGAGAAACTCTCCGGACATAATCTGGTTTGCAATGAGATTTAGAGAGTTTTTTAAAAATTTCTTGGGCACAGCACTGGGGTCTGTATTTACTCCATCAGTCACCCTTGGTCCAGGGGACTCTGTTAAGAATAGATGCATTTTGCAGTTTCCTTAGGTATTAAAATGGCTCAGTCGTAGGCTAAAAAGTTTAGTCTAGGATTTTCAGGTCTTGCTGGAAAAACAGGTGATATTTATTGACATGCTAAGTAACTAAGCTCTCTATGATTTCTTAATGTAACTAAATTCTCTACAATTTCTTAATTTATCTTGTTTTTGACACTTTTAAAGAGGAAAAGCATCTTGGGTTGGGCAAATCTGGTCCTTACAAGACTTTCATGGATTGTGATGTTTTTAGATCCATCTCGTAGTGTGGGCCGTGGCTAAACATTTTGCATAATGGATCTTATTGTGATTTTGTAATGAGTCCGTCTGTCATCAGACTCACCATAGTTCACTGTGTTGAAATTTTCTGTGATACCCTTCAGAGCTCATTAAGTTCTCCTGAAGCCATACATTTCATCTTCGACACAAATCAGTCAGGCAATATAAATCAGTGAAGCAGGTGAGGGGGATGGTGGTGAACTGGAGGTACAGCCTCTGTCCAGTGGGAACAACAGATAGCCATGTGGGGTGTGGTGCCCACTGTAACCAGACCTGATGATTGAAATGAGACTGCAAATCTGTTTGTTTGTTGATTGGTTGTTTTTTTGACTGTGCCTTCGATTTCTCTCTTTTTTAAAAATTTGTATTGAAATATAGTTGACTTAAAAGTTGTTTTAGTTTCAGGTGCACAGCAAAGTGATTCAGTTATATGTATATATATATATTCTTTTTAGATTGTTTTCCAAATCTGTCTTTTTATGTAAACTCTGGTAGTTGAATGTAAGCAACGAATTAAAAGAAAAACATAGGAAACCAATTATGCCAATGTCTGCTAGCCTCTTATGACATCTGTGTAAGGAATTTGAAAAAAAAGTCTGTCAATCTCTACAGTACAGACTAGCTAGCCAAACCAATATCTTGTTCCAGCCTCATATTCTGCTATGCATTTCACATCTAGGTATTTTCTAAAATTAATGCAGTTGTATTTTAGCTGCATATGACTAACAGTACAGTACAGCAGTGATAAGGTGCCATATTCATAGAGGAAGGATAAGTGAGAAATTTACCCCATTGATGACGATCTGCCTCTCCTGTTTATTTAAACCTTTGAGCATCTGTGCTACTGTGTGGATTAAGGAAGAGATGGAGGAGTTGTGATTTAATGGCACAGCGTTTCAGTGCCAGTTGTGCCTCTAACTCCAGGTGCCCGTTGTCAAAGGAAATCATCCTGTGCTATAGTGTTTGGTTTTGAAAAGCCACTCAAAACAATTAAGATACTCTGCAAATATAAAATGGTACCTCAAAGTTTTTAAATTGTAGGTGATGTAGTTCTGGATGAAACAATTTTTTGTTTCATAAAAAGAATTTTATATACAGCTAATACTGATGTGTTATAGAGAAAGGCAGGCACATAGTCATAATACGTGTGAAAATCTATCTCTATTGGCATGAAATTCTGCATTACTGCACCATGAATGCCTGATGCAGACTTAAGAGTGCAAAAAGAAAAGAATATAGAGGTCATGGTGAAGCACAAACAAAATGAATCAGCAAGCAATAGAATTAAATGAAGAATAAATGGACAGGATAAAAGTGGAAGATACTGGCCAATTGTTAGTAAGATACATTCTAGTTATTTCTAGCGTTAAGGGATAAATTGTTTATCCAAAGCAAGGATCTCCTTTTAAATCAATAATGTCTACCTGGAGGTTGCTGATAGATTAATATTAATTTTGCAACATGTGACCATGGAATAAAGTTTTTTTCTCACCTCCTGTGAGATCAAATACAAATTAAACACAAGACCCAACTTAATTAGCTTGGCAGTAGATAAGCATGGCCTTTAAACGTTTGCCTGACAGCTCTGGGCATGAATCTCAGTTCTGCTTCATACAAGGTATGTTGGGAAAATACTTCACTTTTCCAACCCTCAGTTTCCTTATCCACACCTGGAGGCAATAATGTTATTTACATCATGGGGTCATTGCAATGTTTATAGAAAAGAGTCTATGTTTCCATGTATACAACAACACCAGACACACAGCAAATGCTCAGTAAGTGGTGACTGCAATTACTGTTACAAAATGAGTGACCCTGACAGTCCAGATCTGTTCTAAGAAGTACAATGGGAGGAATCTGATCTTAACCGATTCCCTCAATAAGCACTCAATAAAGAATAATAGAAGCAAGGTAAAGAACGGACACACCATTGGAAAACACTCTCAGTGGGCTATCTGTTATTTAGCAAGGAAAAGAAAGCTTGATGTGTGTCCTAGTTTTTTAAATGATATTGAAGAGGATTTGAAGAATCACTAAAAGGACACTTCTATTTATTTGCAGTGATTGAAAAGAAAAAATTGACATGCACTTAGATTGCATTAGGAGATATCTGGAATGAAATTGGAACCTGATGTGACGCACTGAAATGAAATTATGTGATAATTCTGAGAATCTCTTTCTCTGGAGATTTTGTAGTTTATATCTCTTAGGTAGGTTGTAGACCCTGAGGGTTGGAACTGTTAACATCAGGTTACTAATTCCACCAATATTTTATTTTTATCTAATGGTGAAAATGTAATGTTTTCAATATAAAATTTGAATAAGAATAGAGATGCTATTAAAAAATAACTTGCAGATTGAAATTAACAATTAGCAGTGGCACTTTTCACTTCAAATAATGTGAACAGTTCTGGCCTTCTACAAACTTTTAAACTTTAGTCTTTATGGGAACATAAAAAGGAAACAAAGGCCACTTGATAGTAGTGAGGTTATAAATTCACAGCATGTGGTTTGTTTAACTAAATGCTTTCAACCTGGGGGTTGAAAAAGTAGACTCTGGGACAAAGATTAGAAGTCTCTATAAGTGGATCTGGCTAACAATTTACTATAGAAATATGTAGTAACAGAACACAGAATCTGTAATATAACTTGGAAACAAATTCCAGGTACAAAGCAATTTGAAATTCACAGCTGAACATTTGTGAAATCACTAAAGAGTCTACTTTAGGCATGCTTTGTGCGAATGGTGTATATATTATTATTCAGAATAGCTATGGGAGAAATGGAGGACATTGGATACAAAGGACATCTTAAACACACAAAAGATATGTTAGATATGGCAACACAGTTGAACTCGAGCATTTTGGCAAACTGAAAGTGGCAGACAAATTATAGGCCCAGCAACATCTGTAAAAATCTACGAAACAAAATGGATAGAGTTCAATCATGCAACCAGTTGCAGAAAACTTGAAAAAACAACATCAGGTCGTCAACATTTACTGAGTACCCTTTACTAGGTATTGAGGGGAAGGAAAACCATAGAGTTGGCATGAGATGGAATAAAGAGGTCAGTATAATCCATGGGTGGGAGTGAAATCACCACACACGGGCATCCGAGGGGCCATCAGTTGGAATAAGGCTGAAGTTGCCAAACTAGTTGTAAAGAATGACTGTGAACCAGGTGAGGTACCCATTCAGACTGGAGACACTGTTCTTACTGTCATGGAAATGTTAAAAAATATTAAAACTATAGAAGTGAATCTGTATGTGTTTAAAAATGAACCTTTTTTTTTTTTTGGCTCTTTTTGGTCCCTGTTATACGTGGTCCAAGGACCACCTCCATGTACCACACAATATTTATACAATAAATCTTTTCAAAATTGACTCATTTTTCACTAAAGAAAGCTTATGTCATTTTCATAAATGAAAAGCTAGTGTCACTAGTCCTAAATACGTGTTAACTTTACTTAAAAGTAAAAACAATGGAAACAAAAGAAATGTCCTTAAAGTCTAGCTAACTTTGGTGGCTAGTTGAAAGCTCTCATTCTCAGGCATATTCTCTGTTAACATAAGTGTAAAAAAATGCTGTATCCCTTTGCCTAGCAAATGTATGTACTTCTGTGAGTCTATATTAGAAATCTGTTTATGCTGAGCCAATGACTTATGTTCCAGGTTACTTACTGAAGCATTGTTTGACCTAGCAAAAGATTAGAATAAAATAAATGCTCATTGATAGTGATTAATGAAAAGTTATGGTGCATCCTACAATAGAATATAATGCAGCTATTAAAATGCTGTGAAAGATTTCTGTGTAAAGTAGATTATGATGTGAAAAAAGATTCATTGGTAATTTACACCCATACACATTGGTTCATATATATATATATATTTATTTATTATTATTATTTTTTATAACCACAGTATTTTACACTCATTCCATGCCATCTTCATTTATCTGTTCCTGCTTCTCCTTCCTCCCCTACCCAAACTTGGAATGCATGTTTAAATGTTACAGCTTTTTCACAGTTGATTTTTTTTTGACTGCGTTGGGTCTTCGTTGCTGGGTGCAGCCTTTCTCTAGTTGTGGTGTGGGGGCTTCTCATTGCGGTGGCTTCTCTTGTTGAGCATGGCCTCTAGAAGTGCCGGGTTCAGTAGTTGCAGCGCGTGGGCTCAGTAGTTGCGGCTTGCGGGCTTCGTTGCTCCATAGCATATGGGATCTTCCCGGACCAGGGATCGAACCCATGTCCCCTGCATTGACAAGCAAATTCTTAACTGCTGCGCCACCAGGGAAGTCCCATTCTTATATATTTGTTTATTACAGGTATAGAAATCTCTGGAAGGGTTTACAAAAATATTATGACAGTAGTTGTATCTTGTTGGGTGGGGGGAGATGGCTGGAGCAGAGCAGAAGGGAGACTTACTTTTCACTTTGTGTCCTTTTGGAGCCTTTCAATCATAGAATAGCAGTTAACAGCACAGGTTAGCTTGTCTGGGTTCTAATTCTTGCTGTGCCAGTTACCAGGTGTGTGACCTTGAGCAAGTTAATTTCTTTCTGTCTTAGTTCTCTAACCTGTAGAATGGAGATATGAATTGTATTTACCTCATAGAATTGTAATACAGGTGAAATAAAGCATGTGAAAAGTATTTAGAACCGTGCCTGGCACATAGAAAAGCTATATAAATATTTGCAATTATTTTCATCATTGTCCCATGTGCTTATTTGATCAATTGAAAAAACAAATACTTTTAAAAGTTTTTTTATTGAAGTATAGTTGATATACAATGTTTCAAGTGTACAGCAAAGTGATTCAGTTATATATATATAGTCTTTTCCATATTCCTTTCTACTATGCTTTATTATAGGATATTGAATATAGTTCCCTGTGCTATATAGTAGGTCCTTGTTGTTTATCAATTTTATACATAGTAGTCTGTATCTGTTAATCCCAAATTCCAAATTTATCCTCCCCCTCCTTTCCCCTAAACAAATACTTTTTAAAAAGAGCTTTTACTGGCAAGAATTGACAACTGTAGCTTTCTATACGTGATAATCGGAAGGAATGAAATACAGTCAACCCTGCACAGGATGCCAAACCCTCGAAACCAAGAGCCGGATGTATTCATTGTAGGACTGTGCTCTTTGTATGACTGTATTCATTGTAGGATTGTATTCATCGGAGGACTGTGTTGATTGTACTCTGGCATTTTATATAAGGGACTTGAGCATCCGTGGATTTCGGAATCCGCAGCGGGGCTCCTGGAACCAAGTCCCCGGCAGACAGCGGAGGAGGACTGGAGAACCAAAAGGAGAATTGCTGCTTCACTTTAATATTCAATGTTATGTAATGTTAGGTCTGTATAGGACCTAAAACCATCTGTGCTTTTCTTTTTTTAATCCCTACTTCTAGAAGTTCTGCATAGAAGAGTCAATACTGAATAATACCCCATTCTGCATAGCTTTGTCCTTTGCTCCGTTTCTGAACGCCTGACTGAGCATTTTTGTCGCTGGCTTGCTTTTTTTTGTCAGCTAGCAACCTCCATATTTTCTGGTCCAGTGTTTTTTACTCTTAGGATCAGAACCCATTGGAAGCGCATGAAATCAATTTAGTGGGTTAAAAAACAAAGAAGCAGAACAGAATAGAAGAGAATAGAATAGAAAATATCAGAGTATTTACCACAGTAAAGCTAAGTATTGTTTCATGAAACTTTGCCTCTTCCTACTCCACCAAAAAAAAAAAAAAAAAAAGAAGTCTGAAAACTGTCAAATATTTCTGAAAAACCAATAGCAATTCCTCAGCCTTCAGGGAATGATGGTGCAGGCCTCTAATGTGTGTTTGAGGAGAAAGTCACACTGAACTAGGTATTCTCTGGAGCAAGTTGGAATTTCCAGTAATCCTGGAACTGACACAACCATCTAAGGCCCAGAATAATCTCTAGACCATGTGTCCCAGCAGCCTCAGGAAATAATGGAGGAACCAGAAGGGGGATCAGAATTTATCAACCAGAGGTTTGGGTCTATGACTAGGAAATAGGAAACTAAAGACCTAGAGACAATACACAATTGATTGGTTTCCTTCTGAAATGAGGATGTGCCAGATAGCCCAGCACGTTTTCTTATTTTAATATGTTTTCAGGTTTAATATGGCAGGTCTATTTTATTGTCTTTTGTGGAATATCAGAATATCAGTCAGCATCAGAATTTCTTATATATTTTGAATGCTTAAAAATCTAGATGTATTTAAGCATTTCTTATATTCCTCTATTTTTTAGATTCAGTTTCCTCTGTGTAAAAACTTGCATTTCTCTCCTAATTATAGAAAAATTATAGAAACTTTAGAGAACAGAGAAAAATACAAAGCAAAAAAAAAATTATATAATAGATGCTACCAGAGAGATTAGGAAATTTAAAGAACTAAAAGAAAGTAAAATTTACACATAATGTCACCACCTAGCAATAAATACTGTTCATTTTTCATGTATTTCCTTCTAGTTCCATTCTTTTTGTTATTGTTAACAACAATTTGACAGGTATGTAAATCTTCACCAATATATTTGACAAAAGGAAATGACCATTCTACAGCCTCGTTTATTACATTGCCAAATCTCTTTCCAGGAAGCTTGCATAATTTACATGGTCATCAATGGTGCCAACAGTGGAGTCTATTCCAACAGATTCTTGTCAGTACTGGTTATTACTACCTGTTTGAATATTTGCTAATACAACGTCAAAAAACTTATATTATTAATCTTTTACTTTTTGGCCACTAGAAAGGTTGAATTTCAAAGTGTATTCATTAGCCAGTCTTATTTCTCTTGGGATTGTTGGTTCATGTTCTTTGCCCTGGTTCCTGTTAGAGTATTAATTATTCCTTATTAATTTTTCTAACCTAATTAAATCAATGAAGAAAGGCCTTAACCTCTTATCTCTTATATTTGTGGCAAATAATTTTCCTGATGTTCTTTTAACCTTTCAATTATTTTGGAGTTTTTAGACAGAATTTCCAAAATTTTCTCCAAAGTCTTTTTTTAATAGTTCTTTATAGTTTGTTCCATGGTTTTTATGTTTAGAAGTTCCTCTTCTATCCTGTGATCAGAGAAATATTTACTTATATTCTTGTTTGGTTTTGGAAGAAAATGGTTTATTTTATTAAAAATATATTTTTCTTTAGAGTTGTTTGTTTGTTTATTTATTTATTTATTGGCTGTGCCACACAACATGTGGGATCTTAGTTCCCTGACCAGGGATCAAATTAGGGCCCTCGGCAGTGAAAGGGCTCTCGGAGTCTTAACCACTGGACTGCCAGGGAATTCCTCAAAATGGTTTATTTTAAATATTTAATAGTATACTCCAGTTAGAATTTATTTTGCTTTGTTGCTTTAGATAAGAATCTAAACTTGATTTCTCATCACTAACATAATTAACTTACTGATTAACTCCATTTGGTGAATAATTTTTCTTCAGTGATTGTGATACCAAATTCATCTGTTTCGTTCTGTTTAATTTCTTCATCTATTAGTGTTTTTTCCCTACTGTTTGGATGATTGTAGCTTTACTATATGTTTTTTTTAAAAAAATTTATTTGTTTTATTTATTTATTTTTGGCAGCGTTCAGTCTTCATTGTTGCATGCAGGCTTTCTCTAGTTGTGGTGAGCAGGGGCTACTCTTCATTGCAGTGCGTGGGCTTCTCATTGTGGTGGCTTCTCTTGGCACGTGGGCTTCAGTAGCTGTGGCTCACGGGTTCTAGAGTGCAAGCTCAGTAGTTGTGGTGCATGGGCTTAGTTGTTCTGCAGCATGTGGGACCTTCCTGGCCCAGGGCTCAAACACACGTCCCCTGCATTGGCAGGAGGATTCTTAACCACTGTGCCACCAGGGAAGTCCCTTTACTGTATGTTTGATATCTGTTTGGAAAGTTCCCTACTCTTTATTTTAATTATTTATTTATATTTTTTATTTTGAAATAAGTTTAGATTTACAGAGAAAATACAGAAAGTTCCCTGATGTTCTTCACTCAACTTCCCTCAATATTAACCTCTTTCATAACCATAGGACAATTATTGGAACTAAGAAATTAACACTGGTACATTATTAACTGAACTTCAGACTTTATTTAAATTTCCTCAGTTCTTCCTCTGATCCTCTCTTGTCTTGCTTGTCACAGCTTTTTGGTAAACTTGAGAATGGTGTTAACACTTTGTAGAAAATGTCTTACTGAGATTTTGGATGGAATTTTATTAAGCATGTAGATGAATCTGTTAAAACTGACATCTCTATGATACTCAGGTTTCTAATCCAGGACCACAGTATCTAGTTCTGTAACTAAAGGCTTCAGAAGCCATCTCCAACCTTTCTGTAAGCTATTCACTTCCTATTTAAGCTTCTGCAATTATGTCTTCTGATTTTGTCATCTTTCATATTTCTCACTAGCAGTTTGTGGTTCTCTTCACTTAGGAACTACGTGTTTTATGTTAAAGTTATTTATGGGTAATTAAAATTTTTGGCATATAATCCTCTATTTGTTATAATAATTTTGTTTTCTTCATTTAGGTGTTTTAACCTCTTATTTCTTTATTACGTTTTATTGTCTTGCCTAGAAGTTTTGAGATAATAGAAAATAACAGAAATAATAGAAAATAGTGATCTTATAATGCCCTTATTGAACTATCCTTGCACTCCTGGGATATAAGAGGAGAACCAGAAAATATGATTTTTATTTTAGGTCAAGTGAAGGAAGAGTTTCTAGAAGAAAGGAGGGATAGACAGTCTGCAATGCTGCTTATAGTTCAAATAAGAAGATAAAAACAAATTAGTCTTTGGATTTATCAATGTGGAGGTCAAAAGTAAATTTTGTTGGCGTGATTGAAATGATGGCCTGATAGGAGTGCTCTAAAAGAAAATGTGAGAACTGGGGGACACCAACTGGGGGACAAGCATTTTCAGGAATTTTGCTTAAAGGGACAAGAGAAATAGGGTTGTAGCTGGAGAAGAATATGAGGACAAATAGATTATATTTTTAGGGTGGGAGAAAAATATGAAAATGGGAGTTATCATAACAAGTATGTATGCTGATAGGAATAACCAAGAAGAGAGAAAAGTAGATGCAGGAAAGAGGGGGAAGGATTGCTAGAGAAGTATCATTTTAGGGGGAGTGAATGTAGTATACAAGTGTAGGGGTTGGCCACTGATAGAATTTGGACAATTCATCTGGGAAGGGCAGGGTTCATGAACACAGATGCCGGCAGGTGGATAAATGTGGTAGAAGCAGTTCATGGAAGTTCTCTTCTGATTCCTTCTATTTTTTCATTCAGCTAAGAATGAGGATGGGGCAGGAGATGGTACAAATTGAAGAGAGGACAGAAGGCATGAAGTAGTTGGCTGGGAAAGTAGGAGAGTGGATGAACTATGGACATGAGTCATTATTAGTGGACTTCATTAAGGGTGTTAATGGAAGGAATTTAAGTTGAGCCTGGTCAGTCTGGTTGACTGATTTTCTCCATCAACTTTCAGTTGCATAAGACAGTAGCAACATCTGTGCATTTAATCAAGATTGGGAATATGGCAGGCAGTAAAATAAAAGGACAAAGGAGTGGTTATAGTGATTGACAATGTAATTTAAGGTAAGTAAGGGGAGATGTAAGTATTGAGAGTGAAAAGGAATGATGAAGATTCTCAGTTGATCAACTGATCAACTACATCTTTGATTTTTGTTCTGTTTGCAATATATGTTGATATATGAGGGCAAACACAGTTCTCAGGCCACTGCTTAGAGAAAATATCAGTCACACAGTAAAGGATGTCTGTCCAGTTCTCTGTTTGATCAGAACTTGGATCCATAAACAAGGCTCAGGCAAGGTAGTCCCCAGTTTTAACATCCCAACCTGTAGAATTAATAACTCATAAAAGAAATAAATCTAGACGTTCATCCTTCAATGATAAACTCTTAAAAAGGTTTCAGGATAATTTATTAAGAAACAATTTTCAGACTTGATAACAAATTGTGCAGACATTTCAGCTGTCCAAGATAAAAGTGAGATTTTGAATGCAGAGAGTCAGAAACAGAAAGAAGTGTAGAAAATTAGAGAGAAAAGAAAGATCAGACTGTGGAAAATAAGAAACAGAGGTAAGAATATCACATATATTTGTATTTGGATCTTTATCTCCTTGTTTTATGTAAAAAGAGATTGAACAAGGGTGTGTGCTGGGAAGGTAAAAGGATCAGTCAAGGCAAACAGAGTGGGAGAAAATGCATCTTACAGGGAAACTTAAGAAATTGGGAAGGCTACCTTGTTACTGAACTAGATTTACCCCTGGCAGGAATGGAGGTAACAAAGTGAAAAAGGGTGACAAGTTTCAGCAGGGTGTTACCCAATACATTGTGTATATCTCTCATTGTCTCGCAAAAAAAGAGTTGGCATTTGGAAGCTAGCCTGCGGATGGAATTTTATCTTTTTTCTTTAGCTTCCTAGCTTTGCCAGGTTTCCTGGAATTTTAATTTAGATCCAGACATCCCAGGCATAATTTTTAGGCAGCTTCTGTTAAAAATATCAATCTATATGTTTAGCTCAGTGTAATCAGCCCTTTCTTTTAAAGTAATGCCTGTTTATTCCAAGCATTTATGTTTTATAAAACACACACAGACATGATCAATAATTATTGTAAAATAGTTTAATTTTGAATGTCACTGGCTCCACTGAATAATAGAAAAGTTATCTAATTGTAATTACTTCCAAGGAGTACCCCCCAACCCCTGTTTTCCTTAGTATTTGCATTCTGTTGAACTTTCGAGGACACATGCAAAACATGCTGCTAGTTATTTCTGTCTTTAAATCTTGACCTGTGAATTTTTTGGTATTGTATATGGAATCTAACTAGCACACTGTAGGCTATTTTATGGCTTTTATATTGAACTTTTTTTGCTTAACGTAGTTTTTTTGTGTAATTTTAAGTGGAAAATTCTTTTAAAAAACCCCTCAATTATCTATACATGCTTAAACAGTTTAAGGGGAAAATTGATGTATAAAACAAAACGGATGGCATATTTTTCCAGGGAAAGTTGTACATCTTCCATGGTTAGATTCGGAAAAATACATCAGGCTAAAATAATAAAAAATTACACTTGAATAATGAAAAATTACACTTAAAATATAGATGCATTTTTCTAGGTGTGATTGCAATTTTAGGTAAAGGCCAAATGTTATTAAAAAAAAAGTCCCCTCCCTGAAGGATTTTATAATATGCTTACTTGAAATCTTATTCAACTCTCTTCAACACAAGAAGAAAAATATAACTCAAGTGTATGACACTGCAGTAACAACAAATACACTTCTAGAAACATGACAATAGATAAATTATTGTCACACAGTTCCAGGAGAAACATGTGAGCAGGGAAGTTTTGGGAAGAATTAAAAAATGCAGTAGATGTTCCTGGGCAATCACATTGCCAAGTATTGCTGAGTCAAATACATTTCCTAGTATACTTTTTAAAAAAGTTAATTATTTTTATTTTGGGCTGTGTTGGGTCTTCGTTGCTGTGCATGGGCTTTCTCTAGTTGCGGCGAGTGGGGGCTACTCTTCATTGTGGTGCGTGGGCTTCTCATTGTCCTGCCTTCTCGTGTTGTGGAGCACGTGCTCTAGGCCCGTAGGCTTCAGTAGTTGTAGCACTCGGGCTCTGTAGTTGTGGCTCACGGGCTCTAGAGTGCAGGCTCAGTAGTTGTGGCGCACAGGCTTAGTTGCTTCACAGCATGTGGGATCTTCCCGGGCCAGGGATCGAACTCGTGTCCCCTTCATTGGCAGGCAGATTCTTAACTACTGTGCCACCAGGGAAGCCCTGCAAGTACACTTTTATTTCTGTTTATTCCCTTCTCTTCAATTCATAAAATCATTAGAATGAGACATAAATGCTATAAGAATGCCTTTTAAACTAGATATTGTTATGATATTGTCTAAAATAAATGGAAATTGAATCCCCTCATTTTCTATGTTGAATGATGCTAAATTTGACTAGGGCAAAACCTGGGAATTTGGGACTTCCTCAAGCTGGGTATAATGGTTTATGATTGTTCAAATGTTGCCACGACTTATATGGCTCTGATTTCAGTGGGAAATTTCCAAAATCTAGGCTCATCTAGGCTGATTTTGTTTAAATAATCTCTCAAATATTTATTAAGTCAGTCATCATTATACATCCCAAAGAAATTCCAGAGTTTTACACCAAAGGTCATTTTCAGGATAAATTACCTTGGAAGTTTCTATGTTCATGTTTGTGTTGCTCAAATTATTTTTAGAATTGCATGTATGCATATGTGTGTGTAATCATCTTTTGAGACGTTTCAGTGTAGATTCAGGCAAATATTTATTCTGAGGGTAGACTTTTTTTTTTTTTCAGTATAACTTTTCCTCTGATTATAAAAGTAGTAAAAGTTTATCAGAAAAATGTTGAAAACTCATAACCTTTTATATAGTGGGAAAGAATCTTTGGAATCACATTGTAATTAAAATGTCAAAAGTTAAAGATAAGAAGAGAATATTAAAAGCAAAAGAAAAACAACTTATTACATACAAGGGAATCCTCATAAGAGGTTTCAGTAGTTTTTTCAGCAGAATCTCCACAGGCCAGATAAGAGTGTACTTATATTCAAAGTACTGAAAGAAAAAACAACCAGTGGGTGGAGGATCATGAATTCCAGGAAAAGAGAACTTTTCCATTGTGATGGAGAAATCACGGGTGTCAAGTGCATCAATGAGGTCCAGCAAGATAAGAATAGAAAACTACAATGTTCATCAACACAGCGGTTCTATTACTTTTGTGAGACTAGGGTCAGTAGGGATGTGTTGGGCAGAGAAATTGGGCAAGATGAATGGCGGAGAGGGGACTGGGTGGGAGATGCACACCCAGATGCAACTCTGGAAATCCGAGTTGGAAAAACCTCTCTCAAAAGGCTTGGCTTTGAAAGGAAGGGAAAAGGAAAGAAATTCCAGAAAAGGTCAACATAGAGTTTTCCTTTGAACCGAGAGCTACTTCAGCCTGTTTAAACAGGAGGGAATCTAGACTGGGAACAGATGAGGATATCGGAAAGAGGGATGAAGACAATTGATGAATGGAGATATCTGAGAAAGCCAGGAGTGGTATCAGATTTATCTCAGAGACAGGGAAAGATACCTCTCCTGCTTTGAGAGGGGGAAAGAAGCCAAGTTGGCTGGATATTTTGAATTGAGGAAGGAGATAACATTTGAGTGTGTTCTCAAGTGATGACTCCTCTTTTTTCTTTGATGTAGGAGATGATCTCATGACACTTGGGTTAGGGTTAGGCTTAGGGTTAGGGTTAGGGTTAATCTTGATTAAGGAGGGAGGTGGAGGGCGAGGAGCTTGCAGTGAGTGGAGTGTTTTGAAAGAGACATACTGGGGAATAGGGGAGAGAATTGTCTAGGAACACACAGGATTTTTGGATAGAGCTGAAAACCCTTCTCCTGGGAACTGTGAATTTGTAGTGACACCAAACTATGAAAAATGAGCCAACTAAGCAAGCTGTGAGGGCTGGAACCTTGACTGTCTTGTTCACCACTATACCTTCCAAATCTACCAGAGAATCTGGCACATAGTAGGTACTCTAAAATATTTTGTAATTTTCTCTGAAGATACTCAACAACCTGATACAGGAGATGAGGTAGCAGGATATTACCATGATCTAGAGGGTTTTTTTCCCCCTAAAATCTGTGTACTTTATTATTTTTTTGGGGGGGGGGAGGGTACGCGGGCCTCTCACTGTTGTGGCCTCTCCCGTTGCGGAGCACAGGCTCCGGACGTGCAGGCTCAGTGGCCATGGCTCACAGGCCCAGCCGCTCCGCAGCATGTGGGTTCTTCCCGGACCGGGGCACAAACCTGTGTCCCCTGCATTGGCAGGCGGACTCTCAACCACTGCGCCACTAGGGAAGCCCTGCGTACTTTATATTACTGGATGCACTAGAATGTATTTCTTAAGGTGGTTATAGGAACCAATGTATTTGGAATCTCTGTTTGATCCTTCTACATAAAAAGAGAAAAGAACTACCTGTCTGAATCAGACTTTGGACAGTGACAGTATACATGGGGAGAGGGCAGGCAAGGATGAAGTAAAGAGACCTTTAGCAGAATCTAAAGGTTTGAACATGAAATTATGGCTCAGGTCAGTCATTCTAGGGAGTGGTCTCATGAAAAATGGACCCAAAGTTACATTCCAAATTGTGAGATTGAACTTTGGAAGAGGGATCTTGAAAACCATGAAAAGGATTCTGTAAAATCTAAACAGAATTCCAGGATGAGTGCTATCCATTCAGGGCAGGATAGAAATTCTCTGAGTTTCAAGTAATAGGGGTGGTCCACATGGTACCTCAGGACAGTCACACACCAGATATCAGAAACTCAGATGTGGGCAAAATCCAGTTTCTGAGGGATTGGGGCATAAAGCAAGGACACTAGATAAGTGTGGGGCGTCTAGGAATTTGGATTATTTTTTATTCATCCATTCGTGTGACAAATAGTTATTGAAAAATGTGTTAGACACTCTGTAGGGAAAAGGAGGAAGATAGGCAATTGGGAGTAAGACCACAACACAGTGATAGACGAATTGGAGTGTGAAGTTTATAGAAGTTGTTTAGCAGCAAAAATGATCTCGAATATATCCACTGTCTGGGGTGGGATGACCCTACAGGCAGGATTTATGTTTGTCAGCTCAGTTGCTGGAGTTATAGAGTGCTAAGCCAGGCAATAGAGAGTCATTTCTTTTCAACTGTGTCGGAGGATGGTGGTTTAAGGTGGTCACGTGTATTGAGCAGATCAAGGAAACAACTTTCTCAAACAGCCTTGGTTCTGTGGACCCAAAGACGAAGTACTTTTTGGTTAAATCTCACAGATAAACAGATTGCTAACCTGGTTAGAAGGGAATTATTGTTATTATTATTTTAACATTTTTATTGAATGAAAGATTCTTTAAATTTTATGATGCTTTACAATTTTCAAAAGTTTCACACACATGATTTCATATGATCCCCTAATAACCCTTTTTAAAAAAATCTCCTACCCCTATGTTGCCCCTCCCCCTTCTCTCACTCCTCTGGTAACCACTAGTTTGCTCTCTAAATCTATGAGTCTGCCTCTTTTTTTGTTTTTTGTTTTTTTTTTAAAACATCTTTATTGGGGTATAATTGCTTTACAATGGTGTGTTAGTTTCTGCTTTATAACAAAGTGAATCAGCTATACATATACATATGTTCCCATATGTCTTCCCTCTTGCGTCTCCCTCCCTCCCACCCTCCCCCTCCCACCCCTCCAGGCTGTCCCAACGCCCCGAGCTAATATCCCTGTGCCTTGCGGCTGCTTCCGCCTAGCTATCTACCTTACTACATTTGTTAGTGTGTATATGTCCATGACTCTCTCTCGCCCTGTCAAAACTCACCCTTCCCCCTCCCCATATCCTCAAGTCCGTTCTCCAGTAGGTCAGCTTTTTTTGTTTTATTCAGTAGTTTGTTGTATATTTTAGATTCCACATGTAAGTGATATCATACAGTATTTGTCTTTCTCTGTCTGACTTATTTCACTTAGCATAATGCCCTCCAAGTCCATCTATGTTGCTGCAAATGGCATTATTTCATTCTTCTTTTTTTATGGCTGAGTAGTATCCCATTGTACAGTGTATATGTACCACATCTTCTTTATCCCATTCATCTGTTGATGGACACCTAGGTTGCTTCCATACTTTGGCCATATTAAATAATGCTGCTGTGAACATTGGGGTACATGTATCTTTTCAAATTAGTGGTTTTGTTTTTTTGAATATATGCCCAGGAGTTCATATGGTAATTCTATTTTTAATTTTTTGAGGAACTTCCATACTGTTTTCCATAGTGGCTGTACCAATTTACCCACCCATCAAGAGTGTAGGAAGAATAATTTCTTTCTCCAGAAAGAAATTATTTTTAGAAAAGACTTAAGTCACTCTAAGGGACCAGAGCAGACTTCCATATAGATGACTGCCAAAACCTTGTCATTTCATGGGACGAGGAAGATCTTCCTCAACCTAGTCTGCCAAATATTATTTACAAATTTCTTTATGATGGGTGTAAATGCTCAAAATTCCACCACGACTCCTCATTAGTCAAGCTGGGAACATATGGAACTCGGGTGTGAATCAGTTCATTAAGATCTTTATTATTTTGATCAGTAAGGAGAGGGTAGGGAAGGTGCTTTACAAGACTGAATCTCTGAGAGAGGGAGGGGAAATTTTACTAATGGACAACTAAGATAACAAAAGGGGAAGAGTACAGAATGCTCCCAAACCATCTTTGATTATTTTAAAAACTCTACCTTCCAAGGAGGACAGAATCAAAATTCTTGAGTGCATCCCTGTCATCTTATGCTCTTTGAAATGTGAACTGTATTTTTGCATTACGTTAATCGTGTTCTTGTGCATAGATTTCAAATTCCCTGGATAACCTGCTGAAAAGTTATTGTGTTGCATGCACAGTCCAATAAAGTTATTGATTTCTACAATGTTTGTAAGGTGAAGTTCAATTCAGTGAATAAATTAATAAAATGAACAAATAATAAATGAATTGAAACATATAAATTAATAAAACCTCAATATAGTATGCCTTTTAATATGTTCAGGAGGGAGTGTTTTACCTGTTAAAGGGATTGCAGTTAAATGAATTAAAAAACAAAATAAATTTTAAAATGCTCCATTATTCGTTAAAGTACTTTAGGGCCTCATTAATCTATTTTAGATCACTCAGGCCCATATGTGCCCATTGTCAAAAGTTGATAAAATGTGAGGAATTGCTCTTCATACCCCCGAGTCAACTGAAGGCAATAATGCTCTTAGAGTGTTAAGGTCAAGTGTCTAGGGCATAAAGGAAGTGCCTTTGCAGCTTGAAAACTTTCAGAAAGTTTTGGAGGAGTTATTTTCATATTTTGAAATAGTCATTCTTTAAAATTTGTTATTCTTTTCAAAAAATTTAAATATGAAATGGAAGAAGCTTCTTAATTTTAAACAATTCAGTTTAAAGTGAGATACATCAATGGGCCAGCCTGGAAGATTTTTCTGAGTTAAAAACTCAGTTGCCAAAAATATAATTAACATGTGATCCAGCAATCCCACTCCTGGGCATATATCTGGAGAAAACTCTAATTCAAAAAGATACATGCACCCCAATGTTCATTGAAGCATTATTTGCAATATCCAAGACATGGAAGTAACCTAAGTGTTCATGAACAGATGAATGGATAAAGAAATTGTGGTACATATATACAATGGAATATTACTCAGCCATAAAAAAGAATGAAATAATGCCATTTGCAGCAACATGGATGGACAGAGAGATTTTCATACTAAGGGAAGTAAGTCAGATGGAGAAAGACAAATATCATATGATAACACTTATATGTGGAATCTAAAAAATGATACAAATGTACTTATTTACAAAACAGAAATAGACTCATAAACATAGAAAACAAACTTATGGTTACCAAAGGGGAAAGGGGGAGGGAGTGATAAATGAGGCGTTTGGGATAAACAGATACACACTATTATATATAAAATAGACAACCAACAAGTACCTACTGTGTAGTACAAGGAACTATGCTCCATATCTTATAATAACCTATATGGGAAAAGAACCTGAAAAAGAATAGATTTATATACATATAAAATATGTGTATATTTTTATATATATGTAAATAACTGAATCACTTTGCTATATGCCTGAAACAGCACAACATTGTAAATCAACTATGCTTCAATAAAAATTAAAAAAAAACTCAGTGGCAATTTTCATTTTCTTGAGCAATGTTGTCATCTCAGAGATAAGTTATGTGTCCTTGAAATCATGGGAAATTTAAGACAAGTGTTTTAAATGATTTGACAGGCAGATCTACACTTTCAGCGTACAAACATGTATGGTGGAGAGAACGCTGGATGTTACTTCTGTTCTTTGTGACCTTGGTTAAGTCTCAGTCCCTCTGAATTTGGTTTCCACCATGAGGTGAATCATAGTGGGGATGGCAGACTAAATGACAGTGGCATTTTTTTCTAGACCTAATGATCTCTTGTTCTTTTATAAGAAATGTAGAATAAGCAAAATCATAGAAGATAAACTTTTAACACCCAGGGCACTAAGATTATCATGAGAAAACAAAGCAAAACTAAGAGCATGTTATTAGAATATCTTTGGATGAATTGATTGGAGATATTTAAAGCTGTTAACTCTTTTTTTTTGCCACCCATAATCAATTCGGAACATCTGCTTTTACTGTGGGATGCTAGGGATATCCTGAACATTCTTCAGAGCACAAGCCATTTTACTGAGGCCCAGATCTCATTTAACAAGAGTGTGAAATCTAAACAGTGGGAAAATCCAGACCATCTGGGGTCACAGTGTCACCTAAGATGGTGCAGTGGAAATCCTAATCCTCTTTCAGATACTTCCCCTGGTCCCCCCATTCCATCACAATCTAAGGCTTTTGCTAGACGTATCAGGAAAGATATCCTCTAGTCCTTGGGATAAAAACTGTTAGGACCAAGTAATCTTTGAACTACTAGTGAATGGTCAGTTTACCTGCCACTTGGAGATAGCCTGCCAGAAAAAAATATACAGCTAAACTAGAGGAGATGGGAAGAGTCTTAAAGACAGTAGTCAATCCCTGGATCAAGCCATGCCTGAACTCCTAAATTTTCAGTTATGTGGCAAATAAATTTCCTTCTCAGCATTAGCTAGATTGAATTGTTTTCTGACATTTGCTCCCCAAAGAGCTATTATTAAAAAAGAAAGTAACATGGAATGTCAGCCATTTATTTATCAACATTAATTACTATGTTTCTTCCATTCTAAGATACCAATGATTGCAATACATATCGTTTATTTAATAATAATTAAGGGGGACAAAAAATGCTACTGTATTAAACCTATGGATCTATTTTTAGATGAATCCATATTTCAAAAATATTAAATGCAATAACTATACCTCAGAATGAGGAAATATGGAAATTTAAACACATTTTTTTCCTTAATTATAATAGTTAAAATTATTCTTTTGATTAAGTGAGAGGTTTGAAGGGAGATTTGGAGAATAGGGAGAAAAAGCAGAGAAGAAATTTGAAACAAGATCTTTTGGATGAAATGAGATCTTGTGGAAGGAGACTGGCGTGAAGGACTTTGTGTGTGTGTGTGAGTTTTTTTTTATTAATTTTATTGGAGTATAGTTGATTTACAATGTTGTGTTAGTTTCAGGTGTACAGCAAAGTGACTCAGTTATATATATATACATATATCCACTCTTTTTCGGATTCTTTTCCCATATAGGTTGTTACAGAATATTGAGTGAAGGACTTTGGACCATTATAAAGCATAGGGATGACAGTGGGGAATAATACTTGGATGCAAGAGGCAAGCTAAAAGTAAGATAATAATAATGCTGCACACTGTGCAGGGCACAGAAGACCCAATGGTCACCATGGCATTTGTGGTTCCTGCCCTCATGGGGCTCACAGTCCAGGGGGCAGCCTAGAGGCTTCTGGTGCCTTTCTGCTGAGTCTCCTCTGCTTGAGAGCCCAATGACAAGACCCAAGTCGTCCCATGCTGGCTCTCTTGACAGATATCTCTTCACCAATCTCTGAAAAATCTATCTAGCTTCTTTTTATAGCCTTGATCTTCCTTAGGGATCTATGGATTATCAAACAGGCTTTCTTAGTTCTCTCATAAAGTCTGTGTATGAGGGTGAGTTTGTCTCATTCATTTTGGAATGAGACCGGAAGTCTCATTCTAGCTTTATTTACTGAATGTATCACACCTACAATTTATAAGATATTTACTAAAAATCTCCCTTTTGTAACTACGTGTAGTGATAGAAGGTAACTAGACATTGTGGTGATCATTTCACAATATATACAAATATTGAACCATTATGTCATACACCTGAAAGTAATATAATGTTATATGTCCAAAAAGACTTCCCCAAATATACTTAACAAATCTATAATTAAATACATTTAGAATGACATTGCTTAGTGATGTCTATAATAAGGCTATTACTTTTTTGCATTTTTTATTGAAGTAGAGTTGATTTACAGTGTTTTAATTTCTGCTGTACAGCAAATTGATTCAGTTATACATATATATACATTCTTTTTTAATATTCTTTTCAATTATGGTTTATCATAGGCTATTGAATATAGTTCTCTGTGGTATACAGTAGGACCTTGTTGTTTATATATTCTATATATAATAGCTTACATTTGCTAACACCAACCTCCCACTCCGTCTCTCCCCCAACCCCTTCCCCCTTGGCAACCACCAGTCTGTTCTCTATGTCCATGAGTCTGTTTCTGTTTCATAGATAGGTTCACTTGTGTCATATTTTAGATTCCACATGTAAGTGATATCATATGGTATTTGTAAGAAGACTATTATTAACTCAAATATGTTTCTATATGATAAACCCTTCTTATAATTCAGAATGACTAAAGTTTTCTTAAAACCTTTTATAATGGTCTGCTTTCTTTTATTAGAGATCACTAATTTTAAAACCACTTGAGTGTTTTCTTTCTATTTTTCCTTTTCTTGGATGTAAGAATTTCAGAGCTAAGTTTTATGATCTTCTGCAGTATCTTCTTTTTCACTGATTTTATTTTTCTAGATTTAACCTTTTCGTTATCTCACCTTCCTTGATTCTAATCTTTTACTCTTCTTCAGAAATTCTCTTAAATATGTCTCTTTAAGCTGCTTCAAATTCTTTCTACAAACAGGCTTGTTGTAATGGGTACAGCGATTTTTACACATCAGATTGTAATTTAGAATACAGCTTGGAAATTATAATAATGTACTGTGCAATTTCAGAAAAAATGTTCAATTCTAATTTGTCTATTTTACCATTCATTCATGCACTCATCCATTCATTCATACTTCTTACTTCCTCACAGATATAAAGTGGCTTTCAGGATATATACATAATGAAGAACCATAGTGTTTTCCAAGCCATATTCTGAGATATTGATAGATATCATGACAAAACTGCTCTATGTTTAAATTTGTTTGGAATTTTGGTTAAATAAACTTCAATGGGTTTCCTTAAAATTCAGTACCAAGTGACTCTTGGGGATGGCACAGGACTATAGTTATGATGCAACATTTCCCAAACACATTTTTAAAGCAATCTGGTTTTTTCCCAATAAAACATTTATTAATATATATAAGAATGAATGTTCTAGGAAACCCAGTTGGAGAGATGCTTAATTAGTTAAATATAAATAAAATCAACAGCAGGAAAAGCCAAAATAGAGTAAATTATACCAGAAAGGAAAAAAAAAAAACAAATCCACTATACAGTCTCGTGATTAAGCTGTGAATCTACTTCTGACCTCCCTGGAGGTCAAAACAAAAGAGAAAGATGGTTTACTACATAATTCCCACTGTACTGGGAGAAAAAAGAATATATAATTTCCCTGGGGGCAGACACACTGTGACTGGATTATGACAAATGCGTTTCAGTTGAATCACATGAGGTCTCTGGGGCTCTTTTTGTAGCTTTTCTAATGTCAACCTTTGAATAGCTGATAGGAGAAAAAGCTGGGTAGGTTTTGCCAGAACCAGTGGTCCTGTAGTCAGGCAGTTTCATCAGTTATCAGAGGTGAGATGTAGTGAAGCCAGCTCAAGTGTGGAGAAGCAGACAGGACAGAGGCAGAGTCTGAACGTTGGAAAGATACAGAGAAGTTGCTGGACAATTTTATATAACCACACACCACCTCCCCTACTTAGGGTTCAGTTTGAAAATAAACTCATCTGAATCAGAAACAAATATTATCTACCTGAATATTATCATCCATACATCCATCCATACATCCATCCGTCCATCCATTCATCCATTCATCCATCTTCTATTTATTCATCTATTTAAGGGGATATTGTATATATCTTTTAAGGCATCATTTAAATTTTTGATAGTTAGGGTGGGTTATTTTTTCACATGCAGTTTCTACATTATCTGTTTCGTCCATAAAATAATCCTGAAATGAAACGGTTGACCCAATCACTAAGTTGATGTAATTTTTCAGTTGTCTAGGATCTGGAGGTTAGACCACCTTCTCATGGAAAAGAAAGTTTTAAAAAAATGCTTGCTTGGGCTTCCCTGGTGGCGCAGTGGTTGAGAGTCCACCTGCCGATGCAGGGGACGCAGGTTCGTGTCCCGTGCCGCGGAGCGGCTGGGCCCGTGGGCCATGGCCGCTGGGCCTGCGTGTCTGGAGCCTGTGTTCCACGACGGGAGAGGCCGCAGCAGTGAGAGGCCCGCGTACCGCGAAAAAAAAAAAAAAAAAGCTTGCTTTATGAAACTTGATCAGGTTAACCAACCTTATTTTTTTTGAGCAGACATAGGACATGATCACTAGTTCAGTAGTTTATTTATGATATTGTGGAAGGATAATTATATGCTATATTTCTTTATGCCATGAAAATAAATAATTTCTCATTTATCATTCTTAGAATTATAGCATAGAGGCTCAAATGAAAGCCTTAGAAGTTATAGTACATTTTCAAGATTAAGAAATATTCGATTTTGATGGATCTGACCCCAGCTACACCATCTACTTTTTTTTTCCATCTTACATTTTCTTAAACATCTTTATTGGAGTATAACTGTTTACAATGTTGTGTTAGATTCTGCTGTACAACAAAGTGAATCAGCTATATGTATACATATATCCCCATATCCCCTCCCTCTTGTGTCTGCCTCCCACCCTCCCTATCCCACCCCTGTAAGTGGTCACAAAGCACCAAGTTGATCTGCCTGTGCTATGCAGCAGCTTCCCACTAGCCATCCATTTTACATTTGGTAGTGTATACACGTCAATGCTACTCTCTTACTTCATTCATCCCAGCTTCCCCTTCACCCCCACCCTTGTGCCCTCAAGTCTGTTCTCTACATCTGTGTCTTTATTCATGCCCTACCACTAGGTTCATCAGTACTGCTTTTTTAAAATTATATACATATGCGTTAGCATATGGTGTTTGTTTTTCTCTTTCTGACTTACTTCACTCTGTATGACAGACTTTAGGTCCATCCACCTCATTACAAATAACTCAATTTCGTTTCTTTTTATGGCTGAGTAATATTCCATTGTATATATGTGCCACATCTTCTTTATCCATTCATCTGTCAATGGACACTTAGGTTGCTTCCATGTCCTGGCTCTTGTAAATAGTGCTGCAATGAACATTGTGGTACATGACTCTTTGAATTATGGTTTTCTCAGGGTGTATGCCCAGCAGTGGGATAACTGGGTCATATGGTAGTTCTGTTTTTAGTTTTTTAAGGAGCCTCCATCCTGTTCTACATAGTGGCTGTATCAATTTACATTCCCACCAACAGTGTAAGAGGGTTCCCTTTTCTCCACACCCTCTCCAGCATTTATTGTTTGTAGATTTTTTGAAGATGGCCATTTTGACTGGTGTGAGGTGATACCTCATTGTGGGTTTGATTTTCATTTCTCTAATGATTAATGATGTTGAGCATCCTTTCATGTGTTTGTTGGCCATTTGTATATCTTCTTTGGAGAAATGTCTATTTAGGTCTTCTGCCCATTTTTGGATTAGGTTGTTTGTTTTTTTTATATTGAGCTGCATGAGCTGCTTGTAAATTTTGGAAATTAATCCTTTGTCAGTTGCTTCATTAGCAAATATTTTCTCCCATTCCGAGGGTTGTCTTTTTGTCTTGTTTATGGTTTCCTTCGCTGTGCAAAAGCTTTGAAGTTTCATTAGGTCCCATTTGTTTATTTTTGTTTTTATTTCCATTTCTCTAGGAGGTGAGTCAAAAAGGATCTTGCTGTGATTTATGTCATAGAGTTTTCTGCCTATGTTTTCCTTTAAGAGTCTGATGGTGTCTGGCCTTACATTTAGGTCTTTAATCCATTTTGAGCTTATTTTTGTGTATGGTGTTAGGGAATGTTCTAATTTCATTCTTTTCCATGTAGCTGTCCAGTTTTCCCAGCACCACTTATTGAAGAGGATGTCTTTTCTCCGCTGTATATTCTTGCCTCCTTTATCAAAGATGAGGGGACCATATGTGTGTGCGTTTATCTCTGGGCTTTCTATCCTGTTCCATTGATCTATATTTCTGTTTTTGTGCCAGTACCATCCTGTCTTGATTACTGTAGCTTTGTAGTATAGTCTGAAACCTGGGAGCCTGATTCCTCCAGCTCCGTTTTTCTCTCTCAAGATTGCTTTAGCTATTCGGGGTCTTTTGTGTTTCCATACAAACTGTGAATTTTTTTGTTCTAGTTCTGTGGAAAATGTCACTGGTAGTCTGATAGGGATTGCACTGTATCTGTAGATTGCTTTGGATAGTATAGCCATTTTCACAATGTTGATTCTTCCAATCCAAGAGCATGGTATATTTCACCATCTATTTGTATCGTCTTTAATTTCTTTCATCAGTGTCTTATAGTTTTCTGCATACAGGTCTTTTGTCTCCTTAGGTAGGTTTATTCCTAGGAATTTTATTTTTTGTTGCAATGGTAAATGAGAGTGTTTCCTTAATTTCTCTTTCAGATTTTTCATCATTAGTGTATAGGAATGCAAGAGATTTCTGTGAATTAATTTTGTATCCTGCTACTTTACCAAATTCATTGATTAGCTCTAGTAGTTTTCTGGTAGCATCTTTAGGACTCTCTATGTATAGTATCATGTCATCTGCAAAAGTGACAGTTGTATTTCTTTTCCAATTTGGATTCCTTTTATTTATTTTTCTTCTCTGATACCTGTGGCTAAAACTTCCAAGAAAACTGTGTTGAATAATATCATACCATCTACTTTTAATAGCTGTGTGAACTTAGGCAATTGCCTGAATCTCTCAGAACCTCAGTTTCCTTATTTTTATAATGGGAAAATATTAAGTACACACCTTATGAAGTTTTGGTGAGGAATACATAAGACTAACAAACAAATTATTGGAGACTAGCACATCAAAATCACTCAATAATTTTTCAGGATTATTATGATGATGATCAGGTATTTTATAATGAAACATAGTCTCATTGACTACTGTAGCACTGTTTTCAAAATTGTATAAACAGCAGACCATTCATATGTGGCCAAATGAGGAAAGATAAGATCAAATCCCCTCTTCTTTTTATTATTATCTATTTATTTATTTTTGGACATTTCATTATTGTGAAATGACAGAGATTGACCTATATTCAAACCGATTATTTTCAAAGGACTCTCTTTCCTCAAACTTGACAGCCCCAGAGGATATTGGCATTCAGCACTAACATTCTGAAGTTCAAGCTGTGTTTGCACCATTTATTTAATGAAAATTTGGAGTTTTTCAGAAGTTATAGTTTTGTTGTTTCTGTGTCAACTTCGATTAGGAATGTCATGTTCTCCTAATCTTTACAGCTGCTTTTAGAATTCAACATCATTTTAGGATTTATTAATTGGATTCAAGGATGGGTGGCAGTTTTAATGTAGTAGGTGAGAAATGTTAGAAATAGATAGAAGAATGAAAAAGGGAGGAAGCATTGTCTGTTATGGCACCAATGCATTTTTCTGTGAACATTTATCAAGAACAGAGTTGTCACTTAAAATAACCTTGCTGTAATAGGTGGAATCTAAAAAAGGAAAAAAGGGTACAAATGAACTTATTTACAAAATAGAGGTAGAGTCAGGGATGTAGAAAACAATGCTATGGTTACCAGGGCATGGGGGGGTGGTGCAGATAAACTGGGAGGTTGGGACTGACACATACACACTACTATATATAAAATAGATAGCTAATAAAAACCTGCTGTATAGCACAAGGAACTCTACTCAATACCCTGTAATGGGCTATATGGGAAAAGAATCTAAAAACAATAAAAAATGATAACTGATTCACTTTGCTGTACACAGGAAACTAACACAACATTGTAAATCAACTCTACTACAAAAAAAAAAAAAAACTTTTCTACTTATGTGTTTTATTATAGATAAAGAGAGTCATTAGTGATTCAATAAAACCCTCAAGAAGATATCAAATTGAATAATTTATTAGAGCAATTATTTTCACTTGTTGATAGCTTGTAAATGGGGGAAAAAATCCCAATGAGTTCATTTTATCTTCGGAAAAGCATCCAAAGCAAAATGATCATGATCATATAATGCTTGAAGATTGTTTATCCAGACCCTGACCTGCTCTAGGTTAGTACTGTTTCTGGAGTTCAGAGAGTATAAATTCCATAGAGCACAATGATTGACAAAAGACATTGTGGCATATTGCACATGTGATTGTTTTTGCACCAATGTCAGCCCGATCTATGCCAAGTGACACTTCAGCATCCCAGAAAGAGATACTATGCTACAAGTTTCTAGTTACTTCAAAGTTTTTTGAAATATCCCACAAAATAATTATAACTCTCATGAATTGATATTGCTACTTACTGATAATTTCTAAATTAAAACCCTAGTAAAAATTAAAAAAATTCAACAAAGTGAAAACCCCCCACCAATTTTATATAAAACCATGGCAGTAATTATACTGATTATGAGTAAACATTGTGCGTATGTGTTCACAATAGGGCATTTCACAACTACTTATTTGTTCTGTAGCATTTTATTAAAAGTAATAATTAATCAACCCTTATTTAGTGTTAGCATTTCATTAAGAGCAGGGATGGTTAGTGCTATTGTTTCAAATAGACCCAGATGTATCATTTGGTGAAAACCTAATTTACCTGACTTCATTGATCTTTTCCTTTCTTTTCAAATTTTCAAATGGAATCTCAAGTGAATAAATTAGTAAATTTATCATTTTCTCTATAATACTGTCATAAGGACAGTTTGATAAAATAGCTCATTATAGTCAATGATGTGAAATATGAGTTCCATCAGCATACTTTCATCAAATGCAGCTATGGAAATTAGTTTGCTATTATCAATGGCTGTGGAATGCAAAAATAAAATTAAGCATGCTATTATATTGGTTAAATTTTGGGATGGCCCAAGTGAATTAAAAAAACAACTTGTAGTGACAAAAGAAAATCAAAGAAATCATCCAAAATTAACTGACAAGTGATAATGCTAGTCATGTCATGACTGTGTTTGAAATAAGTTGTCATCCCCTTCAAAGGTAGCATTCAGATATACTTTTTTTTTTATGCAGCCACAGTGCTAAAATATGATTTTTAAGTCTTCTTTTGGTAAAGAAAATCAAATCCTATATATAATAAGGACCACTTGTTATTTATAATTATTGTTTATGTAAATTAAGTAATTGGATTAATTGTATCTGTACTTACTGTATCTGTGTTTTGAACCCTCATTTTGCTTAAAATTGTACATTTAAGAAGGAATGGAGAAATCTCAGTTGTGACTGGTAAATGACTGGTTTATGGTGAATATACACATACATCCATTATGACTAAGGGCTGGTATTAGAATATTTCACTCCTATGAACATATATATTAGTTAGCTATTGTTACAAAAGTAGCACAGAGCCAATGATAACAAAATGTTGTGGCATACGACAATGAGCATTTATTTAGCTCATGTGCCTCGGGGTAGATGGGATTGGTTGTTCTTGGCTGGGGTAGCTGGCTGGATGAGTCAGCTCCATAAATTTTTCATCCTCCTCCTGGAATCAGCAGGGTTTTTTAGGCATATTCCTCTTTCAGCAATGGTAGAAACACAACAGAACAAGGGAAAACATATGAGGCCTCTTAAAGTCTCAGCTCAGAACTGGCACATTGGTCAAAGTCATATGGCCAAAGTCAAAGGGTGGGACAGTATACTTCAATATGTGGATGAGACAAACTGCAAAATCACACAGCAAAGACCATGGTTACAGGGAGGGGTGAAGAATTGGGGCTGAGGTTGAGATTTACCATAACATCAATTCCATTAAGATAATATTATAGTTAATCTTAAACACAATGAATCAAGCCATGATGAAGATAAAAGCAAATAAAAAGTTGCTATGGCTGTCAACTCTTTTCTTTTTTTCCTTTTTTCCTTTTTAAAACATCTTTATTGGGGTATAATTGCTTTACAATGTTGTGTTAGTTGCTGTTATATAACAAGGTGAATCAGCTATACGAATACATATATCCCCATATCCCCTCGCTCTTGCGTCTCACTCCCACCCTCCCTAATCCACCCCTCTAGGTGGTCACAAATCACCTACCTGATCTCCCTGTGCTATGTGGCTGCTTCCCGCTAGCTAACTATTTTATATTTGGTAGTGTATATATGTCAGTGGCAACTTCTCACTTCGTCTCAGCTTACCCTTCCACCTCCCTGTGTCCTCAACTCCATTCTCTACATCTGCATCTTTATTCCTGTCCTACTCCTAGGTTCTTTTTTTTTTAAACATCTTTATTGGGGTATAATTGCTTTACAACGGTGTGTTAGTTTCTGCTTTATAACAAAGTGAATCAGTTATACATATACATATGTTCCCATATCTCTTCCCTCTTGCATCTCCCTCCCACCCTCCCTATCCCACCCCTCCAGGCGGTCACAAAGCACAGAGCCGATATCCCTGTACCATGCGGCTGCTTCCCACTAGCTATCTACCTTACGCTTGTTAGGGTATATATGTCCATGCCTCTCTCTCGCCCTGTCACAGCTCACCCTTCCCCCTCCCCATATCCTCAAGTCCGTTCTCCAGTAGGTCTGTGTCTTTATTCCTGTCTTACCCCTAGGTTCTTCATGACATTTTTTCCCTTAAATTCCATATATATGTGTTAGCATACGGTATTTGTCTTTCTCTTTCTGACTTACTTCACTCTGTATGACAGACTCTAGTTCTATCCACCTCATTACGAATAGCTCAATTTCGTTTCTTTTTATGGCTGAGTAATATTCCATTGTATATATGTGCCACATTTCCTTTATCCATTCATCCGATGATGGGCACTTAGGTTGTTTCCATCTCCGGGCTATTGTAAATAGAGCTGCAATGAATATTTTGGTACATGACTCTTTTTGAATTTTGGTTTTCTCAGGGTATATGCCCAGTAATGGGATTGCTGGGTCATATGGTAGTTCTATTTGTAGTTTTTTAAGGAACGTCCATACTGTTCTCCATAGTGGCTGTACCAATTCACATTCCCACCAGCAGTGCAAGAGTGTTCCCTTTTCTCCACACACTCTCCAGCATTTATTGTTTCTAGATTTTTTGATGATGGCCATTCTGACTGGTGTGAGATGCTATCTAATTGTAGTTTTGATTTGCATTTCTCATGATTAATGATGTTGAGCATTCTTTCATGTGTTTGTTGGCAGTCTGTATATCTTCTTTGGAGAAATGTCTATTTAGGTCTTCAGCCCATTTTTGGATTGGGTTGTTTGTTTTTTTGTTATTGAGCTGCATGAGCTGCTTGTAAATTTTGGAAATTAATCCTTTGTCAGTTGCTTCATTTGCAAATATTTTCTCCCATTCTGAGGGTTGTCTTTTGGTCTTGTTTATGGTTTCCTTTGCTGTGCAAAAGCTTTGAAGTTTCATTAGGTCCCATTTGTTTATTTTGTTTTTATTTCCATTTCTCTAGGAGGTGAGTCAAAAAGGATCTTGCTGTGATTTATGTCATAGAGTGTTCTTCCTATGTTTTCCTCTAAGAGTTTGATAGTTTCTGGCCTTACATTTAGGTCTTTAATCCATTTTGAGCTTATTTTTATGTATGGTGTTAGGGAGTGATCTAATCTCATACTTCTACATGTACCTGTTCAGTTTTCCCAGCACCACTTATTGAAGAGGCTGTCCTTTCTCAACTGTACATTCCTGCCACCTTTATCAAAGATAAGGTGTCCATATGTGCGTGGGTTTATCTCTGGGCTTTCTATCCTGTTCCATTGATCTATCTTTCTGTTTTTGTGACAGTACCATACTGTCTTGATTACTGTAGCTTTGTAGTATAGTCTGAAGTCAGGGAGCCTGATTCCTCCAGCTCTGTTTTTCGTTCTCAAGCTTGCTTTGGCTATTCGGGGTCTTTTGTGTTTCCATACAAATTGTGAAATTTTTTGTTCTAGTTCTGTGAAAAATGCCAGTGGTAGTTTGATAGGGATTGAATTGAATTTATAGATTGCTTTGGGTAGTAGAGTCATTTTCACAGTGTTGATTCTTCCAATCCAAGAACATGGTATATCTCTCTATCTATTTGTATCATCTTTAATTTCTTTCATCAGTGTCCTATAATTTTCTGTATAGAGGTCTTTTGTCTCCTTAGGTAGGTTTGTTCCTAGATATTTTATTCTTTTCGTTGCAATGGTAAATGGGAGTGTTTTCTTGATTTCAGATTTTTCATCATTAGTATATAGGAATGCCGGAGATTTCTGTGCATTAATTTTGCATCCTGCTACTTTACCAAATTCATTGATTAGCTCTAGTAGTTTTCTGGTAGCATCTTTAGGATTCTCTATGTCATCTGCAAACAGCGACAGCTTTATTTCTGCTTTTCCGATTTGGATTCCTTTTATTTCCTTTTCTTCTCTGCTGTGGCTAAAACTTCCAAAACTATGTTGAATAAAAGTGGTGAGAGTGGGCAACCTTGTCTTGTTCCTGATCTTAGTGGAAATGCTTTCAGTTTTTCACCATTGAGGATGATGTTGGCTGTGGGCTTGTAATATATGGTCTTTATTATGTGGAGGAAGGTTCCCTCTATGCCTACTTTCTATAGGGTTTTTATCATAAATGGGTGTTGAATTTTGTCAAAAGCTTTCTCTGCATCTATTGAGATGATCATACGGTTTTTCTCCTTCAATTTGTTAAGATGGTGAATCACATTGATAGATTGGCGTATATTGAAGAATTCTTGCATTCCTGGAATAAATCCCACTTGATCATGGTGTATGATCCTTTTAATGTGCTGTTGGATTCTGTTTGCTAGTATTTTGTTGAGGATTTTTGCATCTATGTTCATCAGTGATATTGGCCTGTAGTTTTCTTCCTTTGTGACATCCTTGTCTGGTTTTGGTATCAAGGTGATAGTGGCCTCATAGAAGGAATTTGGGAGTGTTCCTCCCTCTGCTATATTTTGGAAGAGTTTGAGAAGGATAGGTGTTAGCTCTTCTCTAAATGTTTCATAGAATTCACCTGGGAAGCCATCTGGTCCTGGACTTTTGTTTGTTGGAAGATTTTTAATCACAGTTTAAATTTCAGTGCTTGTGATTGGTCTGCTCATAGTTTCTATTTCTTCCTGATTCAGTCTTGGCAAGTTGTGCATTTCTAAGAATTTGTTCATTTCTGCCAGATTGTCCATTTTATTGGCATAGAGTTGCTTGTAGTAATCCCTCATGATCTTTTGTATTTCTGAAGTGTCAGTTGTTACTTCTCCTTTTTCATTTCTAATTCTATTGATTTGAGTCTTCTCCCTTTTTTTCTTGATGAGTCTGGCTAATGTTTTATCAATTTTGTTTATCTTCTCAAAGAACCAGCTTTTAGTTTTATTGATCTTTGCTATTGTTTCCTTAATTTCTTGTTCACTTATTTCTGATCTGATTTTTATGATTTCTTTCCTTCTGCTAACTTTGGGGGTTTTTTGTTCTTCTTTCTCTAATTGCTTGAGGTGCAAGGTTAGGTTGTTTATTAGAGATGTTTCCTGCTTCTTAAGGTGGACTTGTATTCTACAAACTTCCCTCTTAGAACTACTTTTGCTGCTTCCCATAGGTTTTGGGTCGTTGTGTCTCCATTGTCATTTGTTTCTAGGTATTTTTTTATTTCCTCTTTGATTTCTTCAGTGATCACTTCGTTATGAAGTAGTGTGTTGTTTAGCCTCTATGTGTTTGTATTTTTTACAGATCTTTTCCTGTAATTGATATCTAGTCTCATGGCGTTGTGATCGGAAAAGATACTTGATGCAATTTCAATTTTCTTAAATTTATCAAGGCTTGATTTGTGACCCAAGATATGATATATGCTGGAGAATGTTCCATGAGCACTTGAGAAAAATGTGTATTCTGTTGTTTATGGATGGAGTGTCCTATAAATATCAATTAAGTTCATCTTGTTTAATGTATCTTTTAAATCTTGTGTTTCCTTATTTATTTTCATTTTGGATGATCTGTCCATTGGTGAAAGTGGGGTGTTAAAATCCCCTACTATGAATGTGTTATTGTCAATTTCCCCTTTTATGGATGTTAGTTTTTGCCTTATGTATTGAGGTGCTCCTATGTTGGGTGCATAAATATTTACAATTGTTATATCTTCTTCTTGGATCGATCCCTTGATCATTCTGTAGTGTCCTTCTTTGTCTCTTCTAATAGTCTTTATTTTAAAGTCTATTTTATCTGATATGAGAATTGCTACTCCAGCTTTCTTTTGGTTTCCATTTGCATGGAATATCTTTTTACATCCCCTTACTTTCAGTCTGTATGTGTCTCTACATCTGAAGTGGGTCTCTTGTAGACAGCATATATATGGGTCTTGTTTTTGTATCCATTCAGCTAATCTGTGTCTTTTGGTGTGAGCATTTAATCCATTTACATTAAAGGTAATTATCGATATGTATGTGCCTATTCCCATTTTCTAAATTGTTTTGGGTTCGTTTTTATAGGTCTTTTCCTTCTCTTGTGTTTCTTGTCTAGAGAAGTTCCTTTAGCATTTGTTGTAAAGCTGGTTTGGTGGTGCTGATCTCTCTCAGCTTTTGCTTGTCTGTAAAGGTTTTAATTTCTCCATCAAATCTGAATGACATCCTTGTTGGGTAGAGTAATCTTGGTTGCAGGTTTTTCTCCTTCATCACTTTCAGTATGTCCTGTCACTCCCTTCTGGCTTGCGGAGTTTCTGCTGAGAGATCAGCTGTTCACCTTATGGGGATTCCCTTGTGTGTTATTTGTTGTTTTTCCTTTGCTGCTTTTAATATGCTTTCTTTGTATTTAATTTTTGACAGTTTGATTAATATGTGTCTTGGTGTATTTCTTCTTGGATTTATCCTGTTTGGGACTCTGTGTGCTTCCTGGACTTGATTAACTATTTCCTTTCCCATATTAGGGAAGTTTTCAACTATAATCTCTTCAAATATTTTCTCAGTCCCTTTCTTTTTCTCTTCTTCTTCTGGAACCCCTATAATTCGAATGTTGGTGCGTTTAATGTTGTCCCAGAGGTCTCTGAGACTGTCCTCAGTTCTTTTCATTCTTTTTTCTTTATTCTGCTCTGCAGTAGTTATTTCCACTATTTTATATTCCAGGTCACTTATCCTTTCTTCTGCCTCAGTTATTCTACTGTTGATCTCATCTAGAGTATTTTTAATTTCATTTATTGTGTTGTTCATCGTTGCTTGTTTCATCTTTATTTCCTCTAAGTCCTTGTTAAATGTTTCTTGCATTTTGTCCATTCTATTTCCAAGATTTTGGATCATCTTTACTATCATTATTCTGAATTGTTTTTAGGTGGACTGTCTATATTCTCTTCATTTTTTAGGTCTGGTGCATTTTTATCTTGCTCCTTCATCTGCTGTGTGTTTTTCTGTCTTCTCATTTTGCTTATCTTACTGTGTTTGGAGTCTCCTTTTTGCAGGCTGCAGGTTCGTAGTTCCTGTTGCTTTTGATGTCTGTCTCCAGTGGCTAAGGTTGGGTCAGTGGGTTGTGTAGGCTTTCTGGTGGAGGGGACTAGTGCCTGTGTTGTGGTGGATGAGGCTGGATCTTGTCTGTCTAGTGGGCAGGTCCACATCTGGTGGTGTTTTGGAGTGTCCGTGGACTTATTATTATTTTAGGAAGCCTCTCTGCTAATGGGTGGGGTTGTGTTCCTGTTTTGTTAGTTGTTTGCCGTAGGTTGTCCAGCACTGTAGCTTGCTGGTCGTTGAGTGAAGCTGGGTGCTGGTGTTAAGGTGGAGGTTTCTGGGATATTTTCACTGTTTGATATTATGTGGAGCTGGGAGGTCTCTTGTTGACCAGTGTCCTGAAGTTGGCTCTCCCACCTCAGAGGCAGAGCCCTGACTCCTGGCTGGAGCACCAAGAGCCTTTCATCCACACGGCTTCAAATCTTCTTCAATGTGTTCTTTGAGTTAGTTTTCCAGTCTGTTGGATCAAGGAGTTTTCCTTCTTCTTATTTTACAAAGAATTCTCCCTTTTTTTCCTCTTTGTACTTCCTAGTTTCACTCATTCATTTGGTGCTGGGGTCAGAGGTCTCACACCTGGCTCTTCATACCAGAGTCCATAGTGCAAAATGGCTGTCAACTCTTTTCATAAACTTGCAGCAGGGTGTGGGGGGGTATCCAACTAAACCACTATATTTTTTAAAAAAAAATTATTGGAGTATATTTGATTTACAACGTTGTGTTACTTTCAGGTGTACAACAAAGTGATTCAGGTATACACATACATGTATTCAGTCTTTTTAAGATTCTTTTCTCATATAGGTTATCACAGAATATTGAGTAGAGTTCCCTGTGCTATACAGTGGGTCCTTGTTGGTTATCTGTCTTATATATAGTAGTGTGTGTATGTTCAAACCAAACTCCTGATTTATCCCTCCCTACCACATTTCCCCTTAGGTAACCATAAGTTTATTTTTGATATCTGTAAGTCTGTTTCTATTTTGTAAATAAGTTCACTTGTATCATTTTTTAAAAATTAGATTCCACATATGAGTGATATCATATGATATTTGTCTTTCTCTGTCTGACTTACTTTACTTAGTATGACAATCTCTAGGTCCATCCATTTTGCTGCAAATAGCATTATTTCGTTCTTTTTTAAGGCTGAGTAATATTCTATTGTATATATGTATCACATCTTCTTTATCCATTCTGTGATTGATGGATATTTATGTTGCTTCCATGTCTTGGTTATTATAAATAGTGCTGCAATGAACATTGGGGTGCTTGTGTGTTTTCTAATTATGTAAACCACTGTAACTTAAATTCTTAGTGTGTCATAACTTCAAATGAATCAAAGGTAGATACTAAAAAAATAAAATGCTTCCTAATACTTAGTGGAAAGTTAGTATATTTAGGTAGGCCCACAAATAAAAATATATGTATGTTCTTTTGATTATACCAGAAGGAAATTCACATACTATGATTTGATATAATATTCCAATTTAATGGTTTCAGCAAAAGTGTTTTGTTTCCTTGGACCCCATCTTCTTTCTTGACTTTGTAACGGAATAGTGAAGTCAAAGTACATAAATTATCATAGCACTTTTAACCCAGACCAAATGTATATTGTGACAGATGAATTCAAGCAAATTCTGTTTTGAAATAGGTAGTGAATAAGTTATAAATAAAAGTGCAAATGAAAATTTTTATAGAAATACATTGTTATATAGTGAGTAGAAAATCTGAAATCTCAAGCATCTGGAATCATGTCATATCTGAAAATAAAAAATTGCTCTATTTATTCTATATAAAAGTTGAAAAACTAGTGGGAAGAGAACTGAAAAATAACTCAGCAGAAGAGGACAGAGGATGACAAGTACAGAGTAAATATTGGGAGAGTCCTGAGAGTTTCAAACAGAGATTCAGGGATTATGTGCTGAAGTTTTCTGATAGCAGAGAAAGGGACATTTCTGACATGTTAAAATGTCAGAATTTGGTAATGGTAACCTGTTATTTTAAAACCACTTCAACTATGGGACAGCTCAGTAGACAGGAACAGGGGGTATTTTACAAAAAGCTAAGCTAAGCATCATTGGATACCATTGTTTTTAGATGGGGTTATTCTGAAGTCACACAAACTTACATTGTTGGACTCTGAGGCTTTTTGTTTGAAGTAGAGTGACAAAGTAAGTCACAATAAAATAGAGTGACAGGGAGACCTTCAAGATGTTAGAGGAGTAAGACGTGGAGATCACCTTCCTCCCCAACAATCATAAAAAATACATCTACATGTGGAAAACTCCTACAGAACACCTACTGAATGCTAGCAGAAGACCTCGGACCTCCCAAAAGGCAAGAAACACCCCACATACCTGGGTAGGCAAAAGAAAAAAGAAAAAACAGAGGCAAATGAATACTATGGGACCTGCACCTCTGGGAGGGAGCTGTGAAGGGGGAAAAGTTTCCACACACTAGGAAGCCCCTTCACTGGTGGGGATGGGGGGTGGGAAGGGGGGAAGCTTCAGAGCCACGGAGGAGAGCACAGCAACAGGGGGGAAAAGGGCAAAATGGAGAGATTCCCACACAGAGGATCAGTGCCGACCAGCATCCACCAACCTGAGACTCTTGTCTGCTCACCCAGCACGGCAGGTGGGGGCTGGGAGCTGAAGCTTGGGCTTTGGAGGTGAGATCCCAGGGAGAGGACTGAGGTTGGCTGCAGGAATGCAGCCTGAAGGGGGCTAGTGCACCACAGCTAGCTGGGAAGGAGTCTGGGAAAACATTTGGACCTGCCTAAGAGCAAGAGACCACTGTTTTGGGGGGGATGAGGAGGGGGGATTTCTGCTCCATGTGCCCACGGAAGGCAGAGCACTGCCTAAGCAAGCTCCAGAGACAGGTGCGAGCCACAGCTATCAGTTCGGACCCCAGAGAGAAGCATGAAATGTTAACGCTGTTGCTGCAGCAACCAAGAAGCCTGTGTGGCAGCAGAGGTCACTATCCACACCCACCCCCAGAGCCTGTACAGCTCACCACTGCCAGGGTCCTGAGGTCCAGGGACAGCTTCCCTGGGAGAACACATGGTGTGCCTCAGGCTGTTTCAATGTCATGCTGGCATCTGCCGCCACAGCCTTCCTCCTCATCCCAATTATGACTACCGTACCCCTCCCTCCCCGAGGCCTGACTGAGCAAGAGAGCCCTAATCAGCCGCTGCTTTAACCCCCTCCTGTCTGGGCAAAGAAGAGACTCCTGAGGGTGGCCTACATGCAGAGGTGGGGCCAAAAGCAAAGCTGAACCCCAGGAGCTGTGCAAACAAAGAAGAGAAAGGGAAATCACTCCCAGCAGCCTCAGGAGCAGTGGATTAAATAAATACCCAAAATTGACCTGACGACCCCTGCATCTGTGGAATACCTGAACAGACAACAAATGTTCCCAAAATTGAGACAGTAGAATTTGGGAGCAACTGGAGACTTAGGGTTTGCTTTCTGCATCTGATTTGTTTCTGGTTTTTATGTTTATCTTAGTTCAGTTTTTAGTGCTTGTTATCATTGGTGGATTTGTTTATTGGTTTCGTTGCTCTCTTCTTTTTTTATTTTAAAAATTTTATTATTTTTAAAATTAACTTTTTTTTCTCTTTTTGTTAGTGTGTATGTTTCTTTGTGTGATTTTGTCTGTTTAGGTTTGCTTTTACCATTTGTCCTAGGGTTCTGACTGGTTTTTTTTTGGTTGTTGATGTTTTTGTTTGTTTTCTTTTTATGAGTGTATGTTTCTTTGTGTGATTTTGTCTGTTTAGTTTTGCTTTTATCATTTGGCTTGGGGTTCTATCTGTTCCTTCCCCCCCCCCCTTTTTTTCTTCCTTTTCTTCTGAGCCATGTGGCTGGCAGGGTTTTAGTGCTCTGGCCAGGTGTCAGGCCTCAGACTCCGAGGTGGGAGAGCCGAATTCAGGATTGGGCCATTAGAGATGTCCCAGCCCCATGTAATATCAATTGGTGAGAGCTCTCCCAGAGATCTCCGTCTCAACACTAAGACCAAGTGCCACCCAACAGCCAGCAAGAACTAGTGCTGGATGACCCATGCCAAACAACTAGCAAGACAGGAACACAACCCCACCCATTAACAGAGAGGCTGCCTAAAGTCATATTAAGTTCACAGACACCCCAAAACACACCACCGGATGTGACCCTGCCCATGAGAAGGACCTGATCCAGCCCCAACCTGCAGAACACAGGCACCAGTTCCCCCTACCAGGAAGCCTACACAAGCCACTGAAACAATCTCACCCACTGGGGCAGACACCAAAAACAACAGGAAATATGAACCTGCAGCCTGCAAAAAGGAGACCCCAAACACAGTAAGTTAAACAAAGTGAGAAGACAGAGAAATATGCAGCAGATGAAGGAGCAAAGTAAAACCCCACCAGACCAAACAAATGAAGAGGAAATAGGCAGTCTACCTGAAAAATAGTTCAGAGTAATGATAGTAAAGGTGATCCAAAATCTTGGAAATAGAATGGAGAAAATACAAGAAACATTTAACAAGGACCTAGAAGAACTCAAGAGCAATCAAAAAATGCTGAACAATAGAATAAATGATTATTAATAATTCTCTAGAAGGAATCAATAGCAGAATAACTGAGGCACAAGAATGGATAAGTGACATGGAGATGAAATAGTGGAAATAACTGCTGCAGAGCAGAATAAAGAGAAAATAATGAAAAGAATTGAGGACAGTCTCAGAGACCCCTGAGAAAACATTAAACACACCAACATTCAAATTATAGGGGTCCCAGAAGAAGAAGAAGAGAAAAAGAAAGGATCTAAGAATATTTGAAGAAATTATAGTGGAAAACTTCCCTAATATTGGGAAGGAAAAAGTCAATCAAGTCCAGGAAGTGCAGAGAGTCCCATACAGAATAAATCCAAGGAGAAACACACCAAGACACATGTTAATCAAACTATCAAAAATTAAGTACAGGGCTTCCCTGGTGGCGCAGTGGTTGAGAGTCTGCCTGCCGATGTGGGGGACACAGGTTCATGCCCCGGTCTGGGATGATCCCACATGCCGTGGAGCGGCAGGGCCCATGAGCCATTCCGCTGAGCCTGTGTGTCCGGAGCCTGTGCTCAGCAATGGGAGTGGCCACAACAGTGAGAGGCCCATGTACCACACACACACACACACACACACACACACACAAATTAAGTACAAAGAAAAAATATTAAAAACAGCAAGGGAAAAGCAACAAATAACATACAAGGGAAGCTCCATAAGGTTAACAGCTGATCTTTCAGCAGAAACTTTGCAAGCCAGAAAAGAGTGGCAGGACACATTTAAAGTGATGAAAGGGAAAAACCTACAACCAAGACTACTCTACCCAGCAAGGATCTCATTCAGATTCGATGGAGAAATTAAAACCTTTACAGATATACAAAAATTAAGAGAATTTAGCACCACAAAACCAGCCTTACAACAAATGCTAGAGGAATTTCTATAGGCAGGAAACACAAGAGAAGGAAAAGTCCTACAATAGCAAACCCAAAACAATTAAGAAAATGGTAATAGGAACATACATATCGATCATTACCTTAAATGTAAATGGATTAAATGCTCCAACCAAAAGACAAGGACTGGCTGAATGGGTACAAACACAAGACCTGTATGTATGCTGTCTACAGGAGACCCAATTCAGACCTAGGAACACACAGAGACTGAAAGTGAGGGGATGGAAAGAGCTATTCCATGCAAATGGAAATCAAAAGAGAGCTGGAGTAGCAATACTCATATCAGTCAAAATAGACTTTAAAATAAAGACTATTACAAGAGACGAAGAAGGTCACTACATAACGATCAAGGGATCAATCCAAGAAGAAGATATAACAATTGTAAATATTTATGCACCCAACGTAGGAGCACCTCAATATATAAGGCAAATGCTAACAGCCATAAAAGGGGAAATTGGCAGCAACATGATAATAGTAGGGGACTTTAACACCCCACTTTCACCAATGGACAGATCATCCAAAATGAAAATAAATAAGGAAACACAAGCTTTACATGACACATTAGACCAGATGGACTTAATTTATATTCATAGGGCATTCCACCCAAAAACAACTGAATACATTTTCTTCTCAAGTGCTCATGGAACATTCTCCAGGATAGATCATATCTTGCATCACAGATCAAGCCTTGGGAATTTAAGAAAATTGAAATCATATCAAGTATATTTTCTGACCACAATCCTATGAGACTGGACATCAATTACAGGAAAAAGTCTGTAAAAAATACAAACTCATAGAGGCTAAATAATAAGGAACTAAAGAACCAAGAGATCACTGAAGAAATCAAAGAGGAAATCAAAAAATACCTAGAAAAAAATGACAATGAAAACACGATGACCCAAAACCTATGGGATGCAGCAAAAGCAGTTTTAACAGGAAAATTTATAGCCATACAATCCTACCACAAGAAACAAGAAAAATCTCATATAACCAACCTAACCTAACACCTAAAGCAATTAGAAAAAGAACAACAACAAAATCCAAAAAAACCCAACAGACTAAAAGCTTGTCCTTTCAGAAGATAAACAAAATTGATGAAAGACTCATCAAGGAAAAAAGGGAGAACTCAAAACACAAATGAAAATGGAGAAGTAACAACTGACACTACAGAAAAACAAAGGATCATGAGAGATTACTACAAGCAACTGTATGCCAATAAAATGAACAACCTGGGAGAAATGGACAAATTCTTAGAAAAGCACAACCTTCCAAGATTGAACAAGGAAGAAATAGAAAATATAAACAGAACAATCACAAGCACTGTAATTGAAACTGTGATTAAAATCTTCCAACTGCACCTCCCTGGTGGCGTGGTTGTTGAGAATCCACCTGCCAATGCAGGGAAAATGAGTTTGAGCCCTGGTCGAGGAAGATCCCACATGCCAAGGAGCAACTAAGCCCATGTGCCACAACTACTGAACCTGTGCTGTAGAGCCCACGAGCCACAGCTACTGAGCCCATATGCCACAACTACTGAAGCCCACATGCCTAGAGCCTGTGCTCCAAAACAAGAGAAGCTATGGCAATGAGGAACCCGCACACCACAACGAAGAATAGCCCCTGTTTGCTGCATCTAGAGAAAGCCTGCATGCTGCAATGAAGACCCACCACAGCCAAAAATAAGAGAATAAAAAAAAAAATCTTTCAACATACAAAACCCAGGATCAGTGGCTTCACAGGTGAATTCTATCATATATTTAGAGAAGAGCTAACACCTATCCTTCTCAAACTCTTCCAAAATATAGCACGGGAGGAACACTCCCAAACTCATTCTTTGAGACCATCATCACCGTGATACCAAAACCAGAAAAAGATGTCACAAAAAAAGAAAACTACAGGCCAATATCACTGAGGGACATAGATGTAAAAATCCTCAACAAAATACTACCAAACAGAATCCAAAAGCACATTAAATGGATCATACACCATGATCAAATGGGGTTTATCCCAGGAATGTAAGGATTCTTCAACATACGCGAATCAATCAATGTGATACACCATATTAACAAACTGAAGGATAAAAACCATATGATCATCTCAATAGATGCAGAAAAAGCTTTTGACAAAATTCAACACCCATTTATGATAAAAACCCTCCAGAAAGCAGGCATAGAGGGAACTTACCTCAACATAATAAAGGCCATATATGAGAAACCCACAGCCAACATCGTCCTCAATGGTGAAAAACTGAAACCATTTCCACTGAGATCAGGAGCAAGACAAGGTTGCCCACTCTCACCCCTATTATTCAACATAGTTTTGGAAGTTTTAGCCATGGCAATCAGAGAAGAAAAAGAAATAAAAGGAATCCATATTGGAAAAGAAGTAAAACTGTCACTGGTTGCAGATGACTTGATACTATACATTGAGAATCCTAAAGATGCTACCAGAAAACTACCAGAGCTAATCAATGAATTGGGTAAAGTAGCAGGATACAAAAATAATGCACAGAAATCTCTTGCATTCCTATAAACTAATGATGAAAAATCTGATAGAGAAATTAAGGAAACAATCCTATTTTCCATTGCAACAAAAAGAATAAAATACCTAGGAATGAACCTACCTAAGGAGACAAAAGACCTTATGCAGAAAACTATAAGACACTGATGAAAGAAATCGAAGATGATACAAACAGATGGAGAGATATACCATGTTCTTGGTTTGGAAGAATCAACATTGTGAAAATGGCTATACTACCCAAAGCAATCTACAGATACAATGCAATTCCTATCAAACTACCAGTGACATTTTTCCCAGAAGTAGAACAAAAAACTTTGCAATTTGTATGGAAACCCAAAAGACCCCGAATAGCCAAAGCAATCTTGGGAAAGAAAAATGGAGCTGGAATAATCAGGCTCCCAGACTTCAGACTATACTACAAAGCTACAGTAATCAAGACAGTAAGTTACTGGCACAAAAACAGAAATATAGATCAATGGAACAGAATAGAAAGCCCAGAGATAAACCCACACACATATGGTCACCTTATCTTTGATAAAGGAAGGAAGAATATACAATGGAGAAAAGACAGCCTCTTCAATAAGTGGTGCTGGGAAAACTGGACAGCTACATGTAAAAGAATGAAATTAGAACACAAAAATAAACTCAAAATGGATTAAAGACCGAAATGTAAGGCCAGACACTATAAAGCTGTTAAAGGAAAACATAGGCAGAACACTGTATGACATAAATCACAGCAAGATCCTTTTTGACCCACCTCCTAGATAAATGGAAATAAAAACAAAAATAAACAAATGGGACCTAATGATACTTAAAAGCTTTTGCACCACAAAGAAAACCATAAGCAAAATGAAAAGACCACCATAAACAAGATGAAAAGAAAACCCACAGAATGGGAGAAAATATTTGCAAATGAAGCAACTGACAAAGGATTAATCTCCAAAATCTACAAGTAGCTCATGCAACTCAATAACAAAGAAACCAAAAAACCCACTCCAAATATGGGCAGAAGACCTAAATAGACATTTCTCCAAAGAATATATACATCTTGCCAACAAACACATGAAAGAATGCTCAACATCATTAATCATTAGAGAAATGCAAATCAAAACTACAATGAGATATCACCTTACACCAGTCAGAATGGCCATGATCAAAATATCTACAAAGAATAAATGCTGGAGAGGGTGTGAAGAAAAGGGAACCCTCTTACATCAGTGGGAATGTAAATTGGTACAGCCAATATGGAGAACTGTATGGAGGGTCCTCAGTAAACTAAAAATAGAACTACCATATGACCCAGCAATCCTGCTACTAGGTCTATACCCTGAGAAAACCACAATTCAAAAAGAGTCATGTACCACAATGTTCATTGCGCCCTATTTACAATAGCCAGGACATGGAAGCAACTTAAGTGCCCATCGACAGATGAATGGATAAAGAAGATGTGGCACATATATACAATGGAATATTACTCAGCCATAAAAAGAAGCGAAATTGAGTTATTTGTAGTGAGGTGGATGGACCTAGAGTCTGTCCTACAGAGTGAAGTAAGTCAGAAAGAGAAAAACAAATACCCTATGCTAACACATATATATGGAATCTAAAAAAAAAAAGGTTTTGATGAACCTAGGGGCAGGACAGGAATAAAGACACAGAGGTAGAGAATGGATTTGAGGACACAGAGATGGTGAAGGGTAAGCTGGGACGAATTGAGAGAGTAGCACTGACATATATACACTACCAAATGTAAAATAGCTATTGGGAAGAAGCTGCATAGCACAGGGAAATCAGCTCTGTGCTTTGTGACCACCTAGAGGGGTGGGATAGGGAGGGTGGGATAGGGAGGGTGGGAGGGAGACGCAAGAGGGAGAGGATATAGTGATATATGTATACATATAGCTGATTCACTTTGTTATACAGCCGAAATGAATAAAAAATTGTAAAGCAATTATACTCCATTAACGATGTTAAAAAAAAAAAAGACAGTACACCCCAATGTTCATTGCAGCACTGTTTACAATAGCCAGGTCATGGACCCAACCTAAATGCCCATGGACAGATGAATGTATAAAGAAGATGTGGTACATATATACAGTGGAATATCACTCAGCCATAATAAGGAACAATTTTGGGTCATTCGTAGTGATGTGGATGGACCTAGAGACTGTCATACAGAGTGAAGTAAGTCTGAAAGAGAAAAACAAATATTGTATATTAATGCATGTATGTGGAATCTAGAAAATAGTATAGATGACCTTTTTGTTAAGCAGAAATAGAGACACAGATGCAGAGAACAAAAGTATGGACACCAAGGGGGGAAATAGGGGGTGGGATGAATTGGGAGATTGGGATTGACATGTATACACTAATATGTATAAAATAGATAACTAATTAGAACCTGCTGTATAGGACGGGGAACTCTACTCAATGCTCTGTGGTGACCTAAATGGGAAGGAAATGCAAAAAAAAGGGATATATGTATACTTATATTTGATTCACTTCACTTTACAGCAGAAGCTAATACAACTTTGTAAAACAACTATACCGCAATTAAAAAAAAATAGAGTGCATAGTAAGTCACAACAACACAAGTTGTAGTCTACATAATAGTATAAAGTGGAATATATACAAGCAACAGAGGGATCATAAATTTCAACTTATACATTCAGTTTCTATAAAACTATTTCAATTTCTATGATATCTTTATGACAAGATATCATCTATCTTCCTGGAAACACAAAAGGCAGAAGTATAAGAATGATGTGCTAACATTAACAGATAAAATGTAGAGCAGAATGTGATTTGAAAACTGAAAATAAAGGGAAGGGAAATATTGGCAAATCTATAAAATACTGACTAACTTGTATTATATGATTAAAAACCTCAGAAACAGTAGCTATACAGATTGATTGTGAAATCCAAGGCAACTAAAACAGCATACTATAGTGGATAGTAAGAGCATGAACTTCGGACCCAAATAGAACTGGCTTTGAATACTGGTCTCCTATTTCCTACCTAGCATGGATGACATTGGGACAGTCATTCAAATGCTCTTTGTCTCCATTCATTCATCTCTATAATGGGTATAATTATAGCTACCTCATAATCTTGTGAAAATAAAATGAGTATCTAATAGAAGCATGTAGCCATCGAAGCATGTATGAAGTGAGATCTCAACAAATGTTAGTTATTGTTATTACTATGACCAAGCATTCAGCTAATACAAAAAACCTAGGTTAAAAATGTACATTTCTCATTCTGAGGGAAAAGATCAAAGCATCTGGCTTATTGTTAATTAAAATGCTAAAATTTTTTTTTTGAATAAGAAAATGCTCATCGATCTGCTGTATGCTTTTTCTTTTCTCTAATTTTTATTATTTATTTATTTTCTTAATTTTTATTGGAGTATAGTTGACTTACAATATTGCATTAGTTTCAGGTGTACAGCAAAGTGAATCAGTTATACATATACATATATTCACTCCCCCCTTTTTTTTCTTTAGATTCTTTTCCCATACAGGCCATTACACAGTATTGAGTAGAGTTCCTTGTGCTATACAGCAGTTTCTTATTAGTTATTTCATGTATAGTAGTATTTATATGTTAATCCCAAAATACTAGCTTTGGGTCCTAAAGTCAGAAGTCCCGAGAAGGCTACATACAAGTAATGTTAGGAGTCAGTATACAAGGAAACCATGAAAAAGCTCTATGGCTTTTTTTGCATTCTCACCCCAGAGAACAACTTAGTCCTTGAATGTTAATCCATTCTCAATTGTGCTCATTATTTTTCTCTTTTTAGTCTATTCAAATTTTTTTTAGCTACTATTTTTATAATTAATTTTGAGTTATTACTAACCTAACAGTGACACAGAACACTCAAATAATATTCATCATAAATACCAATTTAAAGTTACCTTTTCAGGGCTTCCCTGGTAGCACAGTGGTTAAGAATCTGCCTGCCATTGCAGGGGACATGGGTTTGAGTCCTGGTTCAGGAAGATCCCTCATGCCGCGGAGCAACTAAGCCTGCGCACTACAACTACTAAGCCTGTGCTCTAGAGCCCACGAGCCACAACTACTGAGCCCACATGCCACAACTACTGAGACCCACGTGCCTAGAGCCTGTGCTCCACAACAAGAGAAGCCACCACAATGAGAAGCCCACACACCGCTACGAAGAGTAGCCCCTGCTTGCCACAACTAGAGAAAGCCTGCGCGCAGCCACGAAGACCCAATGCAGCCCTAAATAAATGAATAAGTAAATAAATACAATAAAATAAAATAACCTTTTCAAGGCAATTGCCCAACAAGATGTTCTTAGTTGTGAAAAACTGGGGAGGCCTGCATCTTAAATATGTAGGAATTAGAATTAAAAATGGAATGAATGCCTGATAGGAAAGGAACTTTCAGTCAGTAAATCAACATAACAAACTGATGAGGACACTTTGTAATTATTTGGGTGATATAATGAAGGTAGATAGCCAAATTGGATAGTTCAAGAAAATAAAAATCCATACTGGGATGAATAATATCAAAGATGAAATATCAGGTTAGAAGGATTAAATATATCTTTCCTAAGGCTCCTATTCATGATTCCTTTTTCACATGCTCTTTTCACATACAGGAACAGGAATAAAGTCATTTGAAAAGCCCACATGGTGCTATCATCTGAGCTAGGATGAGCCCTTATCATTGGTATTGTTCAGTCTGCTTAGCTATTCTCCTTTCTCTTGAGTTCATTGTCTGCAGATTTCATGAGGCAGTCATTTGATTTTAATGGATTGCTCACCACTGGACTAAAATATCCCACCCAGAAAATTTAGCTTTTGTGTGTGTAATTAGTTATGTTCCAGAATTGTTCTTGCTCTAGAAAATGAGTTATCATTTCTTTTATTTTCGAGGTTATATTTTCAAAGGGTATGATGCTGAGGTTCAGAAGTCCTGCTTCTCTTCCTGTCTTCTCTCTCTGAGTGACACCATATGCTGTCCTGCTCTCTAGGAGAGAAACTCAGGCATCCTCCTAGATGTTTCCACCTCTTCTTCTGTTTATTCAACTTATCATCTAAGGCTGTTTATTTGACCTTCCAAATGTCTTTTACTACATCCACTTTATTTGCTATTTTAAAAATCTTTACTGCAAACAACCTGGTCCAAGGTTTCATCATCGTCTTTCATCTGAACAATTGCAACAGACTCCTATCATAGTCTCCCTATATATCTCCTGTGATCTACCTATAATCTACTTCCTCCATTCTCCATTCAGCAATAAATCACATTGATGGCTTCCCCTTGGCTTTAGATCAGGCATGGATTGAGACGGTCATCTCTCAAAACTCTCTCACTTTGTTTTCAGCCACACCAGACTTCTTGAGTACTGCAGACATGTCTGGCTCTTTCCAGAAATAGAGGCTTACCAACTGCTGTTCATTTACCTAAAATATCACATCTCTTTGCCTATAAATCCCTAGGTGATTACAGAAGTATTGAAGAGGAGATGATATCTAAGCAGGAAAATTAAGGATGTGTGATGGACAGTCACCTGAATGTGGGAGTAGTGGAGCCACATCTCTTTGTCACATCTCTTTGCTTATAAATCCCTAGGTGATTACAGACGTCTTGAAGAGGAGATGATATCTGAGCAGGAAAACTAAGGATGTGGGATAGACAATCACCTGAATGTGGGAGTAATGGAGCCACCATATAACCAGGTAGGGCTTGGTCATGGATGATTTTTTATGTTATGCTAAATATCTTGGATTTTTATCCTGAAGGTTATGGAGGAACCATTCTAGCCACAGGTTATAGCATATACGAAAGTTCAGGAGACTAAATCAGCATGTGTTAAAAACATTTTTTTAAAAGGTAAATTCATATGTTGAAAGGATCATATGCCATAATCAAGTGGAATTTATTCCAGGGATGATGTGAGAATAGTTCAACACCTGCAAATCAATCAATGTGATATACCACATCAACAAAATGAAGAACAAAAATTATATGGCCATCTCAACAGATGCAGAAAAAGCACTTGACAAAATTCAGCATCAATTCATGATAAAAACTCAACAAACTTGGTATAGTGGGAACATGCCTCAACATAATAATGACCATATATGACAAGCCCATAGCAAGCATTATACTCAACAGTGAGAAATTGAAAGCTTTTCCTCTAAGATCAAGAACAAGACAAGGGGCTTCCCTGGTGGCGCAGTGGTTGAGAGTCTGCCTGCCGATGCAGGGGACACAGGTTCGTACCCCGGTCCGGGAGGATCCCACATGCCGTGGAGCGGCTGGGTCCGTGAGCCATGGCCGCTGAGCTTGCGCGTCTGGAGCCTGTGCTCCGCAATGGGAGAGGCCACAACAGTGAGAGGCCCGTGTACCACAAAAGAAAAAAAAAAAAAAAAAAAGAACAAGACAAGAATGTCCTCTCTCACTACTTTTATTTAACACAGTACTAGAAATTCTAGCTAGAGCAGTTAGGCCAGAAAAAGAAATAAAAGGCATCCAAATTGAAAAGGAAGAAGTAAAACTGTATCTACTTGCAGATGACGTCATAAATACAAACTCAAAATTACCTTTTCAGGGCAATATATAGAATACCCTAAAGATTCCACTTAAAAACTGCTAGAACTAATAGAAGAATTCAGTAAAATTGCAAGATAAAAAATCAATATACAAAAATTGTGTTTCTATACACTAATAATGAACTATCAGAAAGAGAATTAAGAAAATAATCCCATTTAAATCAAAAAGAATAAAATATTTAGGAATAAATTTAACCAAGGAGATGAAAGTTCTGTGTACTGAAAGCTGTAAGACATTGATGAAAGACATTGAAAAACATAAATAAATGGAAAGATATTTTGTGCTCATGGATTGGAAATATAAAGTATTGATACATTGTTAAAATGTCTGTACTACCCAAAGAAATACACAGAATTGATGCAATCCCTATCAAAATTCCAATGGCATTTTCTACAGAAATAGAACAAATAATCCTAAAATTTGTATGGATCCACAAAAGACCCTGAATAGCCAAAGCAATCTTGAGAAAGAAGAGCACAGCTGGAGGCATCATGCTCCCTGATTTAAAATTATATTACAAAGCTATAGTAATCAAAGCAGTACAGCATTCGCATAAAAACAGACACATAGATCCATGGAACAGAATAGAGAGCCCAGACCTGAAACCATAAAACTCCTAGAAGAAAACATGGGCAGTAAACTCCTTGATATTAATCTTGAGAAGGATTTTTCTGGGTTTGGTGCCAAAAAGGAAAGGCAACAAGAGCAAAAATAAAAAAGTGGGACTACAAACCGAAAAGCTCTGTGCAGCTAAGGAAATCATCTACAAAGTGAAATGGCAACTTATGAAATGGGAGAAAAATTTGCAAGTCATATACCTGATAAGGGGTTAATAGCTAAAATATTGGATGAGCCAAAAAGTGCCTTCGTTTTTTTAAATAAAAATAAAAGACACATTTTTCATTTTCACCAAGAACTTTATTGAACAATATATTCACACTTTTGTCCCACTACCTTCTGCCATTTTTCAGGCAACTTCATAATTCCATCTTCCAAAACCTTTTTTCTTTTTGAGCAAAGAACTCTTCCAGGTGCCTTTTACAGTCTTCCAGGGAATTGAAATTTTTTCCATTAAGAGAATTTTGTAAAGACTGAAATAAATGGAAATCCGAAGGTGTAATGTCTGGTGAATATGGCGGATGAATCGGGACTTCCCAGCCAAGCTGTAACAGTGTTTGCCTGGTCATCAAAGAAACATACGGTCTTGCATTAACCTGATGGAAGATCATGCATTTTCTGTTGACTAATTCTGGACAATTTTCATAGAGTGCTGCTTTCAGCTGGTCTAATTGGGATCAGTACTTGTTGGAATTAATTTTTTGGTTTTCCGGAAGGAACTCATCATAGAGGGCTCCCTTCCAATCCCACCATATACACAGCACCACTTTCTTGGGATGAAGACTGGCCTTTGGTGTGGTTGGTGATGGTTCATTTCACTTGCCCCATGACCTCTTCCATTCCACATTATTGTACAGTATCCACTTTTCATCGCTCATCACAATTTGTTTTAAAAACGGAATGTTTTCATTATTTTTCAGTAGAGAATCACAGGCGGAAATACAGTCAAGAAGGTTTTTTTCACTTACCTTATGTGGAACACAAGCATCAAAGTGATTCACATAACCAAGTGGGTGCAAATGATTTTCAGCACTTGATTTGGATATTTTGAGTATGTCGGCTATCTCCCGCATGGTATAACGTTGATTGTCCTCAATTATTGTTTTCGATTTGATTGCTATCAACTTCAACCGGCAAGAAATCTCCAGCAGGAAGCTTTGCAAACCACTTTTGACATGTTCGATCAGTCACAGCACTTTCTCCATACACTGCGCAAATCTTATTTTTTTTTGCGTTTTGGTTGCATTTTTACCTTTCTTGAAATAATAAAGCGTAATATACCAAGAACTTTGCTTTTTTTCTTCCATCTTCAATATTAAAATGGCTACACAAAAATTCACCTTTTTTTTTTTTTTGCGGTACGCAGGCCTCTCACTGCTGTGGCCTCTCCCATTGCGGAGCACAGACTCCAGACGCGCAGGCTTAGCGGCCATGGTTTACGGGCCCAGCCGCTCCGCGGCATGTGGGATATTCCCGGACTGGGGCACGAACCCGTGTCCCCTGCATTGGCAGGCAGACATTCAACCACTGCACCACCAGGGAAGCCCCAAAATTCACGAATTTTGATAAGTCTTTTTTTGAATGCACTTTGATATGACAGCTGTCACATACAATCTAATGTAATTGTTTCGAATGAAGTTAAAGGCAACTAAGTGCTACTAGAGCCATCTTATGGAATAAAAGACATGAATCTTGGCCCACCCAATATATAGAAACTCACAACTCAGTAGAAAAAAACCAAACAATCTCATTAAAAACATGGGCAGAAGGGTGGAGAGAGTGCTTTTAGTGAGCTGCCAAGTTGTGGGGAAGCCGGCACCCAGGCTGAATGCCTGGCGGTACCTTTCCTGAGAACTTTCTGAGCTGGTGCTTCCTACCGGAACCAGAAGCAGAGGTGGAAGTGGAGAGGGAGGGTGGACTCCAGACCCAGTGCCCTCCCCTGGGATGACCTTGCCCCAGCATCAGCCACAGAGCCTCTGAGACGCAGCTTGCAAAGGGCCTTCTAGAGGGAGAGAGGAGGGTGTGTGGGGACGCAGGGCCAGGCCTGAGGCTCACCCAGCCTCCTGAGGGGCCCCAAGAAAAGGCTACTCTTCGCAGGCATTTCCCCGCTGCTCCCCATGCAGTTCTTTCGCTTTGGAAGGAAACAGTGTTTCCTGGGGGGGCGGGGACAGTAAGCCAGCCTCTTTAGTACAACCCGCCCTCCAACCTCCCCTCCACCCCGGCAGCCTTCAGAGAGATCCAGGCCAGCCAGTGCTTGGAAGCTCACATTTGCTCATGAAGAAGGAGGGGTACACGGCCGCATATGAAGTCAAGGCAGAGTTCAGCTTGCACGACATGGGGAACTCGGGGTCAGAAGAAAATATTTTAGACCTGAGCTGTAGACAGAGGGTCAGGGATAGATACACAAAGACCAGGAGACTCGGGCAGTGACACCTGTGTGGAGGCAGCCCCTTAGCAAAGGGTAAATCCTCAAGTTGTGGGTATGCTTCCTGGTTTTCAGCATATTTGTGGACAGCAGTGTGTGTGTGTGTGTGTGTGTGTGTGTGTGTGTGTGTGTGTGTGTAGATGATGCTTGCGACTAAAGGAGAAAGCTAGAATTCACTATACTGTGTGCTAACCCGAAGTGATGCTTCTGTTTAACAGATGTGTCCTGGTGCATATGATTTTTGTAGTTCTGTTGTAAATTATTTAAAGTGCTGTAACAATATTGTTGGAAAATATAGTTCGATTTTGTAGGGCATTCCTAACTTCGGTGTTCTGTGGTCTCTGTACAAACCTTAGCTTAGCGAACACTTGGTTCTTAACATTGCAGCCAGGTTTAAAGTGAGTCTGAAACTGATACTTTTGGGGTGATTGCTGGTTAAAATGTTCGGCTGTGCCTGCAGTTCAAGCCTGAGGAAGGCCGCTGTTGATGACTTCCCTGAGAATCACTAAAATGCCCCCAAGGTCTCTGTTGTTAAGCCTCTGGATGGCGGTTCTTATATAAAGGACCCCTAGTCCCAAGAGGCCAGTGTTCAGTGTTCTTCTGAACACTGCAGTCACAGCCTTGGACGTGTTTAAAACAGCAATAAGTATTTATCATCTCGCTCTTTCTGTGGATCCGGAATTCAGGAGTAACTTCTTGGCTGTTTTGGCTTGGTCTCTCGTGAGCCTGTAGTTAAATGTTGGCTGGGGCTGTATGATACAGTTCCGAGGTGGCTTACTCATGAGGCCGGCAAGTTGATTGTTGGTGGGAGGCCTCAGTTTCTCCCCGTGTGGGCTTTTCCACAAAGCTGCTTGAGTGTCCTTATTATGTGGTTACTGACATCCCCCCGAGGGAGTAATCCAAGACAGAAAGAGACCCAGGTAGAAGCCACCCTTTTCATGACTTAACCACAGAATTAACACGGCATTATTTCCACAACATTCTTTTTTTTTTTTTTGGCCGCACCGCGCGGCATGCAGGATCTTTGTTCCCGGACCAGGGATTGAACCTGTGCCCCTTGCAGTGGAGGTGTGGAGTCTCAACCACTGGACCACCAGGGAAGTCCCTACAACATTCTATTTATTCAAAGCAAGTCACTACATACAAGTGGTGGAGAATTAAGCTCTAAATTTTCAAGGGAGGAGCTGCCCGTCCTCTAATTAGGAGTTCAGTGGTCTGGGTTATGGCCTGAGCATTAGGATTATTAAAAGTTCCCCAGGTGATTCTATCATGACATCAAAGCTGAGAAACCCTGCTCTGTATTGTACACCCTCAAAACCTGTGTAGGGCTTGCTACTCCCCTGCCATTTCTCTAGGACTATTGTTCTCAAAGTGTGGTCCCCAGACCAACAGCATCAGTATTACCTAGAAATGTGTTCTCAAAACCTACCCCAGGGCTTCCCTGGTGGCGCAGTGGTTGAGAGTCCTCCTGCCGATGCAGGGGACACGGGTTCGTGCCCCGGTCCGGGAAGATCCCACATGCCGTGGAGCAGCTGGGCCCATGGGCCATGGCCGCTGAGCCTGCGCGTCCGGAACCTGTACTCCGCAACGGGAGAGGCCACAACAGTGAGGGGCCCGCGTACCGCAAAAAACAAAACAAAACAAACAAAAAAAAACCTACCCCAGACTTCCTGAATATGAAACTCAGAGGGTAGAGTTCAGCCATCTGTATGTTTCAAGCCCTTCAGATGACTGTGATACATAATACAGTTTGTTAAGCACTGCTCAGGGAGTTTCGGTGGCCATTCCTCAGTTACTGATGGTCGAGCTGGACTCTCTCACTGCTAAAACCTGCAGGAAGCTTCTGTAGGTTTGGACATTCCAGCATCTGGACCTCAGGGCAGAGAGAGCTGATTTTCACAGATTTGACTGCTACTATGTCCAAGTGGCATCATGAATGGCCTGTGGCTCTAAGAACGACCACCCCATTCACACAGAGTTATTTTAATCAACTATGGGAAATGTGAACAATACTATATTTTGGATTCACCCAGTTACCCTGCTCTGCTGTTAATGTGGCTTAGTCTTCTGTGATTCTGTTTTAGAATCTGCAGGTCTTCCTTTGTTGGACTTGTTTTGATTTAAAATAAAGAAAGAAAAAGAAAAAAAAAAGACAAAGCTCATCTTGAAAGAGAACCACATTTATAATAGAAAGTGCAGAGACTTCAGTGATTCTTCATCACAATGTACTATTCTATTTTAACATTGCTTCAGTTTTAGATTTTATTATAACAAGATTTCATAAAAAGTTTAAAAAGACCATTTGCCCCAACTGCATTTCTCCTCACTTAGAAAGACCTAAACATGCGTGTGTTAGAAAACAGTACTATATGAAGGAGTTTTATTCTATCAATATGTGTGGGCAGGATGGGTCATGAATCTAATCATTTAAAGTCTAAGGTCTGGGGTGGTGGTGGAAACCAATGACCTTAATGTGGACCTATCTTATGGTTTGTTAAAAATAAGCATAAAAAGTAAGACTGACTGAAGATTCTTAATAAATGAAACTCTAATTGAAGATCAAAAATTTAATTATCTTCAAAGCTGTATGACTCCTCACCCCTTCCTCTGACAAAGGAAGATCTGCAGATTCTAAAAAAGAGTCACACTTCACCTCTTTCTCTTCACCCAAGTATTTTTATGTTTAAAATATACAATTAGGGGCTTCCCTGGTGGCGGAGTGGTTGAGAGTCCGCCTGCCAATGCAGGGGACACAGGTTCGTGCCCCGGTCCGGGAAGATCCCACATGCCGCGGAGTGGCTGGGCCCGTGAGCCATGGCTGCTGAGCCTGCGCGTCCGGAGCCTGTGCTCCTCAATGGGAGAGACCACAACAGTGAGAGGCCCGCGTATCGCAAAAAAAAACCAAAAACAAATATATATATATATATATAAAAAATAAGATGGAACAGTAAAACATTTCTTAGATGCAGCCCTAGCCACCTTGCTAAGTATGCATGCCACTTATACATTTAGAGTTGATGTGTGAATTGACATAATACAATTTCTTTTTTTCTTTCTTTTTTTTGCATTTCATCTCAATCCTATCCGGTTGTTTGTGGATTAGTAACAGTAACTTGGGAATAAAGGATTTGAATAAAAAACTTCAGTGAATGAGCTGGTGAATAAAAGGAGATTAAGATTTTGAACTGTTACAATGAAACATTAAAAAAAATAAAGATCCTGACAGGTTAGAATATGAAATTTAAATTCCCATGTTGCAAATAGTTGAATCTGAATATTACCTTTATGTAAATAACAGAAACTAATTAGCAATTAGATTACTTTGTTAAAATAATTCTTGGTTTTGGATGGAAGCTGAGATTAAGAAACGGAGATGAATATTTGAAAACCTTTTCGATTAGTGGTAGAATTGAATTTAGGGATGATGCCTATAAGTCAGAATGAAAGCCTTTGGTGGTGAAAGTTTTTATTCTATTTCTTTTTTTGTGTACCAAAGGGAAGCTTTCACAAAGAAACTGTGGGCTGTAATTTTCTTAGAAATAATCAGTACTTTGTAGCAACTTCAGAATACCTTATCTGGGAGTGAGGCTTTAAGGATTTGCTGTGCCAGCTGCAACTTTTGGAGCGTCTGCAGGAATGGTCCCTCCGGTGACCCAGGGCTCTGGCACAGTGATGGGAATGCCATCGTGTAAATAGCAGGTACAGGATTAGCTAACCCTCCTGGGATGTGCAGAACTAAGCAGCCTAGTTCTGTAAATGTGGAAAACAGTTTAAAAGGAACCAAAAGGATGTAAATTCTTTTACTGGAGCTAAAAGAAGGTCTACTTACCATCTTTGCATTTGGGGATGCAGGTTTTTGCTTAAATTTAACTTTAGGCTTACTTTTCCTTCAGCATGCTGACTGTGACCAAAGGATTTAGATTTTTCACCCTTCCTTTGTTGAGTTGTGGAAATTTATAGTTCTTGTAAGGAAGAAAGAAGTGTGTTTGTCGGGAAGTGTGTGGTCGTGTGTATGTGGAATCTGCAGGGTAGAGGGTTTGAAAGGAAAGTGTGGACAAGAAGAGAATAATAGAGGAATTTGAGAATTATGACTAATTGCTTAGAATTTAATATAAATTAAATTTAGCTGAGGAGATACATTTTTATGGAAAATTGTGTTAATTTATTTCACACGTTTCCACCCCAGTCCTTAGGTTCTTTAATTTCAACTTTTAATATCTGCCTTTCATAAGGATAAACTCTGTGCCTTGCTTAATTTTTGTACCCATATGTTAGTCGGATAATATTATGGCATATGAAATGACTCAGCAGCCAGATGCATAGAGCTAGGCCTGCAGGAAGGAGACAGTGTTTGTTGGTGACCTGTTTTATATCCATACTTCCAGAGTCTACAGTGCATTCTATTGAGCTCCCTAAAGCCAAGAACTGCATTTCTGCCCTCTTTGCTGGTGAGATAACAAATTACATTTACAAGGTTAGGGCTAGTGCTTTTGAAACACTTCTAACATTTTTAAGTCCTGGTTTTTCATGATCAGTGTGCCCACCTTTTATTATACCAATACTTTTATGTCAGAAACACATAAGCCAAAAAGTGAAAAACAAAACAACAACAACAGCAAAACTATGTGCAAAATAAACCCTTGAAGTGTGTTGGAAAACAAAAGAGACACGTCTTTGCATCATCTTTGAGCCTCTGAAAACACTTGATTTTCTGTTTTTGGCCATTCAAGTGGCTTGTTACATATGTATTAGTTATCTATTGCTGCATAAGAAATTATCCTGAAAGTTAGCAGCTTAAAATGGTAGACATTTCTTATCCTACATGGGGAGTGGCTTAGCTGGGTGGTTCTGACTCAGGGTCTCTCATGAGGTTGCAGTCATATGGAGAACATTATGGAGGTTCTTTGAAAAATTAAAAATAGAGCTACCATATGATCCTGAAATCCCACTCCTGGGCATATATCTGGAGAAAACCATAAGTTGAAAAGGTACATGCACTCCCTATTCATAACAGCACTGTTTACAATAGTCAAGACCTGGAAGCAACCTAAATGTCCATTGACAGATGAATGGATAAAGAGGATGTGTTATATTTATACAATGGAATACTACTCAGCCACAAAAAAGAATGAAATAATGTCATTTGCAGCAACATGGATGGACCTGGAGATTATCATGTTAAGTAAAGTAAGCCAGACAGAGAAAGGCAAATATTATATGATATCCCTTATATGTGGAATCTGAAAAAAAAAAGCTACAAATGAACTTATTTACAAAACAGAAATAGACTCACAGACATGGAAAACAAACTTATGGTCACCAAAGAGGAAAGGGTGGGGAGGGATAAATTAGGAGTTTGGGATTAACAGACACACACTACTGTATATAAAATAGATAAACAACAAGGACCTACTGAATAGCACAGGGAACTCTACTCAGTATTTTGTAATAACCCGTAAGGGAAAAGAATCTGAAAAATCTGCCCCAACTTTTTGTATTTCTTTCTTCTTTGTCTCTTGCCATAGTCTAGCAATGTGATTTATGGTGGGGACTTAGGACCATGGTATCAGCTTGACCTTCAGAGGGGCCTGAGACTAAAGGTCAGCCACGTAAGCAGTCAACCATGTCTAGATGACAGCACCCTGATAAAAACCTCTGGGCACCAATGCTCAGGTGAGTTTCCCTCATTGCTAATATCCCATGTGTGTTGTCACACATGATTGCCAAGAGAATTTAGTGCTGTGCATGGTGCTAAGGCAAAAGGACAACTGGAAAGTCCATGAGTGGGACTCTCCTGGCTTCTTCCCCAGGCCTGTTGTCCCTCGGCTGATTGTAATATGTATCCATTCACTGTAATCAACTGTAACCTGAGTATTGTTATACTTTCAGCGAGCTTGCTGGGTCCTTCTAGAGAATTATTGAGACTGATGGTGGTCTTGGGGAGCCCTGAACTTGCAGTTTGTGTCATAAGTCAGCGCAATCTTGGAGACTTCTCTAAATCCAGCAGCTGGTGACCCAATTGCACTTGGAACAGAACTTGAGCATCTTATAATGGCCTTGGGGGTCCTCCCTGTCCAACTTTATTTTGTACCACCCCTGCTTCACTTGTGACGTACAACCACGTTGTTCCTTTATTTGTTTTTCAAATATGATCACAACATCTTTGCACGCACTGTTTCTTCTATTGTATCACTCTGGCTCCAAATACTCCCAGAGTTGATTCTTTTATTAGGATCTCCATTAAATATGTTATCTCTTCCGAGAGGCCTTCCCTGATCACCCACACTAAAGTAGTTCCATTTACCCACTGCCCCAGGCAATCATCACTTTTTGATATGATCTTATTCATTTATTTGACTACTTGTTTATGATCTGTCTTGCCCCAGAGGAGGCCAAAACCTTGTCTATTTTGTCATTGCTGTGTCCACGTGTCTAGGGCAGCAGCTGGTGTATATTGGGCATTCATTTAATACTTAAAGTCATGAAATTTATTTTCTTTTTAAAAAACAGAATAAGTAAGCTGGCCGATCAGGAAACTATTATAAGCCATCGTATTTTTTTTTTTTTTTTTGCGGTACGCAGGCCTCTCACTGTTGTGGCCTCTCCCATTGTGGAGCACAGGCTCCGGACGCGCAGGCTCAGCGGCCATGGCTCACGGGCCCAGCTGTTCCGCGGCATGTGGGATCTTCCCGGACCAGGGCACGAACCCGTGTCCCCTGCGTCGGCAGGCGGACTCTCAACCGCTGTGCCACCAGGGAGGCCCCATAGTATATTTTATATTAAAAGGTATTTAACAAATCATCTCTCGTTATCCTTGTATCCAAGCATAGCCAGCAGACAGTTGAATGAATCTGTTGTCACTTGGTAGTGTACATTAAGATTTTCTTCAGCATATTAATCAGTGAAATGACAGAAGATATGATTTTCAGAGAAGACAAAACTTGGGATTCAATTAAAATTTGAAAATATCAGAACAGGTCGGAAGATTGAGCTGAGACTGTTAAACATGAGATTGAATTAGGATCAATTTAAATTATTGCACTCAGTTAAAAAAATAAGGTTGAGGAAAGATCTTATAAACACCTATTCTGTAAGAAACAGCTAACATCTCCAGTTGGAGATGTTAAATTTGAAGAAGAGAAGATTTAGGGAGATGTAGTAGTTTATCTTTCAGTATTTAAAGGCTATCTTGTACAGCAGAGATTCGATTTATTTTGTATAATCCTATAGCTACAAATGAAGCTAGGACTTGGAACTTTTGAGTAAAGGTAGATTTGGGTGAGGAAGAATACTCTAGCAGAGTTCACAATGAAAATGGGCAGCTTGAGAAGTACTGACCTACCTTGTTGCTATGTAAAGCATTTAAACCTGATCTAGTACAAACTACTATGTATAAAATAGATAGGCGACCAGGATATACTGTATAGCACAGGAAATTATAGTCATTATCTTGTAATAACTTGTAATGGAGTATAATCTGCAAAGATACTGGATCACTATGCTGGATACCTGAAATCAGTCTAATATTATAAATCAACTATACTTAAATTAAAAAAATAAGCCTGATCTAGGTGACCATTTGCTAGGTAGATTGATGGAAAGGTGAACGGAGTGCTTTTTAAAGACCTTTACAGGTCTCAGAGCTCTCATAGTTTAGAAAATCTAGGGACCAGCTTCTAGTTGCTTAGAAAATCCAAGGACCGTGTCCTTAGGACAAGATCATACGGCAAGGTCAATGATGGCAGATTCGGCAAAGGACACACATTCTAGCCACACATTCTTTGACATGTCTGTCATCAAAACAGAGGCAGCCTTAGTGACTCACTTCTAATGGGTGGAACGCAGTGGTAGTCATTCTGTGTGATTTGTGAGGCCAGGTTAGGAAAGACGTTACAGTCTCCACCTAACGTTCTCTTGGGATGCTTGCCCTGCGGACCCAGTCTGTACTGAAGTCCAGAATTATACTTACTGAGTGGCTTGCCTAAGGCGTCGAACTTTCTCAGGTTTAGCAGTCACATGACGAGGCCACGTTTAGGTATTCCAGCCACATCTCAGCTGAAAGCCAGCACCACGTGCCAGACCTGTGAGTAAGCAAGCCCTGGGGTGGTAGTATCACCTAGCCTTTGAGCACTCCCCACCCCGCCGCGGTGCTACATGGAGCTGAGCTGAGATGTTCCCATTGAATCCTGCCAAAATTGCAGGATTGTTGAGTTGGTTTAACCATGTTGCTTTCAGTGAGGTCTGGTGAGGCCAGATGCAGATCGCGAGAGAAACTGGAAAGAATTTTGCAGTTTTGTGAATCTCAGTTTGCTGGGGGAGAACATGGCACACCATGCACAGTCACTCAGGGGAAGCCCCGGGGTCCAGCACAAAACGCAAGGGGGTGGGAGGGTGAGTGTGGGAAAGTGCCTTTATTGTGGTTTCAGTGGGAAGGAAAGGGCAAGGCAGGACAAGCAGGCTTAGGATTGGCTGATTTGAACATCAGCAGGTTCTGGTGCATAAGGGCCGTCCCTGCTTGTCTGGTGCCTGGCCCTGTGACCGTTAAGGTGGGTTTATGGTGGCCTGGAGTGTGAGAGCCAGATAAGGGAGGTGCTTGGGGGCATGGACTCCATCAGCTGTTCAAGAAGGGGAACTGACCAGCCTCCAGCCAGGACCTCAAAACTGGATCGAGGCAGCATGATAAAACTATGTTACTCTGAGCAAAATAAATTTGACATTGTTTGAAGCCACTTAGCTTTGGGTAGTTTATTATATTGTAAAAGATATTTGGACTTCTTTGACTATTGGTAACTGCAGAAGCCTACAAGATGGAGAGTCTGTGGAGTTCTTTGGGTTCAGGGAGAGTGTAACATCTTCTCTTGGCTTCTAGAGACCCAGAAGGGTCTCTCTGATCTAGAGTTCCGATTTTCTGATTTACTGGGTCAGAACATGTGTCATCAAGTCTGGCCCCAAACTATTTGTGTGGCTGTCTTTTATTTTTTGAACGTACAAAATATTTTTATTAATATAAATGTATTTGATAATTTCAAATTTAGAACACTTAGAATCATCATGAACAAGGTCAACTACTCTTAAATGATAAAGATTTGAAATGGGGGAATAGGTACTGTAACTGGTTCACCTGAGGGTGTGCTTTTCCTACAGGTCTTCCCAAAGCAGCAGTGAGAGAGAGAATTTCTGGGTGTCAGCAGGAAAGATGGTTATCTTGGTTTACTCTGGGGATGAAGGTATCTGTCTCAGTTTGGGTTCCCCTCAATGTCGAGCTTGAGAAGAGAATTTGGGTGTTTTATTTGGTAATGATCCCAGGAACTAAGCATGAAGGAGTGGGGGAGTTAGAGAGGAAGAAAACTCAGTATCGGGGGGTGTTATCAAGGGTGTTGTAGGAAACAAGGACTTAATTTTTCTGGGACCTTCTGAGAAACATACCTCTCAGAAGTATCTTCTCCTAGGATAGGAGTCAGAGAGATTATCCAACCCATTTCATTTCCCCTTGGGTTCAGGGCTGCCCATGAGAGCAGCCTCTGCACTGTGCTTGCACATGGGCTGAGTGGGCTTCCAGGGCATCAGAAAAGGCCTTTGGCACATATAGGACACTGTCATCCTAACGATGGTCCCACCTCATGTGAATTTCAGCTGAGACTGGAATTCAGCCTGTCCAAGATGGTGTGCTATGGGACACCAGAGGTATTACCATGAAATCAGAATAGGAAAGGATATCGCAGTTGGGGTCAAAGGCCACAATTCCAGCTCGTAATTATAGCACTCACTGCGTGACCTTGGAAAGGGCATTAATCTCTCAGGTTTTGTTTTCTCACATGTAAAATGAGGATAGTATTATCAGGTGACATTTGTGTGGAAGATACGGAGTTAAGGGCTGTGTGTCACTAGGAGAAGTGAACTGGCTGCCTACCTGGGGGCCTCTAGAGGAATTCTCCATAATCCACGGGGACTAGGGCTTCCCCTGTCCCGACAGTGGTCTCTTTTTCTAAGGCACACGTTTTTCACCATATTCATGAAGACTGATGAATAACCATCCTGGACATTTATTAATTCAGAATGAGAAAGATTGGGGTTCCTGGGAATGGACAGTGGTATTCTTTGGCTAGGACATAACTGTCCATGTAGGCAAGCTATTTTGGAAGTTCAGTCAAAGTCAGAATGTCTTCAGGTGGGGATAGGATTCAAATAAAGGTAGCTGGTTACATGGTTTGCATTTTGGAGCCCCAGGGTAAGGGTCGCCTGATGTATCCTTTTCTGCAACAGGGATATCACCTTCTCTGACTTGTACAGTGACCTTCTTTATGAATGATACAGTCATTGACAAATATCTTTTTTTCAAACTCGCCTTATGCATGTCTGGGATTCAATCGACCTTCATAAATCAACTTTGCATACATATCTCTATCACTATGCATGTATTGATTTTGCAGTGCAACTCTGGGAGGGCAACTTTTTTTTTTTTTTTTTAACCACACTCTTCAGGGAGCAATTCATCCTTTACACTGCCTGATGGGGTTACTGCAGAGTTTAAATGACATTGTTAAATTGATAAACATTGTGTGTGTTACCCTTCACATTATTAAATCATGGAATCCAGTGGGCAGTAATGGGCTCTCACAAGTAGAGGAAAGAGTTTGATAATCGATTAAATAGAAGAGTACTTTTTAAAATTCCTATTTTGTTGAGGAGTTAAAGGACTTTTGAAATCATGAGAGAAAGGCTTATGTGATTTTAATTTTTCATTAGCCAAATTCTGTGCTTGAAGCTAGATTACTGTTGATCAAATTATAAATTGATCTTAAAAACATTGTGAGGGATTTTATTAGGAATTGTCAGGTCTAGTAAAGGGGGAACAAAATATTTATAAATTTGGGCTTGTTGACCATAAAATATATATTTTTAAAAGCTACATTTAAAAGAAATAGCACTAATCTGGAAATCAGGAGACTTGTGTGACTTTGGCCAATTCCCTCTCTGGGATTCAAGTTTCCTCAACTGTAAAAAGAGGACTAGGTTAGTTAATTCTGTTTTTTATTTCAGCTCTAAAACTTTTTTTGATACAAGTAAGCAGGGATTCTTGGGGGTAGAACAGTAGGAATCAGATAACTTTTAAAAGGGTGAAAGCTTGGAGAGAAATGAGAGATGAGAAGAGCTTCATTTTTGTAGAAGGGAAACCACTAATCTGTACTCAGGAAGTTATAGTCTAACATTTTCAATTTTCTGACACTAAAATGGAAGGAAAATACTGGAGGAAAAGTCCACAGGAAGTCCTTAATAATGGGGAACCATCACCCCAATTTGTCTGGAACTGTTTTCCACAAAGCAGGGCTTTCACTATTAAACAGACGAAAGTCCTGGGCAAAACAGGACGGGTTGGTCTCCTTACTCCTAATATACAGTCTTAGTATTTGTCTTCGTCTGTTCTGCTATAACAAAAATACTGTAGACTGAGTGCATTAAACAGTGGACATTTATTTCTCACAGTTCTGGAGGCTGGGAAGTCCAGGATTAAGGTGCCTACAGATTCGGAGTCTGGTGAGGACCTGCTTTCTAGCTCATAGGTGGCTGTCTTCTCACTGTGTCCTCACATGGTGGAAGGGGCAAGGGAGTCTTCTGAGGTTTCTTTATGAGGGCACTAGTCCTATTCATGAGGGCTACACCGTCATGACCTAATCACCTCCCAAAGGCCTCACCTCCTAATAAATACCGTCATATTGGGGAATAGATGTCAACATATGCATGTTGCAGAGGCAAAAACATTGCCCACAGCAGTATTATTTCAGCCAAGGTCCCAAGCTGCCCCCTGTAGCTGACAGCAGCAAAGTGATGAGAAGCGTTGCCACTAATACACTTCGAATGAAGCCCCCCTATGGTTAGTGCTTCTGAAAGGCATCATCTCAGTGATGATACAGCTTTAAAGTCATGGGCAGGGAATCGTGCAAGAAGTGAGGTAGACTAAGATATAAACAAGTTTCTTCCCAGTATTATGTATCCAGTTATTTGTTCATTCATGTCTTTGGTGTTATTGAGAACCTCCTCTGTGTGAAGCACGGTGCTAGTTGCTGGGAATGAAAACAAATAAAACAGGAACATTTCCATCATGAAATTTATTTTAATCCACCCTGTTGTTATTAAACTGGTCTTTCCACTTCTCCAGAGTGCTGTCCTGAAAGCACCTTATATATCTTGGTACTGAGCCCAGGGCCTAGGACTAGGTAGGCACTCGATAAATATTTGGTGAATTGAATTTCTATTATCCCCTTTGCGCTTTCTGTCCTTTTTTTTTTTTTTTTTTAAAAAAAAGAAAACCCTTTCCTCTTCTTTGTCTCAAAGGATTCCACTAATATTTTTTCTCTAGGACTCAAAGCACTTGGCAAACATTTTCCAAGATCTTTACAGCCTGTCTCCGAAATAGATAAGAAGTACCCTGATAGCAATTGTATCCATCACTGGCTATGGTCTCTCTCGGTTCTCTTCTTTCCTATTACTGATGGTTCATTTGAGCTTCCACAACAGGTCAAGACACAGTTTAATAGTTCTCATGGCTCATTTTGGGTATCTTCAGGGCAACAGTCTCAAGAAATATGTGGACTTCAAAGGTACTTACTGGAGGCAAATTCAGATCAAAGCAAACAGCACAGTAAAAACACCAAGTTTAGGCCTCTTGTTCCACAGCACAGGGCCAGAAAGGTCTCCTGAGGACACAAGCCAGAAAGAGTCACCTGGAGCTGTAATTTTCCAGTCCTTCTGGAGATTAAGGTGAGGTCATTGCTATCGATTCCATCTTAGAGTTTGGCAGCAAGCAGGGATCTTGGGATTTAACTCTGTCCGAATGTCACTACATTGAAAAGAGAACAAAATAGTAAGACATTTATGACAAGGTTATTTGCTTTTTGCATAATGTCTGGAATTGAAGACCTAAAAATATTATTCAATTTAAAAAAATCCTTAATTCCTATCACATTTCAGTGAGATAGATTTAAGTAGGAAGGACAACTGAATCTCTTAGTAATTATTGAGGGTCACACATCAAATTAACAACAACAATATAATCCCACAGACAGCTATTACAACACCATAAGACATTTCTTGTTCTTAGCAGGTAGTGTACATTTGAAGCTATTTAAGCTGTTTGGACTTTGCTTTGATTCTAGGATTACAAACCATATAGTAGGTGCACTGTTTTATCTAATTTACTTATCATTGATCAATGTGACCTGATATTTGCATTGTTAGTGACCCTTAAGTTTAGATCTGTCTAAATGATTGCCCTCATTTAGGCAGGCAGTTTGTGGATAGATGCACATTCCTGCAATTGGGCAAACTCCATGGCAGGACATGGGCAGGAAATGTCTTTAAACTTAGAAATAGCAATTAGAAAATTAATTGTCTTGATAATAAAGCAATAAAACCAGCCAGTCCTTCTTTACACGTGTGTGTGTGTGTGTGTGTGTGTGCACATGTGCACCCATGGGAGTGTATGTGTGTCTTTTTGTGTGTTATCTACCAGATTTTATTATAGGTCATCAGCAACTCAAGAAAAAAAAGTGAAACGTCACAATTTTTCACGGTCTTGATGAGAAAGAAAGATGGAGTAGGAAGCAATTAGCCTTTCTAGTTATTACTTGGGAGATATGCATTCTTAGAAAAAACTCTCTATCTTAGAGTTAATACATTCACATGGTTAAAAAAAACCACAAAACGTAAAAAAGTTCATAGTTACAATTCTCCCTCCTACTCCTTTCTCCCCTCATCTGCCAAGACCCCTCAGCCATAGGTAATTAGTCTTCTTAATTTCTTACATATCCAGATTTTCAGAGTTTTAAAAAATTTATATGAAAGCCAATTAAAATATGATTTCTTTCCTCCTCCCTTTAACACAATAGGTAACATGTTACAGACACTCTTCTGCAGCTTGCTTCCATCACCTAGCAGAGGATCTTGGAGGTCTTGCTTTAGCGGGGTATAGAGAGCGCCCTCCTATTTCCCCAGCAGTGTGGTACTCCATGGCTGAGATCAGTATTTTTCAAAATTTTATATTCATCACAATATAAAACTACAGATGAACACATTAACTCTACCCCCAAATCTCTGATTCAAGAGGTCTGGGGTGGGGCCTGAGAATTTGCATTTCTGATAAGTTTCCAGTTGATACTGATGCTGTTGTCTGGGGACCACACTTTAAGAACCACTGTTTTAGATGTACCATAATATATTTAGCCTGTGGACAGACAAAAGGGATTCTTTTAACCTCTTGCTATACAAACTATACAGCAATGGGTATTCTTGTTCATATGCCATTTCATATAGGTATAGGTATTTCTGTAAGATGGATTTCTAAAAGTAGATTTTCTGAGTTGAATATTATATAAATATGTAATTTTGATATGCAATGATAAATTGGTGGTGGTTCCAACTTATACTTCTACTAGTAATATATGAAAATGCCTTTTACACCATGCCAGGAGAGTCTATTATAATACCTTTTTTGGACAGTCTGATAGGTGAAAAATAGTTTAATTTACATTTATCTTTTCATATAATCAAGAGCCATTTGTATTTCTTTTCTGAAATTTATTTTTTGAGTAAGTTACCTAATCATTCTAGGTCTCAATTTATGTGTAAAATGGGAATATTAATAATTCTTAGGAATTAGGCAGTGCAAATTACTATCACCCCAAACTTTATATCTTTGACTCTAAATAATCAATTAAATTTCACTTTCTTCCATCACAAATTTTCATTCATTTGTCCATTTATTTATTCATGAAATAATTATTCAGCACCTACTATAATAAGTGCTGGGAATGAAGAGGTGAAAACCTTGTCTTCAAGGAATTCACTGTATACTATGGACGACCAACTTGCAAAGGGTTATGTTACAATCGCTACAAGGATGGCTATAATAAAGGTCCCTACAAAGACAAAGAGACACATCAGGACAAGAAACCCTAACTCTCCCTGGGGGAATCAGGGAAAGCTTCATGCAGAAGGTGGCTTGCAATTGATACTTGGTGAAGAGGAATTTGCCAGATGGATGAGTAGGGGAGGGTGTTCCAGAGAGAAGAACAGCTTATACAAAACCAAAGAGACATGAAGAAATATGGTATTAGCAAACTAGACAGTAGTGTTAATGCTTAAAGAGTAGGAATGGAAGAAGGACCACTCTGATTTTCTAGTTCACCTTTGGGGTGGGAGAACCTCAATAACTTCAGATTGGCTCATTCCAAACCCCAGACTGTGATATATATGTTTCCCTCATATTTCTGGGAGCCAATTTTCTCTTTATTATTTCCCTCATCTTGTCCTCTGTTGATCATGGCATTTGTGGTTTGGATGTATCTTTGTCTCAAATGAAGATTTATTTGGGTCTTTGCTGTATGAGCTTGCCAATTTAATGTTCCATCTACTACCACGTAATTCTCAATGAGTGAGTCAGAGGTTAACAGAAAAATTACACAGAGGAAATATGTCTTAATGCTATAACTTTAAGAGTATATATTCTAGAGGACTATTTGTGGAAACAGGGAGATGCTCAGAAAATATTATTAAGAGAGAGAGGATGCAGAATGTCCAAAGATATAACAAGTATTCTTTCTGCTATTTTTCATACATATCTATCTTATCTATCTACTATCTATCTATCTATCTATCTATCTATCTATCTATCTATCTATCTATCTATCATCTATCCATCCTATTTATTTGGCTATGCAATTTTATGTTTTTTTAAAGCTAATGTATTATGATGTATTTTTACATCATTAGAACCAATTTTAGGCTCTCTTGGCTACCATTTATGGCACCATTGGTGGTGGATAAACCATCTGGTTTTTATTCTCTAATTATTAGGCATTTGGGTTTGCATATTTTTATCCATTTAAGTGCAGTGATAAAAGAAATAACTAATAGAGTTTATCTTGAATAGTGGGAAATGGGCAAAGATGATCTTTATATTTAAAAAAAAGTAAGAAAAAAAAAAAGAAAACCCAAGCCAGGTGTAAGAAAGATATTTTGGCTACTGTAGCAAAAATAATAATAACAACAGTAATAATTCACATCTATTCAGCATTATTGTACCTAGAGTGAGTCTGGTATGCTTTTTGTTTTGGGCTGTTCTCCAAAGGCCACACTATGAAGTCTATACTGTTATCAACCCTCTTTGACAGTAGAGAGAGATTTTGTGTTTCAATAGAAAACTATAGCACACCCTTGTGGGTTATCAGATTGTAACTGTTCCTTGTCTTTGAGCTATTTTGAACTTATTTGTAAATTGCAGGTAACTGACCTATGCAAACTCTGACTTGACTGGCAGAGATTTAATTAACTTCTTCTCTCACTGTTACCTGCCTGTAAATTGGACTGTCTCATCACCTTGCATAAATTTTCAACACTTACTTAATTTTCAGTTCTTCTAGTTTACATCAATATCTGGCTTCAACCTTTCAAATGAATATTTCTGGAACAGAGCAGAACCCTGTGGGACTCCTCCAAGTACAAAGGCCCCTCTATGTCCCCTGTCTCTTGTTTGTAGAAAAGCTGAAGTCTCCCAGGCCTCCCAGAGTCACAAAGGAGCAGGCTTGAGCAGTTAATGATTAGGACAGTAGAGTCACAGACTCAGTGTTTGATGCAAGAATGGGATTAACGTGCTTCCCTGGTGGTGCAGTGGTTGAGAGTCCACCTGCTGTTGCAGGGGACACGGGTTCGTGTCCCGGTCCGGGAAGATCCCATGTGCCATGGAGCGGCTGGGCCTGTGAGCCATGGTCGCTGAGCCTGTGCGTCCGGAGCCTGTGCTCTGCAACGGGAGAGGCCACAACAGTGAGAGGCCCGCGTACCACAAAAAAAAAAAAAAAAGAATGGGATTAACACTATTGCTCATAATAATCTATATCTTTGTGGGCATCAAAATAGTTGTAGCTTGCTCTGTCCACATGTTAGCGAGCAACTAAAATTGTCAGCAAAGAGATGCTACAGACCCATGTTGACATCTTCTACTCTAAGAATATGGCACCGTATGTCAGCATGAAGAAGTTACGGAAGATGGACCTTCACCCCTAATCCCATAGAAATGGAATGATGTCAACAAGTGGGGATTTGTAAAAAGCTCTTTTGCCCCTTTCCTGTTTTGTCTATTTCTGTTCCCCTTAAACCTTAATCATAAAAATGAGATCACTAGGCAACATTTAACCTAACTCCTGATTTTCACTTTACTGAATGTACACAATGCCTTGCCTAACCTATTGATTCCTTTCCTGGATTAAAAGGAGTAAAAATAAAGAATTAAGTAGTTAAAGAATGACACTCTCCACGTGGACAAGATAGCATCCAAAGGGAGATCAAGAGAAGTCAGCAATCTGCACGCAATGGAAAAATGTTGAAAAATCTGACCTTTCACCTTCATGATTAACTGAGATTGTTTCCCTTTAAAAATTGTCATGTCTCAGCAGAATCTTCAGAGTTGGTCTCTGGATACAAGTCCACCTTCTCCCCAGATTGTTGGCTTTTCTGAATACAGCATCTTTCCTTTCTACTAACACTTGCCTCTCGATTATTGGCTTTTGAGTGGCCAGCAGCCAAACTTGAGTTTGGTAACGTTTCCAATTTTTTCTCTCCCCCTTCTGACCTGGTATCATCAAGACCTAAAACCTGACCACTCAGATTCTCATCAGCCATGTAGCTGGCCTTTCTCAGGATTTGAAGAATATCTGTGAGCTAAAGTCTGATGACTTGATATATACCTTGAAGGACTTCTCACTGCAGTGAACCATGCATGATTTTGATTTCTCCATGGACAAGCCATGGTCTGGGCCACTAAGGAGCTCTGGACAAATGAACACCCTTATATGTGAAATGACCCAGACTGTGTCACCATTATCAAGAGCATTGAAATTGTAGCTTCAAGAAACTCAGTGAGCAGCTCTGGAAAATTGAAATATTTCTATCCATCAACATCTTAGAATCCACTGGGATAGATACCCTCAGGGTTCAACTCCTTTCTACAATACAGAATTTTATACTAGTATTTATTTTTCTTTCTAGGCATCTCTCTTAAGATCTTACTCTATAGAACCCTATAACAACTGATCTTTGTCACCACTCCTCAATAGCTGGTTGAACTGTTTTTGCGGGAACAATGTGAGCAAGAGTCCTCAGGAAGCTGTTGCATAGATCCTGATTAGCTCCTTATCCCCTCTGTGTTGTTCAGTGATGAATGATATTCATTTGTCTTGAATAAAAGGACAGATTAACAATGTTGAACTTAACCTGAGCCCTGTGCTCCTAGAAAATAGCAAGGCTAAGAAATCTCTTTATTCTTTTGTGTTATGGGAAATGGCTTACCCTTCCCCATATGGCTTAGATGAGACTCAAAGATGAACTCCTTATTTACCTAGACACAGACCCTGCTAATTCTCATCCTTTATCTTGTAAATAAATTAGTTGAAAAATTTGTCCTCACTGACTAAACCAAAAAAATATCCATTAACTTGACTTGACCAAACTTTAGTCAAGGGTTCTTTCCTTCCTCCAGGCTCCTGAACTTTGGCCCATCCTTGAGCATTAGAACATGGAGCAACTTCTCAACTGTCCAATCAGGGTACCCACTCATCCCACTTTCCCCCAGTCAGTTCTTTCTGGCATTATTTACTCCCCCCCTATAAAAGAGAAGCCCTGCTTCTCTTCTATAGACAGCATATATGTGAGTCTTGTTTTTTAATCCATTCAACCAATCTTTGTCTTTTGATTGGAGCATTTAGTTTATTTCCATTTAAAGTGATTATTTATAGGTACTTATTGCCATTTTGTTAATGGTTTCCATTTTTTTTTTTTTTTTGCTGTTGTTGTTAATTCTTGTTTCCTCTTTTGCTCTCTTCCCTTGTGATTTGATGACTGTCTTTAGTGTTATGTTTGGATCCCTTTCTCTTTTTTGTGTATCTATAGGTTTTAGGTTTGTGGTTAGGGTGTGGCTTCATATACAACAACCTATATATGTATATACATAATTATTTTAAGTTGATGATGTCTTAAGGTCGAATGCATTCTAAAAACCCTGCATTTTTATTCCTCCCCTCACATTTAATGTTTTTGACATAATATTTTACATCTTTATATATGTGTTATCCCTTAACTAGTTATTGTGTTTATATATGATTTTGCTACCTTTGTCTTTTAATCATTCTATTAGTTTTATAAGTGGTTGATATACTACCTTGCTGTATTTTTGCCTTTGAGAGTTTTCTTTTTGTAATTTTCCTATTTCTAGTCGTGGTCTTTTTTCTTTCTTTCTTTTTTTTTTGCTGCTTGGAGAAGTCCCTTTAACATTTCTTACAAAGCCAGTTTTGTGGTTCTAAGCTCTTTTAGTTTTTGCTTGTCTGTAAAACTCTTTATCTGTCCTTCAAATATGAATGATAATATTGCTGGTAGAGCATTCTTGGTGTAGGTTTTTTCATATTGTCGTTTTGAATACACTGTGACACTCCCTTATGGCCTGCAATGTTTCTGCTGAAAAGTCAGCTGATTGTCTTATAGGAGTTCCCTTGTATGTAACTAGCTGCTTTTCTTTTGCTGCTTTGATTCTCTCTTTTTACTTATTTTTTTTGTCATTTTAATTATAATGTATCTTGGTGTCACCCTATTTGGATTCATTTTGTTTGGGACTTTCTGTGCTTCCTGGACCTGGATGTCTGTTCCCTTTTCCAGATTAGGGAAGTTTTCAACTATTATGTCTTCAAATAAGTTCTCTGTCTCTTTCTTTCTCTTCTCTTTATGTGACCCTTATAATGCAAATGTTAGTAGGTTTGATGTTGCCCCAGAGGTCTCTTAAACTGTCCTCATTTTTATGTATGTATGTATGTATGTATGTATGTATGTATGTGTGTGTGTATGTATGTATGTATGTATAGTTGATTTATAGTGTTGTGTTAAACTGTCTTAATTTTTAAAAATTCTTTTTGCTCTTTTCTCTTTAGTTTGGGTGATTTCTACTACTCTGTCTTCCAGTTCACTGCTCTGTTCCTCTGTATCATCTAATCTACTATTGATTTCTTCTAGTGTATTTTAAATTTCAATTATTGTATTTTTCAGCTCTGTTTAGGTCTTTTTTATAGTTTCTAACTCTTTGTTGTAATTCTCACAATGTTCATCCATTCTTCTCCCAAGTTCGTGGAGCATCTTTATGACAATTACCTTGAACTTTTTATTGGGAAGATTGCTTATCTCCACTTTGTTTAGTTCTTTTTCTGAGGTTTTGGTCTTGTCCCTTTGTTTGGAACATATTCCTCTGTCTCCTCATTTTGTCTGATTCTCTGTGTTTATTTCTATGCATTAGGTAGGTCAGTTACATTTTCCAATCTTGCAGGAGTGGCCTTTTGCCTTTTGTAGGAGACATCCTCTGGGGCCTGCCAGCATACTCCCTTATAGTCACCTGAAGCTATATGCTCTAGGGGTGCACCACGTAGGTTGCATGAACCCTCTTGTTTTGGTGGGGCCAACTAACTGTGAGTGTAGGTAGGCAGGGCTGGCCTATGGTCCAGTTGGCTGCCAGGTCCTGCCTCATGCGATGGCTGCTGGCCTGCTTGTGGTTGGGACCAGGTCCTGGAGCAGTTGGCTATGGGTCCCATGCCTGATGCCAGCCTGGTGCTGAGCTGGGCTAGGTTCCAGAGTAGCTGGCAGTGGGCTTGTTGGTGGGGGGAGGGTGAGCTTGGTGCTGTCCTACTGGTGGGAAAGGCTAAGTCCTGGTGCAGGTGGCTATGGGGCCTGGGGGAGGGCAGGGCTGGTGCCAGCCCGCTGGTGAGTGGGGCTGGGTCCTCACAATGCTGGCTTTATGGCCCAGGGTGTCCAAGGACTGGTGCCGGCCCGCTGGTGAGTGGGTAAGCCTCCAGCATTAGTAAGCCAGAAGGAGGACTCCAAAATGGTGCTTGTCAGCACCAGAGTCTGTATGGTGGAATGAGCTCCCCAACATAGCTGCCACCTGTATTGATGTGTTAATGTCCCCAGGGTGAGCTCCAGTTGCCTCCTGTATATCTGGGTGGGTCTCCAAATTCAGCAAATTGGTCTGACTCAGCCTTCTTTCAAATTATTACCTCTGTGCTGGGACATGGAATGTGTAAGATTTTGCAGGTACCCTTTTAGAGTGGAGTCTGTTTCCTACAGCCCTCCAGCTCTCCCATACACAAAGCCTGCTGGCCTTCAAAGCAAGATATTCTGGTGGCTCATCTTCCCAGTGCAATGTCCTGGGCTGGGGAGCCCAATGTAGGGCTCTGACCCCTCGCTCCTTGGGGAGAACCTCTGAAGTTGTGAATACCCTCCTGTTTGTGGGTCGCCTACCCTGAGGTATGGATTTTGACTATACCATGTCTCTACTCCTCCTACCCATCTTGTTGTTGTTCTTTATATCTTCAAGTGTGGAAAATCTTTTCTGCTGGTCTTCAGGTCATTCCAGTACACAATTGCTCTGTAAATGGTTGTAATTTTGGTGTGTCCATAGGAGGAAGTGAGCTCTGGATCTTCCTACTCTGCCATCTTTGCCAAAACTCCAAAGTTTTTCTAAATTAAGCTCACTGGAAATTTTGTGCCTCACCCAATTCTTTATTTAACCCTTTTCTTTCCTCTAAGTTTAAATGAAACCCATCATCTGATTTTCTCTAAGAAGAAAGTTGTTTCATTGGTAACTGTTGAACAAACGTTGGGTTGATGAACTCTCTGGGTGTCATGGGTAAAGAAATGAGTAGTATATAAATACCCAAGGAACTATGTCACATTGATTTTTTAAAATAATTAAATAACTTGCAGAGTCAAGGTTCATGGTTTTGAGCAGGCTACATGATTTTGGTACTACTGGTTCAGTTGCAAATAGCTAAACATGGTAAAGATAGAAGAAAAGAAAAATGTCACTGTTAGTTCCTTTTCTTTGCTATAAGGTATTAGTTGAAATATTAGCTTTCTTTTTACAGCTAAAGGGACAGAAACCATGAATCTAATTCTGCTAACTTCCAAGGAAGACTAGATAAGAACCGTTCAATTACACGTTGCTTATTTATCTAACTCTCTTGGCAGAATTTGCTTTGGTGAAACAAATCACCTGTTGAAGGGGAAAAAAGCCACTTAAGTGATTAAAATCTACTTTAGCTAATTTCCTCTTTGACCTATTTGTAAGCTAGTTGTAATGAATAGTTCTCATGGGAAGCTTTAGTTGACATTTGGATCTCATTAGACTTTGAAAAACTTCTACCATCTCATTCTTTTTGAGCTCTTTCATTGGGATACAGTTTTCAAGGTAAGCTGCAGTGAATGGAGTTTAATGCATGAGCTTTGAATCTTCAGAGTTTGGAATCCAGCACTGCCCTCACCAGCTGTGTGAACCAGGACAATTCTTAATATTTTTTCAAAACTCAGCTTTTGCAGTTGTAAAGTGATTGTTGCTATGAATTCATTTTGATAATTAAATGAGCTAATATAAAGTGCTAAGATGATAGGTGTAAAGTGCTTACTGGTGTTCAGCAAATGGTGAGCACACATTAACAATTATGGCTCATTACTAATAGAAGCTCTGAAATGGAAAAGCTGATAGGATGAAGGGGGGGTGCTAGAATAACTTCCTCTTTATAATTAATTTATCAATTTCTAGAAAATTTAGCAAATGAGTAATAGAGACCTGCTCTATTATCAAGAAAATACTAGAAACAGACATCTTATCTTTTCAAGTTCTGGCACCAAATTACTTCTGTGTTATATGTACTATCCATTCAGAATTCTTCTTTTAAAGGCCGTCTTATCTTAGGGGTCAGAGTGTAGAGTACTTTTTGAATGACAGCACTTTATTCCCAGTGAGGAATTAAAATTAGTTGCTATGAATGTCAACTCAAACCTTCCTCTTGGTGTTTTAAAGTATGTATCATTTAAAGGTGAAGAAAGTGTAAAATGGAAAAAGAAATGACTGCAGGACCTGGTGAATGTAGATGATGTAAGAAATACATGAAAATGGGAAAGAAGGAGAGAGATAATGATTTGTAGCTTCTTGATATGGAGTACATAAATATGGTGTGAAATCATATACATCATTGCTATTTCGTAGGCATGTCATTAACCTCAATTTTTACCCTTTTTTGAGGCTGGAGAATATGAATAATATTCTTAGACAAATAAGTCAACTTTTGATTTTCTGTGCAGAGGAGATAGTGGAGTTTGGAAAAAACTGACTTACGTATGTATTTGAAATTTTTGTAGCGTGTGTGTGAGGGGAACAATTTGGTTTACCATCTCAAAATATTTTGTTCAGGCTAACCTTAAAATTAATTTGCTTTTGAACATATATCAATTGTTTTTGCCACTAAGTAGACTATTTAAAGCCAATCTAGATGGATTTAAAAGTATGCAAGTAACCATACTGTGAATAATCTGTATGTAAAGAGAACTAATAGTGAACTCTCATCTTTATTTATTCAATACTCTGCTCTGAGTTTAGATCTAATCTCTTGTTTACAGTGGAAAGCTAAGGAATTTTTTCCTAGTCTAGAAGTGGTTTAGCCTAGAGATAAAAATAGCCACATGAAAGAACAGAGTTTGGTACCTCTGCTCTCACTTTAAAAATGTTCCTTAATTTCCTAACATGTGCTGATTAGACATAACAGAAGACTGTCTCATAAAATGAGGAAACATCCAGATCAGAAATAAAACTCCCAGCAGTCAAGGCAATAGTTGGTGCCTCAGAAGTTTACCCTTTTGTATTTCTCCTGCTGTATAATTTCTCTTTATATCACCAACATGTGTTTTTAGCTGACATTTCTGTCTTGATGACTAAGCTTGTATTTATTAATCTTTCTTTATCCTAGTTCTCCCAGGACTAGTTTCAAAAATGGCTTCCTGAAAGGCAAAACTTTGGGGATGGTAAAAAGATCAGTGGGTGTCAGGGGTTGAGGGGAGGGAGGGAGGGGTGAACAGACAGAGCACGGAGGATTTTTAGGGCAGTGAAACTACTCTCTATGATACTGTAATGGTGGATACGTGACATTATACATTTGTCCAAACCCACAGAATGGACAACACCAAGAGTGAACCCTGATGTAAACCATGAATTCTGAGTGAGTATGACTTACCGACTTAGGTTCATCACTTGTAACGAATGTCCCATCTGGTGGGGATGTTGATAGTGAGAGAGGTTGTGCATTTGTGGGGAGCAAGGGGTATATAGGAAACCTATGTACTGTCCCCCTCAATTCTGCTGTGAACCTAAAACTATTCTTTAAAAGTCTTTTTATAAGTGCTTATATATATATAAAAATGTCTTGCTGAACATCCTCTGGTTGAGGAGGAATGGAATAAGAACAGGAGGAGAAAGCACAAAGCCTTTCATTCTTGAGTTGCTAAACTAGAATTAAAAGTCTTAAACAAACCTCTGAGAAGCCATTTACTCTCATGATCCAAATTCCTGGGTCTCCAAACTACTCAGATAGATGTAGTTCCATTTGGGGAAGAGCCCATTATACCATCTTCCTTCTGGGAAAGAAAACAATTTAGTTACAGCTGAATCTATTATATCGTCAAGGAGTTTGCAAAGTGTAGGTATATACTGGAGGTTATTTTTGCTTTTTGTGCTTGTGTTAAGTATTATGAGGACTGGGGAGAGGGACCGTGAAAGAGAGAAAGGGATTAGTTCGTGTCTGCAGTTTTCATAAACAGCTACGTCTATGAGCAGAAACTCTTGAAATTTCACATCCAAACGTAGCATCTGGCACAGTGGGAACAACAGAACTCCAGGGATCCTGCAAGAGGCAAAGTAGGAGAGCTTGTTAGGTTTCTTGCAGTTTTAACTCCAGATCTTAAGAGCAGAATTAACCAACACAGAGTAATGAGATTTGCTGTAGCATCTCAGGAAACACAGTCAATGGGATTTCAGTCTGAGTGAAAAGCATGCAGACTGTGATTGAAGAAGCAGGAGCTGGAGATTGACATAAATTAGCTTAAAAGTAGTGGTTCTCAAAGTTTGGTCCCTGGACCATCGATATCGGCATTACTTACAATGTGTTAGAAATGCAGATTCTTGGTCCCCAACCCAGACAGATTGAATCAGAGTAGAACCCAGGAATCTATGGTTCAACAAATCCTCTAGGTTTTCTTTCTTTCTTTTTTTTCTTTTACTGTAAAAATTTTTACTCCATTTTTTTACCTCAGTTTCCCATCCCCTATCTGAACATTCCCCTCACCTCCCAAAAAGCCTATAAAATATTTCTTCACTACTTACAGGATAAGATTTTTCAATCTACTTTCCTCATTTTTTAAAAATTGTAATGTAGTTGATTTACAAATGTGTTAATTTCTGCTGTACAGCAAAGTGATTCAATTATACATGCATATATACATTCTTTTTCATATTCTTTTTCACTATGGTTTATCACAGGATATTGGATATAGATCTCTGTGCTATACAGTAGGACCTTGTTTTGTATCTATTCTATATATAATAGTTTGCATCTGCTAACCCCAAACTCCCAATCCATCCCCCTCTCACCCCCTTCCCCCCTAGCAACCACAAGTCTGTTCTCTGTCTGTGAGTCTGTTTCTGTTTCGTAGATAAGTTCATTTGAGTCATATATATATATATATATATATATATATATATATTTTTTTTTTTTTTTTTTTTTTTTTTTTTGCGGTACACGGGCCTCTCACTATTGTGGCCTCTCCCGTTGTGGAGCACAGGCTCCGGACGCGCAGGCTCAGTGGCCATGGCTCACGGGCCCAGCCGCTCCACAGCATGTGGGATCTTCCCGGACCGGGGCACAAACCTGTGTCCCCAGCATCGGCAGGCGGACTCTCAACAACTGCGCCACCAGGGAAGCCCGAGTCATATTTTAGATTCCACATATAAGTGATATCATATGGTATTTGTCTTTCTCTTTCTGACTTACTTAATATGATCATCTCTAAGTCCATCCATGTTGCTGCAAACCTCCAGGTGTGTCTGATGCATGCTAAAATTTAGTAACCACTATTTTAGGTCATTGGGGCCACTTTTCTTTATTGAGCTACCTTAATGAGGAGGTAGCCTTCCTCTGCCTGCCCCACAACTGACTGCTCCTGGTGTGTGAACAACTGAATGCATGGATAGCAGATTCAAAAAGTGATGATACAACCCAGAAGGGCTTTGCTCTTCCATTTCATTATCCTCAGACCTGAAGTGACCCCTATCTTGGGTGCTCCTCTTTCTTCTCAAGTCTCAGCTACCTCAGGCCCCGTGAATCTTGGCAGATGCCATATGTTGTTATTTCACAGTGGAACTGAGCAGCCCCAAATGGTAGCCACTACCCACATATGGCTATTTAAATTAAAATTAAATAAAGTAAAAAATTTAGTTCCTCAATCACACCAGGCATATCTCTACTGTTCAGTAGCCGCGTGCAGCTAGCAGCTACTCTATTTGACGATACAGATGTAGAACACCTTCATCTCCCTGATACTAACTTGTAAACCTACAAGTAGCTTGCCAATTTCTGTGGTATAAATGTTCCCACCACAATCAATTTCAAACTACCAACACATATCACTAAACACAGATACAAAAAGAGATACACACAGGACTTCCCTGGTGGTCCAGTGGTTAAGAATCCGCCTGCCAATGCAGGGGACATGGGTTCAAGCCCCGGTCTGAGAAAATTCCACATGCCGTGGAGCAACTAAGCACATGTGCCACAACTAGTGAAGCCCATGTGCCTAGAGTCTGTGCTCTGCAACAAGAGAAGTCACCGCAATGAGAAGCCCACGCACCGCAACAGAGTGACCCCCCTGCTCACTGCAACTAGAGAAAGCCCACGCACAGCAACAAAGACCCAGCACAGCCAAAAAAACAGAGGCACACAATCACCTCATGAGAACCAATATGAATTGGCTTGGTTCCAGGTCACCACTGGTTTTATGGGAGGAATTCTGCCTTGATGGCAGGAAGTGATGATTCTGTCCTTCACGTTCGAATTTCATTTTACAACAAGACTGGATTTCCAAGAACACAAAGTTAATAGCATACTAAGAGTGTCCAATAACTTGATCACCTTAATTCTATTTTAAGTAGAAGGTGAGAGTATCTAATATGCAATTTAACGTAAAGACTCGTTTTCGTATCAGTGGGAAAACTGCTTGAAGTGTCTTGGGACAATTCTTATGCACCCAGAGCTAAACCGTACAAGATGTTAAGATGCCTGTGTTCCAGTCTGAATTTTATATCAAGTCAACAATGATGCTCCACTGATTATTTCTCTTAAGTGGACGTGTTTATAGTCATTTCTGGTTGTGGATATTAAGCTGCTAGGAATGACTTGCTCACTAAATGAAAATGGAAGTGTTAGTCTTTTTCTTTCTTTCTTTTTTTTTTTTTTTTTTTTTTGCGATACGCGGGCCTCTCACTGTTGTGGCCTCTCCCATTGCGGGGCACAGGCTCTGGACGCACAGGCTCTGCGGCCATGGCTCACAGGCCCAGCCGCTCCGCAGCATGTGGGATCTTCCCGGACCGGGGCACGAACCCGTGTCCCCTGCATCGGCAGGCGGACTCTCAACCACTGTGCCACCAGGGAAGCCTGGAAGCGTTGTCTTTGATCTTTGAGGTCATGAACGGCTTGCAAAGATTCTGTCAAAGTAAGCAATGTACTTAACTTTAAAAATTTTTGCCATTTTAAAAGTGCTTAAAAATCCTTTTTGAGAGATGGAAAACTATTCTTTCATTGCAACCTAAACAAAACCCAACTGATATGCTAGTTTTAAAGTATCATGTAGAAGTAGACTTTAGACTATGGATTTCACACCTCAAAAAAATTGAAGATGAGAAAACTAAATGGTTTTTGTGCTATTTCCTCTCTTGAAAAGGAAAATCCATACTCTGAATGCCTTTGTTACTAAAACTGTTTATTGTGATAATCGTAATTGGATGAGAATTATCAGTTAAACTGATGGCCTTGTTGAATCCATTTACTTCTGCAGAAAGATTATACACATTTGTGTCAAATTGGCTCATTTTCAGGCACTTAGGAGACTGCCATTCCAATGCTGGTCCAGCTAAATCTGGGTGTCCTTGAATAACAGCTGCTAAAAATTCAATCAATAAGCGGTGTCCAAATGTCAGAGAGTCGTGGACAGCGGGGCAGGTTGAGACAGGGTGTGGGGTTTGATTTTGGGTAGTCAGAGTTTAAATTTGACTTAGGAAAGAAATAAGTCAGCATCTTTAATCTGCAAGCATTATACACCATCTAGTCAGTAGACTTAGAAAAGGTCAAGCAATCAATATATTTGGTATTAGCAGAGATAGGTTATGGGAGTCGGTTTTATTCCTCGAAATTGTTTTTTACATTCCAACATACAAACAGGTATAGGCAGACTGTTAGGTGGAGTAAAAAAGAACTTGTATGGCAGTAAAATGAGCAGATCTTTGGTCAAGGGGCTAAATTAAGAGATTCAGTGGACTTGGGAAGTAATGGGGGGATCTCAAATTGCTTCCACATTTGTCTCTGTTTAGGGTTTAACATTTCAAATGTGCGCTTATCCTTCTGGGGAAAATTGGGCTACCAGGTATATCATGGACCCAGCAAGATGGAAATACCAGGAGAAGCATATTATGGTTCATCATGTTGTTACTTTAATCTTGACGAACTAGGAGAAAAAATAAAACAGAAACAAGAGTACATTTTGCACTCGTTCTTTGCAAATTTACTGGGACTACAGCAGGAGAAAGATAATTAGTAAAATGTTAGATCCACCCATTAAATGCTGTTTATGAATTTGCAAACTGAGGGAAGAAGGGTCTTGTATTTTCCATCTACATGTTATTTCTAGTGAGGCAGCAGAACAGTTATGGGAAAAGAAAGAGGAATGAAAGACTGAGAAGGAAGGAAATAATGACTTGGGTAAAACCAAATCATTTGAGAACAAAATAGTCACTATATGAACTTATTCAAGTAAGAAATTTCAGCATGGTCATTCAAAAGCCAAAAGCAAAGGAAAAAAAAAAGTTCCTTTAGTTTCTTCTCACAAATAAAATAGTTTCCAAATAGTACGTGTAGGCTAAAATTGTTTTAGCCCAATTTTCCCCAGAAAGACTCCAACTGCAATTGCAAGAAGTTAACCTGTGATATCTTCACTTTTAAAATCTTATTTTGTCACACGTTTCTAAAAATTAAAACAAAATATAAATGAATGTATATTTTTTGACCAAAGATTGTGAAATAGTAGGAGACAAAATTAGGGACATTTTCCTGCTTTTTCTTAAACTTTAGACTGTTCTCTAATGAAGTTTGGACCAGGTAGTAATGAGGAATTGATAGCAGTAAGTGGCAACTCATATCAGATCCAAAGGCTCTGGGATGATCTTTCCAGTGATCTGGGGTGCTCCAGATCTCACAGGGAGAAAAGTTGTCCTTAAGCTTTAAGCATTTCATCTTATTGAATCTCACCAGGAGAATCTAGAGAGCACTGTTTGTGGATCATCCATTGAGAGAAGTGAAGAGCGTATACGTGGGAAAGTGGAGAGTCACTTGGCAGATTTTACTGATATTCTGAGCCTGTGGTAGATTCCAGCCATGGCCCCGATTCTTTAACACATCCTTGTACCCACGCCCTTTGCCTTGAGACTACATTTCCTCTTGAAGAAAAGACAGTCTCATTCCCTGGAATCTGGACTTGTTTCATGAATTGTTTTGACCCATAGCATGCAGCAGAAGTGACAGTGCCATTTCTGAGTCTGGGTCTAAGAAGGCATTGTGTTTTCCATTTGTGCACGTGCTGAGAACCCTACACCGGGAACATCTCTGGCCTGGCCTGCTGGGCAATGAGAGACATGGTCTCAGACGCATGAGACAAGTGTGAGCCCAGGCAGTACCTATAGAGCCATCCAGTTGACCCCAGACATGAGAGCAGTGAGTGATTTTGTTTTAAAAAATGTATATTTTAATTATTTTATTTTTATTTATTGTTTGGCCACGTGATGCGGCTTGTGAGATTTTCAGTTCCCAGACCAGGGACCAGGGATTGAACCCGGACTCTTGGCAGTGAGAATGTGGAGTCCTAACCACTGCACTGCCAGGGAATTCCTGAGAGCAGTGAATGCTTAATGATACATGCCACTGATGGGTTTTTTCCTTTTCTTTTTTTCAAATTGAAGTATAGTTGATTTAAAATTGTTGTGTTAGTTTCAGGTGTACAGCAAAGTGAGTCAGTTATACATACATATATATCTATTCTTTTTCAGATTCTTTTCCATTATAAGCTATTACAATATATTGAATAAAGTTCCCTGTTCTATACAGTAGGTCCTTGTTGGTTATCTATTTGACATATAGTAGTGTGTATCTGTTAATCCCAAACTCCTAATTTATTCCTTTTCCCCTTTGGTAACCATAAGTTTGTTTTCTATGTCTATGAGTCTATTTCTGTTTTGCATGGATGTTTCATGGTGGCTACCCAGTAATGTGTCAATAGATGACTGATGTAGGACAGTAGTTTCCAGACTGACTGAAGGTATGGAGTTCTGATTAATTCTTCATGGACGTATATACACTACCAAATGTAAAACTGATAGCTAGTGGGAAGCAGCCGCATAGCACAGGGAGATCAGCTCAGTGCTGTGTGACCACCTAGAAGGGTGAGATAGGGAAGGTGGGAAGGAGACGCAAGAGGGAAAAGATATGGGGATAGATGTATACGTATAAATGATTCACTTTTTTATAAAGCAGAAACTAGCACACCATTGTAAAGCAATTATACTCCAATAAAGATGTTAAAAAAGAAATTCTTCATGGAGCCCTTGATGCTTTATGGAAATAAACAAGAAGCCCTTGAGGTGACAGGCTTGCTTAGCCCAAGCACCGCCCCATAAGGCATCTATCTACTGAGTTGATCTGACCTGGGAGCAAAGGTTTCAGCCCTCTGCTTGGTAGCAGCAGTATGCAAATGTATTTATGTCTTTCCAAACCTGACAGATAGACAGGTGCCCAGAAGTTATCAAGTTAATACTCACACAGGACATCCTTGCATCGGGATCCTCAAAATTCCAGCAAAGAGCTTGCTCACCTTAAAGATTAATAATCTTTATAATCTTTATCATGACCACTGTCTTGTTTGAGTCTGCCATAAAAGCAGAACGAGCGTATTTCCCTATAGAATATATTTTGAGAATTTAAACACAGACTTAAATCTTTTTTTTTTTTTTGCCAGGCCTATTTCTGGTATATATGAACGAATCAGTGTGCCGCCATTGTTTTCTGGCTTTATTTTCCTTCTATTTTTCCTTACTAGAGAAAACAGTGGAATTTTGTGGAAGCCTCAGGGGTTTTGAATCTGAGAAGGACAGCCTTTTATCTCTGAAGAGAAGGGGAATTTGATTGAAAACAGAGGCTACTTCTGATTCTTTCAGGGGAATTTTTCCTCTGCATCATTTTATTTGCCTAGTGATTGTATCCTCCTCGGCTCTTCAGAGCCCACGGTGAGATGACTTGCTTCAGCTGCACAGCTCTTTTTCAAATATTGTCCAAGGACAAACACGCTCCCTCAGCGGCAGTGATTGTCTTGTCTGGAGACCGTATTCTGATTAATTTAACTGTAGCTTCCTTACGGCTTCAGTGGATTCCAAATTTGTCATGGTTTAAAAAAAAAAAATCTAGGACGTTTCATAGAAGTTGGTGAGAACAGGACATAGGATTGATTCTGCTGAGCAACCTTTAGAACGTGCCAGAGATCTGAGAGGCAAGGAGAAGGATGGAAGGAATGCCAACTTCTTCCTGATGCATGCTCATGGATCAGGCATAATTTCAGGAACTTTGCAGAAATTTCGGTGATCTTTGCTCTGCACAGAGGTGCCTCCTCCATGCATGTCAAAAGTATGCAATAAGCGCGTGCAGCCAGCAGGGGGCGGGAGCGTCACGGCCATAAACTACAGTCTCTTTACTGCAGTTGCTTGGACCGGCCCAAGCACGCTGTTCTCCAAGCCAGCTGGTTCTGAACTCGCCGCAAGCCTTTCTTTTTCTAAGATTTTTTGCTTTCACTGTCTCGTCTGCTGAAAGTATATGCGGATTTGAATCCTGGCTGGCCCACTTGCTAGCTTTGTCTCTTTGTGTCTCAATCTCTCTGATCTGAGAAATGGGAAAAGAACAATTATGAGGATGTTGTGAGGATGATTGAGTTAACTTACGTATTTATGCACTTATGCATTTAGAACAGTGCCTGGCACATAGTAAGTACTTGATAAATACTAGCTACTATAGGTTAGCCGTTCCCTTTGCCCTTCACCTTCCATCCTCCCAAGTCTTGAATGCAAAAATAAATTAATCTGGCCATAGGTTCTGCAAGCTGGCTTCTCCTCATTCTTTAAAACTCATCTCAAAAACACAATCTCACCTCTGGCATTTCTGCCAAAATTGCTTACGCTAAATCTAATAATGAACAAGCAGTAGACAAAACCAACTTGAGCAACATTCTCCTAAGTAACTAAACTATGCACTTCAAAAATGACAAGGTCAGGAAAGACAAAGAAACCAGTTTAGACTGCAGGAAACTAAACACATACCTCAACTGAGTGCAGCACATGAGCTGGCACGTTCTTTTGCTATAAAGTACATGTTGGGACAATTGGTGAAATTTGAGTAAGGTTCCATATAAGATAGTAGCATTAGATCAGTATTAATTTTATATTTTGCTAATTGTAGGCTACAGAAGAGAATGTCTTTGCATTTAGGAAACACACACTCGAGTATTTGAGAGTAAAGGCAACATACTCTGCAAGTTGCACTCAAATGGTTTAAAAAATGTGTATCTGTCTATAAATATATGTATCACATATATATGAGAGACAGCATACTTTAATATAACATTTAGTACCTTTGGATGAAGGATACATGAGAATTCTTTGTATTATTCATACAACGTTTTTGTTAAGACTGACATTATTTCAAAATACAAAGTTAAAAAAATAAAAAGCATAGATAAAAAATAAAATCTTTCATCTCAGATCCTCTGTCTCCAAGAAATTTTCCCTGATGTTCCCCTGCCCGCACTCTTAAGTGGGGGAGGAGCTCCTGCCCTGTGTGCCCTTGACCTGCAGCCTGTGTCTCTGTCATACCTCCCTTTACACTGTGCTGTGACCACCCGTTTATGTCATTAAACTGTGAGCCCAGGCATGGACTCTGTCTAGGCCTTTCATTCAAGGGAATATATGCTCAATGCTAAGTGTTTAGTATTAAAAGAAATATATACTTGCTACAGCAAAGCCTCTGAATGCAAACCATGAATTCATCTGGTGTGAAACTGAGGAAACAACGATCTGATCTGAAGTTCGAGGCAGAACTGACTGTAAGAGCATTAGTAAGAAATGTGTGTGTGTATGTGTGTGTGTGTGTATTTCCTACTTGTTTCCTTTTTTATGGTATTGTTGGGATTTTGTTAAGCTCAGGTTTGTCTGTATGCAATGAGCTGATGTTGGAATATAATATCATAAAGATGCAGCTCACTCCTTTGTTCTCTCCATGTTAATTTACTCTCATTGGAGGGTGTGCGCTGTGGTCACTACTTCACACTATTTTTATCTAATACGAACTTCTGAGCTAGATATCTTGCCATTTGACCAAGGTAACAATGCAACAGGAAATCAATATAACTTTTATCTTTACTAGAAGCCATACAAGCCAATCGAGAAAAAGTTCAAGTGTGTGCACACAACTCTAGGGAAGGAACTCAGCTACAGATGGTAAGAATCAACAAACCTAGCCAGGCTTCCTACTGAGGTTCTTTATTTATAACCTGGTGCATTGGAGCCATAACATGCATTGTCTTTAGTTCAGAAGGGAATCTCTGTGAAGAAGAAAAATTGGATGTAGAGGCTCTGGTCAGTATGAATAGAGGAGGAAAAAGTGTAACTCCCTATACCTCAAAAATAACTCCCTCACACATCCTACAAATCAAAGATACATTCAGAATAATAGGTTCTTCTGAAAGCGGCTAGGAGGGTTAAGCCTCCTACCACCTGTACTTTAGAGCGGATTGATTTAATCAGGCATTTGATGACCTTTCCTCTAACACCTAGCAGAGAAGATGGAATAGTTAGTGGTCTTGTTTGGAGGGAATTGGAGAAGGAGCAGAAAAGGGTCATTTTAGAGCACGAGGTAATTTGGAAAAGGTGCTGACCAGGAGGAAAGTGCTGAAGTGGGATGCTTGGAACAGCTGCATATGGTGTCCTGGTTCTTGGGGGACAGAGGCAGGGAGAGGAGCAGACGTGGTCAAGGCTCCAAAGAGAGAAGGATGAAGTAGCCAAAACAGACGCAGTGGGGGCAAGAATCCTGCTTGCATCCCGCCAAACGACACGCAAGTCATGGGACTTCCCTGGTGGTCCAGTGGTTAAAACTTCGCCTTCCAGTGCAGGAGGCATGGGTTCAACCCCTGGTTGGGGAGCTAAGATTCTGCATACCTTGCAGCCAAAAACCCAAAATATAAAACAGAAGCAGTATTGTAACACATCCAATAAAGACTTTAAAAATGGTCCACATCAAAAAAAAAATCTTAAAATAAAAATAACACAGGTTGTGGCTCTGCAGTTGTCTGCCTTGAAGAATTACTTGGGCCGTTTCCTCCTGAAGAATGAACTGTCTTCTACATCAACGATTTTCTTAGAATGGAGTAGCCCTATGTTAGTACTCAATAAACACTTAGCCAATTAAACCTATAGAGCTCTTGACACCTTTGCCGTACCTACTGTTACTTGTCCAGGACCTTACCACCTGGAACTTAATTTCTAACAAAGTTTGCAAAGTCCTTGGCCAAAACTAACTTCGACTGAACTTTAAAACGAACACATTCCAGAGCAACCAGCTGAATAATTCTGCTATGTGAACCATCGCTCTAAACGGATCATTTATCTAAATGGCATTCAATCTCACATGGGCATTCAAGAATTTTACAACAGACCACGGCGATTTCTCCAAACCCTAAAATTCCCAGAAGACAGGGGCAGCAGGCAGAAAGCTTTCATTCTTGTCAAAAATCAGTCTTGACTTTTGTTTATCACCATGGCTGTGTGTCAATGTCAGTTCTTGTTCACTCAGGCAGATGTGTCTGGACCACTGGCCCATCATTCTGGACATAAAACCAAGGTCACAGCAGGGCACACATTTTTGCAGATTTCCTAGCTGTTTGTCATCTGCTCCCAGATTTTCCCTCACAAACTCTCAGGATAGCTCCTTAGAGGAAATATACTCTTTTTGGGGCTGGGGAATAAAAGTTTAAATCAGGCAGATGATACATTAATGGGCTAGTTCAATCTACCTTTGCTGCCACTGCCTGTATTCAGGTTCATATCATCTCTCTTGGGCACAATTACAATCATCCTGTAACTGCTGACGTTACCTGCATTGCTCTGCATTTCTTACCTCACCCCAAGCCTTCAAAGACATCCCTTACTACACGGAAAAATTTTCAAACTGCAAATATTATTTGACAGCCCTGATTAAAAGCTTTCTGTGACTTTCTGATTTCTGTGGAATAAACCTCAAAGTTTGTAGCATGAAGAACCTTCGTATTCTATTCCTCTGACCTTCTCTCTCATGACTTCCCTTTATTAGTTCTAGCTTCATGCAGAGTCTTTATAATTTCTATCTTCAGTTTTTTTTTTTTTTTTTTTTTTTTTTGTGGTACGTGGGCCTCTCACTGTTGTGGCCTCTCCAGTTGCGGAGTACAGGCTCCAGACGCGCAGGCTCAGCGGCCATGGCTCACGGGCCCAGCCACTCCGCAGCATGTGGGATCTTCCCGGACCGGGGCACGAACCAGTGTCCCCTGCATCGGCAGGCGGACTCTCAACCACTGCGCCACCAGGAAAGCCCTCTATGTCCCGTTTTTATACGTACTTGACAAACTGCTACTCCACCACATGCAGAGGCAAAATCAAGTGTTTTCTCATCTTTGGAAGCCCCCTCCTCATAGCCCCGCTTCCTAACTCCAAAAGGTCAAATCAAGTGTATTCATTGATGTTGCCACTTTATCTAATAATACACATCTATCTACAATTTTTTACAACATGTTGTAGTTGTGTATGCACTTATCTCCCCTACAAGCTTTTGACCTTCTTTAAGGTTGGTACCTAATTTATTTATTTTTGTAGATCTAGGATATGGCACATAATAAGTGTTTAACAATTGTCGGTTGGGTGAATGAAGTTTTCATGCTTATATCCCCGTATTTAATTAGCAGCTCAATAAGTAAAACTGAGGACTGTTTACTAGGAGTCAGCCTAGCACTGGGCTAGGTTTTCTGTCAGGGTGGAAAGTTGAGGAAGACACTGGTTGGAGAGAGGGCTTTGGGCCAGTGCAGATGTGGGTTCATTTTGTAGGGGAAAGTAAATGTAGAAAGACAAACAACAGCTGGTGGGAGAGGAGTGATTACTGGATAGGGGAGATATACATGATATTATGGGAAAACACTGTTAAGCGATATGGATGCAAAATGTACCGTATTAGATGTGCACGTGTTTTGGGATAGAAATGAAATGTACTGAAATAGTAGAATTGGATGAACATGAATCGGGCAGCGAGAGAATTCATGTTGTGCTCAGTAGGGTATTGAAGCTGTAGGGATGGTGATGGCAAGAGGTTCAATGACTCTGATACTCTGTCAACTATATCGAGAGGGAGGCAAGGGGTGGCATCTGGGGGAAGTTTGTGCAGAGAACAAAGGCTGCAATCCTAGTTTTCACCAGGCCAGGACCCTCCTCCCGCAATATGAAGAATCTTCCCACTCCATGCAGCAATGCCTCAGTGATGATGAGCCATAAAGGTTCATGAATTTTCTATTTATTGCTGCTGTAGCAGCTGCTACAGTCAGAGGCTCACAGCTTGGTACCTCAGCTGTATGCAACTTTCTGACCCAGCATGTGGCTCTTTTAAAAAATATTTCATGATGAAAAGTTCCAAGCACACAAAATAGAGACATTTTACCCACGTACCTAGTTGTAACAAAATCAATGTTTTGGGGGTCCTTTTTTATTGACATATTTTAGAGCAAATTCTGGACTCACACTGCTTCACACATCAGTACATCAGTATGCATCTCGAATGGATAAGGATATTAAAAATAATATAAGCACCAAGCTATAATCACATCCAGGGTTGCTTTTAATATGCTCAAGGGACCAGCTCCCTCCCTTCCGTCTCATCCCACTCCTCTATCGGAGGTACATACTATTATTTCCAGTTATGCTTGAAGCCGTTTTTCTTTCTGGGAGAAGTACCAGCCATTTTTACCCACTCTCTCTGTGCAAGAGAGTCTTCCATTTGCAAAATACCATCTACAAAGAATGAAGTTTCCTGGCCCTTGCCTTCATCCAGCCCACACCTGATATTTTAAATAGGAGAGAGATGTATTCAATCTGAAACCAATCTAGCACTATTTCAAGTCTCACTCCTCCCTGCTATGTTCAGTGTTCATTTAAAAAAAAACCCTGAGCTTGAGAGTTCTTACATTCAAGCAGTGTAAATGCGCCAAGTGTTTATAGATACCCATGGAACTGCCCGTTCTGCCTTTCATTTGGAGAATAAAAGACGCCCATTCACATATACACACTACTATATATAAAATAGGTAACTAATAAGGACCTACTGCATAGCACAGGGACTCTACTCAGTACTCTGTAATGGCCTTTACGGGAAAAGAATCTAAAAAACAGTGGATATATGTATATGTGTAACTGAATCACTCTGCTGTATACCTGAAATTAACACAGCATTGTAAGCCAACTATACTCCAATAAAAATGAAAAAAAAGCTTTATTGCTGAAAAATGCTAACCATCCTCTTAAAAAAAAAAGAAAAGCTCATTCACCTAGTGACTTTCCAAGGTAATTTGAGATGGTAACGTTGATGGCAACCAGCTACCTGGTTGCTCTCTTTGTCCTTCTTTGCTGCCAGAGGAGGTCAAAACCACCTGTATGGAGTAGGATTAATCAACAGAGTGGATACAAGGAATTCTGGCCCTCAAGCACCTTTTGTTCTTTTTTGCCTGCGCCGTGAAGCACGTGAGATCTTAGTTCCCCGACCAGGGATTGAACCTGTGCCCCCTACAGTGGAAGCATGTACTCTTTTCACTGTCAGTTGTTTCTAGGTATTTTTTGATTTCCTCTATGATTTCTTCAGTAATCTCTTGGTTATTTAGTGGTGTATTGTATAGCTTCCATGTGTTTGCATTTTTTACAGGTCTTTTTTCCTGTAATTGATATCTAGTCTCATACCGTTGTGGTCAGTAAAGATACTCGATACAATTTCAATTTTCTTAAAATTACCAAGGCTTGATTTGTGACCCAAGATATGGTGTATCCTGGAGAATATTCCATGAGCACTTGAGAAGAAAGTGTATTCTGGTGTTTTTGGATGGAATGTCCTATAAATATCAACTAAGTCCACCTTGTTTAATGTGTCATTTAAAGCTTGTGTTTCCTCATTTAGTTTCATTTTGGATGATCTGTCCATTGGTGTTATGATTGTGTTACTGTCGATTTCCCCTTTTATGGCTGTTAGCATTTGCCTTATGTATTGAGGTGCTCCTATGTTGGGTGCATAAATATTTACAATTGTTATATCTTCTTCTTGGATTGATTCCTTGATCATTATGTAGTGTCCTTCTTTGTCTCTTGTAATAGTTTTTATTTTTTTAACATCTTTATTGGAGTATAATTGCTTTACAATGGTGTGTTAGTTTCAGCTTTATAACAAAGTGAATCAGTTATACATATACATATGTCCCCATATCTCCTCCCTCTTGCATCTCCCTCCCTCTCACCCTCCCTATCCCACCCCTCTAGGTGGTCACAAAGCACCGAGCTGATCTCCCTGTGCTATGCGGCTGCTTCCCACTAGCTATCTATTTTAAGTTTGGTAGTGTATATATGTCCATGCCAATCTCTCACTTTGTCCCAGCTTACCCTTCCCCCTCCCCGTATCCTCAAGTCCATTCTCTAGTAAGTCTGCATCTTTATTCCCATCTTGCCCATAGGTTCTTCATGAGCATTATTATTATTTTTTTTGATTCCATACATATGTGTTAACATACGGTATTTGTTTTTCTCTTTCTGACTTACTTCACTCTGTAGGACAGACTCTAGGTCCATCCACCTCACTACAAATAACTGAGTTTCGTTCCTTTTTATGGCTGAGAAATATTCCACTGTATACATGTGCCACATCTTCTTTACCCATTCATCTGTTGATGGACACTTAGGTTGCTTCCATGTCATGGCTATTGTAAATAGAGTTGCAATGAACATTTTGGTACATGACTCTTTTTGAATTATGGTTTTCTCAGGGTATATGCCCAGTAGTGGGATAGCTGGGTTGTATGGTAGTTCTATTTTTAGGTTTTTAAGGAACCTCCATACTGTTCTCCATAGTGGCTGTATCAATTTACATTCCCACCAACAGTGCAAGAGGGTGTCATTTTCTCCACACCCTCTCCAGCATTTATTGTTTATAGATTTTTGGATGATGGCCATTCTGACTGGTGTGGGGTGATATCTCATGGTACTTTTGATTTGCACTTCTCTAATGATTAATGAGGTTGAGCATTCTTCCATGTGTCTGTTGGCAATCTGTATATATCTTCTTTGGAGAAATGTCTATTTAGGTCTTCTGCCCATTTTTGGATTGGGCTGTTTGTTTTTTTAATGTTGATCTGTATGAGCTGCTTGTAAATTTTGAAGGTTAATCCTTTATCAGTTGCTTCATTTGCAAATATTTTCTCCCATTCTGAGGGTTTTCTTTTCGTCTCATTTATGGTTTCCTTTGCTGTGCAAAAGCTTTTAAGTTTCGTTAGGTCCCAATTGTTTATTATTTTTTTTATTTCCATTTCTTTAGGATTATGGGTCAAAAAGGATCTTGCTGTGATTTATGTCATAGAGTGTTCTGCCTATGTTTTCCTCTAAGAGTTTGATGGTGTCTGGCCTTATATTTAGGTCTTTAATCCATTTTGAGTTTATTTTTGTGGATGCTGTTAGGGAGTGTTCTAATTTCATTCTTTTCCATGTAGCTGTCCAGTTTTCCCAGCACCACTTATTGAAGAGGCTGTCTTTTCTCCACTGTATATTCTTGCCTCCTTTATCAAATATAAGGTGACCATATGTGTGTGGGTTTATCTCTGGGCTTTCTATCCTGTTCCATTGATCTATATTTCTGTTTTTGTGCCAGTACCATACTGTCTTGATTACTGTAGCTTTGTAGTATAGTCTGAAGTCAGGGAGCCTGATTCCTCCAGCTCCGTTTTTCTTTCTCAAGATTGCTTTGCCTATTTTGGGGTCTTTTGTGTTTCCATACAAATTGTGAAATTTTTTGTTCTATTTCTGAGAAAAATGCCAGTGGTAGTTTGATAAGGATTTCATTGAATCTGTAGATTGCTTTGGGTAGTAGAATCATTTTCACAATGTTGATTCTTCCAATCCAAGAACATGGTATATCTCTCCATCTATTTGTATCATCTTTCATTTCTTTCATCAGCGTCTTATAATTTTCTGTATAGAGGTCTTTTGTTTCCTTAGGTAGGTTTATTCCTAGGTATTTTATTCTTTTTGTTGCAATGGTAAATGGGAGTGTTTTCTTGATTTCACTTTCAGATTTTTCATCATTGGTATATAGGAATGCAAGAGATTTCTGTGCATTAATTTTGTATCCTGCTATTTTACCAAATTCATTGATTAGCTCTAGTAGATTTCTGGTAGCATCTTTAGGATTCTCTATGTATAGTATCATGTCATCTGCAAACAGTGATGGCTTTACTACTTCTTCTCCAATTTGGATTCCTTTTGTTTCTTGTTCTTCTCTGATGGCTGTGGCTAAAACTTCCCAAACTATGTTGAATAATGTGGTGGGAGTGGGCAACCTTGTTTTGTTCCTGATCTTAGTGAAATGGTTTCAGTTTTTCACCATTGAGGACAATGTTGGCTGTGGGTTTGTCATATATGGCCTTTATTATGTTGAGGAAAGTTCCCTCTATGCCTATTTTCTGGAGGGTTTTTATCATAAATGGGTGTTGAATTTTGTCGATAGCTTTCCCTGCATCTATTGAGATGATCATATGGCTTTTCTCCTTCAATTTGTTAATATGGTGTATTACCTTGATTGATTTGTGTATCTTGAAGAATCCTTGCATTCCTGGGATAAACCTAACTTGATCATAGTGTATGATCCTTTTAATGTGCTGTTGGATTCTGTTTGCTAGTATTTTGTTGAGGATCTTTGCATCTATGTTCATCAGTGATATTGGCCTGTAGATTTCTTTCTTTGTGACATCTTTGTCTGGTTTTGATATCAGAGTGATGGTGGCCTCGTAGAATGAGTTTGGGAGCATTCCTCCCTCTGCTGTATTTTGGAAGAGTTTGAGGATAGGTGATAACTCTTCTCCAAATGTTTGATAGAATTCACCTGTGAAGCCATCTGGCCCTGGGCTTTTGTTTGTTGCAAGATTTTTAATCACAGTTTCAATTTCAGTGCTTATGATTGGTCTGTTCATATTTTCTATTTCTTCCTGCTTCAGTCTCGGAAGGTTGTGCATTTCTAAGAATTTGTCCATTTCTTCCAGTATGTCCATTTTATTGGCATAGAGTTGCTTGTAGTAATCTCTCACGATCTTTTGTATTTTTGCAGTGTCAGTTGTTACTTCTCTTTTCTCATTTCTAATTCTATTGATTTGAGTCTTCTCCCTTTTTTTCTTGATAAGTCTGGCTAATGTTTTATCAATTTTGTTTATCTTCTCAAAGAACCAGCTTTTAGTTTTATTGATCTTTGCTATTAATTCCTTCATTTTTTTTCCATTTATTTCTGATCTGAGCTTTATGATTTCTTTCCTTCTGCTAACTTTGTGGTTTTTTGTTCTTCTTTCTCTAATTGCTTTAGGTGTAGTGTTAAGTTATTTATTTGAGATGTTTCTTCTTTCTTAAGGTAGGATTGTATTGCTACAAACTTCTCTCTTAGAACTGCTTTTGCTGCATCCCCTAGGTTTATGGTTGTCATATTTTCATTGTCATTTGTTTCTAGGTATTTTTTAATTTCCTCTTTGATTTCTTCAGTGATCTCTTGGTTATTAAGTAGTATGTTGTTTAGCCTCCATGTGTTTGTGTTTCTTACAGATCTTTCCTGTAATTGATATGTAGTCTCATAACGTTGTAGTGAGAAAATATACTTGATACGATTTTAATTTTCTTAAGTTTACCAAGGCTTGATTTGTGACCCAAGATATGATCTATCCTGGAGAATGTTCCATGACCACTTGAGAAAAATGTGTATTCTGTTGTTTTTGGATGGAATGTCCTATAAATATCAATTAAGTCCATCTTGTTTAATGTATCATTTAAAGTTTGTGTTTCCTTATTTATTTTCATTTTGGTTGATCTGTCCATTTGTGAAAGTGGGGTATTAAAGTGCCCTACTATGATTGTGTTACTGTTGATTTCCCCTTTTATGGCTGTCAGCATTTGCCTTCTGTATTGAGGTGCTCCTATGTTGGGTGCATAAATACTTACAATTGTTATATCTTCTCACTAGTTTGATCCTTTGATCGTTTTGTAGTGTCCTTCTTTGTCTCTTGTAATCGTCTTTATTTTAAAGTCTATTTTGTCTGATATGAGAATTGCTACTCCAGCATTCTTTTGATTTTCATTTGCATGGAATATCTTTTTCCAACCCCTCACTTTCAGTCTGTAGGAAGTGCATAATATTAACCACTGGACCACCAGGGAAGTCCCTGAAGTATTTATGATCTACTTGGGAAGGTAAATTACCAACATTCATAAATCTCTAGCTATCCATAAAGCACTGATTGGAGTTAAGGGTCCAAATTCAGGTGTGTTCGTGCTGTAGGCATTAAGAAGAGTGAGAGGCTCATTTAACTGAAAGGAGTCCAAGGCTTTTTGGAGAAAGTGACATTCCAGCTGGAATTTGACTGTTATTCGCAATTGCAGGTAGAGAGGAAGGAGAGGGTGTGTGTGAGTGCAATGGTGGTAGAAGGAAAACAGGATGACTGAAGTGTGAGCAGGTGAAAGAACAGGCCAGGTGATGGGAAACATGTGTAGTGGTCATTTGTGATGACCTGTGCCACATGTCACCACCCTCCCACCTGGTGTAAGATCAAGGGGGCTAGACAGTTCCACACAGTGACAGGGTCCCATCCCAAGTGTCTACAAGGATGTGTCTCTGCTTTGTTGGCCTCAGGCTTTCTTTGATGCCTAGAAAGCCTGTTCAGTACAGCAAAGATGGTCCACAAGTGTTAGGGATTCAATGTCTGTGGAGGTATCCCACAGCTAAGGGAAGCTGAGAGTCAGTGGGAATATCCCAGAATTGTCACAGGGACAATTCTGAGATGCATTCTATGTGGTTTCTCAGAGATCCCCCCCACCAGTGGTACTGAGCCTCAGTGGCCCAGGGTGGTAACCAGCTCAGCGATGCATCTCTGCATTGGTGTTCCCTTCTTCTACCACCCCCTTCTCCTGCTACCTGAGAATTGCTCCACTACAAACTCCCTGCACCAAAATTCTTGTTGAAGACTCTGTTTCTGGAGGATCCCAAACTCAGGCAACCAGATTCATAGAAACAAGGCACTATCCCAGGGAAATAGTGAGAAATAAATCCAGAATGGTAGGTGGATGAAGGCTTGTTATAATTTCTTACTAATTAAAAAGAGTTATTGATCCTTCCCTATTTGCTTTCCACTTGCTTTGTCCTCACTGTTATTTCAAAAAAGTGAAACTGTAAATCATATGTTTAGATTACAATTTACATGGAACTAGGCATGGCTTACGGTCTGTAGTCATCAAGGATCTGAGTTTGAGGATTCTGTCCCAATGTCTCTCCTTATTTCAGTAAGTGACAATCCATTCTTCCTACTGCTCTGGCTACAGGTGTTCAGGGCATCTCAGACTTTCCTCTTTTTTTTTTTTTTCTCACAACCCACATCTATCTGTCAGAAAATCTGTTGGCTCTGCCTTCTCGATATATGCAGAAGCTGGCCATTCTTAGCACCTTCGTTATTACTGCTCTGGGTTAAGCCACGAGCTCTCTCTCACTTGGATTGTTCCAAGATCATCCTGGTCTCACTGCTCTGCCCTTACCTCTCTAAAATCTATTCTCAGCAAGACAGCCAGAGTGATTCTGTTAAGATATAGGTGAGATGATGTCTTTCCAATCCTCAGCACCCTTTCATGGTTTCTCATCCTAATTTGAGTAAAAGCCATTGTTCTTACAATGACTGAGTAAAGCCAGTTTTTACATGATCTTTCATCTTTGTGCTTCTCTGACCTTTTTTCTCGCTATTCACCCACTTATTTGATTTCAACTCCCTGGCCTCATTGCTGCCACTCAGACAGGCCAGCATACTTCCCACTCAGAGTCTTTGCACTTATGTGAACTCTCATGGAAAGCTTTCCCCCTGGAAACCTGCATGGCTCACTCCCCACCTCCTCAGCTGTCTGCTGCCCTGTCACTTTCTCAACAGTCCTTCCCTATCTGAAATTACATCCCCCACCTCACACTTCCTTTCCTCTTCCCCTGCTTTATTTTTCCCTTTGTACTTTTCACTATTTAATAAGTATTGATTTTACTCATTTAAGAATTTCTAACCTTTTTTTCCATTCTAGGAGGCAAGCCCCATGAGGGCAAGTGCTTTTTTCTTGGGTTTTGTGGGGAGGGTCTCTTTTGTTCATTGTTCTTTCCAGCCTAGAAAAGTACATATACACACACACACACAAACACACACACACACTGATGGATAGTGGATGAACAATAAATTTACTGGATGTCTGATAAATATGTGGATAATAAATGCGCCCCCAAATATTTACTGAATGCCAAACAAATATGTGCAAATATGGACGTCTAACAAATGAGTAAACAAAAATGAAAGAAGAGGTATGTGACTTGATTTAACCTCTCTCAGGCTCTATTTTTTTCAGCTGAAAAGGGGGATCTGATACCTAACTCATGGGAGCAAACCTTAAGAGAGGAAAGAACCTAAGTAGATGGTAGAAATTACTATTTTTCAGAACTTGCGCCCTGATTTTTAGTTCAGGGTCTTGAGCTCAACGTCTTGAGATTTATATCTTAAGCCATGAGAGGACCCTTTTAGGGGTTTTATAAGTGATGTTTAAGGTAATGAAACTCGCTTCTTTTGAAATTCATTTTCTGCAGAAAGCAGGTGGGAATGAATCTCTCAGCACCCTTGACTTGTTGAAAGTATGGTATGGAGTTTCTAGACTAGACCACAGGCTCAATTAGAGAAGATATCAAATTATCTTGCCCACCGCAATATTTCCAGTGACAGCACCTGGTATAGAGTAAGCCCTCAGTGAGTCTATGCTGAGTGAACAAATAAAGGTAATATGAAATTTTCCCTTCATTTCAGATGTCTCATTCCATCAGATGCAAACTATTATGTAGAGAATGGATAAATAGCAAGGTCCTATTGTAAATCACAGGGAGCTATATTCAATATTCTGTCATTAACCATAATGGAAAAGAATATGAAAAAGAATATGTATAACTAAGCTCCTTTGCTGTACAACAGAAGCTAACACAACATTGCAAATCAACTATACTTCAATTAAAAAAAAAAAGATGTCCCATTAGTGTGGCTGAGATCTAGCAAGATCTATGACCTGCTTCTTTGCCCCCAGCAAGAAGCCCCAGATGTCAACTTCATCTGGTATTCCTGATCCACCCCGTCCCTGGTCTTTGGGTTGGTTTGGGTCTCTCCTTTAGCAGCATCTCTGCTAAGCTGCTCCCATTCATCTGCAGCACATGACTGACCCAGCATCAGTTCTTTTCTTACTGAATACAGCACTGGGAGAGAAAGGCAGGAACTGTACTATTTCCACTACCCCACAGGCTTACCTGGGACTGATTGTGGGGGTAGTAGGAGAGAGAAAGAGAGTGAATTGAGCAGGGGTATTTGGGTTGTCTGTGGAAGAGCTGGAGCAGTGATTTGGGGGAGGGGAGGGATGGTGATATGTCAAAGTGTCCTCCCGAGTTCTTAAGGTCAGAGGGCACCATCTACTATAATATCAAAAAATAAAGTGCTCCTCCCATGGGGACTTTTCTACTTTTTAGAGAAAAATTGTTCTCATTTGTGGGTAACATGGACAGTAGGAATGAAAAATTAGTTCAATTCTTAGTTTCATCTCTTAGTTCATTAATTCAATTAGTTTATCTCTTAGTTTCAGTGATTGCATCTAGCTTAGTTTCTCTTCCTTTCCTAGCTATTGTTAATAAAATCAGCACAAAGATATCCAAGCAGATTGGCATCTGCCAGCTCAGATCATTTGACTTTTTTTCTGGACATGTGAAGAGAGGCATTGAAGAGTAGCTGGGTGGGAGAGACTTTTAACCTATTAACTGTGAATTTTGGAGACATGTGTCATAACTTTGTTGTTTTACTCCATTTACACAAATTTCCAAATAAAATGTGGTTTCAGGTAAGCAGGTGAAAAAACAAAAAAGAAAAAAGGAAAATGTGACTTACAGGCTTAGTGATATATCTTTTTTTAGGACCTTAAACTTTATTAATTGTAGTTACCGGTTTAATGACAACATAAGTCAATTAACTAGGGTATGCTGATTGCCATGAGCAATAGACCTCAGATATATATGCTTCAGACAGGAGCTTATTTCCAGTCATGGAATGGTCATGGGATGGTGAACAAGTCAGCAGATTGTGCTCCTCCACTGTCATTCAGAGAACTCAGGCTCACATAGGTTCTGTCTTATACAGGCTTCCAAGTGTCCCTGGCTTTCCTTCTGATTTTTCCTTTCTAGTTAGTCGGTAGGGAAAGAGAGCAAATTTTTATGTGCCAAGTTTAGAAATGAGCATATGTGGTTTCTTCTTATATTCCAGTGGCTAAGTGGCTAGAATTCAGTTGCGTGGTCATATCTAACTTCAAAGGGGTTTGGATAGTGTAGTTATTTAATTTAGGTTCCTAGAAAATAGAATCTGAGCCGAGGACTAAATTCTATTTTATTTGAGAGATAAAAGTCCAGGGCAGCTGGGGTGAGAGCAAGGGAGTGAGGCAATGTGAGGTCACATGCTGTCTATTACTTCACAAGGAACTGAAGGAGATGGCAGATCACTGAGCAGGTCAACCCATTTGGGCAGGCTGCATGGTGAAATCATGATCCAGAACATTCCATGGGAGTAAGGAAGGAAAGATAATTTATCTGTCTGCCTCTCTCCCATCTCTTGCCTCTACTGGCCAGAGTTGGTCCCACTGCTTTGCCCCTCAGCACAACTGGTTTGCACCATTCAACACCTTCAGTGGCTTCTCAGATGCCAAAATAAATGCTCTTTGGTGTGGCATTTCATCTGAAGCTGAGTCAGAAAGGGACAGAGAAGACAAAGACTTATGTGTGGCTAGTTGGCCTCAGGTAGCAAAATTCATGGGTCTGCACTGAGTAGGTTGGTTGTGGTGGCAGCTGTTTGGAGGATCAGTGAAGCCAATCCAGTCTGAAAAGTTGTAAAAAGATGTCTTATAGTCTGCCCCTTGCACCATTGCGATTCATTTACACCCTCTAATTATATCTGGTTCACAAACTAAACCATGGGAACAGCATGATAGAATAAGAGGACATCACATCTCCTGGAAAGTGGAGGTACAAGTCCAATTACTCACAGAGTCGCCTTCAAGGTACATTTTCCTAGAAGAAGTAAGAGGTAAGGCAAGAGGGTCAGTGAAAAGCACTTACAGTCCCTGCTTCTGCTGCTGGTCCTGAGGCTGTAATTGATATTTATCATCTCTCCTCCACCATCAATTATAGATTTCCCCCAACTTCTGCAAATACTTCCACTGGTATGCTTGCCTAGTGGGGTGACCTGGACCTTCATTCTGAGGATCCTATGCCCTTTGTTGCCTTAATGTTATTGGATTATGGTTGTTTCAATTGGCCAATGACAGTTATTACTGGGTATGGAAATGCTAAGAGATGCCTTAATGAATATCCTGTATTCGTAGACATCGTGTAGAGCAACCCTAACTTCTCATGGTCCTCGAGGTTGATTATCTCAGCAGTAACTGATCTCTTTGACCGTCACTGTCATGAAGAGTTCAAATAGCTTCTAGTTCAGTGGAACCACCATTGTGTCTCCTGGCAAAAGTGTTCCTTCTTTGGGAATTGGAACCTGCAACCCAACAGAGCCTAGGGTTGTGTAACTGGAAGCACAAATCCCACAAGTGGGTTATTGAGTATGGTGATGAGAGGGGACCCTTCTATTTCTACCTCTTTGTTCTTGGACTTTTCGAGTTATTGGAGGCATAGAAGCATACGTCAAGTATTGGTGTAGCACGTACACTGCCTTCTGGGGGTCACAGCTTCAAATCCTCACTGTGTTGTCCCTGAGCTGACACCATGGCTGAGCCTTTACTAGATCATTCTACTGTTCTTTTGGTTGGCTGCTTCTGAGGATGAGCTCATTTGTTAGGAAGGCATGGATGATCTTAAAAATATACTTCTTTAATCAACAACAAAATGAAAACACAAAACACGGTGTGTCAATAATTTCATAAGCCTTAAACTGTACGTGAAGAATCCGAATCCTGTACTCTTAGCAGAAAAAAAATAATAGTTTATTATTGGATAGAAACTTAAGGGATCAACTAATTCAACACCTCCATTTTAAAAAAGAAAAATGGAAGCCCAGAATAAAGAACGAATTCTTAGGGGTAACAACAAGTTAATGGGTGAATCTTTGCCAAATCCAGGTTTTCTGATTTCTAGGTTCCTGAAAATTCCATTGTATCAAGTCATCTCTTGAACAAAAAGCATGGATTTATCTTTTGAAAATTCAGAGTGGATTTTGAAATGCAAACCAGATAAGTTTCAAGGTTGCAATTGGCTTCATTCATCCTTTGCCACGATATATAGTAGAATTGTGGGTTTTTTTCCTGGAATTAATACAATTTTTCATAGAAAATCAGGGGAAACATTCATCTTTAGGTGATAATTACTTTCCAGTCCTTCCAGGCCTTGTTTAAGCCTCGCCTTCTCCCTAAATTCTTCCCTAAATTCTATAGTTTTAGGGAAGCAAGCCTTCCCTAAATTCTTTAGTTTATGGCAAGCTTGTCTCCTCTTAACTCCCACAGAAACTATTGGCCATCTTTTTTTTATTATTATTATTTTCACTGCAAAACAGTTTTTACAAGATCACAGTAAAATAAATAAGAAGGAAAAATCTTGTAAAATCCTGTCATTTCAACAAATTAAACCATTGTGATTTTAAAAAATTACATTCAGTCTTTGCATGCTCATGTAATTTGTATATCATTGGATATTTTTGTCATCTTGGTGCAGATAAATATTTGTAGTCATTTCCCCACTTGACATCAATGCATGATCACTTTTGCAAGTTGCTACATGATTTTCACAATTTTATTTTGAGTAGTATTACTCACTACCTCTTGGATATTTCATAAGAATTTTACAATTAATATGTCTAAGTGTGAACTTAGCTTTTCCATTCACTACTATGCAATTTTAGATAGAAAAAAATGATAAAACTCTCACTTATTCCCTACTTCCATTCAGTTTACAAGTTGAGTCCTTCTACTGCCTAAATATTTCTTATTTATAAACTCTTTTTTCCAGCTTCATTACTGGATTAGGCTTCTTGAGGCTCACTAGTCCAACTGCATGCCGTAGGCTAGTACTGGCTACTACTAGTAGGTGGCTAGTAGTAGGTCTTTACAGTTAATCCTCCCTATGGATGCACATGTAGTCTTTCTAAAATGAAAATCTGATGCTATTACTTCTCTGCTTAAAAACATTCGGTGATTCTCCTTTGTCTGTGAGGAGGTTGTCATTGCTTACCACTAAGGTTATTTTACACAAAAATGTAGATTTTGGTTTCTCTTGGGGAATTGAAGATCGGCCACAATGGGTCTGCATTCCAGCCTAGCACCAGAAAGCTGAAGCTGAATAGAGCCTCTTTCTATAGACAAGGCAAGTGCTTTCCAATCTGACACCGAGGTCCCCTACATCTGTTTTATGGATCTTAGCTCCCTGGATCCTATACTTTTGAGTTTGAGACTGTACAGGCTAAAGCTTAAACTCTGTTGAATGACACTCAAGTTTATTCTTGCTGAGTTCTTTTTTTTTTTTTGAGGTACGCGGGCCTCTCACTGTTGTGGCCTCTCCCGTTGCGGAGCACAGGCTCCGGACGCACAGGCTCAGCGGCCATGGCTCACGGGCCCAGCTGCTCCGCGGCATGAGGGATCTTCCCGGACCGGGGCACAAACCCGCATCCCCGGCATCGGCAGGCGGACTCTCAACCACTGCGCCACCAGGGAAGCCCCTTGCTGAGTTCTTTAGCCTTATTCTTCCATTTATCAAAAAATAGAGATGTGCCTTGAAATGTTCTCCTTTCCATGCCTTATCGCTCTCATGTCTGGGGGAAGCTCTTTTTCCTTCTTCCCAGACTCTGCTGCATGGTCACCTGTATGAGGACCTTCCTGATTTCTTGAGCTTGCCTGGTGGCAGAATGATCTGGAAAGGAATTTAACTTCAACTAGCGTTTCCCTGCTCAGGCTGGGAAGACAGGGCAAGAAGCTTTCTTTGGCTGCTTCTCAGTGTTCCTTCTTTCTTGCTCCTTCTCCTGCTCCTTTGTGTCTGGTTCTCTTCTCTGCCTTTCATCGTCCTAATTCTTCCTTGTCAATTTAGTTCAGTGAACATTTAAAGAGGGGCTGTTGATGGTGCTGGATGCTTGAGAGGATTTAGTGGTGAGTGAGGGGTTCCTGCATACATAGCAGGGTTTACATCACTGTAGGACAAATGAATGTGTGGTGATGACGGCATGACCAGGTGCTTTAAGTCGGGTCTAGGTAATGCTCTGGGAAAGGGTTAGAGGAAGACGTGTTTGCCAGTCTGCTTTGCCAAAAAGGGAGTGAAAGGTGATTGCTTATATTTTAAAAGATTTCTTAAAAGGATACTGGAACCATGTGTTCCTCATAACTTTATCTTACGTTTCCTTCTCATCTTTATGTATCCTTCTTAGCCAAGCTAATATTTCATTTTAGAAAGTGGATGTCAAGTTGTCTGGTTTTGAATCTGACCCCATTACTTTATCTCTGTGGCATGGGACAGGCTCCTTAACTTCTTCATGGCCCAGTTTCTTCATCTTCAAAATGAGAGAAATAATAGTACCTACTTCATAGAACTGTTGAAATTAAATGAGATATCCGTATAAAACGTTTAACATATTGCCTTACAGAGGATAAGCACTCAGTAAAAGTTAGCGATTATTAGTATCATTATTTAGTAGCCCACATGCTCTCACATCATGTTCTGGTGACTTCCAAACCTATAATTGTAGTAATCTTAGCTAATGTCATTAAGAGAACAGTCAGGGCAGTGGCTGAATAAATAGACTCTGGGTCCAGACTCCTTGGGTTCAGACCTATCACATCCTGCTTTATAAGCATTACAAGCTATGTACTTCTCTGCATTTGTTCCCTCATGTTTTAAATGGAGATAATAATAGTATCTAGGATGTAGGGATGGTGTGAAGATTAAATGAGTAAGTGTAAATCAGGTGGCCAGAGCAGTGTCTGGTACGTAGGAAGTGCTGAATGTTTATTTTTTGAATTACTTATTTTTATTGAGCTAAGAGCTTCATATATGTTATCTCTGGTATCCTGAGATAGCTTCACAATGTAGGAATATAATAGTAATTCTTATTGTACAGGTGAAGAGAATGAGGCTTGGAGAGTTTCACTAGCTTGCCCAAGTTACACACCTATTAAGAGGGAAGGCTAGGTCTTGAAGCCAGGTATTTCTCTTTTTAAAATTTAAAAAAAATTTTATTGGAGTATAGTTGATTTACAATGTTGTGTTAGTTTCTGCTGTACAGTAAAGTGACTCAGTTGTACATATAGATATATCCACTCTTTTATAGATTCTTTTCCCATATAGGCCATTACAGAGTATTGAGTAGAGTTCTTTGTGCTATACAGTAGGTCTTTATTATCTTTTTTATATGTAGTATATGTCCATACAAATCTCGCAATTTATCCCTCCTCCCCCTTACACCCTGGTAACCATAAGTTTGTTTTCTGCATCTGTAACTCTATTTCTATTTGTAGATAACTTCATTTGTACCCTTTTATAAAAAACTTTTTATTTTTTAATGGAGTATAACCAATTAACAATGTTGTGAGAGTTTCAGGTGCACAGCAAAGTGACTCAGCCATACATATACATATATCCATTCTCCCACAAACTCCCTCCCCAACCAGGCTGCCACAAAACATTGAGCAGAGTTCCCTGTGTTATACAGTAGGTCCTTGTTGGTTATCCATTTTAAAAATAGCAGTGTCATTTGTACCCTCTTTTTAGATTACACATATAAGTGTTATCATATGATATTTGTCTTTCTCTGACTTACTTCACTCAGTATGATAATCTCTAGGTCCATCCATGTTGCTGCAAATGACATTATTTTGTTCTTTTTTATGGATGAGTAGTATTGCATTGTATATAGATACTACATCTTCTTTATCCAATCCACTGTTGATGGACATTTGGGTTGCTTCCATGTCCTGAAGCCAGGTATTTCTGAATCCAAAGCCTGTACCCTTAGTCATTATCACTCTCCTGAGATCCTAATTCACATATCCAGCCATCTAGGAGGCATCTCCCAGAAGTTGTTCATGGGCATTTCATATTCAACATTTTCAAAGCCAACCTCATCATATTCCCTTCTGAACCTGCTCCCTCCTAAGACTCACGGTCTTTATAAATGGGGCCACCAACTCTCCAGCTGCCCAGCCCATAGAACTAGGGGTTGTACTTGATTTTTCCTCTTTATCTTCCCCTACTCAGTCAACCACCAATACCTGTGACCTCTGACTCCTAAGGCTCTCTTGTATTTGTCCATTTTCTTCTGCTTTTGCTGCCACCATTCTTATCCAAGTTGCCATCATTTTCTTTTTGAGTAAATGCAGTTACCTTCTAATTGAGCTATATAATTGCTTAATGAGGCACAAAATATTATTTTCACCTAGATTCCTTTCAAAACATGTTCTATCTTTATTGGAAGAATGATCGGGATAGAGGACCCCTCCCCCACCCCAACATACTCCCCACACTTGTATCATATACAGTTAAGGATATTAAGTGATCCCAAAATATTATGGCAAGGGAAAGTTATTTTTCCTAAAAGCATAAGGGAAACAATTCTGTGGTTAAATACGCAGAGGAGAAGAGGAGAGAAGCTAGAAAGAGGAAAGAGGAGGGAGGATGGGTAAGGGTGAAGAACCAGAAGATGGTAAGGAGATGGGATCCAGTGAAAATTCATAGGATGGAGAGCCAACAAATATTTTATGCTGTAGCTTGATTGTGACTGTCATCTGCTTTGCTGTGAAGTTAATCCTTCCTTTTTCCTCATAAAAATTTTCAAAATATTTTGAGAACAAGTGAAAGTGTACTTCTTTTGGGACAACTGAACTTAGTTTTATGATTAAGTTAATGTTGTATGTCACAGAGAAACCATGAGCCCAGAAGGCAGAGGAGGCCATGAGAAATAGGCACATGGGAATTTGCAGAAACTTTGGAGAAGAACTTTGGTCTTCTATTAGGGAATGGAATTATTGAGAATACAAGACCTAGATCTTATTCCTAGCTCTTCAGAGATAAAAAGGTCCCCAGCTGACATTGGATTTACATTTGCATGTACACAAAATCAGTACTTCCTGCATGACAGAATGATATTCTAAGAGGAGCATGTAAGTCTAGATTTTCTTTTCTTCTTTGTGAAGGTACAGCCAAATAATTAATTGTTTTAATTTCAGAATTGAATAAATGAGAACTGATTTGGAAAATGCTTTCTAATGAGCTGGAATTTATTCATGGTTCTACCTCTTAACTGGGTTCCAAAGGACTTGTCAATGGGAAGTGGTTTAACTTCTTTGTGACCTCATGTTTCTTATGAATAAAATGAAAGATTAAGGCCAATCACTGTTTCCTGAACTTTGATCCATATAACAGTAGTTGTGGGAATTTCCACACTTCTATCCACTTCCTAATGACATCATAGGTAGGATGACTACATGTCCAGATTTATCCTGTATCATTCCAGTTTATGCCTGTTTCCTGATATAATTATTAATAGTGCTCCATTTCACTCTCAAAATTTGTTCAGATTTGGATAATAATATTTATAATTATGTTATTAATAGGTGTTCCTTGAATGTAAAATTTTAAGTTAAATAGTTTTAAACAGGTTTCTTAACTACAGCACTTTGCTGATCCTTTAATATGCTAATGTACCTGGTGATTTTCAAAACAGAGAGTATAGTTTCCAGGATTTTGCCTTTGGAATCCTTCTTTTGCTTCTTATTGGAATAGGTAAATGAAATTTCTTTTGGGAAAGTATGAAATCATCTTAATTCACCAAATACTTATCAACTGCTAAGTGCTAAGCTCTGGAAGAGACAATGGAGAAATAGTGATGGATAGAACCTAATTCTGCCCCAGAGTAGTTTATAATCTGATTTATAAATAAGGTGAATGGCAGTGGGAATTAAGACAGCACACAAAGAACTGTGTAGGGGAGCAAAGTTTTCGATACCACAATGTGTCTCTTTGGCATGCAGATTATTTTAGCTGAAAATAATCAAGGCCCAAAAGACTCAGGGAGAACCTTTGATCTTCTCCCTAACTGCGTAAAAGAATGTAGATAGAAGACCTGCTCCAGAAAGGGAGCTATCATCACAGGTAACTACAGTATGAACCAGGTGTGTAGACAGCGGGGAACCTAGCAAAGTCTGTTAAAATTCTACTCTGTGTCTCATTGCCTCTGCATGGCCCAGCAAACATTTGTTTACCAAACATTTGCTTTTCCATCTTTGTGTGAATTTCCTTCTTTCCTTGTGAAGTCCCCATTCCCTATCCCCAACATTCTCTTTTGTCTTTAGCTGAGGGTGATATTTAAGGTGAGGGCTTTGGCCATTTTAGCAAGTTCCTCATTTTTCTGAGTCTCTCCCATGTATACATACTATTAACTTTTGTTTAATTTTCTTTTGTTAATCTGTCTCATGTCAACTTAATTCTTAGAACAGCCAGAAGGGTAGAGGAAAACTACTTCCTCCTTGAAAAGTGCAATTTAAGGTCACATTCTAGGTTTAATATTCTACTATGGTATCATGTAATTAGAGACCAAGATAAAACAGAGTAAGTCCAAATCCTAAGTGAGTGGTATAATCTGCAAGCTCTGTCAAGTGCAGTTTTCTTAGACTTAAGAATGAATGTTTGCTAAATCTCTCAGAATATCCATATAATAGTCCAGAAAACCAGTATTTTCATGACCATAGAGACCAGTTGAAGAGTCATACTCTTAACAGTATCCAGGAGGAGGTGACTGTTAGGTTATTTCTAAAAAGATACAGAAATATTACTTGTATGTAAAGACCTTGTGAGTGTGAGACAGGAGGGAAAGGGACAGGACACAACCTTTAAATGAATGAGATAGCCTGAGGACAAGACATAAACTGATTAGGTCCAAATGGCGGATGAGCCAACTTCCACTAGACTTTGAGCCTCTGTATACGCTCATTGTTACACATCAGCACAGTTAAATAACACACCCATAGGCATGATAACAGTTCCAAGGCTGATCACAAAATGTCAAAAAGACCAGACAGACACAAGAGGGAAGAGATATGGGAACATATGTATATGTATAACTGATTCACTTTATTATAAAACAGAAACTAACACACCATTGTAAAGCAATTATACTTCAATAAAGATGTAAAAAAAAAAAAAAAAAAAAAAGACCAGAGGGCAGACAGAAGAACTACAGTTCTGCAGCCTGTGGAAGGAAAACTACATTCACAGAAAGAAAGACAAAAGGAAAGGCAGAGGACTTTGTACCAGATGAAAGAACAAGATAAAACCCCAGAAAAACAACTAAATGAAGTGGAGATAGGCAACCTTCCAGAAAAAGAATTCAGAAGAATGATAGTGAAGATGATTCAGGACCTCAGAAAAAGAATGGAGGCAAAGATCGAGAAGATGCAAGAACTATTTAACAAGGGCCTAAAAGAATTAAAGAACAAACACCTAGAAGAATTAAAGGACAAAGAAACAGAGATGAACAATACAATAACTGAAATGAAAACTACACTAGAAGGAATCAATAGCAGAATAACTGAGGCAGAAGAATGGATAAGTGACCTGCAAGATAGAATGGTGGAATTCACTGCTGCTGAACAGAATAGAGAAAAATGAAATGAAAAGAAATGAAGACAGATGAAGACACCTCTGGGACAACATTAAATGCAACAACATTGGTATTATAGGGGTCCCAGAAGGAGAAGAGAGAGAGAAAGGACCCAAGAAAATATTTGAAGAGATTATAGTCAAAAACTTCACCAACATGGGAAAGGAAACAGCCACCCAAGTCCAGGAGGTGCAGAGGGTCCCAGGCAGGATAAACCTAAGGAGAAAAACACTGAGACACATAGTAATCAAACTGGCAAAAATTAAAGACAAAGAAAAATTATAGAAAGCAATAAGGGAAAAATGACAAATAACATACAAGGGAATTCCCATAAGGTTAACAGCTGATTTCTCAGCAGAAGCTCTACAAGCCAGAAGGGAGTGGCATGATATATTTAAAGTGATGAAAGGGAAGAACCTACAACCAAGATTACTCTACCTGGCAAGGATCTCATTGAGATTTGATGGAGAAATCAAAAGCTTTACAGACAAGCAAAAGCTAAGAGAATTCAGCACCACCAAACCAGCTCTACAACAAATGCTAAAGAAACTTCTCTAAGTGAGAAACATACGAGAAGAAAGGGACCTACAAAAACAAACCCAAAACAATTAAGAAAATGGTCATAGGAACATACATATCAATAATTACCTTAAACGTGAATGGATTAAATGCTCCAACCAAAAGACACAGGCTTGCTGAATGGATACAAAAACAAGACCCATATATATGCTGTCTATAAGAGACCCACTTCAGAACTAGGAACACATACAGACCGAAAGTGAGGGGATGGAAAAAGACATTCCATGCCAATGGAAATCAAAAGAAAGCTGGAGTAGCAATACTCATATCAGATAAAATAGACTTTAAAATAAATAATGTTACAAGAGACAAGGAAGGATACTACATAATGATCAAGGGATCAATCCAAGAAGAAGATATAACAATTATAAATATATATGCACCCAACATAGGAGCACCTCAATACATAAGGCAACTGCTAAGAGATATAAAGGAGGAAATTGACAGTAACACAATAATAGTGGGGAACTTTAACACCTCACTTATACCAATGGACAGATCATCCAAACAGAAAATTAATAAGGAGACACAAGCTTTAAATGACACAATAGACCAGATAGATTTAATTGATATATATAGGACATTCCATCCAAAAACAGCAGATTACACTTTCTTCTCCAGTGCACATGGAACATTCTCAAGGATAAATCACATCTCGGGTCACAAATCCAGCCTCATTAAATTTAAGAAAATTGAAATCATATGAAGCATCTTTTCCAACCACAGTGCTATGAGATTAGAAATCAATTACTGGGAAAAAAAAGTAAAACACACAAAAACCTGGTGTCTAAACCATATGTTACTAAATAACCAATAGATCACTGAAGAAATCAAAGAGGAAATCAAAACATACCTAGAGAAAAATTACAATGAGACACTATGATCCAAAACCTATGGGATGCAGAGAAAGCAGTTCTAAAAAAGAAGTTTATAGCAATACAAGTCTACCTCAAGAACAAGAAAGATATTAAATAAACAATTTAACCTTACACCTAAAGGAACTAGAGAAAGAAGAACAAACAAAACCCAAAGTTACTAGAAGGAAAGAAATCATAAAGATCAGAGCAGAAATAAATGAAATAGAAACAAAGAAAGCAAAGCAAAGATCAATAAAACTAAAAGCTGGTTGAGAAAATAAACAAAATTGATAAACCATTAGCCAGACTCATCAAGAAAAAGAGGGAGAGGACTCAAATCAATAAAATTAGAAATGAAAAAGGAGAAGTTACAGCAGACACTGCAGAAATACAAAGCAGCATAAGAGACTACTACAAGCAACTCTATGCCAATAAAATGGACAACCTGGAAGAAATGGACAAATTCTTAGAAAGTTATAACCTTCCAAGACTGAACCAGGAAGAAATAGAAAATATGAACAGACCAATCACAAGTAATGAAATTGAAACTGTGATTTAAAATATTCCAACAAACAAAAGTCCAGGACCAGATGGCTTCACAGATTAATTCTATCAAACATTTAGAGAAGAGCTAACACCCATCCTTCTCAAAGTCTTCCAAAAAATTGCAGAGGGAGGAACACTCCCAAACTGATTCCATGAAACTACCATCACCCTGATACCAAAATCAGGCAAATATACTACAAAAAAAGAAAATTATAGACCAATATCAGTGATGAATATAGATGCAAAAATCCTCAACAAAACACTAACAAAGAGAATCCAACAACAAATTAAAATGATCATACACCGAGATCAAGTGGGATTTATCCCAGGGATGCAAGGATTCTTCAATATATGCAAATCAATCAATGTGATACACCATATTAACAAATTGAAGAATAAAAGCCATATGATCATCTCAATAGATGCAGAAAAAGCTTTTGACAAAATTCAAAACCAATTTATGATAAAAACTCTCCAGAAAGTGGGCATAGAGGGAACCTCCCTCAACATATTAAAGGCCATATATGACAAACCCACAGCAAATATCATTCTCAGTGGTGAAAAACTGAAAGCATTTCCTCTAAGATCAGGAACAAGACAAGGATGTCCACTCTTGCCACTATTATTCAACATAATTTTGGAAGTCCTGGCCATGGCAATTAGAGAAGAAAAAGAAATGAAATGAATACAAATAGGAAAAGAAGGAGTAAAACTGTCACTGTTTGCAGATGACATGATACTATGCATAGGGAATCCTAAAAATGAAAATACTAGAAAATACCAGAAAATACTAGAGCTAATCAATGAATTTGGTAAAGTGGCAGGATACAAAATTAATGCACAGAAATCTCTTGCATTCCTATACACTAACAATGAAAGATCAGAAAGAGAAACTAAGGAAGCAATCCCATTCACCATTGCAACAAAAAGAATAAAAAACCTAGGAATAAACCTACCTAAGGAGCTAAAAAACCTGTACTTAGAAAACTATAAGACACTGATGCAAGAAATCAAAGATGACACAAACTGATGGAGATATTTACTATGTTCTTGGATTGGAAGAATGAACATTGTGAAAATGACTATAGTACACAAAGCAATCTACAGATTCAAAGGAATCCCTATCATATTACCAGTGGCATTTTTTACAAAACTAGAACAAAAAATCTTAAAATTTGTATGGAGACACAAAAGACCCCAAATAGCCAAAGCAGTCTTGAGGGAAAAGCACGGAGCTGGAGGAATCAGACTCACTGACTTCATACTATAGTATAAAGCTACAGTAATCAAGACAATATGATACTGGCACAAAACCAGAAATATAGATCAATGCAAGAGGATAGAAAGCCCAGAGACAATCCCATGCACCTATGGTCAACTAATCTACTACCAAGGAGGCAAGGATATACAAAGGAAAAATACAGTCTCTTCAACAGTGGTGCTGGGAAAACTGGACAGCTACATGTAAAAGAATGAAATTAGAACACTCCCTAACACCATACACAAAAATAAACTCAAAATGTATTAAAGACCTAAATGTAAGACCGGAAGCTATAAAACTCTTAGGGGAAAACCTAGGAAAAACACTCTTTGACATAAATCACAGGAAGATCTTTTTTGATCCACCTCCTAGAGTAATGGAAATAAAAACAAAAACAAACAAATGAGACCTAATTAGACTTAAAAGCTTTTGCAAAGCAAAGGAAACTACAAACAAGATGAAAAGACAACCCTCAGAATGGGAGAAAATATTTGCAAATGAATCAATGGGCAAGGATTAATCTCCAAAATATATAAACAGCCCATGCAGCTTAATAGTAAAAAAACAAACAACCCAATCAAAAAATGGGCAGAAGACCTAAATAGACATTTCTCCAAAGAAGACATACAGGTGGCCAGGAAGCACATGAAAAGCTGCTCAATCTCAGAGAAATGCAAATCAAAACTACAATGAGGTATCACCTCACACCAGTTACAATGGGCATCATCAGAAAATCTACAAACAACAAATGCTGGAGAGCACGTGGAGAAAAGGGAACCCTCTTGCACTGTTGGTGGGAATGTAAATTGATACAGCCACCATGGAAAACAGTATGGACGTTCCTTAAAAAACTAAAAATAGAATTACCATATGACCCAGCAATCCCACTACTGGGTATATATTGAGAGAAAACCATAATTCAAAATGACACATGCACCCCAATGTTCATTGCAGCACTATTTACAATAGCCAGGTCATGGAAGCAACCTAAATGCCCACGGACAGATGAATGGATAAAGAAGATGTGATGTATATATACAGTGGATTATTACTCAGCCATAGAAAGGAACAAAATTGGGTCATTTGTGGAGACGTGGCTGGATCTAGAGACTGTCATGCAGAGCGAAGTAAGTCAGAAAGAGAAAAACAAATTTCGTATATTAATGCATATATGTGGAACCTAGAAATATGGTACAGATGAACCGGTTTGCAGGGCAGAAATAGAGACACAGATGTAGAGAACAAACTTATGGACGCCAAGGGGGGAAAGTGGGAGGGGGTGGTGGTGTTGGGATGAATTGGGAGATTGGGATTGACCTATATACACTAATATGTATAAAATAGATAACTAATAAGAACCTTCTGTATAAAAAATAAAAAAAAATAAAATTCAAAAAAAACTGACAACCCCATACCCTGGTGCTGCTCTCGCTTTCTGAGATGGCCCACACTCTGTCTGTGGTGTGTCTTTCTTTGCAAATAAATCCACTTGTTAACTATCAATTATTCTCTCACTAAATTCTTTCTGTGATTAGACATCAAGAACCTGAGCTCCATTAAGTCCTGAAACCAGGTGTGTGATCTCAGTTAAAAGACCATGAGTTTGAGTCCCGGCCTGTGGGTTCAAGTCCCAATCTGTGTTACATGGTTTCAAGTGGACACTGTGATTAGAAAGTTACCCCAAATTAATTTTCAATATAATTATATGGTGAACACTAGTATTCAGCACTTAGTAATACACATTCATGTAATAATTTATTCCCATTCATTTATAGTTTATAACAATCAGATTTTCTTTTAGAACAATCAGAATTCTCTCCATACAAAAGAAAAAACTAGAGTCCAGATGGTTTGAGTAACTTACCAAAGTTTTCATAGCTGAACCACATTTTAAACCCAGGTAGTTTTTGTCCAGAACCTTCATCCTTTGTCACCACTAAAGATAAATGTCAGCAGATATGTGTGAGGGTTGATGGTTTGAGGATTTTGGTGACCTCACATTAATAGCCTGAAATCAGCTATGGTCAGTGTATTTACACCATGAAAATCAGTAAATGCTACAAATCAGAGCTCCTCTCACGCTGCAGAGCTCACTGTTAAACATTTGTCAGCAGGTGAACGGGTATAGACACATTTGGAAAGCTTCCTGAGTTTTGCAGGTATTCTCTTGGGGAATTGTTAGTACTCTTTATATGTTGCCTTGGCATTTTCCTCAGATGCAGATCCATTTTAGCCTAAATTGGAAGAGGATATACAAAATGAGAATTCTCATGATCATTAAACTGTTGGAATTGGGAGTCCTTTCAGAAAATTGAATCTTTTCAATATTTCATTTCAAGAAACTTTGGGAAGGAGTTACTGTCCAATCACAATGCTGCTTATACTTCTTCTGAATTTCTGAAACCCATTATTAGCATATTTCTCATGGCAATTAGGCTTTGAATTCATATTCTAGTTATTTATATATGCATATTTTCTCCCTATTAGGCTAAGATCCAGGCTAGAATCCATGTTGGATCAGCACTACGCACTCAGCATAGCACAGTGTTTTTTGAAAAGGACTGAGTTAAAGGTTGGTTAAATAAATAACTTTTCTCCCCTGTTTCAAACACAACTTGATGATTTAGATAGAATGTTAAAGGAAACAATTTACGACATCACTTTATATAATTTTGTTGCCAAACACAAGTTCGTGTGCCTGATGCACAGTGAGTCCAAACAAACTGAAACATCAGAGTTTGGAGCAGAGAAAGGTTTATCGTAGGGCCAAGCAAGGAGAACGGTGGCTTGTACTCAAAAACCTCCGAGCTCCCTGAGAGTATTCAGGGAGAAGTTTTTTTTTTTTTATAATGTTTTTTTTTTTTTTTTTTTTTTTTTGCGGTACGCGGGCCCCTCACTGTTGCGGAGCACAGGCTCCGGACGCGCAGGCCCAGCGGCCATGGCTCACGGGCCCAGCCGATCCGCGGCATGTGGGATCCTCCCGGACCGGGGCACGAACCCGTGTCCCCAGCATCGGCAGGCGGACCCCCAACCACTGCGCCACCAGGGAAGCCCAGGGAGAAGTTTTTATAGGCAAAATTTGGGGTGAATGCTGCAGGGTGTGTGATTTTCTTCTGATTGGCTGGTGGTGAGGTAACAGGGTGGCTCTCCAGGATCCTGTGCTCAGCTTGAAACTACCATTCTCCACCTGGGTGGAGGCTTTAGTTCCTGCAGAAGAACTCAAAGATACTGTTATGTATATTCTTTGAGGAGGAACCAGGATCCTGCTTTAATTGCTGCACTATAGTTTCTTGATTGTTCCTCCTTTGTTTCTGCATTCCTTTACTTCCTGGATTAGCAACAGTTTGAATTTCCTCTTTGGAAGGTCTAGGAGCCTGAAGACTTTTTCTTGCAAATAAGAAACAGGGGACACAGAAAGGCTTTGTACCCAGGAGGGCCCCCGCAGTGTCCTGCTCAGTTTCACTTTTGAATCATAAAGTTTTTCTCAAAACAAGCAATCCTGTCTATTAATTTATTAAAATTGTAGGGGCAGAAAAGTTTCCCCTTCTTCCCTTCTCGGTTCTTTGGCTGGTCTACTAGTTAAATTAATATAGACATGTTAGCAGGAGAAAAACAAACCAAAGTTTAATAACATATATACATGGAAGAGACCAAAGAAAACTGAGTAACTTGCCCAACTGGTGATATCTCTTACCTTAAATGCCATCTTCAGCTAAAGACAAAAATAAATGTTGGGGCTGGGGAATCAGTTCTGGGAAGTGACCAGAAAAAGCAGAGTAAAGCAGGTAAGGTTTTTATACGCGCAGATATAAGCCATTACCATCTCCTTTGATAAGAGTTTCTAGAGATTTAGAGTCTTTCCCTTCTTCCCTGGAGAGAGAGAGAGAGAGAGAGAGAGAGATACCCTTACAAGTGGAAATTTCCCTTTTACATGTAAATGTCTCTTACAAAAACAGTAACTTGTATTAGGTTTTCAGAGCTTTCCCTGTGTTTGCAGTTTCTTAAAAAAATAATCAGCTTAAAATAATCCTTATGCCAAACACATATTTTGGGGTGGCAAATTCTGCTCTCCTATAAAATCATGAATGCTTTTATGATGTTTACTATTCTATACTTGAAGATGTAACTAATTTATTACATATATATATATATATATATATATATATAGCCTAAAAGACTGATTTTTTTGAGGGGGAGGAGGGTGGTTTCAGGACCTGTACTAGTAGCTATTGGTTTATATTTGTACATCTAACTTAAAACTGTTTTTTTCCTACTCTTTCCTCTGTTGAATAGAAAGAATTTACTACCCTTCATAGGTTCTTTTGATTACTCTAATAATCATATCAAAATGAGACAGACTAACAGGGGAAAAACAAATTTTATTTCATACATACAGGAACCCTCCATACATGAAAGGTTCAAAGACAGAAGGGTAAAATGAGGTATACACACCACCCTGAGCTAAGGGATGGGAAAGAGGGCCTGGGGTTTCAGAGGGGAAGAGGGAAATTTACAGGACAATAAGAAGACAAGCAAAGGTTGTGTGATTAGGTGTTTGCCCTGCCATACAGATAAAATTTATCTTTGGTAATAATTCTCATTGGGGAAAGACCCCCAATTTAAAATCTTCTAGGTAATTAAGAGAAGGGCAATAGTTTCTTTTGAGTTCAAACAGTCTTGATTGTCTTCAGCTCAAAATAATCCACGTGTAAAGTTATATATCTTGAGGAGGCTCATTCTCAACGCCTTTACTTCCTGTTAACTCTGATCTCTTCAGTATTTTGCAAACCATTTTTTCCCCAGGTAAGTAGCCCTGTTAGTTTTAGATTACAGATTTTTTGAGAGTTTTTTTTTTTCTTGATGGTTTAAGTTTATTCAAAACTTTTTTGGACTTAAAAAACAATGATGTTTTATTCTACTTAAAATTTTTTTCTTTGATAATTAAATCTTTTTGGAATATTGTTTACAATAAATATTCTTTAGAACTGCTGAACAGGCAGATTTGACTTTTCCCCCTTGCCTATTATCAACCTGCTTCTACTCAGTTATGGACCAGCAACATCAGTGTAACCTGGGAGTTTAATAGAAATGCAATGTCTTGGGGCCCATCCTAGACCTACTGAATCAGAATCTGCATTTTAACAGCATCACCAGGAGATTTATAAGCACATTAATGTTTGAGAACAGCCAATCAATTGAGTCTGCTGCAAAAGCAGCTCACTATAATGTAATCTTCAATTCAGACAACAGTTTGGAATTCTGATTTATTTGATGGCTTAATGTTTATTGACTGCACTTGGTGTGCTAGATGCCACAAAAAAAATTCAAACCACCCAGCCATTGTTCTACACTTATTTTACTCTAAAATAAGAAAATACAAACAATATACTATTTTTTCTTTTATTTGTGCTTTAAAAATATATACACATAGATTGAAAGAAGAGAAAGAGTGAGTGGAGGAGACAATCAGATTAGAATCCCACTCCAGGAGATGCTATTCATTGTTAAAATAAGAGTAAATGAGGATATTCATATACACAAATAGAAATGAAAGGAATTTCATCAATCATCTAGATGTTTGGTCTGGGGAAAGCAAACAGCAGGATGGCTGAATTTTGTGTAGACAAGGTATCTGAACAATTGCTTTCATTTTCCACTTCTCCTCCAGATGTTTTAGCATTGTGTTGATGTAACTCAAGCCCATTGCTCTCTGATATTTCATGAATTTTTAGTAGAAAAAGTTCTGAAAGCATTGATCTCATGTCTACATTCCATTCTTCATGAAAATTATAGTCTTTAAAACCTAATATTTGGTCAAGTTTTCTCTTCTTATGTTAAATTACCATTTTATATAGTGGATGTAGAAGACATCCTTAATCACTGTCAGTAAGATATGATAAAATGAAATGAAGATTTTTGAAGGGGTCCAGAACATGTTGCCCCCAAATATTCCACTTTGGCAAAAGAATTATTTTGAGTTGAAGGCAACTTAGAATTAACAGATACAGGGGGACTTGCCTGGCGGTCCAGTGGTTAAGACCCTGTGCTTCCAATGCAGGGGGCACAGGTTCAGTCCCTGGTCAAGGAACTAAGATCCCACATGCTGCATGGGGCAGCCAGGAAAAACAAACAAAAAAATGGTTACAGGAAGAGTTTTTTACTCTCCTCTAATCTGCCTAAAAGCAGGGCATGTTTTGACTGCTTGTGGCTCAAAAGCCAACAGTTGAGAGACAAGTGTTGATTAGAAAGGAAAGGCTGCATTATTCAGGAGGCTGGCAACCTGGGGAGAAGGTGGACTCATGTCCAAAAACCAATTCCTAATATTCTGCTTGACCATGAAAAAATTTAAAGGGAGAATCATTGGGGGAGGGGATCAGAGTCTTTGTTATCTTCTGCTGTGTGCAGAATTTCCTCTGATCGTTGGTGGTCAGGTAAGCGAGTGGTGTCCCAGGAATCTTGTGCTCAGCCTGAAGTTACTATCCTCCATCTGGGTGGGGGCCTTAGTTCCTGCAGAAGAACTCAAAGGTATTGTTATGTATATTCTTTGAGGAGAAACCAGGACTCTGCACTGTTGTTTCTTGACTGCTCCTCCCTGTCTCTGCATCCACTCCCTTCCCTGATTATCAACTGTTTGAATCTGCCCTTTGGAACTCAAAGAAGATCAAGGAGGCTGAATAAAGCCTATTTTCAGCAAACATGAATTGGGGGACACAAAAAGGATATGTATCCAGTAGGACCCCACAGGGTCCTGTTCAGTTTCAGGCATAACTTTTTCTCTGTGAAGGTTGTTACTGCAGTCTGCACTGAGATGCGTCTGCATAAACAAACATTACTAAAATAACCCCTCTCTTTCATTAGTTTTCCCCATTTATTTCCTAGTAACTTTTCTACAGTTTATTGTTCCTCAAAGAATAATTCCATTTCCTTTGTTAAAATGGTACATAAACCCCTGAGTCTAACTGCTTTAGTTTCGCTTCTTTTCTTTGAAATCCTGTGCATGCAAAATATTAATATATTTATACTCTTTTTCTTATGTTAATATGTGTTTTGTCAGTTAAATTTGCATGCCCCCAGTCACTGAATCTAAGAGGGTGGAGGAAAAGTTTTTCATCCCTAACAATTTTGACTCTACTAAAACTCATTTTTTTAGTTTCATAAATCATTTTAAAAGAGGAAAGGAAGAAATGAAGAGGGAAGGATAAGAAGATAAAATATGAAGTGTGTGGAAAATCTGAAACATCAATAGAAATGGAATGAGAGTTTTAAGGAATTAGCTATTTAATCACTTCTTTCATCTAATCATTACTGAAACCATCAGTGACTTCAGGCACACTATATAGAGAGATTATTATTGTCACACCCTAAGCCTGCAGTGAGGTTAACTGTTGGATCAATAACAACTCTGCTCCATCAGATAACAAATCTAAATGAGAATTGCCACTGTTAATCAAGTATCTTGAAATCCTTGAACAGGGCATTGTGATAAAGGATTGCTGACTATTCTCCTTATAACCTTAGTGGACTTTGCTCACCCATATTTTTAATTAACTAATTTAGATCAGGACATTTAAAATGCTCAAATCCTTTCAAAATTCTCCCCAGGGAGGTTATTACTGGAGTAGACATCAGGAAGAATGTCCTTCCTTTCTTTGTGGTGATATATTTGGCACATTTTAGTTTTTTCTCAGAGGAAAACGTTTCACATTTCACTTAGCACTAAGTCCTTTACCTTACAGAATGGTAGCATTTTAAAATTCAGCAAAAATGTACAATGTTCTTTATGGGGTATTAAACAAAAGTCAAAGCTATGGAAAATTACAACCCTTGGTGCAGAAGGAGATATTGTCTGCTTTTTTGAGGGCTAATTAGTAATGAAAAATCTTTCAGAAAAAAATTGGTTAAACTGAGGTTATAGAGAAATCTTAACAATTAAAATATATTTTGTACATTAAAAAAGACTAAGATTTTGGACTTCCCTGGTGGCACAGTGGTTAAGAACCTGCCTATCAATGCAGGGGACATGGGTTTGATCCCTGGTTCAGGAAGATCTCACATGCCACGGAGCAACTAAACCCATGTGCCACAACTACTGAGCCTGCACTCTAGAGCCTGTGAGCCACAACTACTGAGCACTCGTGACACAACTACTGAAGCCTGTGTGCCTAGAGCCTGTGCTTTGCAACAAGAGAAGCCACTGCAATGAGAAGCCCATGCACCACAACAGAGTAGCCCCCACTCAACACAACTAGAGAAAGCCCACATGCAGCAATGAAGACCCAACGCAGCCAAAATAAATAAATAAATTTATATTTAAGAAAAAGACTAAGATTTTGGCTGTTGTGAATATTATTTAGTTTTACCTTTCTGTGGTCTTTGTTCTTTAACATGTATTAAGATCTGAAATTTTAAAACTTAGAGTTTGCATCTTCTCTGCAACACTGAGAAAAGCCCATTATATTATATCTGTCAAATAATTTTGTAACATTATATTGATATAATATATTTGATATATTTTTAAAATATATTGATATATTTTAAAAAATTTTCATTGAAGTATAGTTGATTTACAACGTTGTGTTTAATTTCTGCTGTACAGCAAAGTTAGTTATACATATATATATTCTTTTTCATATTCTTTTCCATTATGGTTTATCACAGGATATTGAATATAGTTCCCTGTGCTATACAGTAGGCTCTTGTTCTTTATCCACCCTATATATAATAGTTTGCATCTGCTAATCCCAAACTCCCTTTCCTCCCCTTGTTTCAGGAAAGAGAGTGGGGTATGAGAAGATAGTCACGTCCCAGGTCACGTCTGAGTCCCTGGGACAGCCATCATATGTGTGTTCTTGGCTTTGTGCAGGAAAGAATTCAAGAGTGAGCCATAGTAAAGTGAAAGAAGCTTTATTCAGGGAGATACACACTCCATAGATAAGAGTGTGGGCCATCTCAGAAGGTGAGAGAGACCCCAGGGTACAGGGTTGTCAGTTTTTATAGGGGTGGGTAATTTCATAGGCTAATGAATGGGAAGAGTATTCCAGCTATTGGGGGGAAGAGATGGGGATTTCCAGGAATTGGGCCACTGCACTTTTTGACCTTTTGTGATCAGCCTTGGAACTGTTATGGTGCCTGTGGGTGTGTCATTTAGCTGTGCTGATGTGTTACAATAAGCATATATGGAGGCTCAAGGTCTAGTGGAAGTTGGCTCATCCGCAATCTTGGACCTAGTTGGTTCTAATCAGTTTATGTCGTGTCCTTGGGCTATGTCATTCTTTTAAAGGTTGTGCCCTGCCCTCTTCCTGTCTCACCCCCACCTCCCCCTTGGCAACTAGGGTTGATATTATAGTTAGCAGAGTAAGTCCATTAACCTGAATTTCTACTTTCCAGTTTATCTCTCTCATATCTAGAGACTGATAAAGACAGGACAATCAACAACTGATGATTTTTTTGGTCTTTCTGACTTGACTGGTAAGTTAGCAAATGTAGTTAAAGCACTATGTGTACATCTTAAAATATGTGGGGAAAGAATGAGTTGTCATAGCATCTCATTGAAAACTTTTCTGGATATTTAGTCCAACTTTCTATCTCCAGAAACCTTCCTGTTTGTTTAGATGAGCTCTATATAGCATGAAAAACGTATTCATCTCCTTTAGTTATCTAACTTTTAGATTTTTTTGCCTTTATTTTATTTTATTTTTATTTTTTTGGCTGCTCTGCATGGCTTGTGGGATCTTAGTTCCCCAACCAGGGATTGAATCTGGGCCTCGGCAATGAAAGTGCTGAGTCCTAACCACCGGACCACCAGGGAATTCCCCTAAATGTTAGATATTTTAATTGTTACCATTTATGAACCACCATTTCCAGTCACTTATTGCTGCAAAATAAAACACCTCAAAAAGTAGGATAAAATAACAATTGGGGGTCAGGAATTCAGAAGGATACCACAGGGATGGTTTGTCTCTGGTGCACCAAGTCTGGGGACTCAGCCAGAAACTCTCAAATGGCTGAGCAGTGGCTCAGATGAATGGGAGCTGGAATTATTTGCAAATTTCTTCACTCATATGTCTGATATGTGGACCAGGATGATGCAAAGGTTGCACTTAGTTGGAGCTGTTGACAGGTACACATACACATGGCCTCTCTATGTGCGTTATGCTTCTCATGGCTGGTTCTGAATGAGAGCATCCCAAAAGGATGCTCAGGAGAGAGAATTCTAAGAGATTCAGGAGGAATTGCATGGGCTTTTGTGACTTAACCTCAGAAATCATAGAATATCACTTCTGTTCTCTTCTATTGATCAAAGCAGTCACATCCCTGCCCATATTCAAGGGGAGGGGATATAGATCTGACTTCTTCATGGGAGTGGTATTGAAGAATTTGTGATGTTTTTAAAAACCACTACAGTATCAATTCATAGTAATTTTTATTCTCTAAGACACTTTTCCTTACTAATTATTTTTAAAAACGGCAGAAGATATCTGTCACTTTATGGGGGAAAACCAGAGGTGAGTCCCTTGTTCCATGATAAAGACAAGTGCAGAAATCTTAACAATGAATTCCTTTCCCTCTCCCAATATTACTCAGTTCATCAGTCTGCACACAGTGGGTTCCAGAAAAATGTTAGGGGTAAAAACTAATTGCTAAGAGAATGTTTTGTGAATTGTGTTTCTTCCAAGGTACATTGCAGTCAAGCAAGCTGTTGCTTTAGCGTTCTGTCTGATGTAGCCGGCATTAACTATAGCTCTATTAGTTGTTCATTCACAGCATAAAATAGACTCAAATACAGAGGATTGCTTTTGAATGGAAACATTGTTTCATGAATATTAGAACACAAGTCAATGCATATTGACTGGGTTTGTGTAGATAAACATGATAGCATTGCCCTATTAGAAACATAGAAACAAACTATGGTTCATTTCTTCAAAAAGATTTATAAGGCTAAAAGAAAAATAAGAAAGCACTCAAGTTTTTCAAGATATTGAACTTTAGGTACTCAGCTCATAAGTTTATTTCATCAAATGTTTGAAGCTGTATAAACAGATACTACACTTTCTGAAGTACGTGCTTCTGTGTGGAGGGTGGTGGGCAAGAGGCCAGGGAAGGAATAATATCTATAGGTAACACTGTTATGATACTTGAAAGGGTGTATATCACCTCTGTTGACACTCAAAACAAACTTGTGAGGCAAGTATTATCATCTCGGATTTACAAATGAGCAAATTGATGTCAAGGATTTTCTGCTGTATGCCTAATGACATTCCGTTGCAGTGGTAAAAAGATTTAACTGTTCAGACATGATTCCCTTTGGAAAGTCACAACTGGTCATCCTCAGCCAAATTAAAGTACTCCTCCTCTGTGCTCTTTTAGTACTTTGAAATCTATCCATATCCACCACTTTGCATTGTAATTATTTTCTGAAGTTGTTTTTCCTCACTTGACTTGAAGGGAAGGATCTTGTCTCATTTATCTGCACCCACTAAGGATTTGACCCAAAGTCAAATGCGAATGCTTGTAGAATGAATGAGTGATTGAAGGTCCTTTAACATTAAAATTTTCTCTACCAATCCGTGGAACACTTCAAGGAAGAAGTGTTCTATTAGAATACAGTACAGAAAAGCTGGTATTTGTGGATAGGACACAAAGAAGCCATGGATGTAAAGACCTGTTAATCATCCGTGGCATTGTTTTAGCTCATTCTTTGAGATATACTAGGAACAGCAAGGAGGCCTCTGTGCCTCAGCAGAGTAAGGGGAAAATATTAGGAATATTAGAAATTTAGGTGAAAGAGTTAATGAGGTGGGGATCAGATCTTAAAGAGCTTTGTTGGACAAATATGGATTCTGTCCCTATCAGACCCAGCTGTCAAGGGATCCTTTTATTTAATTTTTTTTACCCTTTTATAAAATTTAATAGTTTTTCTTTTTTTAAAATTAATTTTTATTGGAGTATACTTGATTTACAGTGTTGTGTTAGTTTCTGCTGTACATCAAAATGAATCAGTTATGTATATATATAAAAAATTGTGGAGCTATATATATCTCCACACTTTTTAAGATTCTATTCACATATAGGTCATTACAGAGCATTGAGTAAAGTTCCCTGTGCTGCACGGTAGGCTCTTATTAGTTATCTATTTTATATACAGTAGTGTGTTTGTGTCAGTCGTTATCTCCCAATTTTTCTCTCCCCTGTCCCTTTCCCACTGGATCTAGAGATTGTCATACTGAGTGAAGTAAGTCAGACACAGAAAGACAAATATGTGGTATTGCTTATATGTGGAATTTAAAAAAAATGGTACAAATGAACTATTTATCAATACAAAACAGAAATAGAATCACAGATGTAGAAAGTGATCCTTTTAAAACCCGATGAGAATAGATAGGGGCTGGGCAAAAGTGGAAGCACGGAGAGCCATCATGACTGATTTACTGCAGTGATCAAGAGACTATGTTTGCTTGGAGAAAAGTGAGAAGTAGTTGGATTTTAGATGTATAATGAAAGTAAAGACAACAAGACTGACTAGATATAGGGTGAGAGAAAGAAAGAGTAAACGATAAAATCAAGATTTTGGACCTGAACGCCTGAAAGGATGGAATTACCATCAGTTAAGATGGGAAAATATATGGATGAAGCAGGTTTGGGGAAGGGAGATCAAGAGTTCAGTTATGGGCAATATAATGCTTGAAGTGAATATTGGACATCCAAGGGGATCATATTACAATATGATTGGAGTTTATGATGAAGTTGGAGATATGATTCTTGGAGAGAGGTGTCAACATAAGAGACGTAGTGTAGAGATGGTAGTAAAAGACAGGAGACAGAATGATATTGTCAAAGAAATGAGGACACATAAGGAGAAGAGGTCCAAAGATTGAGCCTTGAAATACTCCAGTTAACAGGTCCAGGAGAGATAAGGAATCTGCAGTTGAGACTAAGAATGAACTTCCAGTGAGAGAGGAGTATGATGTTTGAGCCCAAGTGAAGAAAAGGTAACAAGGTGGAGGTGTGGTCAGGCATCAACGCTCCTGATCTGTCAAGATGCTGTGGACTACGAAGTGATCATTGGTTTTAGCAATTTGGAGGACATCGGTGACTTTGGTTAAGAATGGATTTGGTGGCATGTTTTGGGTGAAAGTCTGACCAGAAATAGTTCAAAGGAGGATTAGAGGAGAGGAATTGAAGCCAGCAACTACATGATACTTTCAAGAAGTTTTGTTACAAACAGTGAACAAGATGGAAGGCAGGGTCTAGAAATTAAAAAAAAAATAATTTAAGAATATATAGGCTTGATTTTAATTAGCAGTAACAATTTAAGTGCTTGATTGGATTTAAACTAAATACTTTTGTCAGTAATTCTTCATGGGTGATGTTGTGTATTCCATATTGCATTTCATTAGGAGGCATGAACACTAGGTTGTCTTAGTGATTCTAAATTTCTATATTATTTGGTTATAATTGTGTCCAAACGATATTTCTATTAAAAGGTACAGTTACCCTTTGGCAATTAGCAAACAACCTGTGTAGTGATACTTTGGCTCTGTGTGGATATTCTATTTCTCTGGATAATTCATTTAGTGTCTAAATCAGTTACTTAATTGGAAGAATTTCAATGATTATTTTCAAATTTTAACATTTTTTCCCTACCTTTTTGTCTGGCTTTCTGTTTTGTTTTGTTCTTTTGGTAAAGGACAGCTTTTATTCATCAACTGGGGATCAATTGTGCTTTCTCCTAAAAGCTTAATTCTTCCCCTTTAATGAACAATTATCAGAATAAGAAGTTATTTCAAGTTATGGAAAATGATTTTTTTTGTAAGAGAAGGTTTGTGTGTTGCTGTGTTTTTCTTTTTTTTAAATACATTTTTGTATAATGATACAAGCTTTGTATCATTTTTAAATTAATTAATTAATTAATTTTATTTTGGACTGCATTGGGTCTTCATTGCTGTGCACGGGCTTTCTCTAGTTGCGGTGAGTGGGGGCTACTCTTTGTTGCAGTGTGCAGGCTTCTCATTGTGGTGGCTTGTCTTTGTTGTGGAGCACAGGCTCTAGGTGCACGTGCTTCAATAGTTGTGACACATGGGCTCAGTAGTTGTGGCTCACAGGCTCCAGAGCACAGGCTCAGTAGTTGTGGTGCATGGGCTTAGTTGCTTGGTGATATGTGGGATCTTCCTGGACCAGGGCTCAAACCCATGTCCCCTGCATTGGCAGGAAGATTCTTAACCACTGCTGTTGCTTTTCAAGTAGATGAAATAACAGCCTGTTGACAATTTAAAGGGTGTGATCCAGCAAGAGGGAATCATTGATGATACAGGAAAGAGAACGGAGAACTACTAGAATGAATCCTGGTAGTGGAAAGGGGGATAGATTTTGATACAGAAGGAAGGGATCATCTGAATTGTTCATTTGTAGCAGTACTTAGAAATGAGGAGCAGATTGTACTGACACTAGTAGATAGTTAGATGTGGTTGGGGGAAAAATCTCTGGAAGCTTTATCCTGATTGCTTCAATTTTCTCAGTGGAATATGAAGCAAGTCAAAGCATGGGATGCATAAAATAGAGATATGGATGGGGCAAGTTATTGTAATGACAAGTTCTAGGCAGGACCACTGGAGCAGTGGGGGACATCATCTATGATAAAGAAGTGGTCAAGCAAAATGAAAAGACAACAGTGAATGGGAGAAGATATTTGTAAATGATATGACTGATAAGGTGTTAATATCCAGCATATATAAACAGCTCATATAACTCAAAATCAAAAAAACAAATAACCTAATTTAAAAATGGGCAGAAGAACTGAATAGACATCTTTCCAAAGAGGAAATGCAGATGGCCAACAGGCACATGAAAAGATGCTCAGCATTGCTAATCATCAAGGAAAGGCAAATCAAAGCCACAATGAGGTATCAACCTCACACCTGTCAAAATGGCTTTCATCAAAAAGAACACAAATAACAAATGTTGGTGAGGATGTGTAGAAAAGGGGACCCTCCTACACTGTTGATGGGAATGTAAGTTGGTGCCGCCACTGTGGAAAACAGTATGGAGATTTCTCAAAGAACTAAAAATAGAATTACCATATGATCCAGCAATCCCATCCCTGGGCATATATCCAGGAAAGATGAAAACTCTAATTTGAAAAGATACATGCACCCCAATGTTCATAGCAGTGTTACTTATAATTGCCAAGGTATGGAATCAACTTAAGTGTCCATCAACAGATGAATAGATAAAAAAGATGTGAGATATATATATATATATATATATATATATATATATATATATGATGTATGTATATAATGGAATACTACTGCACCATAAAAGAATGAAATTTTGCCACTTGCAGCAACATGGATGGATTTGGAGGGCATTATGCTAAGTGAAATAAGCCAGACAGAGAAAGACAAATACTGTATAATATCACTTATATGTGGAATCTCAAAAATACTACAAACTAGTGAATAAAAAAAAAAGAATCAGACTAACAGATATAGAGAACAAACTGGTGGTTACCAGTGGAGAGGGGGAAGACAGGGGTGGGGGGTTAAAAATTGGGTTATTATGGGATTATACGAAATCATGTATGTGAAACTTTTGAAAATTATAAAGCGCTATGAAAATTAAAGAATCTTTCATTCAATTAAAGAAAAAGAGATGTTCAAGGAACTGAGTGGTCGAAGTGTTAGAAAGATCATTTATTTATATATTGACATTGCTAAGAAATGGTGCAATAGCAGTCTTGGGGAGAGAGACAGTGAACCAAGAGCTAAAAATATTAAGAATTGGAAGGGAGTAACCCATGGGCAGTAGATGACAACAATAATGAGGGGTAGCAGATAATTTACTGTGATAACATAAAATGCAAAGCTGAGAATTTTAAGGGAAGTATGAGAAAGAATGGCCCAGAAGTGACAATGAAGAATAAGAAAGTGTAGTGAAATGGGCTGTAGGAAAGCAATTTCCTTAGGGGAGAGGCAGGTTTCTAAATCAATTTTTCAGCAATTTGATTATGATGTGCCTTGGTGTAGGTTTCTTCATGTTACTTGTGCTTGGAGTTCTTTGAACTTGAATTTTTTTTTTTTTTTTTTTTTTGGCCATGTGGTATGCGGGAGCTTAGGTCTCTGACAAGAGATTGAACCCATGCCCCCTGCAGTGGTAGCATGGAGTTTTAACCACTGGACTGCCAGGGAAGTCCCAAGCTTGAATTTTTGGGTTTATCATTTTTATCAAATCTGGAAAATTTTTGGTCAAATATTTTCTCTGTCCTCATCCCTTTCTACTCCTTCAGGGTCTCCAATTACATGTATACCCCTTTGGAAGCCCCTTGAAGGTTTTCCAAAGCTCACTGATGGTCTATTGTCTCTCTCTCATTCATTGTTTTTCTGTCTTATTTTCGTTATTTTCTATTGTTATTGTTATATCTTCAGGTTTATTAATTTTTTCTTCTGAAATGTGTAATCTGCCCTCAGTTCCATCCAGTTTATCATTCATCTCTCACATTACAGTTTTTATTTCTAAAATATTTATTTGAATCATTTTATACCTTTGATATCTCTTCTAACACATATTCTAGCATCTTGAACATGTGGAATATTGTTATAATAACTGTTCTAATGTCCTTGCCTATGAATTCTATCCTCTGTGTATTTCTGAGTCATTTTGGATTGATTGACTTTTCTCCTCACTATGTCATAGTTTCCTGATTTTTTCATGTCTGGTAAGTTTGGATCGTATACTAGACACTGAATTTTACCTTGTTGGGTGTTGCCTGTTTTTCTATTCTTGTAAATATTCTTGAGTTTTGCTCTGAAACTTCGTACAGTTACTTTTAAACAGCTTGATCTTATCAGACAAGAACAGTATTTATAATAGCATGGGGTTAATTTTCCCCACTAGTGAGGTAGAATGCTTCTGAATACTTTACTAAATACTCAATCAGTTATGAGGTTTTCCAGTCTGGCTGAAGGAGCTGGCTGGAGTGATCAGACACTGTTTCCAGTGCTATGTGAATACCAGCCACTTTTACTTCTAATCCCTTTAGGTAATTCTTTCCCCAACATGGATGGTTTCCTCACATGCATATGCTAATTATTACTCAGCTAAAAGCTGGGAAGGAACCCTTAGAAGATCTCCATAGTTTTCTCTCTCTCTGTGTAGTTTTCTTCTCTTTGGTATTTTGCCCTGTAACTCTAGCCATCTTGATCTCCCTGGACCCACAGCTTCATTTCTTCAGCACAGCTTTACTTCTTCAACTATGCTCTGCTTGGAGTCTCCCTCCCTGTACCATGGCCTAAAAAATTACTACACGCAGTAATCCGGGGCTGATATAGGACATACTTCACTTGTTTCCCATCTTTCAGACATTATTGTATTTTGTTACCTGATGACCACTATTATTTATTTATTTTGGGTTGTTCCAGGCAGGAGAGTAAATCCAGTCCCTGATACACTATCTTGGCCAGAGTAGAAGCCCAAGTAAGTCTGTTACAACTGAACTATTTTTTTTATCAGAATATTATATTAACATGGTATGGATTAGCTACTCAGATTATGTGACAGAAAGCAGGATTATGATAGGGTAAGACCTGTAAAGGATAATTCTTGGGAAGAGACTAAAGATAAAGCTGAGTGTGTATGTAACTTAGGTCAGTGTGAGAGCATTGGCAGTTGGGAGAGGGCTGATATTACCAATCTACACACTGTCAGGGCAGCCCAAAGAAAAGCATCTATTTCTAAATCTTTACTCATTTGAAAAGATGAAATTATTATTGCAGCAAATAAAATTATTTATCTTAAGATGTTCATGTGTCTTTAATCCACCTTCCTCAAATCTAGACAAAAATGAGTAGCCTATTTTTTTGTTGTTTTGATTTTAGAAGTGGGATTTCAACAGTATAATTGCAATTTTAATCCATATAATACGTTTATGGTCTATATCCACCTGCAAGAATCAATTTTCATGAAATAGAATAACTGAAGGCTTTAAGATGGTAAGAAAAAGGAGGTTGAATTTGCAGAGGTAGAGTTTTAATATCTAAATAGAAAAATAATTACTAGAAAAAGTTCTACTGATGAAGGAAAACACAATCACAAATTTACATAAAGTGTTTCTAATTAATTGTTTCTGTTAGGATAAAGAACCTTCCCTCTCAAACTCCATCCTTACACCTCTATCATTACTATAAACCAATACCTTAGGAAGATTAAATCAATTACAAAAACAAATAAAGTAGCTACATTTTCTTTGCAGACCACAGGAGAGATTTGGGACCCTGTTATATTTACATAACCAAAAGTCTGCCCACTCAGAGGACTATAGTATATGTGTTCTCTTGATTCTTCTCTGTCCACGTTTCCTTAATATCAGGACACCCTATTCACATGTTATAGTTCGTAAGTGAGAGTTGGGATCTGATATCTTCCTTTGGTTACATAATGAGCTATTCAATTTACTTTTTCAGTAGAGGAATAGGACAGAAGGGAACAGAAACTAGAAGACTGAGTTGAGAATACCAACATGCAATTTTACTGATGCATTGATAAGTAAGTTAAAAATAAAAGTGAAAAATTAAAGTTAAAAAGTAAGGGAAGTTGGATTGGTTTTCTAATTCACAGTTCCATCCTTGGTGGAGAGGAAGTACTCAGGTCATGTAGGTTGCCACACAGCAAGTGGGTTGAACTGGTAGGTGTCACTGAATAGGTCTCATCAAAGTATGCAAAGCTCTGGATGAAGCTGGACAACTTTAAATCTGGTGATGTAGTAGCCAGTGATGCTGGTATAGAAACTGTTCTGATAAAGAATTGTCATGGTGGTTTTACAATGCAAAGGTGGCCATATCTATATTGTCAGCATCCTTCACTACATAGACAAATGGCTTTTGTACTCAGACAGGTACCATGAGGGCCACATCTCCATTCCTACACAGTATATGAGGCAGCGTTCCATGGAACAGATGCTGGGTTTGAGCAGTGTAAAATTGTGTGACATGTAACGTTCTGGCCTTGCATTGACATTATTCATTTTTTCATCCTCATAAAAGTGTTAAAAAAAAAAAAAAAAAAAAAAAAAAAAAAAAAGTGTTAAAATCTCCAGCATGAGGTCCTTATATTTGTTAGGGACTTGAGTTCTGAGGTGACCTGTTGAATTGTTGGTATTCTTACAATACCCAAAAGGCAGTGGCTGTATTGGTATTACCTCCTCTGCCAAGGTCTGTATATTTGCTTTTATTTATTTTTTAAAGATTTAATTTTATTTATTTTTAGCTGCGTTGGGACATCATTGCTGTGCACGGGCTTTCTCTAGTTGCAGCGAGTGGGGGCTACTCTTCGTTGCAGTGGGCAGGCTTGTCCTTGCAGTGGCTTCTCTTGTTGCGGAACACGGGCTCTAGGCTTGCAAGCTTCAGTACTTGTGGCGCGTGGGTCAGTGGGCTCAGTAGTTGTGGCTCATGAGCTTTAGAGTGCAGGCTCAGTAACTGTGGTGCATGGGCTTAGGTGCTCTGTGGCATGTAGGATCTTCCCGGAACAGGGCTCGAACACGTGTCCCCTGCATTGGCAGGCGGATTCTCATCCACTGTGCCACCAGGGATGTCCCTATTGGTTTTTATTTTTAATTTTAATTTTTTGGTTGTGCTGTGTGGCTTGTGGGATCTTAGTGACCTGACCAGGGATTCAACCTGGGCACTTGGTAGTGACAGCATGGAGTCCTAACCACTGGACCATGAGGGAATTCCCAGGGTCTACCTATTTGATATAGAGGGAGGACACATTTGTAAGGAGTGAAATTCAGGCGTGAAAAGCTGAATAACAGTAGAGTAAGCAATATGATTAGTGTTTCTGTCTCTTTAAGTGTATCAAATATACCTGATAAAAATTCTTGATTCTGTTAAAATATTTTTGTATTTGTAATAAATATTCAGGCAAGTTCTATAAGAAGTGAAGGTTTAGTCTTAGGGGCCTCAAATGTCTAATTATTCTGAAAAAATTGCCCAGGATGTACACACACACACACACACACACACACACACAAACTCTCACACACACATGTATAGATATATGGGATTTTGTTTAGTCATTCATTCAGCAGTTATTTATTGAGCTTCTGTTTTTGTACTGTGCTAAATACTGGGGATGGAAGGATGTATAAAACACTGCCTGACTTAAAGTTTCTTGTGTGTAGTAAGATGTAACTGGAGTAGTAATTTTCATTTCTTGTAAGGATTTTGAAATTACACTAGCTGCATTTATCAGAGTCATATAAAAGAAAAGAAGAGGGTATGAATTATGAAGTGAGTTTCAGACTGTCTTTGGAGAATCAGGACTGACATAGATGTGAGAAAAGGCTTAGAAGTCCTCTGTTTTATTAAGAAATTCAATTCTGACTGACTTTTTGCCTTTGAGGGCACAAGTAAATTGCTTTCCAGGAGCAGGAACAGATCTACCTTCCACTCTCCTGACTTTTTCTTCCCCCAGGCAGCTCCAATCACTTTAAAGTTATGACTGATACAGAAGTGGTACCTTCATATCCCAGGTGCCATTGGACGTCACGCCTTTGCTGTGAGGGAGGCTAGGCCAGTAGTGGTTTTATTTCCAAGTTAGACTGGCACCCAAACAGAGTTAGCTACTTGTTCAAGGTCACATAGCTACTAAATGTTGGAATGAGGACTCAGTTGACTTCTGTGCCCAAAGCTCACTAGTCATATATATATATTTTTATATCTTTATTGGAGTATAATTGCTTTACAATGGTGTGTTAGTTTCTGCTCCATAACAATGTGAATCAGCTATACATATACATATATCCCCATATCCCCTCCCTCTTGTGTCTCTCTCCCTCCCACCCTCCCTATCCCACACCTCTAGGTGGTCGCAAAGCACCGAGCTGATCTCCCTGTGCTATGTGGTAGTGTATATATGTCCATGCCACTCTCTCACTTCATCCCAGCTGACCCTTCCCCCTCCCCCTGTCCTCAAGTCCATTCTCTACGTCTGTGTCTTTATTCCTGTCCTGCCCCTAGGTTCATCAGAACCCTTTTTTTTTTTTAGATTCCATATATATGTGTTAGCATATGGTATTTGTTTTTCTCTTTCTGACTTACTTAAATCTGTATGACAGTCTCTAGGTCCATGCACCGCACTACAAAAAACTCAATTTCATTTCTTTTTATGGCTGAGTAATATTCCACTGTATATATGTGCCACATCTGTATATATGTGACACATTCATCTGTCAGTGGACACTTAGGTTGTTCCCATATACTGGCTATTGTAAATAGAGCTGCAATGAACATTGTGGTACATGACTCTTTTTGAATTAAGTTCTTCTCAGGGTATATGCCCAGTAGTGGGATTGCTAGGTTTTATGGTAGTTCTATTTTTAGTTTTTTGAGGAACATCCATACTGTCCTCCATAGTGGCTGTATCAGTTTACATTCCTACCAACAGTGCAAGAGGGTTCCCTTTTCTCCACACACTCTCCAGCATTTATTGTTTTGTAGATTTTTTGATGATGGCCATTCAGACTGGTGTGAGGTGATACCTCATTGTAGTTTTGATTTGCATTTCTCTAATGATTAGTGATGCTGAGCATCCTTTCATGTGTTTGTTGGCAATCTGCATACCTTCTTTGGAGAAATGTCTTCTGCCGATTTTTGGATTGGGTTGTTTATTTTTTTGATATTGAGCTGAGTGAGCTGCGTGTGTATTTTGGAGATTAATCCTTTGTCAGGTGCTTCATTAGCAAATATTTTCTCCCATTCTGAGGGTTCTCTTTTGGTCTTGTTTATGGTTTCCTTTGCTGTGCAAAAGCTTTGAAGTTTCATTAGGTCCCATTTGTTTATTTTTGTTTTTATTTCCATTTCTCTAGGAGTTGGGTCAAAAAGGATCTTGCTGTGATTTATGTCATAGAGTGTTCTGCCTATGTTTTCCTCTAAGAGTTTGATAGTGTATGGCCTTACGTTTAGGTCTTTAATACATTTTGAGTTTATTTTTGTGTTTGGTGTTAGGGAGTGGTCTAATTTCATTCTTTTACATGTAAGCTGTTGAGTTTTCCCAGCACCACTTATTGAACAGGCTGTCTTTTCTCCATTCTATATTCTTGCCTCCTTTATCAAAAATCAGGTGACCAATGTGCATGGGTTTCTCTCTGGGTTTTCTATCCTGTTCCATTGATCTATATTTCTGTTTTTGTGCCAGTACCATACTGTCTTGATTACTGTAGCTTTGTAGTATAGTCTGAAGTCAGGGAGCCTGATTCCTCCTGTTCTGGTTTTCTTTCTCAAGATAACTTTGGGTATTCGGAGTTTTATCAGTTTCCATATAAATTGTGAAATTTTTTGTTCTAGTTCTGGGAAAATTGCCATTGGTAGTTTCATAGGAATTGTATTGAATCTGTAGATTGCTTTGGGTAGTATAGTCATTTTCACAATGTTGATTCTTCCAATCCAAGAACATGGTGTATCTCTCCATCTGTTTGTATCATGTTTAATTTCTTTCATCAGTGTCTTATAATTTTCTGCATACAGGTCTTTTGTCTCCTTAGGTAGGTTTATTCCTATGTATTTTATTCATTTTGTTGCAATGGTAAATGGGAGTGTTTCCTTAATTTCTCTTTTAGATTTTTCATCATTAGTGTATCAGAATGCAAGAGATTTCTGTGCATTAATTTTGTATCCTGTTACTTTACCATATTCATTAATTAGCTCTAGTAGTTTTCTGGTAGCATCTTTAGGATTCTCTATGTATAGTATCATGTCATCTGCAAACAGTGACAGTTTTATATCTTTTCCAATTTGGATTCCTTTTATATCTTTTTCATGTCTGATTGCTATGGTTAAAAGTTCCAAAACGATGTTGAATAATAGTGATGAGACTGGGCAACCTTGTTTTGTTCCTGATCTTAGTGGAAAAGGTTTCAGTTTTTCACCATTGAGAATGATGTTGGCTGTGGGTTTGTCATATATGGTCTTTATTATGTTGAGGTAAGTTCCCTCTATGCCTACTTTCTGGAGGGTTTTTATCATAAATGGGTGTTGAATTTTGTCAAAAGTTTTCTCTGCATCTATTAAGCTGATCATATGGTTTTTCTCCTTCAGTTTTTTGATATGGTGTATCACATTGATTGATTTGCATATATTGAAGAATCCTTACATTCCTGGGATATACCCCACTTGATCATGGTGTATGATCCCTTTAATGTGCTGTTGGATTCAGCTTACTAGTGTTTTGTTGAGGATTTTTGTATCTGTGTTCATCAGTGATATTGGCCTGTAGTTTTCTTTTCTTGTGGCATCTTTTTCTGGGTTTGGTATCAGGGTGTTGGTGGGCTTAGAGAATGAGTTTGGGAGTGTTCTTCCCTCTGCTATATTTTGGAAGAGTTTGAGAAGGATAGGTGATAGCTCTTCTCTCAATGTTTGATAGAATTTGCCTGTGAAACCATCTGGGCCTGGGCTTTTGTTTGTTGGAAGATTTTTATTCAGTTTCATTTTCATTACTTGTGATTGGTCTGTTCATATTTTCTAAGTCTTCCTGGATCAGCCTCAGAAGGTTGTGCTTTTCTAAGAATTTGTCCATTATTTTCAGGTTGTCCATTTTATTGGCATATACTTGCTTGTAGTAATCTCTCATGGTCCTTTGTATTTCTACAGTGTCAGTTGTTCTTCTTTTTCACTTCTAATTCTATTGATTTGAGTCTTCTCCCTTTTTCTCTTGATGATTCTGGCTAATGCTTTATCAATTTTGTGTATATTCTCAAAGAACCAGCTTTTAGTTTTATTGATCTTTGCTATCATTTCTATCATTTTTTGATTTTTTCTGATCTGATCTTTATCATCTCTTTCCTTCTGCTAACTTTGTTGTTTTCTTTTGTTTGTTTGTTTGTTCTTCTTTCTCTAATTGCTTTAGATGTAATGTTAGGTGTTTATTTGAGATGTTTCTTGTTTCTTGAGGTAAGATTGTATTGCTATAAACTTCCCTCTTAGAACTGCTTTTGCTGCTTCCCATAGGTTTTGGGTCATCATGTTTACATTGTCCTTTTTTTCTAGGTATTTTTTGATTTCCTCTTTGATTTCTTCAGTGATCTCTTGGTTATTTAGTAGTGTATTATTTAGCTTCCCTGTGTTCGTATTTGTTACAGATATTTTTCCTCTAACTGATATCTAGTTTTATAGCATGGTTGGAAAAGATTCTTGATACAGTTTCAATTTTCTTAAATTTACCAAGGCTTGATTTGTGACCCAAGATATGATCTATCCTGGAGAATGTTCCATGAGCACTTGAGAAGAAAGTGTAATCTTCTGTTTTTGGATGGAATGTCCTATAAATGTCAATTAAGCCCATCTTGTTTAATGTATGATTTAAAGCTTGTGTTTCCTTATTTATTTTCATTTTTGATGATCTGTCCATTGGTTAAAGTGGGGTGTTAAAGTCCCCTACTATAATTGTGTTACTGTCAATTACCCTTTTATGGCTGTTAACATTTGCCTTATGTATTGAGGTACTCCTCTCTTGGGTGCATAAATATTTACAATTCATATATCTTCTTCTTGGATTGATCCCTTGATCATTATGTAGTGTCCTTCTTTGTGTCTTGTAATAGTCTTTATTTTAAAGTTTATTTTGTCTGATAAGAGAATTGCTACTCCAGTTTTCTTTTCATTTCCATTTTCATGGAATATCTTTCTCCATTCCCTCACTTTCAGTCTGTATGTGTCTCTAGGACTGAAGTGGGTCTCTTGTAGACAGCATATATATGGGTCTTGTTTTTGTATCCATTCAGTCAATTTTCGTGGAGCATTTAATCCATTTACATTTAAGGTAGATATCTATATTTATGTTCCTATTACCATTTTCTTAATTGTTTTGGGTTTATTATAGTAAGTGTTTTCCTTCACCTGTGTTTCCTGCCTAGAAAAGTTCCTTTAGCATTTGTTGTAGAGCTGTTTTGGTGGTGTTGAATTTTCTTAGCTTTTGCTTATCTGTAAAGGTTTTAAATTTCTCTGTCAAATCTGAATGAGATCTTTGCTGGATAGAGTAATCTTGCTTGAAGCTTTTTCCCTTTCATCACTTGAATTGTGTCCTGTCACTCCCTTCTGGCTTGCAGAGCTTCTGCTGAAAGATCAGCTGTTAACCTTATGGGCATTCCCTTGTATGTTAATTGTTGCTTTTCCCTTGTTGCTTTTAATATTTTTTCTTTGTATTTAATATTTGATAGTTTGATTAATATGTGTTCCTCTTTGGATTTATCCTGTATTGCACTCTCTGTGCTTCCTGCACTTGCTTGACTATTTCCTTTCCCCTATTACAGAAGTTTTCTACTATAATCTCTTTATATATTTTCTCAGTCCCTTTTTTAGTTTTCTACTCTTCTTCTGGGACCCCTATTATTTGAATGTTTGTGCATTTACTGTTGTCCAAGAGGTCTCTGAGATTGTCCTCAATTTTTTTTCATTCTTTATTCTGCTCTGTGGTAGTTATTTCCAGTATTTTATCTTCTAGGTCACTTATCCATTTGGTTCCCTCAGTTATTCTGCTATTGATTACTTCTAGAGAATTTTTAATTTCATTTATTGTGTTGCTCATCATTTTTTGTTTGCTCTTTAGTTCTTCTAGGTCCTTGTTAAACGTTATTTTATATTTTCCTCATTCTATATCCAAGATTTGGATCATCTTTACTATCATTACTCTGAATTCTTTCCGGCCTATTTCCTCTTCATTTGTTTGGTCTGGTGTGTTTTTACGTTGCTCCTTCATCTGCTGTGTATTTCTCTGTCTTCTCATTTTGCTTAAATTACTGTGTTTTGGGTCTCTGTTTCACAGGCTGCAAGTTGGTATTTCCCATTTTTTTTTTTTTGGTGTCTGCTCCCAGTGGTTAAGTTTTGTTCAGTAGACTATGTAGTCTTCCTGGTGGAGGGGACTAGTATCTGTGTTCTGTTGGATGAGGCTGGATCTTGAATTTCTGGCTGGCAGAACCATGTCTGGTGGTGTTTTTTTGGGTGTCTTTGAACTGATTATTTTAGGCAGCCTCTCTGCTGATGGGTGGATTTGTGTTCCTGTCTTGGTAGTTGTTTGGAATAGAGTGTCCAGAACTGTAGCTTGCTGGTTGTTGAGTGGAGCTGGGTCTTAGTGTTGAGATGGAGATCTCTGAGAGAGCTTTCATTGTTTGATATTACATGGGGCCAGGAGGTCTCTGGTGGACCAATGTCCTGAACTCGGCTCTCCCATCTCAGAGGCTCAGGCCTGACACCTGGCTGGAGCACCAAGACCCTGTCATCCACACAGCTCAGAAGAAAAGGGAGGAAAGAAAGAAAGAAAGAAAGAAAGAAAGAAAGGGAGAGAGAGAGAGAAAGAAAGAAAGAAAGAGGGAAAATAAGAAAGAAAAGAAATAAAATAAAGTTATTAAAATAGAAAAAATCATTAAAAATAAAAAAGTAATAAAAATTAATACAGAGAGAAAGGAAGAAGAGAGCAACCAAACCAAAACCTCATCCACCAATCTTTACAAGTGCTAAAAAGTATACTAAAAAAAACCCCCCAAAACAAAAAACAGATAGAATCCTAGGACAAATGGCAAAAGCAAAGCTATACAGACAAAATCACACAAAGAAGCATACACATACACACTCACAAAAAGAGAAAAAGAAAAAATATATATATATAAAATAAAAAAAGGAAGAGAGAAACCGAATCAATAAACAAATCTACTAATGATAATAAATTCAAAATACTAAACTAACATAAACATAAAACCAGAGGCAAATTAGATGCAGAAAGCAAACTGCAAGTCTACAGTTGCTCCCAAAGTCCACTGCCTCAATTTTGGGATGATTCGTTGTTTATTCAGGTATTCCAGGGATGCATGGTACATCAAGTTGACTGTGTAGATTCAATCTGCTGTTCCTGAGGCTGCTGGGAGAAATGTCCGTTTCTCTTCTCTGTTCACATAGTTCCTGGGGTTCAGCTTTGGATTTGGCCCTACCTTTGCATGTAGGTTGCCCGAGAGTGTCTCTTCTTCGCCCAGACAGGAGGGGGTTAAAGGAACGGCTGATTAGGGGGCTCTGGCTCACTTAGGTCAGCGGGATGGAGGGGTACAGAATGCAGGGTGAGTCTGCAGTGGCAGAGACCAGGGTGATGTTGCAACAGCCTGAGGCATGCCGTGTGTTCTCCCGGGGAAGTTGTCTCGATCACGGGATGCTGACAGTGGTGGGCTGCACAGGCTCCTGGGGAGGGAGGTGTGGATAGTGACCTGTGATTGCACACAGGATTCTTGGTGGCTGCAGCAGCAGCCTTAAAATTTCATGCCCATCTCTGGTGTCCGCACAGATAGCCGCGGCTTGTGCCCATCTCTGGAGCTCATTTAGGCGGTGCTCTGAATCCCCTCACCTCACACACCCCGAAACAGTTGTCTCTTGCCTCTTAGGCATGTCCAGAGTTTTCCCCGGACTCCCTCCCAGCTAGCTGTGGTGCACTAGCCCCCTTCAGGTTGTGTTCATACAGCCAACCCCAGTCCTCTCCCTGGGATCTGACCTCCAAAGCCTGAGCCTCAGCTCCCAGACCCCACCCACCCCGCGGATGAGCAGACAAGTGTCTCAGCTTGATGGGTGCTGGTCGGCACCGATCCTCTGCAGGGACCTCTCTGCTTTGCCCTCTGCACCTCTGTTGCTGTGCTCTCCTCCATGGCTCTGAAGTTTCCCTCCCCACCCCCATCTCCGCCAGTGAAGGGGCTTCCTATTGTGTGGAAATTTTCCTCCTTCACAGCTCCCTCCCCGAGGTGCAGGTCCCATCCCTATTTTTCTGTCTTTGTTTTTCCTTTTTTCTTTTGCCCTACCCAGGTATGTGGGGAGTTTGTTGCCTTTTGGGACATCTGAGGTCTTCTGACAGCATTCAGTAGGTGTTCTGTAGGAGTTGTTCCACATGTAGATTTAGTTTTGATGTATTTGTGGGGAGGAAGGTGATCTCCAAGTTTTACTCTTCCATCATCTTGAAGGTGCCCCCTCACTAGTCATATTAAAAGAACTAAAGTTTTCTTGGGTAGGCAGTTTTACAGAGTAGCTTTTGCCATATATTTTTTAACGTCTTTATTGGAGTATAATTGCTTTACAATATTGTGTTAATTTCTGCTGTATTGGTTTTGCCATTTTTAAGAGGAGCAAACAAGTGTTCCTCCCACCATGCCTGGCTACCTTCTTTCCCATCTACAGATGGCTGAGGATGGGCAAGTGGATATGACATGCCCATTGTGCTTGGTTCTTACCATGAGGTTTTGGTTTTGCAAAGAAAGAACATTTCCTCAGCTGTAAACACCACAGGTGTGTCCCCACGTCCCTGTCCATCATCTCGTAGGAAACAGGGAAACCTCAAGTTCTCCATTTACAGTGGAGGAAACTGAGGCTTAGGGGGTTGACAGAATGTTCTCATGGTCCCACAGCTTGTAATTGGTGACGTTTATTTAGGTCGCATCAGCCTCTGAATGTTCTTTATCCTCTGATACTCTGGGCCCTTAAGCAGGAGTGCAGCAGAAAAAGTATGAGGATAGCTAGAGAGTTAAATGGTATGAGAGGAGCAGGGTGAATGAGCATTGGCACCAGACAGCAGGAGGGTGGGAGGAGCTGCCGAGGGAAGGAAGGAAGTTGGTTTGTGGAGAGTGCCTTTGGCCTGTGTGAATATTTAACAAACTCTGGCTTCTTCTCCAGGCAGAACACTTCTCTCTTAGGTCTTCCTTCACCTTTAAGTTTATGTAATTCTCTCTGTGTTCTTTATCTGGGTATAATTACAGGAAACTTCTTAAAACTACACGTTACTAGAAGAAAAATTAATTTAAATCACATATTTATAAAACATACATTATCTTAGTGATTAAGTCCCAAAATTAAAGTTCCAACAAGGGCTTTTATTCACAACTGCAGCAGGGTTTTCCACATGGCTGATGCTGCTTCTCATGTGTCAGACCTGCATGGTACCTTTTTAATAAGGAGCTCACTTTATTCCAGTGGCTAGGTGCTGAACAGCACAGAGGGTAGGAGCAGAGAGATCGCCTTTGATTTCTGGCTCTTGCACATGTGTGATCTTGGGCAAGGTTCTTAACCTCCTTTAACTTATTCACTTATCTGCAAGATGAGGGTAATTTCTACCACACCGAGATGTCATGAGCATTAAATGACACATGTAATATGGGATCTAATGCAGGGCCTTGTGTAAAATAAGATGTCAGAAATCGCTAGTTTTCCTCCCCACAGGATGGATTATTGGCTTCAATCTTGTTGCCTCATTTTGAAGATACAGAAATAGAAACAGAGATGAAGGATTTACCAAATTTCCCAGCAGAGTCTAGTCCTACTAACTTTCAATTTACTGTTCTTGCTACTGACTCTGTTAAACTTGGATCTACAGGCAAAGAGGAAACCCTGTAGGAGGGAATAATCCTGTATTGGGGCTGTTGAAAGATGCTGGTGCTGTCAGTTTGACATTCTGGGGTTGTGTAGGGAAGCAGTTGCTGTGCTTTTAGTTCTCACTGAGAAGCTGTGTGACTTTGGTCAAGTCATTTGACAACCTGGGCTTCGATACTTTCATAGTAGTTGGACTTCACCTCTCCTCTTAGACTTACATTTTTTCTTCTACCATCATTATGTCAACACTTACCTGTTTCCACTATTAGGTCCCAAGTGTGTGGAGGACAGAGATGCATCTCACCTGGAGTCCTGCTCTGTGTCTCTTCCAATGCCTCATATATTGCTAATCAGAGAAGCGAGAGCAGGTTTGTTATGAGATGGTATGACCAAATTGCAATTCATAACGAAGTGATGAATCTATTTCAGTAATGGAATACACACACATGGGCACACTCACACACTTACACACTCCAAAGGGTATAGCGTGAGCAGCATAATTGACTGTGTCCTTCTCATATGAGCTTTAAGGTGAAATCTCCAATTATGAAAATAGTCCTTGTATTTGTTTGCTTGTTACTACTTCTCTTTCCTGCAACTATGTGAGCACCATGAGAACCAGAGCCTCTTTGTCTTTTCTCCATTGTAGCTGTTACTGAAGTCAGGTTTGGCGGCTTACTGCTCAAAAACCAAAACTTGAGAGACAAATGTTGGTAGGAAAGGAAACATTGCTTTATCCAGAAGCCAAGCAACCTGGGTAGAAGACTGACTCATATCCAAAAACCCCTTCGCCCAGCCAATTAGGGAGCAAGAACTTTTAAATGGGAGTTTCAGGGCTTCCCTGGTGGCGCAGTGGTTGAGAGTCTGCCTGCCGATGCAGGGGACACGGGTTTGTGCCCAGGTCCGGGAAGATCCCACATGCCGCGGAGCGACTGGGCCCGTGAGCCATGGCTGCTGAGCCTGCGCGTCCGGAGCCTGTGCTCTGCAACGGGAGAGGCCACAGCAGTGAGCGGCCCACATACGGCCAAATAAATAAATAAAGAAATAAATGGGAGTTTCAGGGGTGTATAGATGAAGAGAGGGGGCTACATGCACAACAGCACAGGCAGCTCTGACAATCATCTTGAAATTAGTCATGTGGTGGTCTTATCAGTGTCATCCTGATTGTTTTAAGTAGAGATAGTCTTTAGTTCCAGGGTCTGTTTGTTTCCATTTCCTTGAGGCCAGTTCTCGGAATTGTGTAAGATGGAGCAGCTTATGTCATGACTACAGTCTGGTCATCATGCAGTTAACTTCTTCCACCTATGGGGGTTTCAGTATCTACAAAACAGATCAAAGAATATGGTTCAGAATATTACCTATAGCCCTTGAGGAAGAACTAAAGGTCCTTGATTTTGTTTGGTGACTAAACTATTACTATTTGGTCTTGTTTTACTGCTCTCCTTTGCTTCAGCATTTTATTTCTCTGATTAAATTTATTGTTTGGCAAAAGTTTTTCTACAGACAAGAGGCGGATGGAGGACCCCGGTGGGAGTCTGTCCCGGGAAGACATCACAGGGTCTCACTCTGTTGCATAGCCACTTTAGTGCCTAGACATGGTGAGGCTTCAGCATACATTTGTTGAATGACTTGTAATGAATAAAAAAATCTTCACTTCCTTCACTGTTTGCCTGCAGGGCAAGAGTACCAGGAAGATGACAAGGTTCCAGCCATTGTTGCAACCAGATCCCTTGTACAGGCAAATTACTAGATCCCTTGTGAGGAAAGAGGGGCCCGTGAAGAGTGTTATGGGTATTGGGGTCCACAACACCTGGAAGCGGCTACCTCAACAAGTGAAGGAATTCCAGGAAGATCCATATTACGGGGGCCTCCCATGTTAATACAAGAGTTGATCGAAATAGAAGCTTGATGAAATAGCCCTAAATTAGTATGACAGGAGCTACAGGTAATAGCTCTAAACCAAGATTATAGGAGCAGATAACCAAGTTGTTTTCTTTTTAGTTATATCTTTAGTTTACCTCCAATCCTGCCTGACCTAGATGTTACCTTCCTCCTATGTTATGCTTTTCTAGATTCACTCATGTCATCCCTTGTATCTTTTGATTTACTTTTTACTTGTTTATCCAAATTTCCTTCTCTTTTTGTCCCAGGTTACATTCCTTACTTTTCTATCCATCCTATAAAAAAGAGAGGCCTCACACCTAGGATTATGCCTTATTTCTACCCCCAACTCCTCAAGGCTCAGCTTGCCCCCACTGATTACAAAGGACAAATCTCTATTTCCTCTACCTAAGACACCTGGGGATTCTGCATAATATGTTTCTTTTGCTTGGCATTGAATTTCATATTATTGTTATAATCATTTATTTTAGTGGATACAGTTCTGGGTGAAGGTGACTTCAGAGAGAAACCAGGACTTGTCTCCACTGCCATCCTGGAAGATTTTCAGCCACTGTAAAAAAGAAAGTGTTTTAGTTCTCTTGACTTTCTTCCATTTTTCTTCTTTCCTTCTCGTTTGCAAAGCAGCTCCCGTATTCCCTGTAGCTTCTTGAAATGAATCAATTTAACCACGTCTGTGTTTGTCAAAGAGGTGATGGCAGTCATTGTGTGATTTGAGCTGTTCTGCTGAGAGATAGTATGTCCCCAAGTAATCTGTACCTTTAGGAATTCATGACTTTGAAATCTGTAAGAAGTCACTGTTTAGTTAAAAGTTTTGGGGAGGGGAAGTAATAAGATATTAAGTAATGGGACATTATAAAATATTTATGTTTTTATGCTTCTATAGATATACTTTACCCATAACTCCTGTTCATATTGTTTTACTTAACATTGTAATATAAACATTTTCCGTGCTGCTACATAGAAATTCATAATGATAATTTTTAATGGAAGCATAATATTCCATTGAGTGGATATATCATAGTTGATTTAACTATCCCCTTGTTATTGATTACCTTCAACTTTTCATGAATCACTGTGTTGGTTATCTTTATGAATGTGCTCCTCTTCGTATTTTTATTGTTTTCTTTCTAAAGGTATCATTTGTTTTATAAAAATGATAAATATCACTTAGAAAAAAATAATCAGTGTTGGAAAGTAAGATGGCAAGACCAAAAATATCCATCCCAAATCCCACTATCCTTATAGAGTGATAATTCCTATTAGGTAGATATTATTCCAGATATCTTTCTATGCCAATGTAGAGATTAATGGAGATTCTGTTGTATAAACATTAAATGTCTAATTATCCTCTTAAAGTAAGTTTCAGTAGAGCTCTCTATATGCAGACCCAAGAGGTTTCTGTCAGGGAAGGCAAGGCTGAGCTCAGGGAGTGTCAGCCCTGGGAGTGCCCTGGAATCACCTCCTAAGCTTTAAAAAAATAATACAGATGCTGAGGCCCGCTCCTCAGAAATTTTTAAAATCTTCAAGATAAATCTATCAACTTTGAGTTTCAATGCTGATATTTCTTTTAAAACCTCCATAGAAAAACAGTGGTTTTGAAAGCCAGATGGTATTAGAAAGGAATTTTATAATATGTCAAATTCCAGGTGTAATGGACTTGACCATTCTAGTATATCATGGGGAGAGAGATGGTAGCTAAGTGAGAAGAAAAAAGTGAGTGTTCTTTGTATTCCTTGACTTGACTCTTTGAGGCTGGATTTTAGCAAGAGTGAGTGGCTTTAGAGACATCCAGAGATGTAGCAAATTTCTGAGGACATAAGATGAAGTGCGTTTTCCAGGGAAAAGTCGGGGGAAGCTCTCAGGTCCTGTGAGAACTTTAACCTTCAGCTTGGTGTTACTTGAAGTGAGGCTGGGGAGCAATTGTACAGAGGTGTTGGCAGGAGACAGAAAAATGGATGAACTTGGACAGAGCTCCCAGTTTTCTGTTCTTTGCTTGAAAGCAGAGGGCCAAGAATATTCCTGAACGCTCTGGGAGGGGATGCAAAAGATCCAGGAGTTCAAATGGTCTTCCGAAGGAATCAGCTGCAGGAGCAGAGGTAAATGTTTGGAACCGTGGACTTCATCCAGGGGTGGATGCACGTTACTTCTTCCCCCATCCACAGGCCAGTTTCACAAGGGCTCAGTACAGCAGTGGAGAGAAGGGCAGAGACCAACCTTTGAGAGCACAGAGTCTTCAGAGAACAACTGAATGTTTGGGGACTTCATCTTCCTCCACTCGCACTGCTTGCAAGGTCATCCAAGCCATACTTCTAATACATCCAGATGCTGTCTTGGAGAGCCACAAGGGGAGAAGAATAAAACCTTAAATGTTTGAGCATTTACCTGGATCATCTAAGCTGAGGCTGGATACAGACTAGTAGAGTTTGTTTTTACTGGATCTCACCGAATGGACTGGGTTTTGGCAGTGGAACTCTAGAAAACACCTGTTCTCCAGCTCACAGGCTGGTAAACCCATTTCACGTGAAGAGTGTTCATTCTATCATACAGCAGTCTTCTTTTTTTTTTTTTTTTTCGGTACTCAGACTTCTTACTGCTGTGGCCTCTCCCGTTGTGGAGCACAGGCTCCAGACGCGCAGGCCCAGCGGCCATGGCTCACGGGGCCCAGCCGCTCCACGGCATGTGGGATCTTCCCGGACCTGGGCACGAACCCGTGTCCCCTGCATCGGCAGGCGGACTCTCAACCACTGCGCCACCAGGGAAGCCCACAGCAGTCTTTTTTAACCATTAGCAAGATGACTTCGGGGCTGGCTTCCAATCAGTACACGTAAAGGCTGAAGAGTTTTATAAATGATATATTATAACTAGTTCCTTGGGCCAATCTATATCTGTTTATTTACAATCCTTTTAATGTTTAAGCCTAAAATATTCACTAGAGCTGAGATCAATAGATGCTTTTGCCATTTGACCTCGATAAAAGCTACAATTTTCCATAAAAAGCTTATGCCTAGATCTGTCACCTTGGGGTTTAGTTTCTAATGTGCTAATGCTCTAAACAGTTATTCTTCTTAAAAAACACCAACCATAGAACTACCAAAATACATTAGCTTTATGTCTAAATGACATTCTTATTTGCTTTTTTAAAGTTTTTATTTTTTTGATGTGGACAATTTTATTTTTACATCTTTATTGGAGCATAATTGTTTTACAATGGTGTGTTAGTTTCTGCTTTATAACAAAGTGAATCAGTTATACATATACATATGTTCCCATATCTCTTTCCTCTTGCATCTCCCTCCCTCACCCCCTCCCTATCCCACCCCTCTAGGTGGTCACAAAGCACCGAGCTGATCTCCCTGTGCTATGTGGCTGCTTCCCACTAGCTATCTACCTTACGTTTGGTAGTGTGTATATGTCTATGCCACTCTCTCGCTTTGTCACAGCTTACCCTTCCCCCTCCCCATATCCTCAAGTCCATTCTCTATTAGGTCTGTGTCTTTATTCCTGTCTTACCCCTAGGTTCTTTATGACATTTTTTTTCTTAAATTCCATATATATGTGTTAGCATACAGTATTTGTCTTTCTCTTTCTGACTTACTTCACTCTATATGACAGACTCTAGGTCTATCCTGATGTGGACAATTTTTAATGTCTTTATTGAATTTCTTACAATATTGCTTCTGTTTTATGTTTTGATTTTTGGCTGCAAGGCATGTGGGATCTTAGCTCCCTGACCAGGGATCAAACCCTCACCCCCTGCACTGGAAGGTGAAGTCTTAACCGCTGGACCGCCAGGGAAGTCCTGATGTTCCTGTTTTATTATAACTATTGAGAGCAAGGGTTACTGTCTCAGCTATCCTGGGAAGTTTCAAAGACTTAAAGAGATTGGTCTTTGGAGGAAACTTTCCCCCCTCAACTGGTTGCAAACTTCTATGGGCCATGTAGTTGTTTCTTAATATTGTCAATGTGATGCTTTCATGCTCTTTTGATTAGAAACTTCTGGCTTTAAATCCCCTAACATGCAGTTTGGGATTAGAGCTGAAGTTTAATGCACAGCCCATGATCACCCATTGCTGGGTCACACTTCACAGGCCACGTCAGGGATGACTCAGGTGCGATAGGAAACCGGCAACTTGGAAGGGTGAACTCAGTGGTTCCTGTCTTCCCTCCCGCATTGGGGCAGGTACAAGCATGTGTCAATGTAGCAGCAGCATCACAGACTGTCAGGCAGGCATTAAATTTAAGCCTTGAGGGAGAACGGAGGAGAACAGTGCAGTGGCAGCTAAACCTGTGATGCTCTTTGCTTAGAAGTTTCTGTTTGGGTGTAAAGAGTCCAGGCTAGCCAGTTATGAATTCTCCCCTGTCCAGTGCAGAGTGAAAACCGTGGCTACTTGTGTGATTATGACTTTTGGCCTCCTATTACAAAATGACCCAAGAACCTTTTATGATAAAGTTCAGGTAAGTTTCATTAATGACTCCATGGAGTGTAGAAAGGGGCAATTTGTCAACGTGTTTCTCAGACGGGGGACTGGAAGTTTGCGATCTAGACCTTGAGATGACAACTTTTTCCTGGCCATAGATCTATAAAATTGGACCTGGGCTTCTTGTTGCTTTGTTTTACTGCAACAAGTTTAAAACATGCTGGACACATTTTCTTCAGAGTTTTCAAAAGCTCAAATTTCTGAAAGATATAATATGATGGATTCAGGAAAGATTGTATTTTTATATGTAGATATGACATGTGTGTTTGAAGACAAAGAGACAATATAGAAAGTTGACCTAGCCATGAGTCTCATATGCAATATGTTTTAAAAAATTGTTTTATTTTATATTGGAGTATAGTTGATTAACAATGTTGTGTTAGTTTCAGGTGTACAGCAAAGTGATTCAGTGACTGTGACATATATATATATATTCTTTATCAGATTCTTTTCCCATGTAGGTTATTACAGAATATTGAGCAGAGTTCCCTGTGCTATACAGTAGGTCCTTGTTGGTTATCTATTTTAAATATAGCAGTGGGAGTTGTGAGTGACATGTACACAATATGTACACCTAAATTTATTTGCTATTTTCTCTTCTATTATTTTTATATATTGTTATATGTTGAATGACATACTCAAGCTGGATATTCAAATATTCTCTTTATATTAATAGTCTAGATGTGGTATATTGTATTTTCCAAAGTGGCTCTGCATATATATATATTATATGTGTATGTATATATGTACATATATAATTGATATAAAATATGTATAATACATGTACAAATACATGTACAAAGATATATCTCATGCCACATGTTATTCTTATAATGGAACTAACACTCCATTCCCCCCAAAAGGAGACTGTTTCTTCCCCATGAATCTGGCGGGGAGCTTGAGACTGCTCTGACAAATAGTGAGTGTCAGAAGTGATGCTATGTGACTTCTGAAGCTAGGTCATAAAAGGAACAGAGCATGTGCTTGGCTCTCTCCTTGGGATGCTTACCCTTGGAATCCAGCCATGCTGTGAGGAAGCCCAACTAACCCATGCAGAGTGACCACACAGAGAGGCAGGCGTGGAGAGGAGATAATGTCCCCAGCTGACAACTAACAGTCATGGCCACATGTGCATGAATGAGCCTCCAAATGACTCTAGCCCCAGCCTTTACCTCTTCTGACCAAGACCTCAGACAGACATTGTGGAGCAGACAACCCTGCCTTGCCCACAGAAGGCATGAGTGGGAAAAGTTTATTGGTGTTTAAGCCACTGTGTTTGGGGTGATTTGCTATGCAGCACAGTCGTTGGAACACCAGAGCTTTTCTGAGGCTTTTTTAGAATGCTCCCTTGGAGAGCTCCATGTTACTCCTGAATAGGATTTGCGTAAATGTCCTTCTTCACATGGGGTGAATATGTGGGTAAGTCCTCTGGCCATCTGCCCTCTTACATGTCTAAGAGGTAAATTCTTTTTCATGCTTCTATTCACAGGCAGGGCCTTTTCCAGGAAACTTTCCTTGAAAGTGCAGGTTAGTTTAGATGCCATTTTTCTGGGATCCCTGAACAATCTATCACCAGTGATCACACTGTGCTGTCATCATCAGTGTATTTGCCATTTCTTCCTGTTAGACTGTGATCCCAGACAGCTTGGGCTCTTTCTTCTCGTTTTTGTGTTTGTAGTACTTAGCATCATTTTAGGCACATGGTAAGTGCTTAATAGATTCTAGGTATAGAATTGTGCAATTAGGACTTTGTTTATCCAGGCCTTGATGCAGAGGACAATGGAAGAGAGGTGAAAGACTTCCCAAAAGTGGGGTAGCATGAAATAATATTTCTAAGTGAAATTCTAATTAGAAGATTTTTAGCAATGTTCTGAAGACAAGTTTTCCTTCATAGAAAGTGTGCAAAACTTTAGCTGCTTCCAGAGAACATAAAGGAATCTTTATTATGAGTTGGCATCTAGAGGGACAGTAATCTGTTCAACTCTTGGTGGACCTCTACAGAAACACTGGATATCTTGAGAGCATCCCTGGGAGCTCAAAACAGCAGGTAGGCTGGGGAGATTAGGGTACCTACTCTTGCCTTCTTGACTTTGGGGGTCAAATGTAGGGGAAGCCTTAGTCTTTCATTCTTTTTTTTTTTTAAGTAGTTACTTAATTAATTTATGGCTGCGTTGGGTCTTCATTGCTGCTCACAGGCTTTCTCTAGTTGTTGTGAATGGGGGCTACTCTTCATTGCAGTGTGCGGGCTTCTCACTGATGTGGCTTCTCTTGTTGCAGAGCATGGGCTATAGGTACATGGGCTTCAGTAGTTGTGGCTCGTAGGCTCTAGAGTGCAGGCTCAGTAGTTGTGGCGCACGGGTTTAGTTGCTCCACGACATGTGGGATCTTCCTGGACCAGGGCTCAAACCCGTGTCCCCTGCATTGCCAGGCGGAGTCTTAACCATTGCACCACCAGGGAAGTCATAGTCTTCCATTCTTTTTCATTGCAATAGTTCATAAATTTAGTGGGCCTCAGATGTACCTGGAGACCTTGTTATGAATGCAGATCTGCAGGTTCAAAACTCTGAAGCTTTAGATCTTGGGTGAGCCTGGAATGTGCATTTTTAATAAGCTCCCCAGTGGATTCAGATACTGAAGATTCATGGATCATACTTTGAAGAAAAGGAACAAAAACCAACATGGTAAACTGAAAAATAAAATTTCCCTACTTACACTTATAGAAATTGGGGCTCAGAAACTCTGGAAGGTACTTGAATCAATTACATAAATCATATATGGAAACTTGGTGCTTGAATTCCTAACTGGGGATATGTTAAAGATGATTCTAGAAAATACTATAAATATCTGACACTTCTGGGTTGAAATTAGGATTCACTGTAGTCTTCAGATGATGTGTAACATAGTCAAGGTTCGCAGTGAGAACAGAGGATGGGTCTTGGGTACGTACCCTCTCTTGATAGCTGAATACTGATTTCCCACCTCCTTTTGCACAGCCCCTAACCTGCGTGACTATTGCTTGTTATCTCACTGTTCTCCCCACCCACCAGCCGCACCTTGTATTTCTTCCCAACCTTAGGGTCCCTTTGTGTGTTGAGTCCAACCTGACAATTTCCAAGGCCAATTTGTCACCAGAAAGATGTGACTACGGTTTCCAGAATTTCGACCCCATTCCAGGGAATACAACACTTACAGTATGGTTGCTTTTAAAAGCATTTGGCTTTTAACTTCAATCATTGAAAGTATGGTTACCAGGGGATAAGGGTGGGGCGGAAGGATAAACTGGGAGATTGTGATTGACATATACACACTACTATAAATAAAATAGATAACTAATAAAAACCCGCTGTATAGCACAGGGAACTCTACTCAATACTCTGTAATAACCTATATGGGAAAATAATCTAAAAAAAAAAGGAAAAGAGTGTATATATGTATATGTATAACTGATTCATTTTGCTGTACACCTGAAACTAATACAACATTGTAAATCAACTATACTCCAATAAAAAATTTTAAAAAATCATCCAAGTTAACTAAAATTAAACCATACTTTAGCTCTGCTTTGTAGTATCCATGGAACTGGTCTTCTGTTTTGATGGTCAGTGCACACATCAAGTGTCACATTTTCCAAAGGCATGATTCCTAAGTGGTTGCATTCCTCTCAATATTGTTTCTCAGTTTTATTTAATGTGATGAATGATTTTTTCTGTTTATCTGAGAAATGTTTTAGAAGCAGCACTTTACCCATCTGTCTGTACTGGCTCAACTACAGTGCCTACCATGACCAGAGTTTGTCCACCAGCTGCAGCTCATATTATTACATCAAAGAAGTCTGGAACCCACATTTAACCTTCAGTGTAATATCTACCTAAGACTTCTGTATATGAAGGATGTAGGGATTTTTCAACCCCCAAAGATGAACATGTTAACATTTTACAGTTGAACTTTCTAAGAAGAGAAAAATGAAAACTTGCATTGTTTTTAAGTGCAGAATTGTCTAAGGGCAAATGGGTATGTAGAGACAATGAAGAAAGTCTTGTTCTTTCCAGGATGCTGGGAGAAGCTATTGTTCAGTTTTCTGATGGATAGGGGAGAGCTGGGGAGGCAATAACCAACAGAGCACTGAGACCTTCCAAGATCAGCCAACAGATGAGAGTTTGTCTTTACTTTCCTGTCAAGCATTCATGAGATTTGTCTTTGCATTCATGTTCTAGAATGGGTACAATATAATAAAAATCCACTTTTATTTTTGTCCCCCTCTGTCTTAGGTAGGGCTCTCTAGAAGCAGAGCCAGGTTGGGGGGTTCTTGTACAAGTGACTTCTTGAAAGGATATCTTCAGGAGGAGAATGAAGGATGCAAGGTAGGGCAGGGAAAGAAAACTAAGTAAGGATGCTGTCTTGACTGAAGTTTAGCTGCAACCTTGTCCCAAGGGAATCTTTGGTGCACAAACTGCATGACAGAGTTGAGTCCCCTTTCCCCTTGAAATTCCACCTTTGGTACGCCTGAGTGGCTCCTGGCCACTGTCTACTTGAGGGTGGCGGTGGCCAGTGACATAGTCTGGGTGAAGTGGCCTCTGTTCTGCTGCAGGCAATTCTCTGGAGGAGGAGGCCGCTGTGAGCCATGAGTACCCAACACTCATGGCAGGGTGGGTTCAGTGACATTCAGAAGGGGACCTGGGACATGAAAAGCATCCACCACATCTACTGTCCCTTTAACCATTTTTAGTGTGGGATTTGTTTCCCCTGCCACCACGAACCAGAGCTTTCCTGGTCACTCTTGGACAACTGATAGTCCTAGAGTCTCTTTAAACTGGAAGACAGCATTTCGATTAAGAAGTTAGACTGTCCAGCATCATATAACATAAACTTCTGACTTTATTCTAAGAGAGTTCTTCTCTCCTCTCCCTCCCCAGCACTTCTGCCAGCTTTCTCAGGTGTGGGTGGCATGATGATGCTGGCTTATGCCTTCAGGAGAAAAAGGTGTGATGGATTATTCCTTGCTCACCACCTCCCCTGAGCAAGCTGCTCTTACTGACCATTGTAGGGCTGCAGTGGATCAGAAATCAGGGGAAAGATGGAAGATGTTCTTCCTTGACAAGTAACAGTATAAGATGACTGTGTTCTCTGGGCCTGGCAGGTGGATACTTTCAGTCACTAACACTTGTGTGAATTTTTCAGAGGCTCTCTTGCTGGGTCCTTGTGACTATAAGCTCCACCCCACCTTGGGGACAATGCCTTCTGTTCCTCTAGCCTTTGCCCCCCCCATCCCCCATATGGTCCTCTTTGGCAGGAGTCATAGTGCCTCCAAGCTGGTCTCTTTCCTGTTGAACCCACATCTTGTCCACAGGAAACAGACACTCACACATCCTTTGTCCTTGTAACCTGGATGGGCAAACTGAACACAGTAGCAACGTTTTCTCCACTGCCAAAGCATCTGGCCAGCCTGATACACTTGCCCTCTGATTTTGCAGACCAGAGATAGACAGTCTATTGTGCTTGTATAATTTCAGGAGATTGATATCAAGTTCTACAAGGGGTCCCATTGAAGCCACTATCTTATTTCTTCCTCACTAGTTTATCATGACAATTTTCAAATATGCTGTGAAGTTGAAAAGATTTCTATACAGTGAATATCCATATACCTACCACCTACCATTAATTTGTGCTCTGCTCATTTTATTACATATATATCCATTTATTCATCTCTTTATTCATCCACAAATTCATCTTATTTTTTGATACATTTTAAAAATAAATAATTTGCAGACATCGGTATATGTCCTTGTGAACATCTCAGCATGTGTATCGTTAACTAATGTATGTTTATATTTTTTAGGTGTAAAATTTACATACAATGAAACGTACACATCAAATGTACTTATTTGAGTTTTGGCAAATTCATACATCTGTGTAATCCAAAGTCCTATCAAGATATAGACATCATCCCAGAAAGTTCTTTCATATCTCCTCCACGTTAATCTCCACATCACTTGCCCACAAGAAGCAACCACTTTTTTGTTTTGTTTATCCACTATAGACCAGGTTTGGTATTCTAGGACCTGAGATAAATGAAATCCTCCAGTACGTATTCTTGTGTATGGATTCTCTTACTTAGCATATGTTTCTGAGACTCACTTATGCTGTTATATGTGTCATTAGTTCCTTTTTGTTGATGAGTAGTGTTCTCTTTTATGACTACAGCACAGTTTATCTCCTATTGATGGGCATGTCGACTGTGTTCTGTTTTTGGCTAATATGAATAAAGTGAAGCCTCTGTCTTGGCTGGAGCTGAAGAGAGGAGCTTATTTTACCCCTGTCCCCTTGGTGATGGGAGAATAAAGTGGGGGCTGAGAGTTGTAGTAAGGGAACAGTTCTCCCCAAAGAAATTTCTTTACATACTCTCTCTCCATGATCTCCAAGTTGCTCAGTCTTTTAAAGTCTTCATTGAGGGTCAGTCATCAGATTGATTCTCTGCTACCTCCTTTGACAAACAACATTTGTTCTGTTTAACAGCCCACCTTCGTATCTGATACCTATGGTATCTTGGTGCCTCAGTTGAAACTTCCTGTCTAGCAAACTCTGGTACTCATTATTCCTTGAGTTTCAACAGAAATAAGGAGCTGCGTTGGTGGAGAGGGACTATTGAGGTTATAGAGGCTGAATGTTTCAGAGAAGTTGAAGAGGAGGAATTTGTTCCCAAATAACTGTGGCTGTCTAGTAGTGCTCTAGGAATGAGTTTTTCACATGACACCAAAGAAAAAAGAACAACTGTGAGGTTGCTCTTGCTCCTAGTGTCTTGCTGAAGGAGGCTCTTGAATTCCTGACATCATGAGTTTGTTGATGAGAATGACCTCCATCAGTCACTACTAGGGAAGATAGCCATGAATAATGAGGTAATGGATTTCATGATTAGCTTTGTCCCTGTGACAAACATGGCAGTGGTGCCCTTGACGCCCTTTGCATTATTAATGGGTGCGGTGCTACTATGGAGATGAAGATGTATGGAGGGACAAGAGCAGGCATCCTCAGTGATGCTGCAGACTGAAGGGACCATGTTACAGGAAGGGGTAGTTTGCAGAGTTGTTGTCTTATTTTAAGTTAGAAGAAGTAATAAATTAATGGGAATCTTGAAGTAAAACAGATTCTGCTCCATTTTAGCAGGTAAATTTGCCAAGAATCTCAGTTAACCTTGCAAACTGGGTTCACTAATCCCAAACTATTGGGATAGTTAGCTAAAGTACATTGAATATAAAGAAATACAAAAGAACATTGAGATTTAGATGTGCATTAAAAAGAAGAAATGAAGAAAGCTGAAGGACAATTAATAAAATAATACCTCTTCTGTGATAAGATATAGGAAATGGAACGAGATTTCCAAGCCTCTTTCAGGCAGAAAGAGTCTTAACTGCTGTAAATACTCAGCACACTTGCTACTGATGAAGAAGAATGTAGTTCTCTTGACAGCCCAGTTAATATCAAGGAAATAACTCAGTAATTTTCTCCTGTTCTTAGTCCCAAATTCAATCTCTCAAACATTTTATCAAAGCTTGAGTTTGTCTCTCAAACTTTCCCTCAGTCATTGTGGAATAAGATTTGACTTAATTTATTTTTATAAATTATGATTTATCTTTATAAATATATAATTAAGTTAAAATGTACGTAACTTATTGGGACAATCATGACTCATACCAGCCTTTGTTTCTTTTAGGGAGAAACAATAATAAGGTTCTAAATATTCCCAGTGTAGTGTCCTTTATGATCTTGAAAATCCTTAGAGAGTTTCTCAACATTCTTACTACTGATGAATGTTTGCCTGTGTTTAAATTAAATGTTCATATCCCAGGTAGGGTATTTGTATTAGAAGATAAGTTACAGAAAAGGTATCATGGTGCCTAAGAAAATGCGATTTAAATAATAGATTCTTATTTATGTGAATTCGATTATTTAAAAAATCTTATCCTCCCCCCGCAAATAAAAGGATTGACAAAATGTTATACAAAAGCTGAAAGTAACTAATCAAAGAAAGCACAACAACAATAAAAATTAAGGTGTAAATAGAAGTTTAAGCTAAGTATAAAATTAAAATGCAGAATGTACACTGTAAGACCCTGGATGAATGGTCCTAATATTTATCTCTGAACTTTCTGGCAACCAAAAAAGGGGAAAGCAATCAAATCACACAGTTCATGCATTTGTAAGATTAAACAAACCAATTGTTCAAAAGAAGCAATGTATTACTAATTGATGAAATTAATTTTTACCCATAAGTTACTCTTAAGATGACATAAAGTATGTCATGAATGATGTTCTCAACAATATCTGTATAGAAACATTTCTCAGTGTGTGTGGGTGGTATAATAATGTGTGATTTAGTAAGATAGTTTAAAATTTTTCCTTGGGGAAAGAGGGTGCAGAGAAGAGGGTGCCCTATATATATACATCTGTAGTGGTAAGGTTCAGTCTAAGGATAAGTTGTTTTGAATGTTAGAGGAATGGATGGGCTACTTTTTCTTCAGGTAATTTTCTAGAAATATTATTTCCCTTGACCAAAATTTTGATAAGTCCTCAGTGTTAGTGCATTTGATGTTATACTTTCTGACAAACACTTGGACTGCAAATAGTCTTTCACACTTACTATGGCTTCAATGTTTTGCTGCTCTTTGGATAATGTTGACATTCTCTCATAAAATTTGAAATAAGGGAAAACTTTACCTCATCAGGAAGATAGGTGGAGAAGAGACCCAAGGGCAGTGGCATTATTTTCCTTGGAAAAGGAGATCAGAATCCAAACCAATTCATGAACAAATGCCTCTCAACTTGATTTCACAGATCATGGCCATTTTAATTTTAATCTGCTATGAAGAAGCATCAACAAAGTTCCCATGGAATACTTAAATTTGACAGAAAATTTCTCAGTTGAATTCTTCAAGATAAAACAGTTTGTAAAATGTACCTGTTAGCAACTGAATGGGTTGATTTACTGTATAGAATTACTAGCTCTCAATGTTGGAGGTGATTACCTTGGTTCCTCAGCTTTGGAGAAGTCAGTAACATGCCCTTCTCTTCAGCAGATATTACAAACCAGGCATACTGTCTATAAAAGTCATGCCTAGAGTAAAATAATAGAAAAAACATTATATTTAGATGGAAATTGACTATTCAATATATGTGCAAAAAATTTCCACTAAAGAAAACACATTTAAATCAGAACCAAGATGGTGGAGTAGAAGGACATGCTCTCACTCCCTCTTGCGAGAACACCAGAATCACAACTAGCTGCTGGACAATCATCAACAGGAAGACACTGGAACTCACCAAAAAATATACCCCACATTCAAAGACAAAGGAGAAGCCACAATGAGATGGTAGGAGGGGCACAATCACATTAAAATCAAATCCTATAACTGCTGGGTGGGTGACTCACAGACTGGAGAACACTTATACCACAGAAGTCCACCCACTGGAGTGAAGGTTCTGAGCCCCACATCAGGATTCCCAACCTGGGGGTCCAGCAATGGGAGGAGGAATTCCTAGAGAATCAGACTTTGAAGGCTAGTGGGATTTGATTGCAGGACTTCGACAGGACTGGGGGAAACAGACTCCACTCTTGGAGGGCACACACAAAGTAGTGTGCTCATCGGGACCCAGGAGGAGCAGTGACCCCAGGGGAGACTGAACCAGACCTACCTGCTAGTGTTGGAGGATCTCCTGCAGAGGCAGGAGTGGCTGTGGCTCACCACGGGAACAAGGACACTGGCAGCAGAAGTTCTGGGAAGTACTCCTTGGCATGAGCCCTCCCAGAGTCTGCCATTAGCTGCACAAAAGAGCCCAGGTAGGCTCCAGTGTTGGGCTGCCTCAGGCCAAACAACCAATAGGGAGGGTACCCAGCCCCACCCATCAGCAGTCAAAAAGATTAAAGTTTTACTGAGCTCTACCCACCAGAGCAACAGTCAGCTCTATCCACCATCAGTCCCTCCCATCAGGAAGCTTGCACAAGCCTCATAGACAGCCTCATCCACCAGAGGGCAGACAGCAGAGGCAAGAAGAACTACAATCCTGCAGCCTGTAAAAGGAAAACCACATTCACAGAAAGATAAACAAGATGAAAAGGCAGAGGGTTATGTACCAGATGAAGGAACAAGATAAAACCCCAGAAAAACAGCTAAATGATGTGGAAGTCTACCATCCAGAAAAAGAATTCAGAAAAAGGATAGTGAAGATGGTCCATGACTTTGGAAAAAGAATGGAGATCTAGAAGATGCAAGAAATGTTTAAAAAACACCTAGAAGAATTAAAAAACAAGCAAACAAACAGATGAACAATACAATAACTGAAATGAAAACTACACTAGAGGGAATCAATAGCAGAATAACTGAGGCAGAAGAACGGATAAGTGATCTGGAAGACAGAATGGTGGAATTCACTGCTGTGGAACAGAACAAAGAAAAAAGAATGAAAAGAAATGAAGACAGCCTAAGACAGCTCTGAGCAACATTAGACACAACAACATTCGCATTATAGGGGTCCCAGAAGGAGAAGAGAGAGAGAAGGGACCAGAGAAAATATTTGAAGAGATTATAATTGAAAACTTCCATAACATGGGAAAGGAAATAGCCACCCATGTCCAGGAAGTGCAGAGAGTCCCAGGCAGGATAAAACCAAGAGGAAAACACCGAGACACATAGTAATCCAACTGACCAAAATTAAAGACAAAGAAAAGTTATTGAAAGCAATAAGGGAAAAACAACAAATAACATACAAGGGAACTACAATAAGGTTAACAGCTGATTTCCCAGCAGAACCTCTACAAGCCAGAGAGAGTGGCATGATATATTTAAAGTGATGCAAGGGAAGAACCTACAACCAAGATTACTCTACCTGGCAAGGATCTAATTGAGATTCGATGGAGAAATCAAAAGCTTTACAGACGAGCAAAAGCTAAGAGAATTCAGTACCACAAAACCAGCTCTACAACAAATGCTAAAGGAACTTCTCTAAGTGGGAAACACAAGACAAGAAAAGGACCTACAAAAACAAACACCCCAAATTGAGAAAATGGTAATAGGACCATATACACTGATAATTACCTTAAATGTGAATGGATTAAATGCTCCAACCAAAAGACACAGGCTTGCTGAATGGATACAAAAACAAGACCCATATATCTGCTGTCTACAAGAGACCCACTTCAGACCTAGGGACACATACAGACTGAAAGTGAGGGGATGGAAAAAGATATTCCATGCCAAAGGAAATCAAAAGAAAGCTGGAGTAGCAATATTCATATCAGATAAAATAGACTTTAAAATAAAGACTGTTACAAGAGACACGGAAGGACACTACATAATGATTAAGGGATCAATCCAAGAAGAATATATAACAATTATAAATATATATGCATCCAACATAGGAGCACTTCAATATGTTAGGCAACTGCTAATAGCTTTAAAACAGGAAATTGACAGTAACACAGTAATAGAGGGGAACTTCAACACCTCACTTACACCAATGGGCAGATCATCCCAAATGAAAATAAATAAGGAAACAGAAGCTTTAAATGACACAATAGAGCAGATAGATTTAATTGATATTTATAGGATATTCCATCCAAAAACAGCAGGTTACACTTCCTTCTCCAGTGTGCATGGAACATTCTCCAGGATAGATCACATCTTGGGTCACAAATCAAACCTTGGTAAATATAAGAAAATTGAAATTGTATCAAGTATCTTTTCCGACCACTGTGCTATGAGACTAGATATCAATTACAGGAAAAGATCTGTAAAAAATAAAAACACGTGGAGGCTAAACAATACATTACTTAATAACGAAGTGCTCACTGAAGAAATCAAAGAGAAAATAAAAAAATACCTAGAAACAAATGACAGTGGAGACATGATGACCCAAAACTTATGGGATGCAGCAAAAGCAGTTCTAAGAGGGAAGTTTATAGCAATAAAAGCCCACCTTAAGAAACAGGAAACATTTCGAATAAACAGCCTAACCTTGCACCTAAAGCAATTAGAGAAAGAAGAACAAAAAAACCCCAAAGTTAGCAGAAGGAAAGAAATCATAAAGATCAGATCAGAAATAAATGAAAAATAAATGAAGGAAACGATAGCAAAGATCAATAAAACTAAAAGCTGATTCTTTGAGAAGATAAACAAAATTGGTAATCCATTACCAGACTCATCAAGAAAAAAACGGAGAAGACTCAAATCAGTAGAATAGGAAATGAAAAAGGAGAAGTAACAACTGACACTGCAGAAATACAAAAGATCATGAGAAATTACTACAAGCAACTCTATGCCAATAAAATGGACAACCTGGAAGAAGTGGACAAAATCTTAGAAATGCACAACCTGCCAAGGCTGAATCAGGAAGAAATAGAAAATATGAAGAGACCAATCACAAGCACTGAAATTGAAACTGTGATTAAAAATCTTCCAACAAACAAAAGCCCAGGACCAGATGGCTTCACAGGCGAATTCTATCAAACATTTAGAGAAGAGCTAACGCCTATCTTTCTCAAAGCCTCCCAAAATATAGCAGAGGGGGGAACACTCCCAAACTCATTGTATGAGGTCACCATCACCCTGATACCAAAACCAGACAAAGATGTCACAAAGAAAGAAAACTACAGGCCAATATCACTGATGAACATAGATGCAAAAATCCTCAACAAAATACTAGCAAGCAGATTCCAACAGCACATTAAAAGGATCATACACCATGATCAAGTGGGGTTTATTCCAGGAATGCAAGGATTCTTCAATATATGCAAATCAATCAACGTGATACACCATATTAACAAATTAAAGGATGAAAACCATATGATCATCTCAATAGATGCAGAGAAAGCTGTTGACAAAATTCAACACCCAGTTATGATAAAAACCCTGCAGAAAGTAGGCATAGAGGGAACTTTCCTCAACATAATAAAGGCCATATATGACAAACTCACAGCCAACGTCATCCTCAATGGTGAAAAACTGAAACCATTTCCACCAAGGTCAGGAACAAGACAAGGTTGCCCACTCTCACCACTTTTATTCAACATAGTTTTGGAAGTTTTGGCCACAGCAATCAGAGAACAAAAGGAAATAAGATGAATCCAAATCGGAAAAGAAGAAGTAAAGCTGTCACTGGCTGCAGATGACATGATACTGTACATAGATAATCCTAAAGGTGCTACCAGAAAACTACTAGAGCTAATCAATGAATTTGGTAAAGTAGCAGGGTACATAATTAATGCACAGAAATCTCTGGCATTCCTATACACTAATGATGAAATGTCTCAAAGTGAAATTAAGAAAACACTCCCATTTACCATTGCAAAAAAAAGGATAAAATATCTAGGAGTAAACCTACCTAAGGAGACAAAAGACCTGTATGCAGAAAATTATGACACTGATGAAAGAAATTAAAGATGATACAAATAGACGGAGAGATATACCATGTTCTTGAATTGGAAGAATCAACATTGTGAAAATGACTCTACTACCCAAAGCAATCTACAGATTCAATGCAATCCCTATCAAACTACCACTGGCATTCTTCACAGAACTAGAACAAAAAATTTCACAATTTGTATGGAAATACAAAAGACCCCAAATAGCCAAAGCAATCTTGAGAGCGAAAAATAGAGCTGGAGGAATAAGGCTCCCTGACTTCAGACTATACTACAAAGCTACAGTAATCAAGACAGTATGGTACTGGCACAAAAACAGAAAAATAGATCAATGGAACAGGGTAGAAAGCTCAGAGGTGAACCCACGCACATATGGTCACCTTATCTTTGATAAAGGAGGCAGGAATGTACAGTGGAGAAAGGACAGCCTCTTCAATAAGTGGTGCTGGGAAAACTTGACAGGTACATGTAAAAGTATGAGATTAGAACAGTCCCTAACACCATACACAAAAATAGGCTCAAAATGGATTAAAGACCTAAATGTAAGGCCAGAAACTATCAAACTCTTAGAGGAAAACATAGGCAGAGCACTCTATTACATAAATCACAGCAAGATCCTTTTTGACCCACCTCCTAGAGAAATGGAAATAAAAACAAAAATAAACAAATGGGACCTAATGAAACTTCAAAGCTTTTGCACAGCAAAGGAAACCATAAACAAGACCAAAAGACAACCCTCAGAATGGGAGAAAATATTTGCAAATGAAGCAACTGACAAAGGATTAATCTACAAAATTTGCAAGCAGCTCATGCAGCTCAATATCAGAAAAACAAACAACCCAATCCAAAAGTAGGCAGAAGACCTAAATAGACATTTCTCTAAAGAAGATATACAGATTGCCAACAAACACATGAAAGAATGCTCAACATCATTAATCATTAGAGAAATGCAAATCAAAACTACAATTAGATATCATCTCACACCGGTCAGAATGGCCATCAACAAAAATTCTAGAAACAATGAATGCTGGAGAGAGTGTGGATAAAAGGGAACACTCTTGCACTGCTGGTGGGGATGTGAATTGGTACAGCCACTATGGAGAACTGTATGGAGGTCCCTTAAAAAAATACAAATAGAACTACCATATGAACCAGCAATCCCACTACTGGGCATATACCCAGAGAAAACCATAATTCAAAAAGAGTCATGTATGAAAATATTCATTGCAGCTCTATTTACAATAGCCAGGAGATGGAAGCAACCTAAGTTTCCATCATTGGATGAATGGATAAAGAAGATGTGGCACATATATACAATGGAATATTACGCAGCCATAAAAAGAAACGGAATTGAGTTATTTGTAGTGATGTGGATGGACCTTGAGTCTGTCATACAGAGTGAAGTAAGTCAGAAAGAGAAAGACAAATACTGTATGCTAACACACATATATGGAATCTAAGAAAAAATATGTCATGAAGAACCTAGGGGTAAGACAAGAATAAAGACACAGATCTACTAGAGAATGGACTTGAGGATATGGGGAGGGGGAAGGCTAAGCTGTGACAAAGTGAGAGAGTGTCATGGACATATATACACTACCAAACGTAAAATAGATAGCTAGTGGGAAGCAGCTGCATAGCACAGGGAGATCAGCTCGGTGCTTTGTGACCACCTAGAGGGGTGGGATAGGGAGGGTGGGAGGGAGGGAGACGCAAGAGGGAAGAGATATGAGAACATATGTATATGTATAACTGATTCACTTTGTTATAAAGCAGAGACTATCACGCTATTGTAAAGCAATTATACTCTAATAAAGATGTTAAAAATAAAACACAATGATATATATACCTCACACCTATCAGAATGGCTGTCATCAAAAAGACAAGTGATAACAAGTGTTGAGGATAAGGAGAAAAGGAAATCCTCGTGCACTGTTGGTGGGAATATAAGTTGGTTCTGCCCCTATAGAAAACCGTATGAAGTTTCCTCAAGAAATTAAAAATATAACTAACAGTATGATCCAGCAATCCCATTCTGGGTATAGATCTAAATGAAATGAAGACAGGATATCAAAAAGATATCTCCACTCCCATTTTTATTCCACATTATTCACAATTACCAAGATATGGAAACAACTTGAGTCCATCAGTGAATGAATGGACAAAGAAGTTATATATATATACACACACAAAAGAATATTTTTCATCTATGAGAAATAAGGAAATCGAGCCACTTGTGACAACATGGAGGGACCTTAGGGCATTATGGTAAGTGAGATAAGTCAGACAGAGAAAGACAAATATTGTGTGATCTCACTTGTATGTGGAATCTAAAAATGCTGAACTCATAGAAACAGAGATCAGAGTTAGTCTTATCTGTACTTGACAACTCTGTCAGCTTTTTTTAAAAAATTAATTTTTATTGGGGTATAGTTGCTTTACAATGTTATGTTAGCTTCTGCTGTACAGCAAAGTGAATCAGCCATATATATACATATATCTCCTCTTCTTTGGATTTCCTTTCTATTTAAGTTACTACAGAGCATTGAGTAGCATTCCTTGTGCTATACAGTAGGTTCTCATTAGTTATCTATTTTATACATAGTAGTGTATATATGTCAATCTCATTCTCTCAATTTATCCCATACCCCCTTTCCCTCTTGGTGGCTATACGTCCGTTCTCTACGTCCATGTTTGACAACTCTATCAGGTTATGCTTACTGATACTAATTACTGTAACAAGGATTGACATTAGAGGAAACCCAGTATGGTTTCTTCCATTTTCCTACTCCCTTCCCAGGAGGCCAAGCTTTAGTCCAGACTTTTAGCCACAAGTGGGTCTGTAGCGAAGGAAATTTTAGCCTAGTAAAAATTTGAAAACATTGAACCAGAATTGTTGGTTGGAAGTAGTTTTTTTTCCCTTTTCCTATATCCTGGGGAAGTTCCTGGATGGTACTAAGAATGATTTGGCTGAGGGAGCAACTGAAGCTTGCCATTACGAGGACATCAACTTCCTGTCCCAAGCCAACAGACCTGAGCTGGCCCTATCTACTTCACCTTGGGCCCTTCTGTCACTCTGAGCCTGCATTCAGTCTTCTTTCTTCAGATATAGAGCTGGGCTAACAGCTATGCTCTACACCTGCCCAGCTAACAGCCTGCCCCTACCCTTATTTTATGGTGCACCCCATTAAAGTTGGACTTCCCTCGGATGGGAAGATGCAATGTAATGGAGTTATTGCATGATGCCTCGAACATGGGAAGGGCATCCATATAGATGTGGATGTGTGTTTACCAAAATAAGGTCCACAGAGAAATGGTAGCTGGGGAAGTGGGAATCTTACATACGGACTTCAATAGTTATTGGTAGATAATTAACCCTTGAAAAATAAGATGTCTGAAGTTTTTTATATCAGATTCAAATTTAATTGCCATCAACACAGGTCTTTCTGGAACACATCCACACTTGCTTATTCGTTTTCATGTTCTTTTTTAAAAAAATTTTATTGGAGTATAGTTGATTTACAATATTGTGTTAGTTTCAGGTGTACAGCAAAGTGAATCAGTTGTACATATATATGTATCCATTCTTTTTCAGATTCTTTTTCCATATAGGGTGTTACAGAATATTGAGTAGCGTTCCCTGTACTATACAGTAGGTCCTTGTTAGATGTCTGAAGTCTGTAGATAACAAAAGCTAAGGATAAACCAGTCAAAAAGCAAATGGCACCCTGGAGTTGGTCTTTTTTTCTGTCACTGCACATTGGTGTGAAATCCATTCCACTGCCTTTTACCCAGGACCAGAAATGAATATTTCTGGGCCAAAAAGCCTCATTTCAGGCCTGAAAGTTTCCATGACCCAGAGGAGACTGGACCTTGTTAACTGCTGGGGGAGAGTTAGCAGTTGGGAAAGATGGGAGAAGTGGGGATTTCAAGGAAGTCAGGGAGATAGAAGAGGAGGCATCCATGTGGAAGTTCTTGCATGGCTGAAGGAATGTCCAGCTAGACAGAGCAATTCTGTGCAATTAGATACCAAGCTTTTCTTAAGGCATAAATGCCAGTTAGAACACAAGGGCACAGTGCCTGGCTTGTCACTTCCCCCAGCTTTCTCTGCTTGGAATTTTATCACATGGATCCACCTAGGGAGAACACCCAGCAAGGGAAACAAGTTTATTCTGTGGGGCTGTGCCCCTGCCCCCAAATAAAAAAAAATTCATGAACACTCCTTTGAGGGAAAGGGTCCAATGACTAGGATACCTACCGAGTGGGACAGGGTAGGGATCACCACCACCCTGCTGTCTACATTTCCCAGTCTGTAATTGTCATTAAAATATTTTTCCCCCATTGCTGATTTATGAAATTGGTTTAACTTTTTCGGACAGTCACCAGATTAAAAGTCACTCTACATTAATAAGACTTGTGCTAGTCAGGCAGCCCTCTACCTCCCTCTGCTTTTTGACCTGGCTGTGCCATCTGTCACTGTAATACCTGTGTCACTGACTTTTGGGGTTTTTTTTACATTTATTAACATTTATTTATTTATTTTTAACATCTTTATTGGAGTATAATTGCTTTACAATGTTGTGTTAGTTTCTGCTGTGTAACAAAGTGAATCTACACTATGTATACATATATCCCCATATCCCCTCCCTCTTGCGTTTTCCTCCCACCCTCCCTATCCCACCCCTCTAGGTCACAAAGCACAGAGCTGATCTCCCCATGTTATGTAGCTGCTTCCCACTAGCTATCTATTTTACATTTGGTTGTCACTGAGTTTTGAACCATAATACTTATACCTCATCAGCTTCCAAATGGTTCCATGATCTGTTAGCAGTGATCAAGGCAGTGCAGCGAGACATGACAGGGCATTTCCAAGTCATTTTTTAAGGAGTCCCCAGAAGAAGAAAGATGATGCCTGGGGGCATTTGAATCACTCTACCTTGAGTCTCACTTGTGAGGTCTTTAAAGTTCCTGATGTGTTTGTGTGTGTGTGTTTAATATCCTTAAGCACAACTTTATATATCTGACCTTACTCTGGCATGATAGCAGATAGAAGCTCACTGTATAAAACCTTAGTACATATACCTCCACACATCCAGTGGGTTGCCTATGCAGTGGACAAAGCAAGAGAAAGGATAAGGTGTGTGATGGGGTGCAGATAGAGGAGTTCTGTGTTTGTGTGTGTGTGTGAGTGTGGGACTTGGGAGGTAGTTTACCTTGAATGGCAGAAAACTTCAGAGGTGTGGGTAGAGGAAGGTCACGAACATTGATTTATTTAGAATCTGCTGTCTTCCAGGCATTAGGTTAATTATTGCGTATCCATTGTCTTATTTAACCCTTAAAAGGACTCCTGAATTTAAGCAGCAGTAGTTTCAGTAGCAGGATTCCTATTGCCTTTTTTCTTTGTTTGTTTTGTTTTTTTCCAGATGAAGACATAAACATTTTTTTTCATGCAAAGAGATTGGATCTTGCTCAAGGTCATAGGTATGTATTCAGTGACCCAGCAGCTTGACCTTGGACAACTGAAGATGTGAGAGATTCTAGAGTATATGCTATTTCCATAATAAATGAGGGGCATGAGTACCAATGTGCTTCAGCTAATCTTTCTGAACCCCATATTCCCCAGAACAGTTTTGTGATGACTCCAATTCTCAGAAACCATTATCTCAATCTATCCGGCAATCTCTTTTCCAGTCTTATTTCCTATCATTTGAAAAACATTTATTCTCTCTTTACCACTGTGGCAGTCTGCAATGTGTCATTTCCCACTGTAATGGAAGGTGGGCTAGGAATTACCTGTAATTTGTTTCTCCATCCAGGCATGTCAAACCGAGTTATGATGAGAGTGGAGTGCAACCTTGATCACCTACCGCTTTATAGCTGATGTGATTGTTTTTATGAAGCCTATAACGTTTTTAACGCTATGGTTGTGACGATCCCAATTCTTGTCTCAGCAGAACAACATTACAAGAGTTGAGTCCATTCTAGTTGCAGAGAATGGCAGTGTGGCTTGCTAGTGACGGGGTCGTAGAGAGAATTGCACAAAACCTGCTCCTGGCCAACCCAGCCCCCACCCCATCCCCCCACCAGACCACGTAGGAACCTTTGGCTGGCAGTCTATTGCCTCCAGGAATTACGCAGTTTTCTGCTTGGCAGCGGGGAAAAGAGCCGCAACCAAGTCATTCTCAGATAACTAGGTGTTTAAGGTGAAATTATCTCCATACCATTATATTCAAAGACATGGGTCAGGGATCTTAGTGGGACCATCCTCGCGTTTTAGGGAGATCTTGGAGCAACATACTACAGCTGTTTCCCCTTGGCCTCTTTCCTTTGAAGGAAGAGGCGTGTGGGGAGGTGTGCAATAACGTTAGCCTCCCAGCCATGGTCCTTGGTATCTACTTTTATTTGAACAAATATTCTTAGAACATCCACTACTGGCCATACTTATGCTAGATTCCATGGAGAAAATAAGATGTGACACTATTCCTGACAAAGTTTGGGGATACTGACCATTAACATTGTAAATACATTTTGGCAATTGCTCCAGTAATGTTATGGAAATGGTAGTGGTGAGAGTTCTAGGGAAAGAGATTGGGGAAGATGATAAACAGGTGACATAATTTGAGTTGATTCATAGTGACTGAGTAATGGATTCTGTAAGGCAAGACAACGATAAGGAGGGGACTCAGCATAAAAGCCACAGGGATTTCTGCTCAATATTCTGTAATAACCTGAATGGGAAAAGAATGGAAAAAAAGTAGATACACATGTATATATAACTGAATCACTTTGCTGTACAACTGAAACTAACACAACATTGTTTTTTAAAAAATTTTTATTGGATTGTAGTTGATTTATAATATTGTGTTAGTTTCTGCTGTACAGCAAAGTGAATCAGTTATACATATACTTACATCCATTCTTTTTTAGGTTCTTTTCCCATATAAGCCATTATAGAGTATGGAGTAGAGGTCCCTGTGCTATACAGTAGGTCCTTATTAGTTATCTATTTTATATATAGTAGTGTGTATATGTCAATCCCAGTCTCCTAATTTATCCCTCCACCTCCCTTTCCTCCCTGGTAACCATAATCTTGTTTTCTATATCTGTGACTCTATATCTGTTTTGTAAATAAGTTTGTTTGTACCCATTTTTTAGGTTCCACATATAAAAGATATCCTATGACACTTGTCTTTCTGTGTCTGACTTACTTCACTCAGTATGATAATCTCCAAGTCCATTGTAAATCAACTATATGCCAATATATCAAAAAAAAAGCCAGCATGGAAATAAGCACAGAGGCATGTTTTGTGGTGGTAGCAGGTGTTTATGAAGGTGGTGTGGGTGGAAATCAGGCCTGGCATATCTAAGTTGGAACGACATTGTGAAGGGTTTGGAAAGCTATGATAAAGAGTTTAGTATTGTAGGTCGTAGGTCACAGAGTACATGCAGAGGCCAGGAAGGTAATGTAAAAGAGGGACTCTGACTGAATAGTGACTGTGGTGACTTCTAAGGAAGGTAGCAGAGACTCCATGCCCACAGATGGTTTTTCTAGTGTATGAACCCTGTATTACCAGATATCCCAAGTTTTAAGAAGAAGCCTGAAATCTCATTTTTTATGTGAGTCTTCATGATACTTAAATGCTGGCAACTAGTAAAAACATTTTTTTGGAAATACCTGGGAGCCAATAAAGCCAGTCTTTAGGTTGCTGTCTGTTTACATGCCAGTGGCTTATAACTGCAGAAGGAGACAGACCCTTAAGGGAAGCCACAAACATCTATACTCGAGGAGCCAACTCAGTCCTGTGGGAGATGACATTTGAAGTAAGGAGATAGAGTGGGACAGCTGGAGTCTGAGAGATGAAGAGGCTTGACCCCAGGCATTTGTTGGAGGTCGAGGTGGGGTGGAGGCACTGGGGATGAGACCCTTGAAACTCCTGGTGAACCCTTGATGTGGAGGTGAGGGTGTGATACCACCACCATTGCTGCCCAGGAGGTTGTGAAGCTGTCAGCTGAATTGAGGGGACAGTGAAAGGAGCTACTCTCATGTGCTGCTGGGTAATGATTTTGCTTTTTACTGATTCTATGTATGTTTTTCTTTGTATATTTTATATCTGCACCTTCTCTATATTTCTGGAGGAAATTATTTGGAGTCAAGAGGATAGATATTTTTCTTAAACCAAATAAATTACCCTTTCCCCTTCTTCCCGTTCATACTCCAGGATGAGCTGTGAGCATTAGCTGCTGGATTTCAGACTCGTTCCCTGTATGGCATTAAACACATTGATGTGGTGCAAGCAATGAGATGAAAGTATTTTAATCTTTGATGGATAGCAGGAGAAGAGGAATTTATGAGTCCAATTCTTTTCAAGTTTGAAGATAATGATTTTTGCCTTTCTTGGCTCCTCTTTTTTCTCCTGCATTTTACATTTTGTGACAGTGAATCAGACACACTATTATTCTATTCAGCAGCCTTCATATCAGCAGCAGATTTGCTTTTCTTCCATTCCAAGTGGTATGTTATTGCAGTGTAGATTTTAGGTGGTCCCTCCATCAGAACATCTAATTTTGTATGGCAGCCTTCTATATCGCCTGTTGATTTGCTTACAGGATCATTGGAATAGATGGGAGCTTGATTTTTTGGATGGTGAATGTGACCCAGAGAGGTGAATGGAATAATTTAACACTGCTCACTGCAATCATGGAAAAGCTGAGTCTACATTAGAATTCCAACTAGCATGATGAATTTATGAGCGAAATGCTTCCCAAATGTGTCCTTTGCAGAATACATTTTTTGTTATCCATCCAAAGTTAGGAACCCTGCTTGTCCCTGATATTGTCAAAAGTCAGGTTTATTTTTCCTTTCCTGTTGCTCCACACTCAGGCTTTTACTTATGTACAAATTAAAATGATGCATTTTCATTGGATTGAACAAAATCTCTTTATTCTAAGATACAGTCAACTTGGTAGGGGTTTTAGGTAATTTGCAACACTAGAGGCAAGTGGAAACTTCAGTCGCCTTCACATGACCCTAGACAGCCACCAGTAGTGGAGGATGCTGTCCTATTTCAATTTCTCTGAAATGGTCTGCCAGGGATCCCTGGGATATGAAGGAAACTCTACAATCTGTCTCAGCATTACCTTCCTTGTACATCTGCAGGAAATAAGCAGTTATACAGAGACTGTGTGCTTAGGATTGAATAGCAGCTGTACACACCTGGAGGGATTGTCAGGTAGTAGATGGCTTTGGTGCTTTCACGGCTGGGCGGCTGGCAAGTATGCAGAGAACTGGAAACAAAGTCTATTCCTTCCTGTTAATGAGACTGCATGTTCCCTTAATGTCCTTTCATTTAAAAAAATCTTTTAAATGTCAACATTAATTTTTTTTTTTTTGGTCAGGTAACAACATATGCCCATGGCAAAAAACTCAAATTGTATATATTATTCTTTAGTATTTCTTAAATCATGGCATGAGCCCCAGAAAGGAAGAATAAAAAGGAGATTTTACTTCCAGTTCTGCTACGGACTTATTTGGTACCACTGGGCTAATTATGACACCTTTGTGTCTCGGTTTCTTCATCTGCAACCTAGAAATGGCCATCTTTTCTATTAACTCTTTAGCGTTGTTGTGAGATCGAACTCAAGCTGGTGTGTGAAAATGTGTTAAGGGCAAAGAGACGAAAGGATTTTGTTATAGTTTCCTCTCGTTTCATGTGGGTACCCAGCCAATATCTACTGTGTGCTTGGCATAGGCTGGGTGGTGATGGAGAGTGCTAAATTATTAACTCAGTCCTCAGAATAGTTCTATCAGGTAGGTACTATTATTAGTTCAATTTTACAGTGAGAAAATGGAGGCACAGAGAGGCTAAATAGCTTGCTAAAGTTCACATAGATGGTAATAAGTTGCAGATTTGATATTTAAAACTAGTCTCTTTTTCTCCCTTTCTTTCTCCCTCAGTAACTATATATGTATATATATATATCATTTAATACCTATCTATATTATAATTGTAGCCAGCTGCTCTTTTACTTACTATTTTATGCCGAACATTGTTTTTATGTCATTAAATGTTCCTTTAAAACATATTTTCTTGTTTTTCATGGAAAGACATTTTATTTTAAATATAGCAGTGTGTACATGTCAATCCCAAACTCCGAGTCTATCCCTTCCCCTGACCCTTCCCCCCCGGTAACCATAAGTTCATTCTCTAAGTCTGTGAGTCTAAAAACATATTTGCTAATGGTTTCAAAATATATCATACGTCTGCAAAGGAGTCACTTAACCAATTCCTATCTGCTTGGCAAATTTGTTTTCAATTTTTATTTTTTTGTCATTATGCATAAGGCAAACTTCCTGGTTCACAAGCTTTTGTGGGCGTTTTTGATTATTTTCTTAGGAAAAATAAACTCCGGAGATGGAATTACTATGTCAAAGAGTATGGGCATTTTTAAGGCTCTTGATCTATACTGCCAACACCTCCTCAGGAAAGGTCATGCCAATTTATTCTTCCTCCAGAACTCTGCATTCTATTTTCATGAAGATGACAGAGCAATTATATGAGACTAGATTAGGACAGGACCTTAAAAGTTAGCACGTGTGTCTGCCCGTGCACTAGATCGCCTGCACCGTAGACAAGGAAAGAGAAGGTGGATACCTTGTCCAAGGGCACAAGGCAAATTGATGGCTGAGTCCAAGTGATACTGGTTAATGATAAGCAATAGACAGGGCAGGAATTGCCTACGTGGGAGTGGAAATATTAGCTTTCAGTCATTTTGCAGTCTCATTACTAAATGTCACTCTTCCGTTTTCTGGTTGCTATGTCCTGATGACCTCAGAAACTAGCCCACATTTTTAGAACTCAGTCAGTCTGCGCCAAGCAGCGATTTCAAGTGGTTCTGGGAAGCCTGGGAGCAGGGGGATGGGGAGAGTTCAGCCACATCTGCAAAGCCCCTGCAACTGTTTTGGGGCTGCCTATCTATAGGGTGAGCACCAGATGTTTAAAAATGACAATGTATTGCACAACCTAATAGAAACATGAATAAAAATAAAGATTAAATTTAAAAACACCTACAATTCAGCTATGACAAGTAAAATTGTTTTTTCATATTCTTGATTTTATTTTTTTTATTGAAGTTTAGTTAATTTACAATGTTGTGTTAGTTTCTGGTGTATCACAAAGTAGTTCATTTATACATATATATGTATATATTAAATATATTCTTATTCATATTCTTTTCCATTGTTTTCTCATAGTCTTCATATGAAGTGCACTTTTCATGTAGTTTTAATTATGTCACAGATACAATTTTGTATTACTTTTCTCACCTCTCAAATTATATTTTTAAGAAACATTTTGCCAACTCTGCCTGAAAAATTGTATTTTTAATAGCTTCCCAGTCAAGTATCTTGCCATGTTTCATTTAGCATTCCCTCCTTGTTGGCCATGTAGGTTATTTCCCAATTCTTAGTATCATTAAAGAGTGTGGCCAAGATATCTATATATGTATATATATTTCCCTTATGTATATATATTTCCCTTTTTAGTTAACATCATTTGTAAGTCCTCAGAAAAAGATAAAGTACCTTAAAAAATCTGAACATTTTTATGGATTTTAATACTTGATGCAAAGTGCTTTCCAGAATTGTTGGATAACTAAGATTATGTCAGTACACATTACAAGGCATTTTTAGATGCAATGATTTGTTTAAAAAAATTTAAGTCACCCAAGCCAGCTCTAGCTTCTGTCTTAGGAGCCATGGCTGTCAGCCTTATAGAGGGTCTGCTCATAAACACCCTTGGTCAGGTGACTGTCATTTTTGTCCAGCTTGGGGGAAATGCTACAGGATGAATGGTTGTTTAACAAATTCCCATTCCCAAATTTGGCAGTCTCTTAGCTGACTTCTGTACGTTTTGGCCTGTACTCATACTGCCTAGGGCTCCCTGATTTGTAGGTGTTGAAGGCAGACCTACTCAATTTATATACGTCTTTGTCTTCCCTCATTCTGGGCATAAATTCATCTGTTTTCTTGAATTGGAATTAGTTCAATGCTTTCTAGTCCATCCTGAATTCAATATACATCCAACAAGTAGCTTATTGGCTAGAGCACCATTCTGATTATTTCCTTCATTTAATTAATTAGTTTTGATCAGACCCTTATGATAAAACAAAACAAAACAAAACAGAACAATTTCCCAAGCATATTTTACTGATCTGCCTCAAGCATATTTTACTGATCTGCCTCATTGGGTAGACAGAAATTTGGATGTCGGGAGTTTTGGAAGAGAAAATGAACTCAATTTTCTTATTCAATTTGCAGACTAGGAGGACATCTAATGAAGGTGCTGAGCATGTATAAAGCAGACTTGATACTTGAAAATCTATGGTAGGAGAAAATGAGATTTGGAAATCACAGAGAGGTAGTCGGTAAAGTGCTTGTGAGCCCTAAGAAGAGCAAGAAATAGGCATTTTAGGATGCAGGTTAAGAAAGTGAGCTCAGAGGTCAGATGGACATGGGTTAAAATCTTGATTCTCCCTCTTATTCTGTGTTCTTGGGCATGTTATTTAACTTTCAAGCCTCAGTTTTTGTATCTATATAATGGGGGTAATACGTCACTGAGTGGATGAGAGAATTGAATGAGATAATGCAACTTATTAAAATCAATAAATATCAGCTATTTTTATGGTTATAAGATGATGGCAGCACATGTGTAGGTTGTCACAGTAGGAGAGAGCAGAAGACCAAGAATAAATGGTTAGAGAGAAAAAAAGAAAACCAGTCGTATCCAGCAAGCCAGGAAAAGAGGGAATCTTAGGAAGGAAGAAATGAGCAACAGGGGCAAATATGAGACAGAAGCCAATGGTGGTCAAGATAAGAAGAGGTTTTTTTCAATTTGGGGATCACTAGGTCTCCTATGACTTCCAAGAGAACTGTTTTAGTAGAAAAATTGGGCACAAATTACACTGTAGGTCATTAGTCCGCAGTAGGAGATGCTTCCTAGGACCCACTGAACTGAAAATAGATAAGACGTCTTGCCAAAGACAGATGACATTGTTAGCTGTGTGAGTGTCACTGGGTTGTTTATGGACTTAGATTTTTCATGTGCTCTCTCGTCATATGTACACCAAAAGATGGTGACTTCCATGGTCATATGAGGCTGGATGTGTGACTGCTTGCAATCTTCCTCGTACCCTGGCTTATATGTCAACCTTTGATTTGGAAGCAGGTATATTTCCTGCCTTGAACCACATTTCAGCTGCTTATAGGAAAATAGGATGAAATCAGTAGGCATAGATTGGGTTCAGTATATTTACAAAGAGTTGATGGCATTTAGCTGTTAGATGCCTACTACACAGGCTCTTCTTACAGCAAATTCACCTGCAATTAAAGGAAAAAATGTCAAGTTAAATCCACCCCATCCCTCCACTGTGCGGACCTGTTAAAAAAGTTATTCATTGGGAGTAGCTTTCAGTCCTGTTCGCCTTTGGTTTTATTAGCTCTCTGGCAGTCACAAGGATGGTTTTCTTTCCACTTTTTTGCTGAAAATTCTTGTAGGGTAAAACAATTCAACTTTAAATGGAAATGATAGCTAAAAGAAAATTGCAGGTTTCCCTAAATGACACAGGACTTTGGCAGGCATACCATCTTCCACAATTCCAGAGAATTTGATCTTACCACAAGGAAATAAGAAACCAACCAGAACCATTTCCGTTTTGGAAAAACAATTGAAATCTCTGTCTCTGTTTCTGTCTCTGCCTCTCTCATTTTTGTTTTTAGAATCTTATTCTGGGTTCAAAATATTTCAGACTTTGAGTACTTGTTTGCACTAACATTTGTTATGTCTCCGTCTTAGGTTGCTCCTGGGGGTGGTTTCTCACTTTGCTGCTGCTCTCTGAGGACATTGTAGATACTTCTGCTCAGATGCTAAGTCACCTAGTACAAGCACAGTAAAGTGGTTTGATACTGACAGAACATATAATTAGTGTCTATCCCTGTGAAAGGTTAAGGATGCCATTCACATTTTCTTCATGAGATGACTAGCATTTCAGACGGAAGTTGTACTTCCTTTAAAATACAGAAAAGGGTGTCTAGGAGCTCTGACTGAGCACAGCCCTCTCCCTGTTGCTGACAAAATGCATGCAGTTGCAGGCTGGGTTCTAGTGTTTATTGGTTCAATGAAGAGCCAACTTGCTAGTTTTCTAATCACATATAGAACTCAAAGCTGCTATCATAAAATAGTTTACTGGCATACCCACAATTCTCTTTCCAAAAAGAGATTTAAGTTGTTATGGTAGACATTGATGACTGACTCTTTCAAAGGTTGATTGGAAAGTGATCATAATAATTCAAAGATGGAAGCAAACGCATGTTTATCGAATTCACGGTGTGTGCCAGGTACTGTTTGGTGTTTTGTGGAGAGATCTCTCTGGATCTTCAGTAGAATTAGGAATTGGCATTGTTTGAAATTGGTACCAGGAATCCCTTTAATAGTCATGATTTCTGCAGTTTGACTGTGAGAAACAGACAGTTATGCTTGCAGCATATGAGAGATTTATTCCCCTCACAATGCACACAGACATCCCCTCTTGCCCAACTCAGGGAGGTGATCCTTTACAACAACTGACATTATAGGTTGGAACTGGTGGTGCCAGGCTGAGTCTGGCTTGCTGACATAAGTATTTGGTCCTCACATTTAAAAAAAAAATTTAGATGACTGCCAGTATTTAAAAACTTGGTGGTTTCCCACATAAATTTTGATTCGTGCCTCTTAAATATAATTGGATGATCTGACAATATGAGTTGAGTAGCAGTGGTCCCCATTAGATGGCCTGAATGTCTTCCATGGAGCAGTAGTATTGAAAATCCTTATGTATGTAGAATAAATCTCTCCTTGTGTATCCCCCCCCAATTCAGCTTCTTCCAATCACATTATCCCATAGTTCACAGCAAACAATGGGAATTATTAGTAAGAGATGGAAAAAGACAAATAATTCAGTTATTATATTTAGGGTTTCATTCAAAATCTTATCTTTAGGTCTGTGATATATTAGCATATTTGCCCTAGCCAATCAGCACGTTAAATAATTCCTTTCTGGATCAAGGTGCTGCACCTGTTATCATGGCTCAAGGGCTAATCCCCATAGCAGTAATGTCTTATCCAACATTTAGCATCAAGACATCTAACATAAAGTGAATGTTAAAATCACATTGATCCCTGGACTTCCCTGGTGGCACAGTGGTTAAGAATCTGCCTGCCAATGCAGGGGACGCAGTTTCGAGCCCTGGTCCGGGAAGATCCCACATGCCACGGAGCAACTAAGCCTGTGCGCCACAACTACTGAGCCTGCGCCTAGAGCCTGTGCTCTGCAATAAAGAGAAGCCACCTCAGTGAGAAGCCCATGCACAGCAATGAAGAGTAGTCCCCGCTCGCCGCAACTAGAGGAAGCCCGTGCGCAGCAACGAAGACCCAAGGAAGCCAAAAATAAACAAACAAATAAATTAATTAATTAAATCACACTGATCCTATGAAACAAATACTTGGACCACATCCATATCCTAAGCATAAACATCTATAATATATCCTGGGATAAAAAAGAATGTAGGATGTCACCCAGAGTACAGACTAAGCTTGTGGGGCAGCTTTGAGACAGCCCAGGGAGCCAAGGGAGTTTACTGTGGTTAAACTCCAAGTATCTCAGTTTTAAGCCCTCTTAATATCATAGTACCATAGTTTCCACTGTTCAGATTAGGAAGTTTAGGAAGTACATGTAATCTGACCTGGAAACTGTGAGCTGGGATTTGAACCCTAACAATGCATGTTCATATTGATATCAATGTCTCTGTCTATGCCTATGACTGAGTCTGTTGCTCTGCCTATGACTATGCCTATGTCTATATGTATGACTATGGCCATGTCTATGACTATTGCCTATGTTTTTGTTTATATGTATGTGTACGTCTATGTCTATGACTATGTCTATGCCTGTGACTTAGTCTGTGCCTGGGCCAGTGCCTATGTGTATTTGTATGTCCATGACTATGTCCATGTGTATGTATGTATCTATGGGTATGACTACGTCTATGTCTAGACTATGTGTATATGTATGAGTATGTCTACAACTGTGTCTATGCCTATGTATATAATGTGTAATGTATCTATTCTATATATAACAAAATATAACATAATACATGTGTACACACAATCCGGTTTATTTATTTAAATCACATTCATTTGTCAGAGTTAGGCTTAAAAGCAGTATTATCACTGGCAACATTTTCGCCACCGTAAGTTTCCGCAGTCTCCCAGTGAGCATAATGAGTGTCGGCAACATGACGCCTGGATGACAGCTCAAAGAAGAGAACCTGGACAAGTTTCCAGAAACGAGCCTGCAAATGGGGCTCTGCCACTACACCCTTAATGTGGAAGAATTATTTAAAAAAAGAGGTATCACTGGGTCATCTCATGAGACCTTGACGGGCACTGGCCCATCAGCATTTTAAACTCTCATTTGGAGTCAGGGTTTCTGTCCAAGGTCTCCCGAGTCTACAGTCTCATGAGAAACAAAGAATTCCAGCTTTGCTTACCATACTCCAAAGCCCAAAAGAATCTAACATAAAAGGAATACAGAGTCCTGGTGAGCTCTAAGTGTACCATCTAGGGTAATTAAGGGAGGGGAAAAGACAGACTAGTTGTAGACCCCCAGCCCTCAAGCTAGATGCTGAATACATCTCACGTCAATTTGTTAGAATATCTTTTTAAAAAAAGTCTTCCCAACACCTAGGACATCTGACTCTGCAAAGAGGACTATTTTTGTCAAAGGGCAGAGTGTGACTATCAACATTGCCTTTATTAGCACTATAACTTTGGGCCATTGCCTTAACCTTTTTCATACTGAATTTTCTTATCTACAAAATGAGGGTGATATAATTTTGTGAGGCATATGATTATGGTGCCTCCTTGATAGAATTATTGCCATATATATATTTCTTAAATTATTTATTTATTTATTTTTTATTGGAGTATAGTTACTTTACAGTGTTGTGTTAGTTTCTGTTGTACAGCAAAGTGAATCAGCTATACGTATACACATATCCCCTTCATATTTAAATAAGGCAAAACACATAAATCAATTAGGACTGTGCTTTTCACAGGTAAGAACTCATTGATTTTAGGTACTATAATTTCTATTTCTATCTAAGGATAGGAGAAAAGGAGTGAATCCTAGATATTACACTCCAGGGCTGCCCCTGCTGACTGTTACATCTTTCCTGTCTCAATAATTGCCTGAGATACACCCTAGGGCCTCCTCATGATAGGAGTCATGAGGTAGGGCCCCTGCATGGCTGGTCTATAGGCCAGAAGGAGCCTTCATCACTGCATCTGCCATCATCCACATCCTTCACCTTGGAGGATGTGGGGCTGTAGCCTCTTTTGGGTACAGGGACCAAATCTGTGTCCTTTCTTGTCCCATGTACCTTAAGTAAATTTGCTTCTGCTTTAGAAGCCCGAGTGTAGATAATTAATTTGACTTGTCCTCTTAGGAGAGTGAATGAGCTGGATCCACTACTGCAGTGCATAGTCCTTCCTATGAGATTGGTTCTCCATTGAAGACTAAGTTCTGGAGCCCAATACCATGGAACCTTAAAGTTGCTTAAAAACAGGGGACCACAGCAGCAGTTGGGATTCCACTATTGGTGTACAGAGTGTTTGTTCTGAGACAAGAATAGAGAAAGTTTGGCCAAAAAAAAAAAAATGTTTTGAATGTCTCATGGTGTCTTATATGCGTTTTTTCAGGAAATGACCACTGCCATCCAGTTCTTGAGCAAATTTCACATTCTATGAGCCAGGGACTCCTCCCATCTCTCTAATTGAAACATTTGCTATTGTATAAACAAAAGAAGATAACCCAATGAAATACATGCTGATAATACCAGTGAGGTGGAAGGGAGAGAGGGTGTAAGTGTGGCTCAAATAGATTTCTATCTCAAATAACAGAAGTCTATCATTAAGCCATAGAATATTAGACCTTAAATATTATGTAGGCCAATCCCTTCAGTTTAATGGTGAGGGTACCAAAGCATGAAGGGAGTTTGTAGGTGGCTCAAGGTTATCTCATGAATTAGTCTTTAACATAGATTTACTGCCTTGTTTCTCTAAAATTGGACTTTCTCAACCATTTTGTAGCCTTCCATTGATAGACGCTCAGTCTATCACACAACAGTTAGGTGTACTAAAATGAGATAATAAATATGAAACTATTTTCTATATCACCTGGCTCATAGTAGGTGATAACAAGTTGTTCCTGTCTCCTCCATTTCTTCCTCCCTCCCTTCCTTCCTTCCCTCCTTCCTTCCTTCCTTCCTTCCAACCCATATTAGAGTTAGAAAGCCAGGAGCTCAATGTAAGTATTAAATCAACAAGGCTTATTCCCCTGTAGGAAATGAGAGTTTCTCACTTCTGCCAACTTCAATTGGTCTTAGCAATGTTAGTAAGGTATTTCTAATTTTGTTTTCAAGAGGATTTTTGTGGCACACGGGCATCTCACTGTTGTGGCCTCTCCCGTTGCGGAGCACAGGCTCCGGACGCGCAGGCTCAGTGACCATGGCTCACGGGCGCAGCCGCTTCGCGGCATGTGGGATCCTCCCGGACCGGGGCACAAACCCGCGTCCCCTGCATCGGCAGGCGGACTCTCAACCACTGTGCCGCCAGGGAAGCCCTCAAGAGGCTTTGAAAAGCTTCCCTGCCTATCCATTTTCTTTGCTATTTCCCCCCTTAAGAGAGACCAGAAACTTTACAAACTGTCTTCTAGCACTTCCTGAATGTGGAAGAGAAGGGGTAGTGTGTTTTGACTTATACAGTAACACATATTATCTAGGTAATTGAGAATGTTCTGTCTTGAAGAGTGAAGAATAAGCATACTATCTCATGGATCTACTAGGAATCTCTTAAAAATGTTTTAGCAGATATAAGAATTCTTAGCCTTTAAAGGAAAAAAATGGTCTTGCCTTTGCCTCTTGCTTCTAAATGGTTTCTAGAAGGGCTGGGTGTCAGTTTATTAAGAGAATTCACTGGTTTACTTCATCAAGATCATTGATGCATGTGTTTCCCAGCAGGGTTCCAGAAACATTTCCTTCCTCCCTACCCCTTTCCTTTTGTTTATATGGAAGCTTTGATCTATTTAGGGAATATGGGAGTAGACAGAAGACATCTGGCAATGTCATTTTCCAGCAAAGGTTGAGAATTTTATCCAAGGAGTCATCCTAGCCTGGTTCTCTCCAGGAGTAGACATTCTCAAGAAGATGGAGCCAGATGTGAACACTTTGGTCCATATTTTATTCCTCTTGGGATCTCCTTTCATCTTTAATCCAGGCACAGTTTAAGAATTTCTTGCTTTCAGAGTGAGCCAGTGAGTTGAGAAAACAAGCCTACAAATTCCCACTTGTGCCCTGCTCATTTAAGAGTAATATTTTCCTGTTTAAAAACTAACTCAAAGGCACTATATTATTTTTTGGGAAACTGTCATTTCTTGCTCAAACCTAACTTCCAGGGAATTGGATTAATGGGCTAACTTATGAAAATAAACTTCCTTGTGGGGCTGGAAAGGAGGGTGTTGGGTGGAAAATAGATTAGGACAGATGAAGAGTATGAGAATAGAAGGCACGCTGGACATTTCCATTTGAGGACTTGAAATGTGCTTTAGGCTTGATCGCCCTGGCTCTTGAGCTATATTATTGTATGAGAAATACAGGAAAGATAATAAAAGTGAGTTCATTCGTTGTGTTTACAAAGGAGATAAGAACATGGGTCCTCACCAAAGATTACTCAGAAAATACAACAGAAATGTCAAAAGGTGGTGTCTGAAAGAAATTAAGCAGAGTCAAAACATAGCACATTTTAGCTAGAAAAAGTTAGTGGATATAGAAAATGTGTGTGCTGGTTATGAGCATTTTCTCCTCCTAGATTATCGTATTTTCTGTCATGCGCTATATCAGAACTATTCTGGTGGAATGCGTGACAACCTGGAAATATCTGATGAATTCTCCATAGTCATGAATGTGATTTTGTATGCTACATTCTCAGCCCCACTGCTGACTCTAGACACTGCCATGGTGACACGACCTAGTAGATTTTGACTGGTTTCAAACCAGGAACCACCTGACAGTGTCTTGCATTGCACCCATGCTACATAACTCTTGCTTCCTTCCCTGTAGATCTTTTGATATCAAGGAGGAGAACATCTGCCAGCACTCACATACGTGCTGCATGGAATGTGGCTGAGTTAATGCCTGTAGGGTCACCCGTGAACAACGGAGGACAAAACCCATGAATAAATGCTTCTCTCCTTTGTACCCCAGGTGGACAGCTCTGGAATGTATTTCATAAATGTCCTCAGAAGATTCTAGAGAATCGAGCACCAACTACCTATAGTGGTGGGCAGCTCAATACATATCCTTGCATTTGCTTTCTCTGGGGTCTACAGATGTTAGTCTGCATAACCTGGGTGCTATGGCCAAAGCCAGTGTGGAATATAGTGAAGGAAGAGAAGACAGAGTAGGAGTTTCTTTCCTTATGGTTCAAAAATGGCTTCATAGATGAGGCAACGCCTATAGTTACAAGTATTACAAATAGGTTGGATAAAGGCATCTGTCGAAAAATGAGGGTTATTTCTGACAGAGTCCACAGTATGGACACTTCATGTAGCATGAGCTTCTAGGTTAGTTGTGAATACTTCTGTGTTCATGGAACACGGGTAGAGTGATGTGGTAAAAGACAGAGCTGGAGGGGCGGACAGAAGACCTGCCTATCTAAGCTCTTGTTTATAGTTTATTTCTAGTGCCACATTGTAAGTCCTCTGTGTGCAGGAATGGAATTTTACACCTACTTTAACTTTACAGCACTGAGCACAGTCTTCGGCAGGAGGTGGCTCATCCAAATCCATCAAAATCAGGTTGCTTGTCAGTCAACATTAGAAGGAACCCACTCACTTGGGGGACACCAAGAAAAGGGACTAGGAATATCAGTATGCATCATTTGGTTCAATTTTTAAAATACAGAAAAATGAGATTAATGTAACAAATATTGTCTAGATAACTAGTTTCAATGAACACAAAGTTTGCTGTAAAATTGAGCATATGTTAAAATCGTGAAAGAATTAGCTAAGAAGAACTGAATCCACGCTAATAAATGGCACATTTTTGAAAAAAGCTAAACTAAGACTACTTAGACCAATTCAGACATCCATTCAATCTACTTTCATGCCAGGAGGCATACGAATACATTGATATCTTTTCATGAGCCAGAATGCCCAAAGCACAGTGTTCTTACTAGGTTATGAATGAAAATCTGCCAGGTGTCTGATGAAATATCTGGGTGGACCAGGACCCCCTTTTCAATCTGATGATTTAATGTCCCTTGCTGTTATCTTTCATATTGACACTTATTGGCCTTTATTCAATGAAACTTTTGGGGGGATCAAAACTAATATACTAATTATAGTGCATCCTGTCCTGTTCTTATGCAACTAAACAAAGTTTGTAAATAAAGTTCAGTCATGGGTCTCACTTTACTACATATAACTAGCCAAATGCATGCCTAAGTTACCTATTAACACTAAGTTAGCTATTTTTATTTCTTTTGATCATGGTACAGGATTACCTAATGCAGAACTGAGACTTTTTGAATGCAAATAATTTGCAAATGCTGTGACTAACTTCTGCAAAATGCTTTTGCAGTTGTTAATAGAGGTGGGTTTATAGACTCCTGAATGACTTCTCTCTCCCCATTCCCTAAATTTAGGTAGAGGAAATGAGCTTTCTGGGATGAGTGTGTTCTGGAACACAGTTCTCCATTGCTAACCATTCTTTTTCTCTCTGGTTATTTCTTGCCTTCCTCAATTAAGGATTTTTCCTCAACTTCTAAAGCAGAGGTTAAAAACTCCACACATACTGACAGTTTTCTCTATTGCTGTTTCAAACTCATACATGTTGGAAATTACACTCTTCCAAATCTGAACTTATTATATTTGTAATTGGATGATTGAGGGTATAATATACATATAGCACTGACATTTGATATTCACTTATGTGAACTAAATGAAGTAAAATGAAGCATGAGAAAATCACTGAAAGCAGCATGTACATACAAGCAACAGTTTTAATGACAATAATAATCATGTATATAAGATGGGATTAAGTATATTTTAAAATCACTTATTCTTTAATTTTAGATGGGCCCACTATCTCAGTAGTATTTTTTTTTTTTTGATATTTGCATTCTGAAGTCTCAGTGTTTCAGTCTTCATAGTAAGAGAGAAAATCATGGTTATTATCATCATCATGTTAGTTTAATGAAACTGCAAGATGTACAATTCCAAAGGTGGTAATTTGAAGTCAGAAATCTCAGTGTTGACAGCCCTGCTTCTTTAAAACACACAGAACTTGTGTAACAGTAGTTTATTTGTCCTCTTTTGAACTGGTAGGTTTAGAGATGGTGATATATAAATATCCCTGCTTTTGCTTTACTTTGAGGATGTTAATAGAATATAAAAAACAGTTGACGTGAGGAAATGGGGAATAAAATGGAAGCAGAGGTGGCCACGGAAGTGAAAGCATCCAGCTTCTTTAACTATGTACAGATGATTTCCTGGTGCTTCCCACCAGGAATTCCCGTGCAAATAGAACCCACTTGTGCCATGTCAGAAAAGTGGAGACTTATCCTTATATGATAATGTGACTCATAGAGTCACACATAGATATGTGACTCATAGAGATGGAGGGTTAGAGCAGAAAGAGTATAGATTTTGGAATCAGACACACTGATTTCAAATCCTGACTCCACCAGTGACTAAGTCGCTGGAACCTCTAGCTCCTCAGTTTCCTCTTTCCTCTCCAAGTTTACTATTGCTTTCAGAGTATTCCTTGCTTTGCAGTGTAGCCAGGACCTTGTGGCAAGTCATTCCAGCCACTCTTCTCAACATCCCTAGCATCTGTACCTGCTTGACCTTCTGTATTCAACCTGCAAACATTGGCCCATCCAAACAAGCGCTTTCTTGTCCTGGGATGCTCACTGTGGCTGAAGGGAAGAATCCCAGAACACCACACTGTTGCAAAACTTGCTGTTTTTCTTCTCTGCTCCCTGACTTCTGTGGGGTTCCCAGGATCACTTGAAAATTCACCTTCACGCTTCAGTGATTTCCTGCCCCCCCATTAACAACAGTGGGTTGCTCTCCTAAATGTCCACTCTTCTTCTGAATTTCCCATTACCGCTGCTTCACTTTCAGTAGATCTTGCCTCTGATTGTTTAGATGGTATGGAGTCTTCAGGCAGAAACTCTTCTGTGTAAGCACATGAAAAATTATATCTGAACCCACTCATTGCTGTCTATCCTGCCTCAGAAGGAGAGATAGGCTAAGCCCTTCTGTGCTCTTGATATGATCTCCTTTTTTCTAATGCCCTTTATCCCTCCCCATCTCATATTTCCACCATCTCTTTTTCTACTGGCATTTCCTTCACAGCCTAAAACATCTTCAAAGAAAGAATTCCTTCATTAACTCTGTATTCCATTTTAGTTGCTGTCCTATACCTCTCCCTTCTTGCTCAGAAGCAGAGTTGGCTCCCAACTCAAACATCACAGTTTCAAAGGTCTATGGAAACCCAGAGAGGTAATAATGATGAAGAGTGAAGAGGGCTGAATGTAAGGTAATCGTAGGCCCACCTTTGCCTGAAACTGACACTCTATTCAACCCTTTGCTCTCATTTGGGAATGGGGGTCCAATTTGGATAAAAGTCTGATTTTTTCCTAAGAAAATCAGGAAATCTGGTTTTCTTTTTTTTGTTTTGTTTTTAATTTTTATTTTAAATCGGAGTATAGTTGATTAACAATGTTGTGTTAGTTTCTGGATTTCTATTGGACGTTTCTCAATGTTTAAAACACTTTACAGCCCTAATAAAGTACATATGAGGGCTGGATTTGGATTACTGACCCCAGTTTTAAACTCTTGGCCTACACTATCTTGGTATCTCATCTCATTTAATCAACCTACTGCAATCCGTTTTCTGTCTTTAACAGTCCTTGCAAACTTCTTTAGATCAGCACTTCCCAAAGGTTTACATATATGTGCCCATGAATCTTCTAGGGATTCTGTTAAAATGCAAGAATGAATTCTGATTTGGAAAGATCTGGGGAAAGACCTGAGTTTTGCATTTCTAGCAAACTCCCATGTGATGCTGCTGTGGACCACACTTTGAGAAGCAAGGCTTCAGAGGACCCTCTCATCTTTAGAGATTTATCTCAAGATAAGCCATTTAAGCCTCTCCCCTCCTCCCACCATTACTAGAATTGACCCTCTTTTTTTCAATGCACCTGCTGTATCCTAATCCAACCTCTATAAAGGCGACTGTAATTCTTCATTTTATTTTCATGTTTATGTGCCTGCCTATTGGTCTATATGTTCCTCCATGGCAAGGACCAGGTCTTACTTACCCTTTCCCCCAAGCACTCTGGCAGTGGTAGGAACAGAGTAAGTACTTAACAATGCTGCCCATCTGCCCACATTTCATAGCAGACTGTCTCTAGGGGTGTGTGTGTGTATGTGTTTCTTTTCTTAGGAGTTAGTTTGCAATGTGGAGGGTTTATTATGTTGAAGGATAGAGTCTTCACAATAACTTCTGCCTTATAATGGGTTCCCAAGGAAGGATTCAGTGCCTTATTTTGACAGATTTTTCTGCTCCATGTTCACATTGGTCTCATGATGTCATCCTTTCAATTTGTGTTGTCAATTTGGAAAAAAAGTCCTAAATTCCTTTAGCTCTTCTCTTTCACGTGTTTTCAACACTTCCCTTCGTCCATATGAGAGACATCTGGGAGTTGTGTGTTATCTCTTACTCTGGCTTGGTAGATATCATCCAGGGGCTTTCTGCTTGAAAGACAGCCTACCAGATGTTTGAAGAGACTGGCTTTTTCAGAAGAAGAAAAGCACAGGTCGTGGAGAATAGCAGTGCTTGGTAAGGAGTGTGAATTTTACTATGTTCACAGGTGTGTTTCTTTTGGTGGTAACAGGCTTAATGCATTCCTCTTTTCTCTCAAGTGGTTTAAGACAGTTCAGTGAGGTTCAAGGGACCAGATTCTCTGACCCTGCCTCACACTCGTCAATCAATCAACCATTGAGTATCTATGAATAACTGAACATGTGTTGAACACTGTGACAAATACCAAAAATGGTAAGATATGTGCTTACATAACTTCCTGCTTACTAAGCATAGATACAGTATCTTAAGGAAACCAGCACTGATCTAAGGAAAGGTGATGAATAGTCATTGAAGATTTAATATATGCTCCTCAAGGAGCATTATAGACTTTATATTATTTGATGGCTACTCTGAAAGATTGGCACATAGGTGTCTGAACCCTGTTCTATGGCTGAGAAATTGAAACTCAAAGAATTTAAATAATTTGTTCAAGGGGCCAAATTAGTAAGTAGTAGTACAGCCAGAATTTCAACACAGTTCTTGCTGTCTCCAGAATCTGGAGTCTTTCAATCACAACACCTGGCAGGATCCTAATAAAACTTGACAGGAAGAATTCAATAAAGTCTTCCATACCTTTCAGCTTCTTTCTGTGTTTGGTTTCCAGAGGAATCTGGGCTTAGAAAGAACTAGGCTTCTGCCACTGGGAGAATCAAATTGCATACTCTGGTGGTAGAGATAGAAGTGGAAAAGGATTGTTAAAAATAGAATGAAGCCGAGAGATTTTGATCTTTGAAGATTGCCTGGTGCTTCACAAATTTTTGTCTACATCAAAATCACCTAGAGGGCTTATTAAAATACAGTTTCCTCAGCTCTACCCCCAAGGGTTATGAATTTGTAGGTCTGGACTGGGGTCCCCAAATGTGCATTTCTAACAAGCTCTGGGGTGCTGCTGGTATTGACAATTGGTAGATCCCATTTTGAGTAGCACTGGATTTTAAAGTGAACATTCACTTATGTACTTAATCAGTCAACAAATATGTTTTAAGATTTTACTCCGTGCCAGGTATTCTGCTGGATAATGAGCTATAGTGCACGCTCTGGACAATCTTACTTTTGGTTACTAACCTAATGTCTAATTTCCCTGGAATCTAATGATATAATTAATACTTTCAGAGATCACCTATCAGCATTTTTACCTATGCCTGAAGGTTTTTCCTCCTTTTCTGGGTAAACTAGATGTGAAATTGCTTTATCATGGGGTAAAACATTTTTAAGGATTTTGATATGAAGTTATCAAATTATTTTTCAGAAAGGTTTTGTTAATTTACTACCCAATAAAATGGAAGAGAATATCTATTTTAATAAATCTCCATTACCACCAGGTATTATAATTTCCATTTAGGTGTTTGTCTCTTCCTTACTGATTTTTAGAGTCCTTTATCTATCACTGATATGGATATTTTTATTTTTATTTGTTTTTCTTTGCATTGTGTCTGTTGCTGCACGTGGGCTTTCTCTAGTTGCGGCGAATGGGGACTACTTTTTGCTGCGGTGTGAGGGCTTCTCATTGTGGTGGCTTCTCTTACTGCACAGCACGGGGTCTAGGCACATGGGATTCAGTAGTTGTGGCGTGTGGGCTCAGTAGTTGTGGCTCAAGGGCTCTAGAGTGCAGGCTCAGTAGTGGTGGCGCATAGGCTTAGTTGCTCCACAGCATGTGGCATCTTCCTGGACCAGGGCTCGAATCCATGTCCCCTGCATTGACAGGTGGATTCTTAACCACTGTGCCACCAGGGAAGTCCCTGGATCTTTTAAAAAGCTTAATTTTTGAAAACTGTATGCATCTAAGTTTGTGCTAAGTGACCTTGACTTCCTGGAACACAAAGCAAAGAAAAAGTGGCAGGAATAATTTGCCTTCTTTGATAAACAAGTTACTAAATGATTTTTAAACATGAACTCTTCAAGAATGTACTAATGAATACTAAATAAGCTTCAGTAGTCGTTCCAGTTTTTAGGTTGCTTCTTTTGCACCTGCAGTGCTTTGAATGGAAGATGTAAAACACCTTTACACTAGGCAGAATGGAATACCAATAGGATCTCGCTGACAAATCCGAACATGAGAAGGGTTCTTTCTGCTCAGATTCAGTGATGCAAGCAAACTGAAAGAGACAGCAAACAATGACACTAATACATCATTGAGCTGTTTTGTATTCATAACTTTTCAATGATAGCACCTTTCTTTAATGCAATATTGATTCAGCCAAGAAATGTTACTCTATTACTTTCTTGAGCTGTTGAATTAGGACACTGTTATGGTTTTTAAATGGAGATGGAGAATTTTTATAAACTAGTATCCCTTAAAATTTTCCAAAGGTCATTGGGCAGAAAGTTGACCATTGGTAAGCTTATCACAAATCAGAGAGATGGCTGAGTTAGCTGTCAGGTACCATGGTGTTTCAGACAGCAACATAATTAGGGAGCAATGCTTCATAGGCTGAGAGCCTGTTGGTAACCCTAAAAGTAAAGAAGAAGGCATATGCCAGTTCTGTCCACTCATGAGTTTGACTCATTTTCTTAAAGTCAGGACATGTGCCAGATGAGGTGGACCACAGAGCTCAGCACCCACCACTTCTTTCGAGTCATGGGAAGGGGGACTGTGATTTCTCCTTTTCCCACCAGGTCTTAATTTTTCTGGATTGTGTTTTCCCACCAGAGGTGTCAGAGATAAAAGAGAAATCTACATTAATATGATAATAGCTGCTCAGATGAAAATTGTGCTGTTTGAGGGGGGCAAATACACAAAATGATGGCAAATATTTATCCTGAGTTTTTAGAAAAATGACCTTTCCCATAATGGGATTTGATCAGTTATAGGTAGTGTCAAATCAGTTCCATAAGTGTAATTTCTCAGTGTCTAAACCACACTATAGGTTACTTCCCTTTGCTGACCACCAAAATAAGGGGTCTGTGTGTGGACTGAACCCTATCCTTCCTAGGGGAGGCCTCCTCCTCAACCTGAAGATTGTTTGCATTTATTTGCTCTTAAAAAACTAAGAAGTACTTCTTTTTTTTTTTTATGGGGAAGCAATTTCCAAAGACTCAGGAGGCTTGTTGTGCAATGATTCACTGCCTTACTTTGTGGCTACAAGAATCGCTTGTGATGCTTGAAAGTTATTTTCACAGCTTGACCCACCAGTTCCCTGTGGGCTGTAAACTGTATTCTCTTTCCTTTCACTTTCACTGGTGTTACCCCATCTCCTGTAGTGTTAGGACAATAGAGTGTAAATATATTTCTGGAGCCATTTTCCTCAAATGGGGATGGTTAGGAATAGGAGGCCCCCTATGTGCCCAGCTTTTTAGGCTCGTCAGGAAGGCTTTGCTTCACCCAAACATGTCTTGTTGATGTCTTCATTTAGAGTAATGTTTCTCGGTGCTAAATCTTAAAATAAGACAACTCAGAGAGAAGTTATTCATCAACATTTTTTTAAACTGTTTATTTTATATTGGAGTAGAGCCGATTAACAATTTGTGATAGTTTCAGGTACACACTCATCATTTTGTTAGACATTGGTACCTCAGTATAAATCAGTTTTCACAGCACTTTCCTGAAGAGAGTTTTGGAAGGCCAAGAAGAAACTTCAAGACACGATGAGTTGGGGTGAGATGGGGGTGTTAATGGTGGTGGAGGAGAGTATATACTATGATACTTGGAGGGAGAGAGAAAGTTGTCAGACTTGGACACAAACTTCACATAATTTAATTTTCACTAAGACAATTCCCAGAGAGAATAGCACAGATGAATAGAAATACCCAGGATGTTGGGTTAACTCTCTTGATTTTGCTCACTCTGTTGTCTACGAGGCTTGAGGCATGTCATTGGAGCTCTGTTTCTGTTTAGTCATCTGACAAATTGAGTAATTTGTTTATGTGACTAGCCCTTCTTTCTTTTTATTATTATTATTATTTTTATTAGAATCCATATATATGTGTTAGCATACAGTATTTGTTTCTCTCTTTCTGACTTACTTCACTCTGTATGACAGACTGTAGGTCCATCCACTTCACTACAAATAACTCAATTTCGTTTCTTTTAATGGCTGAGTAATATTCCATTGTATATGTGCCATGTCTTCTTTATCCATTCATCTGTCAATGGACACTTAAGTTGCTTGCATGTTCTGGTTATTGTAAACAGAGCTGCAATGAACATTTTGGTCATGACTCTTTTTGAATTATGGTTTTCTCAGGGTATATGCCCAGTAGTGGGATTGCTGGGTCATATGGTAGTTCTGTTTTTAGCTTTTTAAGGAACCTCCATACTGTTCTCCATAGTGGCTGTATCAATTTACATTCCCACCAACAGTGCAGGAGGGTTCCCTTTTCTCCACACCCTCTCCAGCATTTATTATTTGTAGATTTTTTGATGATGGCCATTCTGTATGGTGTGAGATGATATCTCATTGTAGTGTTGATGTGCATTTCTCTAATGATTAATGATGTTGAGCATTCTTTCATGTGTTTCTTGGAAATCTAGTTATCTTCTTGGAGAAATGTCTATTTAGGCCTTCTACCCATTTTTGGATTGGGTTGTTTGTTATTTTGATATTGAGCAGCATGAGCTGTTTGTAAATTTTGGAGATTAATCCTTTGTCAGTTGTTTCATTTGCAAATATTTTCAACCATTCTGAGGGTTGTCTTTTCATCGTATTTATGGTTTCCTTTGCTCTGTAAAAGCTTTGAAGTTTCATTAGGTCCCATTTGTTTATTTTTATTTCCATTTCTCTAGGAGGTGGGTCAAAAATTATCTTGCTGTGATTTATGTCATAGAGTGTTCTGCCTATATTTTCCTCTAAGAGTTTGATAGTGTCTGGCCTTACATTTAGGTCTTTAATCCATTTTGAGTTTAGTTTTGTGTATGCTGTTAGGGAGTGTTCTAATTTCATTCTTTTACATGTAGCTGTCCAGTTTTCCCAGCACCACTTATTGAAGAGTTTCTTTTCTACACTGTATATTCTTGCCTCCTTTATCAAAGATAAGGTGACCATATGTGCGTGGGTTTATCTCTGGGCTTTCTATCCTGTTCCATTGATCTATATTTCTGTTTTTGTGCCAGTACCATACTGTCTTGATTACTGTAGCTTTAAAATATAGTGTGAAGTCAGGGAGGCTGATTCCTCCAGCTCCATTTTTCTTTCTCAACATTGTTTTGGATATTTGGGATCTTTTGTGTTTCCATACAAATTGTGAGATTTTTGGTTCTAGTTCCATGAAAAATGCCAGTGGTAGTTTGATAGGGATTGCATTGAATCTGTAGATTGCTTTGGGCAGTATAGTCATTTTCACAGTGTTGATTCTTCCAATCCAGGAACATGGTATCTCTCCATCTATTTGTATCATCTTCTATTTCGTTCATCAGTGTGTTGTAGTTTCTTAGGACAGGGCCAAAAGTAAGCTCATCACACGAGATGAATTGTGCCAAAGCACAGCAGTAGAGGGCTGCCACTCGCTCAGGCAAAACAGTGCCGTCTGTCTTGCTGTGGTAACTTTTATTAAAGCATTATCTAGATTTACACTTTAAGACTTGTTTTCTTAACATTTCAGAAGTGCCAAAGCAGTAACCTATGTTTTTATTAATTATACAAGCAATAATTGGTTTTCGTGAGCACCTGCCGTGCTTCGTCCTTGAGTGCAAGAACAGCACAAAGTTCCCACCATTATTTTGATTATACTGAAGTAGCACAAGGACATTTCCTTGCGTTCCTACCACTCTGATTATACTGAGGACATCTCATGTATCAGTGCCCAAAGCACTCAATGCTTCTTTTGCAGGCCCCCGGTTTGCCGGGGGGGGGGCGCTCGAAGCATTCAGAACTGTTCACAACTCTGGTTTATTCGCATGCCCCCGGTTTGCCGGGGGGGCTCAAAGCAATAAGGACTGTTTGCAGTTCTGGCTTATTCGCCAGCCCTCAGTTTGCTGGGGGTGGGGGGGGCTCATGGGTCACGTCTCCTTTCCATGTCCTCAGTTATCCCACTACATCAGTGTCTTATAATTTTATGCATAAAGGTCTTTTGTCTCTGTAGGTAGGTTTATTCCTAGATATTTTATTCTTTTTGTTGCAATGGTAAATGGGAGTGGTTTTGTAATTTCATTTTCAGATTTTTCATCAATAGTGTGTAGGAATGCAAGAGATTTCTGTGCATTAATTTTGTATCCTGCTACTTTACCAAATGTTTTGATTAGCTCTAGTCATTTTCTGGTAGCATCTTTAGGATTCTCTATGTATAGTATCATGTCATCTGCAAACAGTGACAGCTTTACTTCTTCTTTTCTGTTTTGAATTCCTTTTATTTCTTTTTCTTCTCTGATGACTGTGGTAAAACTTCCAAAACTATGTTGAATAATAGTGGTGAGAGTGGGAAACCTTGTCCTGTTCCTGATCTTAGTGGAAATGGTTTCAGTTTTTCACCACTGAGGACGATGTTGGCTGTGGGTTTGTCATGTATGGCCTTATTAAGTTGAGGAAAGTTCCCTCTATGCCTACTTTCTGGAGGGTTTTTATCATAAATCAGTGTTGAATTTTTTTAAAAAATAAATTTATTTATTTATTTTGGCTGCCTTGGGTCTTCGTTGATGCACGCGGGCTTTCTCTAGTTGTGCAGAGCAGGGGCTACACTTCATTACGGTGCACAGGCTTCTCATTATGGTGGCTTCTCTTGTTGCAGAGCATGGACTGTACACATGTGGGCTTCAGTAGTTGTGGCACGTGGGCTCAGTAGTTGCAGCTTGCGGGCTCTAGAGCGCAGGCTCAGTAGTTGTGGCGCACGGGCTTAGTTGCTCCACGGCATGTGGGATCCTCCTGTACCAGGCCTCAAACTCGTGTCCCCTGCATTGGCAGGTGGACTCCCAAGCACTGCACCATCAGGGATGTCCCCTGTGTTGAATTTTGTTGAAAGCTTTCTCTGCATCTATTGAGATGATCATATGGTTTTTCTCTTTCAATTTTTAATATGGTGTATCACGTTGTTTGGTTTGCGTAGAGTGAAGAATCCTTGCATTCCTGGGATAAATCCCATTTGATCATGGTATATAACCCTTTTAATGTGCTGTTGGATTCTGTTTGCTAGTATTTTGTTGAGGATTTTTGCATCTATGTTCATCAGTGATATTGGCCTGTAGTTTTCTTTCTTTGTGACATCTTTGTCTGGTTTTGGTATCAGGGTCATGGTGCCCTCGTAAAATGCAATTGGGAGTGTTCCTCCCTCTGATATATTTTGGAAGAGTTTGAGAAGGATAGGTGTTAGCTCTTCTCTAAATATTTGATAGAATTCGCCTGTGAAGCCATATGGTCCTAGGCGTTTGTTTGTTGGAAGATTTTTAATTACAATTTCATTTTCAGTGCTTGTGATTGGTCTGTTTATATTTACTATTTCTTCCTGAGTCAGTCTCAGAAGGTTGTGCATTTCTAAGAATTTGTCCATTTCTTCCAGGTTGTCCATTATATTGGCATATAGTTGCTTGTAGTAATGTCTTATGATCCTTTGTATTTCTGCAGTGTCAGTTGTTACTTCCCCTTTTTCATTTCTAGTTCTATTGATTTGAGTCTTCTCCCTTTATTTTTTTATTTATTTGATCTATTTTTTTCGCAGTATGCGGGCCTCTCACTGTTGTGGCCTCTCCCATTGCAGAGCACAGGCTCCGGATGCTCAGGCTCAGAGGCCATGGCTCATGGGCCCAGCTGCTCTGCGGCATGTGGGATCTTTCCGGACCAGGTCATGAACCCGTGTCCCCTGAATCGGCAGGTGGACTGTCAACTACTGTGTCACCAGCGAAGCCCCTCCCTGTATTTTGAATGACTCTGGCTAATTGTTTATCAATTTTGTTTATCTTCTCAAAGACCCACCTTTTAGTTTTCTTGATCTTTGCCATCGTTTCCTTCATTTCTTTTTCATTTATTTCTGGTCTGATCTTTATGATTTCTTTCCTTCGGCTAACTTTGGGGTTTTCTTGTTCTTCTTTCTATAATTGCCTTAGATGTAAGGTTAGGTTGTTTTTTTGAGATGTTTCTTATTTCTTAACATAAGATTGTACTGCTATAAATTTTCCTCTTAGAACTGCTTTTGCTGCATCCCATAGGTTTTGGGCCATCATATTTTCATTGTCATTTGTTTCTACGTATTTTTTGAGTCCCTTTTTGTTCTTCAGTGATCTCTTGGTTATTATGTAGTCTATTGTTTAGCCTCCATGTGTTTGTGTTTTTCACAGAATTTTTCCTGTAATTGGTATCTAATCTCATAGCGTTGTGGTCACAAAAGATACTTAATAAGATTTCAATTTTCTTAAATTTACCAAGGCTTGATTTGTGACCCAAGATATGATCTATGCTGGAGAATGTTCCATGAGCACTTGAGAAGAATGTATATTCTGTTGTTTTTGGATGGAATGACCTATAAATATCAATCAAGTGCATCTTGTTTAATATATCATTTAAAGCTTGTGTTTCCTTATTTATTTTCATTTTGGATGATCTGTCCATTGGTGAAAGTGGGGTGTTAAAGTCCCCTATTATGATTGTGTTACTGTCGATTTCCCCTTTTATGGCTGTTCATATTTGCCTTATGTATTGAGGTACTGTTATGTTGGGTGCATAAATATTTACAATTGTTATATCTTCTTCTTGGATTGATCCGTTGATCATTATGTAGTGTCCTTTTTTTGTCTCTTGTAATAGTCTTTGTTTTAAACTATTTTCTCTGATATGAGACTTGCTACTCCAGTGTTCTTTTGGTTTCCATTTGCATGGAATATCTTTTTCCATCCCTTCACTTTCAGTCTGTATGTGTCCCTAGGTCTGAAGTGGGTTTCTTGTAGACAGCATATATACAGGTCTTGTTTTTGTATCCATTCAGCCAATCTACGTCTTTTGGTCGGAGAATTTAATCCATTTACGTTTAAGGTAATTATTAATATGTATGTTCCTATTACCATTTTCTTACTTGTTTCAGGTTTGTTATTGTAGGTCTTCTCCTTCTCTTGTATTTCCTCCTAGAGAAGTTCCTTTAGCATTTGTTGTAAAACTGGTTTTGTGGTGCTGAATTCTCTTAGCTTTTGCTTGTCTGTAAAGATTTTTATTTCTCTGTCAAATCTGAATGAGATCCTTGCTGGGGAGAGTAATCTTGGCTGTAGGTTTTTCTCCTTCATCAATTTAAATACATCCTGCCGCTCCCTTCTGGCTTGCAGAGTTTCTGCTGAAAGTTCAGCTGTTAACCTTATGGGGGTTCCCTTGTGTGATATTTGTTGTTTTTCCCTTGCTGCTTTTAATATTTTTTCTTTGTATTTAACTTTTGATAGTTTGATTAATATGTGTCTTGGAGTGTTTCTCATTGGATTTATCCTGTATGGGACTCTCTGTGCTTCCTGGACTTGACTAACTATTTCCTTTCTCATATTAGGGAAGTTTTCCACTATAATCTCTTCAAATATTTTCTCAGTCCCTTTATCTCTTCTTCTTCTTGGACGCCTATAGTTCAAATGTTGGTGCGTTTACTGTTGTCCTAGAGGTCTCTGAGACTGTCCTTTTTCTTTTCATTCTTTTATCTTTATTCTGCTCTGTGGTAGTTATTTCCACTATTTTATCTTCCAGATCACTTATCCATTCTTCTGCCTCAGTTATTCTGCTATTGATTCCTTCTAGAGAATTTTTAGTTTCATTTATTGTGTTGTTCATAAGTGTTTGTTTGCTCTTTAGTTCTTCTAGGTCCTTGTTAAATGTTTCTTGTATTTCTTCCCTTCTATTTCCATGATTTTGGATCATCTTTACTATTGTTATTCTGAATTATTTTTCCAGTAGACTGCCTACTTCCTTGTCATTTGTTAGGTCCAGTGGGTTTTTACCTTGCTCCTTCATCTGCTGTGTGTTTCTCTGTCTTCTCATTTTGCTTAACTTACTGTGTTTGGGGTCTCCTTTTCGTAGGCTGCACGTTTGTAGTTCCAATTGTTTTTGGTGTCTGCCCCCATTGGCTAAGGTTGGTTCAGTGGGTTGTGTAGGCTTCCTGGTGGAGGGGACTAGTGCCTGTGTTCTGGTGGATGAGGCTGTATTTTGTCTTTCTGGTGGGCAGGTCCACCTCTGGTGGTGTGTTTGAGGGCGTCTCTGGCCTTATTATGATTTTAGGCAGCCTCTCTGTTCTTGGGTGGGGTTGTGTTCCTGTCTTGCTAGTTGTTTGGCATAGGATGTCCAGCACTATAGCTTGCTGGTCGTTCAGTGGAGCTGGGTCTTGGTGTTGAGATGGAGATCTCTGGGAGATTTATGCCATTTGGTATTACGTGGAGCTGGGAGGTCTCTTGTGTACCAGTGTCCTGAACTTGGCTCTCCCACCTCAGATCCACAGTCATGACCCCTGGCTGGAGCACCAAGGGGCTGTCATCCTGACAGCTCAGAATATAAGGGAGAAAAAAAAAGAAAGAAGATTAAATAAAATAAAGATAAAATAAAATAAAGTTATTTTAAAAAAATTTAAGTGAAAAAAAGAAAAAAAACCAGACAGACAGAACCCGAAGACAAATGGTAAAAGCAAAGCCATACAGACAAAATCACACACAGGAGCATACACATACACACTCACGAAAAGAGTAAAAGGGAGAAAAATACGTATATCATGTTCCCAAAATCCACCTCCTCAATTTGGGATGATTCGTTTTCTATTCAGGAATTCCACAGATGCCAGGTGCATCAAATTGATTGTGGAGAATTAATCCACTGCTCCTGAGGCTGCTGGGAGAGATTTCCGTTTCTCTTCTTTGTTCGTACAGCTCCTGGGGTTCTGTACCCACCTTGGATTTGGACCCGCCTCTGCGTGTAGGTTGCTTGAGGCATCCGTTCTTCCGTCAGACAGTATAGGCTTAAAGGAGCAGCTGATTCGGGGGCTCTGGCTCACTCAGGCCAGAGGGAAGGAGGGGTACATAGTGCAGGGCAAGCCTGTGGCGGCAGAGGTCAGTGTGACATTGCACCTGCCTGAGGCGCGCTGTGTTTCCTGGGGAAGTTGTCCCTCGATCACGGGACCCTGACAGTGGCGGGCTGCACAGGCTCCCAGGAGGGGAGCTGTGGAGAGTGACCTGTGCTTGCACACAGGCTTCTTGCTGGCAGCAGCAACACCCTTAGAATCTCCTGCCTGTCTCTGGGGTCCGCGCTTTTAGCCACGGCTCGCGCCCGTCTCTGCAGCTCCTTTAAGCAGCGCTCTTAATCCCCTCTCCTTGTGCACCAGGAAACAGAGAGGGAAGAAAATGTCTTTTGCCTCTTCGGCAGGTCCAGACTTCTCCCCAGACTCCCTCCCATCCAGTCGTGGTGCACTAACCCCCTGCAGGTTGTGTTCACCCCGCCATCCCCAGTCGTCTCCCAGTGCTCCGACCAAAGTCCGAGCCTTAGCTCCCAGCCCCGCCTGCCTCGACGGGTGAGCAGACAAGCCTCTCGGGCTAGTGAGTGCCGGTCGGCACTGATCCTCTGTGCGGGAATCTCTCCGCTTTGCCTTCTGCACCCTTGTTGCTGTGCTCTCCTCTGTGGCTCTGAAACTTTCCCCTCTGCCACCTGCAGTCTCCGCCCATGAAGGGGCTTCTAGTGTGTGGCAACCTTTCCTCCTTCACAGCTCCCTCCCACTGGTGCAGGTCCCGCCCCTATCCTTTTGTCTCTGTTTATTCTTTTTTCTTTTGCCCTACCCAGGTACGTGGGGAGTTTCTTGCCTTTTGGGAGGTCTGAGGTCTTCTGCCAGCTTTCAGTAGGTGTTCTGTAGGAGTTATTCCACGTGTAGATGTATTTCCGATGTATTTGTGGGGAGGAAGGTGATCTCCACGTCTTACTCTTCCGCCATCTTGAAGCTCCTCCTTTTATTTTTTTTTAAACTTTTAATTTTATATTAGAGTATAGTTGATTGACAGTGTTGTGTTAGTTTCAGGTGTACAGAAGAGTGATTCAGTTATACGTATACATGTATCTATTCTTTTTCAAATTCTTTCCCCATTTAGGTTGTTACACAATACTGAGCAGTGTTTCCTGTGCTCTACAGTAAGTCCTTATTGGTTATTCATTTAAAATATAGTGGTGTGTACATGTCAATCCCAAACTCCCTAGCTATCCTTCCCCCCTTTTCCCCCTTGTAACCCTAAGTTCATTCTCTAAGTCTGTGAGTGTGTTTCTGTTTTGTAAATAAGTTCATTTGTATCATTTCTTTTTAGACTAACCCTTCTTTCTGCTTCAAGTACCCTCTTTTCTACCTGCATGCTGTTTCCAAATGTAGTTTTCTAGGAATGCTTCAACAATGGTGTTTTTCCTCACTAAAATCCTTAGTAGGTTTCTATCGCCTAGAGATCAGAGTACAGACATTCAAACAAATGTTTAGAGCCCCTCTCTCAACCCCCCCAACCACTAACTCTAGGGCCAGCTTTGCCTCAGTTTGCCTCAGTTTCCATGTACATCACCTGGTAACACACAGAAGCCTGCGTTTTCAGCACCAGCTCAATGGGGTTGCTGTGACACATCCATAAACCTTGCGTTCTCTAGCTCTCCCACAGTTCTCTGTAGCACCCTGGCCCACAGGGCCTCCTCCCTGTCTATCATGGTTTTACCTTCCCTTCAAGGTCCCATCACTGCCCTTCTCATCTGAGTACTCCAACTTTTAATGACCTCCTCCCAAATCTGACAATATTCCAAAATCGCATGTTTTTGAACACACAATTATTTCATACCTGCAGAGTTGTTCTGTCATAGGTCAGCCTAAACTTCTCCTCTAAGCTCCAGGTTTCTTAGGACAAGGGAGACATCTCATATTTCAGTATAATTCCTTTCTTACCTAACAACTGGTAGATAACACTATTTATGGGTCCCTCACCTTATGAGGATGATATTTGAAAATAGTGAACCAAAGTAGATGTCCTACTTTCCAAAGCATGGTCTAAAGAACCTCCTTTTGCACATGAATAAGCAAAATCTTTGTGGCTGCTGGGAGCAGAGGCTAAAGCAGAGAAAGTATTATAAATTCAGAGTGAGTGAGACTTACGGCGAAGATACCACAAAGTGGAAAGTGACTGAGATCGCCTTTCCTTTTGAGATTCGATGTTCTTAGAATTCTCTGATTCATCAAGGTAATCCTCTGTGAGGTCAGTGGGCAGGAAAAGAATATCAAAGTGCTAATAATTTCTCCTGAATTATTACGTTAACTTCATCCAATAGCTATTGACATGTAGTGCTATCGTTATCATCCTATTGCAAAAGTTCTCTAACTTCCATAGCCATTTTTCTTTTTTAAAATTGAAGTATAGCTGATTTCCAATGATTTAGGTATACAGTAAAGTGATTCAGTTTCATATATATATATATATATATATATATATATATATATATAGTTTTTCAGATTCTTTTCCATTTTGGGTTATTACAAGATGTTGAGTGTTGTTTTCTATGCTATACAGTAGGTCTTTTTTGATTATCTATTTTATATAGAGTAGTGTGTATATGTTAATCCCAAACTTCTAATTTATCCGTCCCCCTCCCCCTTCCTCTTTGGTAACCATAAGTTTGTTTTCTATGTCTGTGAGTCTATTTCTATTTTGTAAATAAGTTCATTTGTATCATTTTTTTAGATTCCACATATAAGTGATATCATGTGATATTTGTCTTTCTCTGTTTGACTTACTTCACTTTGTATGATAATCTCTAGGTCTATCCATGTTGCTGCAAATGGCACTATTTCATTCTTTTTTATGGCTGAGTAGTATTCCATTGTATATATGTAACACATCTTCTTTATCTATTCCTTTGTCAATGGACATTTACGTTGCTTCCATATCTTATAGTCCTTTTTCTTTTATTCACAATTTATTTAGTAGTGCATTTAAAACTTCCAGGTTGAATTTAACTATCTTTCTATTGTTAATTTCTAATTTAATCATGATAAATTACATAATTGAAATGGTATCATTTTCCTAAAAATATTTTCACACTCCTTTGAGACCTAGGAAGTGGATAATTTTGTAATTGCTCCATGTGTACTTGAAAAGAGTATATTTTCTTGGTATATGTGTGTGTATATAAATACCCACCCCCCCCCACACACAAACACATCTCCAAATATGAACTTGGTGATTTTTTTTTTCAGTCTTCAGCATGCTTACTATTTTTAAAAAAGCTTGTACTAGCAATTTCTGACTGACCTGTGTTAAATTCTCCCAAAATAATTTGAATATGTCAATTTTCCTTTCAATTATGTCAGTTTTAAAAATATGTTTCAAATTCTGGTGTTAGATATATATTAACTGACTGTTATATCTTCTTAATGTATTGTTCTTGTTATTATGTAATATTTTCCCTACAACCCTATCAATAATTTTTCCTTAAATTCTATTTTGTTTCCTATTACTGTGTCACTCCAGCTTCTTTTTGGTTATTATTTGCAAGATATATTTTTCTATTCTTCATTTTCAAGTTTTCTGTGTTTTGCTTTCAATGTGGCTCTTTAAAGCAGCATAAAAAAAGCTGAGTTAAAAACATACAGCACAATAATATCTGCATTTTAGTAGCTCTATTATTAGCTTTATATTTATTTTAGTAATTGATATTTTTGTACTTTTTTTGCTTTCTGCTTAAGTTCTTTTTGTTGGATGTCATTTTGTCCTTCTTTTCTCTTTTTGATTGAATTAAAACATTTTCTAAATTTCTATATTTATTTTTATTCTCTGCTGGTTTGGAAGTTCTGTATTTTACTTCTATTCTATTAGTAATTACTCTTAAATTTATAATATGCATACTTAATTATAGATAGTATGTATGTGTGCATTTATATGTGTTTCTGTAGATATATATATTTATTTTTATGAATTATATGTTATAGTTTCTTCCTGAACATTAAAAACTAAAAAAGATTTTTGTTATTCATTTTATACTTTTTCTCTTTTTGTTTTTGTTGACCAGTATCTTATTATAAGTAAACAAAATAAACTCCCACAAATATCAGGTATCATTATTTTATAGTTAACAATTCAATTTACTAACACGTTTTGGCAATTTCTGTGTTCACCATTTGAAGTTGCCTTGACCAGCCTCCAGAGCTGTCAATCCAGTGACATCTAATAGTATTGGCAACTTGAATTTTCTACTCAGTGGGCATATTGGAATTTTCATAGATCCAGTCACCTTGACCTTTAACTTGTGTTTGAACTTGTTGATGGCTTTTTGATTTTTTTTCTTTTTTTTTCTGAGATGTTTGTCTGTTATTGTTGTGTGCTTGGAGTAAAATGTTTGCATCAACATATAATTATTTTATGTCATCTTGAGCAGGATCCACTGCTGTCTAATTTGAACATGTTTGCTTGGTACTCCTAGCTCTGGTTAGAGAGCAGTAAAAAAGCAAAGTAGCAAATCTAAGACACGTTAAAAATGAGGCCAAATTTATTTCTTAATTTCCTCTTTGTTTATCAACTCAAAGAACTTGAAAGTGAGTTGACAGTCAGTCTATTGAAAGGAAAATGTGAATGGCCTGATTGGTGAGCTAAGTGGGTCATCTCATTAACAGGGACAGTTTTCTTTTCTCTCTTTCATTCTTTTTTTTTTTTTTTTTCATCTAGACTTTGTTTCTCCCTACTGCTGCTTTCAGTATTTAAGGCTAAATCTGACCATTTTGAATAATCAAAACCACCATATTAATGGAATTTTCTACTTTGGTTACAATGAAAGCAATCAAGGATAAGCATGATTGAAGATCTCACATAATTAATCACTTCTTTTCTTTATTGTTGTCGCTTCTTAAAAGTGTTTTGTAAAATAATCATCTATACTAATGGAACATTTTTCAAAGGAGAGGAAAGGAAAGAATATCAGTTTACATTCTAATACTGAGTATCATGAAACATTTCACTATCTTATTCAGAGAACCATCTGAATCTATTGAAACGCATCTTTCAGTTCACACATTTGGGGGATAGCGTTATCTATTGCCACATATAATAACAGAAATGTACTCATGCTATCCACTACAAACTTCCATTTGAGCAACAGCAAATTTGATAGCAATCCCAGTGAAGGATTGTAATAAGAACACAGTTTAACCTTGCTTTATGAATTACATGTGCTGTATATAATGAGGTGGAAAATGAATATTTGTGTATTTAATCCTGATGTTAATCTCTATCATAACTTCAGAGATGTTGCCTAAAAAATGGGCTCCAATACTAATAAATCTTAATAATCAGGTCAACGACCAAGATACATTTGTCAAAGTATTGTCTGAGAGCATTTATTTCTCCTTTCAGCACCTATAATAAGCCAGTCAGATGGGTAATTAGGTCACATAATCTTTGTGCATTTACTTATTCAAGAAGACCACTCAGTTAATGTCTTTTTCTATTGGGAGTTCTTAGTGGCTCAGGGTACTTGGAAGTTTAAGCTTTACCCTGGTAAAGTCTTTGATTTCAGGCAAACATCTTTAAAAGATTTTTAGACCACTGAAGCAAAGCATAAGAGGACTAAAATCAAGGAGCTGTTAATTCTCCAATTGCAATAATCTTGTTATTGTTAAGAATATACAACATAAAAAGACCCCTGAAAATCAAGTCTGATTAACAAAGATGACTTCCCCTCAGAGTTCATGTTATCAGTGCAGAGAACTATTGGGCTTGGTGATGGATGCTGGCAGGACGTGTTTGCTCATGGACTCATCTAAAAATAGTTCTAGGCTTCTTCTCTGATGAAGAAGGGAGAAAGAGAGCAAAGAGAGTTGTCCTTTTCTAATTTTTTTTAAAATTTAGATATTAGATTTAGCTAAAATAGGTAAGAGACCAGTCAGACATTGCCTTTTTCAAGTCACTTTAATTTTTTATATTTTCTACGTGTGCTTTAAGAGGAGGAAGTAGGAGAACGTTTGACGTGAGTTAACTGTCTCAAATCCTGGGTTGAGACTATATCTCAATTAACTATCTTCTATTTAATTAATTGATATCATGGGGAAGGGACTGTGGTTGGCCTTCAGATGGTACCAAATGTTCAAGACGAAGTCCCTGGTTTCAGGCAAAACCAATCTCTTGAGCTGCAGTGTGTATGAGGAGCCTGGGAGATGGGTAGGGGGAGAAGTACCTACCATAATCTTACAACCCACAGAAAAACGTTCTTTTCCCTGCCCCTCTATTTAAGATCAATTGTGGATGTTCAATGGGAACTAGATTTCCTCAGTGTTGGGCCGTTCTGTAAGACATTGTGGAGCTAAGAATTGGAAGATGAACAATGCTTATGAAATCATCATTGGTAAGAAAGGTGCCGTTATTTATTTATTTATTTTAGTGAGAAATGAGTATTTTTTTAAAAACATCTTTATTGGAGTATAATTGCTTTACAATGGTGTGTTAGTTTCTGCTTTATAACAAAGTGAATCAGCTATACATATGCATATACTTCCATATCTCCTTCCTCTTGCGTCTCCCTCCCACTCTCCCTATCCCACCCCTCTAGGTGGTCACAAAGCACCGAGCTGACCTCCCTGTGCTATGTGGCTGCTTCCCACTAGTTATCTATTTTACATTTGGATGCTGTTTTTTTTTTTAAAAATATTTTATTCAAGTATAGTTGATTTACAATGTTGTGTTAATTTCAGGCATACAGCAAAGTGATTCAGTTATACATATATACACATTCTTTTTCATATTCTTTTCCATTATGGTTTATCACAGGATATTGAATATATCAATAGTTCACTGTGCTATACAGTAGGACCTTTTTGTTTATCCATTCTATATATAATAGTTTGCATCTGCTCAGCCCAAACTCCCAATCCATCCCTCTCTCACCCCCTTCCCCCTTGTCAACCAGAAGTCTGTTCTTTATGTCTTTGAGTCTGTTTCTGTTTTATAGATTAGTTCATTTGTGTTGTATTTTAGATTCCACATATAAGTGATATCATATGATATTTGTCTTTCTCTGTCTGACTGACTTCACTTAGTATGATAATCTCTAGGTCCATCCATGTTGCTGCAAATGGCATTATTTCATTCTTTTTATGGCTGGGTAATATTCCATTGTATATATGTACCACATCTTCTTTATCCATTCATCTGTTGATGGACATTTATGTTTAAGAAAGATTCCCTTTTGTTTCATTGGTCAGTTCATGGTGGAGACTTCCTTTTTCGTGTGTTCATCTCCATTGATTGGACTATTTGCTTTGTTCTCTGCTCTTCTTCCCTATGTTTAACTATTCAGATCTCTGTTTCTCCTCATGTTTTTCTGGTATTCATCTTCTCAGGTTATTATTTATTAAATCTTTTCCAGGCTGTATGTTGCACACTCCTGCCTTCACTTCTTCTTTGTTCCCATGTTCCATCTTCATCTTTGGCTTTTGAACAAACACTGGCAATACATAATGACTCAGGATAACAGAAGAAGAGGGATGCAACATCTTCATGAAGTTCTGAGTAATGACTCCATCACTTATTGTCCTGAAAATAAGTTCTCTGACCCCTCATTTTTTAACATCAAAATTTTAGTGCCCAGAATGAAAAACATCAGTTAAATTGTTCCCTTTTCAGAGTTGTCTACAAGGCATACACCATTTTTGTTGTTGTCTGTTAGAAATGAATTTCTTATTTCTGGAGCTGTTTGCACAGAAATAACTGACCTTCCATCAGGATACTGTGGAGAAGACTTTAGCACAAAAGAAGATTTAGGTTAGATCACCTGGCATTGAATCATCTAAGAACCATGTTCCCCTTCATCTTCCTCCTGGACTGCCAGCTTTGAAACTATAGAGAGTTCTAACTAATTCAGGTCATGCTTAATTGATAGTGTACAACTTGCAGTGTTCTTTGCTCTTATTCCAAATCCTCCTACTTTAGGAATTTTCTCTTTGAGCCACTTAAATCTCTTACTGAGACAACTGCTGTGTTACCTGATTCCATGCCTTGCCCTGAGTTCTGCATAGGAGGCAAAATCAAAACATGTAACTCACCTCTGTTCTCCATGTCAAAACTTTAATGCCTTCCCCTAACTTTGGATTAAAATAGAAACTCCTTACCATGGTCTAGAATGGAGCCTCTTTCTGTAAAGTGTCAGAAGATAGTAAATATTTTAGACTTTGAAAGTTAAGAGGATATTATGTTGATACTTCTACTACCATTTAAAGTGTGTCCTTTAAAAATGTAAAAATCATTCTTAGCTGCTGGTCTACAGAAACTTGCAGCACTCCAGATTTGGCCGATGGGTAATAGTTTGCTGGTCCTTGGTTGGAAGGTCCTTACTTAGTCTTGATCTAATGTTTCCCTATTTCTCACCATCTCCAGACATACTAGCCTTTTTTGTCTGATTCTCAAGCATCCCAAACTCACTCTCACCTCAGGACTTTTGCACTTACTGGTGTTTTATGCCAAGGAAGCCCTGTCCCTCATTCTTCCATGAGTTCCTCTCTCTCATTGATTTGTTACCTGTGAGATGTCACCTCACCAGAGAGGCCACCTTACCCGCTGTTGCTCCCTCCTCCCACCCCAATGACTTCTACCACATCCTCCTGAATTTTAGACATATATCTTTTACAGCACTTACCACTCTCAGAAGTTAACTTGTTTGTTAATATATTTACTGATTTATTACCCTTTCTCCCACCAGAATGTGACGAACATGAAAACATAGACCTTGTCTGTCTTATTCTCTACTATGATTTTGTTTTCCAGCTCTGGTTATTACAATGCATCATCTCCTTGGAAAAATGGAGTGGTCCAAGACTTAAAATTCTGGATAGTGCAGTTTTTGGTTTTGGAATATTAATCACAAATATTTAAATCATAATAGTTTTGGCAGGTGCATTTTCTCATCCAAGATATATCATTCCTTGAACATCAAAATGTATGTAGATTTAAATAGTCATAGTAAACTACCCTTTTGGAAGACCACTATTATGCATAGCCATGTTTACACAATGCCTACTATCTTCAGGGCTAAATTTGTATCGTATGTTATACAACACCCCTAATAGTTACTATTCATATTTTGGATTGCCATCTATTTGCCCTTCATTTTTAAAAGATGCTTCCTTGTTTTTGCCTGAATCTTATATGTGTGTATGTGTGTGTGTGTGTGTGTCCAATATAAAGTTCTAACAAAGGATTTCCAAGAATTTATACAAGTATAGGGTTTTCAAATAAAACCTTGGAAAGCAATAAATGAGGCCACAGAAGAGTTGTGCTCTCCAGAAATAAAAATTTTATGTTTAACTAAAAGGTGAAGATAGATAGCACACAGAGACATATGTATAAAGATGTTTATGGAAGAATTTAATTATGATAGCAAAAATTTGTAAGGAGTCTCAAATGTCTATCACTAAGAGATTGGTTTTATAAATATGGTACGAATATACAATATAATACATTGATGATGATGTGCATGATGATGTGCATCTGTACTACATAAAAGTGTCCACTACATATTATTAAGGAAATAAACAAATTACATGCATTACATTTACCGTGATCCTGTTTTTCTAAAAAAAAAAAAAAAGAAGAAGATATATAAACACGAAGGTGTATGTATATATAATGGGAAAAATATCTGAAGGATTGTACTCCTACTTTAGCATGTTAATAGTGATTATACTGGGCTTAGTGGTATTAGAGAGGATCTTTATTTGAATATTTTTTTTTATGAAATCAGTTATTTTAGTAATAGAAATAGTAAAGATATATAAATATGTGATATTTATAAACATAAACATATATTTAAATGAATAGAAAATGAAATATCAAAAAAAATAAAATGAAATATCCTGTGAGTCAAGTCAAAATTCCTATTACCTGCTAGATACCTTGTTTTATTCTATTTCCAGTTGCAAGCTGTAGGATTGCCCTGTGGCTTGAGGAGGGATAAATTGGAGGGTGTATTTAGCCAATTTTACTAAACTCAGTCCTTAGCTTATGTAAGGAAGGAAATTCATGTGTCTTTTAAAAATTATATTTGGCTCTGAGAAATACTTTAGCAGCTAAATTGAATTTCATTACTTGTTTTTCCTATACTGTGGTCTCTGTGTACTTAAGAGTTATTCAGGCTGTGGTTTTATTTTATGTATTTATTAGTATCATGTTGATTCACATCCACAAAAGTAGGTTACTGGATGAAGGCTCTCCTTTTGTCACCATAACTCACTCTTTCTTGAGCTTACCTATAATACCTTTTCAATACACTATATTGAATCGTGTCTCAGAGAAGAATCTCTCTCTGCTTTATACACACATCCATTTCTGTTATCACTCAAATACTGAAATATCAATTGCTCCATTTCAGGTTTTATTAATCTTTTTTAAAAACTCCATTTCTGTAGAATTCTCTGCTACATGCTCATATAAATGGTATTGGATGCTTTCTACTCCTAGGAGGTACCTTCAACAAGTTTAGAAACCTTGAACGGGTTGAAGGAAGGGAGCAGTCAAGTGGGGAAGAAGGAAAAAAGACAAAAAGCCATAATGATGTGTGATGCTTTCTCCTGACTCTATTATATTATATTTTTTTAGTTTCATAGATTTATGAGATTTTTATTCACCTTTCATCACTACATATTGCTGTATAAATATGGTATCAATATCTTGATGTGGTTTCTTTTATGTTTTAGCTGAAAGTCCCACTTTTGGTTTAGTCACTATAGTAAAAATTTTGTATGTTTATTATCCCTTCAGATATTAGAACATGATTTTCTTTCATTAAAAACATAAATTTGAGTTAATTTATTTCCTTCTTTGTTCTTGAAGATAGTTATTGAGAGCTACTTATTTTTATGAGAATAAAGAAGTCTATACATTGCTAGAAATACCTTGAGCATCTGAAAACAGACACGTTCTTTTTAAGTTAAAGGCTGGTTTTATTGAGGAAAAAGGGGAGCGAGAGAGGAGCAAGGGTAAGAGAATATGAAAATATCTGAGGAATGGGAAAGGAGGGGGGAGAAGGAAAATTGTTAAAATGTGTTTTCTGGTAGAGACTGAGGTTGGTCTTAACTACCTAAGAAGCAGAATTAATCTCTTCTGAACCATCATTGGATGGCTGTTAATTAAATGATACCATATCTTCTTATCTTCAGACTTTCATAGCTCTACAGCTAAATGCTGAACTTGGTTTTTCAACAGATAAGATTTTCCTTTGGCAGCTACCTGTAACTTTCAATGAAAGCTTAAAGTTTCAACTCCTTTAAAGTTCTCTTTATCTTCACTTGACAAGCAAATAAAACTTGCTTAATTTTGCTGACTAAAATTAGTTAAGCAGGAATGGAAAAGATTAGGTGCTATCTTCCACTCTCTATTTTTTCCAGATTTAAAGGAGTAAGATATTAAAAGTTGTATGTTATTCTGCAGGAATTTTCAAGCCAGAGCCCCTTGACACTTAAATTTTCTTGCTGATTACACTCTTGGGTTTGTTTCTGTTTCTGCCTGATTGGCTTTTTTAAAATTAATTCTTATTGGAGGATAGTTGCTTTACAATGTTGTGTTAGTTTCTATTGTATAGCAGTGAATCAGCTATATGTATATATACATCCCCTCTTTTTAATTTTTTACCTTCTTCCCGATTTTATCTTCTGTACTGGAGCCAAGCATCATGGATTTCGTAAATGTGGTACTTTACAGCATTTGTATGTAATTTACTAATAGACCATCCTATCATTTAGGAAATCCTATCTTGTCAAAGACTGAGCCAGTGGAGCACAGGCCAGCTCTGCTTCTTCCCTCTTAGGGTCCAGAATCCTGCCTGGGGACCAGAGGCACAGGCATGGAAGGCATTTTGTCACTCAAGGAGAGAAGGGAATGAGAATGCAAATGGCTGTATTTGCTTCCTCTCTGTTTAGTTGAGAAATTGGAATCCACACTCAGGAGTGAGAAACATGTCACTTTAAAATGCAGTGACCTTGAAGGACCTGCAATATATCCTTATACCTGTTTCTGGATCATCTGGGCTAAGGAACCGATGAGATACTGGGCAAGGTTTGAAGCAGTCTGGATTCTCTGCTGTATCTGTATCCTGCTTTAGGGACTTTTATGACTTTTTTTTTTTTTTTTAACATTCTCTGAAATTGTCTTTGTGGTTTTGCACCTGAATTTTTGTCCATTCCCTCATCTCTTGTCCCTTGCTTCAGTAAATTCCTCACTCAGGATGCATTTATCCTAAGATATTTTGTTTCAGGGGGTCAGTTTAAGTCAAGCGGCTTTATTGGACCCTGCATACTTATGCAGCATATGCTTACCTGTTGGTCCTTGTCTTCTTTGAAATCAAAGCTTTGTAGACAAACACAGACACAGACACACACACACTTCACTGTAATAAAGGCACATTGTAACAAATGATAGTCTAGATATAGTCTTGGGGCAGGAGAGATGAATTTGGATGAGGGAGAAGAAGAAAAACCTATCAACTAATATTTTTATACTTTTACTCTGGGTTAGGTATTGGTGTTAAACGAGGAGAAACATTACATAGGTTTCCTTCTTTCCAGGAGATTATGTTAGAGGACACAAACAGAAACCATCACAAGTCATGGCAGGAAATAACAAAATCAAAATTGATGGTGGAGGCAGGAAGGGTTGAAAGACTTGGGAGAAGGGAAGATGTAAGTCAGGGAAGAAGCAAGAAGCATTCATAGAAGATTTTGACTTTTACAGATGGGCGTACATAGAGAGGGAGAATAAGAGGATGATTTGAACGAAGGTAAAATGTGCATGTAAGTCAGCCAGGGAGGCTAGAATATTCCTTTACTCTGTTTTAAAATTCCCTCAGACAAAATTCAGGAGTATCTAGGAAAGCTTGTTTGTGCTTCCATAATAAAAACATATGAAAACCCTGTCCTTTATGTTCCCTTTCAGACACTTTACCTGACACTCTTTCTAAGATAGTGAAGTCAGCTCAAATTCTGCACAAGAGAACAATCTCCCTGCTAACTCCAGTCTGTAGCACACTGAGCTCTTTTGCTGATGGGCACAATATATTTTCCTGAAGGGATTTGTTTTTCAGATGATAGCTTTTTGCCTTCTGACTCCTAGTTGTCTTGAGGTTAAGCATCCCAAATGGTTTGCAATTGGGGCATTCCATTTAAGTGCCTGGGTCACCTTGAGCAGAGTTGGAGGAGAGAGTGGAGTGTGTGTTTTTAACAGGCATCCACCATTTGTAACAGCACTTGTGGTTTATTGAGAGGGAATGTGTAGGAGAAATGGAGCAGCTCAGGCTAGGAAAAAAAGACCAAATGTACATTCCCATGTGGGGGAGAATAAAAGAAATGGATACAGAAGGGAAATGTAGTCGGCAGAGACCTGATAGAATGGTGCCGAGTAAGAGAAAGGAAGTTTATCCTCTGGGGCATAATATCTATCATTGGAAATGACTTAGCCAAATTCATAATCATTGTCACGGGGCACAAATTAACTTCTCTCTGAGATGCCAACCATCCTGTATAATGGTGCAGTGTTAGATTGTTAAAAACAGTTTTGTTGAGTCCAGTGAGGCATAATAATTTGTAAGCAATTAGCAATGTATTAAAACGTGAGGAGAAAATGATTTGCAATAAAAGCCAAATATTCAGCCCAGGAAAGAGATGCTAAGTGAAGTGAAGTGCAAGCCTTACAGGTGGAAACAGCTATGGGCCACAGGGTAATAAACAAACTTGAATAGTAGTGTGTCAAATGACTAAACTCTTATATAGAAGCTCCTGTGCCAGTTTGACTTTTCGTGCATAACCCATGGTGTTGGTAAAGGCTTGAGGTTTATTCAGGAGATAAGAGATTGGACTGTTTTCTACTTTGACCAAAAAAAAAGAAACTCCGGGAAAGATTTAGGTAGAAGGTAGCCAATCTATCAGTCTGTAAGTGCTGAATACCTATGTCATCACTTAAAAAATGCTTATTGAGCAAACTTGCTGTGTCAGGGGCTGTGAACATAAGTTTTAGAGTCATAACGTAGGTGAGAAGCCAAGGCAGACATCGGAAGGATTCACAATGCAAAGGCAGAGAGGGGAGGACCTAGCTTCTATTAGAGAAAGTACTTGCCATGGAGTTGTAAGGTGAGTAGGGATCCCCCTGGGACAAGCTTAACAGGGAACCCTTAGAGCATGTTTTACTTTTACAAACAAGAGTATAGGAGGTGGGGAGAATGGCAGAAAATACCCAAGTGGGCTTTGCAGTGTGAGAGGGTTTACTGTCTTGATGACACACAGAGTTTGCCATTGGGGTAATGGGAGTTTGGCTGGAGACATAGGTGAAATCCATAGAGTGAACAGCTTTGCAGACCAGGCTAAGGTGCTGGGACTTTTTCTATGGGTCTGTGGGGCACCAATAAAGATTCTGGAGTGACAGCATGTTTCCAGAAGGTTCTTCTTATGTAGGATCGGATGTGAAGAAGCTAGATTAACCTTATGGCACCTGTTAAAAAGGTCTTGCAGGAGCTGAGACGTGAGATGACAGGGAAAGTTAAGGGAAACGAACAAATCCAAAATAATAGTGAAGGGAGGAGTTTTGATTTGTGAACTAGGTTCCCGCTTCTTCATTCTTTGGACATTGAATAAAGCTTGTGCTGTTCCAGTCTCAAAAAACAAAACAAAAAATCAAAAGTAATAGTGAAGGATGACTTTGCAGAACTCTTTTGACTAGAGCACAAAGAAATAGGTCCAAGAAGATGCTTGTGTGCTAAGTGAAATTGTCAGACACAAAAGGACAAATATTGTATATGCCATTTGTATGAGGTTCTTAGAATAGTCCAATTCATGGAGACAAAAAAGTAGAACTGTGATTACCAGAAGCTGGAGGAGGAGAGAATAGGGAATAAGTGTTTAAGAGGTACAGGGTTTCAGTTTGGGATGATGGAAAAGTTCTGGAGATGGATAATGGTGATGACTGCACAACAGTATCAATGTACTCAATGCCACTGTATTGTACCTGTAAAAATAGCTAAAATAGTAAACTATGTGTTATGTGTATTTTACCACAAGAAAAACAATTCTAAAAGAAAGAAGATGCTTATGGTTTGGGCATGATGATTAGAAAACCGATGGATAATGGGAAAAGTCATGAGGAGTAAGTAGCCAGCTTTGGAAACCTGAATAGGGCTGATTTCGGTCAGACTGTTTGAGCAAAGAGTATATCCAAGTAGAAATACTTTTCAGGATTTTACAAACTTCTCAATGGCCATAGTGAGCTTAGAAAAATGGCTCTGTCACAAAGGAAACCTGTCAAAACAGATGTGTTTCTAGTCAGTGTCTCTCACACAAAGAGATTTTCTGGTCTGGATACATGCTCTAAAGTGAAGTGTTAGGATTCTCCCTTAGAGCTCCATCAAGGAAAGAGAGGAGAAATAGTTTGAATGGAGTTTCAGTAGAGTTTGCACCCTTTGATATGTTCAAATATAGGAGGAAGGAGTCAAGATGGCCATATTAGGACAAAAAACAGGTGTATGTAGAGATTTGATTCCTTAGAATATTTATATTTAATGCATATATTTTTGTTTTCAGGTTACGCATATACTGATTCTTAGTGCATGCGTTTTAAGGCTCTCTTGGTATGTCATTTCTCCTTTGTATGTGACTGGTTGGCTTGTCTCCTAAATGAGCTAGGATTATTCCTCCAAGTGTAGCCAGATGATTCCTTCTTGGCTCCAACCTTATTGAAAAGGGGAACACAGATTTACTAGAGAGAACCTTGGCGTCAACTTCTGAATTGATTGAGGAGATTCAAAATCTCAAAACTTGTAATAACTGGAATGTTTCATAAAGTTCTTGGCAGTCGTAGAAAGATATTCAGCAAAACAGATGATTTATAATTCATGAATTCTAGTAATGTTGTTGAATGTTTTGAAAGATATCTCCTATTTATGGAATGGATTGTTAGACATTGTGTCGATGAATCATCTTTGTTAATTGCTTTATGCGAGCTCTTAGAGCATATTGTTTTTAAATATATACAATTTGCATCATATCCATGTTAGATTTTAAATAATAAATAATTTTTAGTCATGAGGAACCCAAAGAATGTGCTATTCTAACACTGAGGCAGATTGATTTTAAATTGAGCTTTAGGTATATTTAGTGACTTTCTTTATCTTATTTGATATCTTTATGTTTTCACAATTTTACAGTAATTTTTAAAATTTTTATTGATATTTAAAACATTAAGATTCAAAAAGAATTCTTTTTTTTACAAAATCAGACCTTCAGCTGGTTGCATCTGTAGGAAGTATTTAAAAACACCTTTTGACATGGACTTCCCTGGTGGTTCAATGGTTAAGAATCTGCCTGCCAATGCAGGGGACAGGGGTTTGAGCCCTGGTGCCGGAAGACCCACATGCCATGCAGCAACTAAGCCCATGACCCACAACTACTGAGCCTGCACTCTAGAGCCCGTGAGCCACAACTACTGAGCCCACGTGTCACAACTACTGAGCCCACACGTCTACAGCCCATGCACCATAACAGGAGAAGCCACCACAATGAGAAGTCCACACACCACAACAAAGAGTAGCCCCTGCTCACCGCAACTTGAGAAAGCCTGCACGCAGCAACGAAGACTCAATGCAGGCAAAAACAAACAAACAAACAAACAAACCGTATTGACAATACATTGCAGGTGAATAACCTAAGACTTAGTTCAAACAACTTCCCTGAAGTTAAGTAGTTCTACGAGGCAAATTCAAACACTGCCCCCTAACTTAAACTTACTGTTTTATCTGATTTGCTTTCTGCTTTGACACTTTTAATAAAAGGTCAACTTTCAGGGTCACAAATGTCTTTGTTAACACTAAGGAAAGGTTGTAAACAGATGAGTCATGAACTATAGCTGAACCTTAAATATCTTTGTTGGCCCACACTGGGTTTTTTTTTGTAATTAATTGTAAATGTTTAAAATCGATACACATACATACTGATCTAGATTATGAAACTCTCTGAAAATCAACTACAGCTGACACTACTTGTACATATACTTGTGTGGTAATATTTGGCTGGAACCAAGGAGTGGCTCCATCTCTGGTTTACTGGATTCTCCAGTATGTTTACCTTATCCTCCTTCACATATTTTATTATATGTTTGGCTCGTGAAAGTATCTTAATTTATGATACTTGACATAAATAGTATAGAAACAAAAACAATTAAAAAAAAAAACTACTAACTAAGGCAAAGCCTCAGAGTTTAGAAAGGAGGTAAAGAAGTTCTTAACCGAGGGGGACCTTCAAGATGGCAGAGGAGTAAGATGTGGAGATCACCTTCCTCCCCGCAAATACATCAAAAATACATCTACATGTGGAACAACTCTTACAGAACACCTACTGAATGCTGACAGAAGACCTCAGATTTCCCAAAAGCCAAGAAACTCCCCATGTGTCTGGGTAGGGCAAAAGAAAAAAGATAAAACAGTGACAAAAGAATAGGGATGGACCTGCACTTCTGGGAGAGAGCTGTGAAGGAGGAAAAGTTTCCACACACTAGGAAGACCCTTCACAGGTGCAGACAGGGGTGGCGGGGCAGAAGCTTTGGAGCCATGGAGGAGAGTGCAGCAACAGGTGTGAAGAGGGCAAAGTGGAGCTATTCCTGCACGGAGGATTGGTGCTGACCAGCACTCACCAGCCTGAGAGGCTTGTCTGCTCACCACAGGGTGGGTGGAGGCTGGGAGCTGAGGCCCGGGCTTTGGAGGTGAGACCCCAGGGAGAGGACTGGGGTTGGCTGCGTGAACACAGCCTGAAGGGGACTAGTGCACCACAGCTAGCCAGGAGGGAGTCTGAGAAAAAGCCTGGACCTGCTGAAGAGGCAAGAGACCATTGTTTCAGGGTGCATGAGGAGAGGGGATTCAGAGCATCACCTAAACAAGTTCCAGAGATGTGCACGAGCCCTGGCTACCAGCTTGGACCCCAGAGATGGGCACGAAACACTAATGGTGCTTTTGCAGCCACCCAGAATCCTGTATGCAAGCACAAGTCACTATCCACACCGCCCCTCCCAGGAGCCTGTGCAGCCCACCACTGCCAGGGTCCCGTGACCCAGAGACAAGTTCCCCGGGAGAACAGACAGAGCACCTCAGGCTGTTGCAACATCATGCACTCTGCCACTGAAGGCTTGCCCCACATTCCAATTATAACGACCGTACTGCTCCCTCTGCCTGACATGAGTGAGCCAGAGCTCCCTAATCAGCTGCTCCTTTAGCCCCATCCTGTCTGGGCATGAACAGATGCCTGAGGGTGACCTACACACAGAGGTGGGGCCAAAACCAAAGCTGAACCCCAGGAGCTGTGTGAACAAAGAAGAGAAAGGGAAACTTCTCTGAGAAACCTCAGGAGCAGCAGATTAAATCCCTATAATCAACTTGATGTACCCTGAATCTGTGGAATGCCTGAATAGACAATGAATCATCCCAAAATTGCAGTGGTCAAATATGGAACAACTGTAGACTTGGAGTTTGCTGTCTATGACTGATTTGTTTCTGATTTTTATGTTTATCTTAGTATAGATTTTTAGTGCTTGTTATCTTTGGTGGATTTGTTTATTGGTTTGGTTGCTCTCTTCTTTTTAAAATTATTATTTTTTTAATTTTAATAATTAAAAATATCATTTTTCTTTCCTTTTTTCTCCCTTTCCTTCTGAGCCATGTGGCTGACAGGGTCTTTATACTCTGACCTTGTGTCAGGCCTGAGCCTCAGAGGTGGGAAAGCTGAGTTCAGGACATTGGACCACTAGAGACCTTCCAGTCTCATGTAATATTAATCAGTAAGAACTCTCCCAGAGATCTCGGTCTCAACACTAACATCCAGCTCCACGCAATGGCAAACAAGCTCCAGTGCTAAATGCCCCATGACAATCAACTAGCAAGACAAGAACACAACCCAATCCATTAGCAGAGAGGCTGCCTAAAATCATACTAAATTCACAGACACCCCAAAACACATAACTGGACGTGGGCCTGCACAACAGAAAGACAAGATCCAGCCCCACTCACAAGAGCACAGGCACCAATCCCCTCGACCAGGAAACCTGCACAAGCCACTGAAACAACCCCACCCACTGAGAGCAGACACAAAAACTATGGGAACTATGAACTTGCAGCCTGTGAAAAGGAGACCCCAAACACAGTAAGTTAAACATATTGAGAAGACAGATAAATATGCAGCAGATGAAGGACCAAGGTAAAAACCCACCAGACCAAACAAATGAAGAGGAAAGAGACAGCCTATCTAAAAAGAATTCAGAGTAATAATAGAAAAGATGATCCAAAAACTTGGGAATAGAATGTAGAAAATACAAGAAACAATTAACAAGGACCTAGAAGAACTAAAGAGCAAACAAACACTGGTGAACAACACAATAAATGAAATTAAAAATTCTCTAGAAGGAATCAATAACAGAATAACTGAGGCAGAAGAATGGATAAGTGACCTGGAAGATAAAATAGTTAAAATAACTACTGCAGAGCAGAATAAAGAAAAAAGAATGAAAAGAATTGAGGACAGTCTCAGAGACCTCTGGGACAACATTAAACACACCAACATTCGAATTATAAGGGTCCCAGAGGAAGAAGAGAAAGACAAAGGGTCTGAGAAAAAAACTTCCCTAACATGACAAAGGAAATAGTCAGTCAAGTCCAGGAAGTGCAGAGAGTCCCATACAGGATAAATCCAAGAAGAAGCACACCAAGACACATATTAATCAAACTATCAAAAATTAAGTACAAACAAAAAATATTAAAAGCAGCAAAGGAAAAGTAACAAATAACATAAAAGGGAATCCCCATAAGGTTAACAGCTGAACTTTCAACAGAAACTCTGCAAGCCAGAAGGCAGTGACAGGACATATTTAAAGTGATGAAAGGGAAAAACCTACAAACAAGATTACTATACCCAGCAAGGATCTCATTCAGAATTGATGGAGAAATTAAAACATTTAGACATACAAAAGTTAAGAGAATTAGGCACCACAAAACCAGTTTTACCACAAATGCTAAAAGAGTTTCTCTAGGCGGAAACACAAGAGAAGGAAAAGACCTACAAAAAAAAAAAAAAAACTCAAAATAAATAAGAAAATGGTAACAGGAACATACATATCGATAATTACCTTAAATGTAAGTGGATTAAATGACCAACCAAAAGACATAGACTGGCTGAATGGATACAGAAACAAGACCCATATATATGCTGTCTAAAAGAGACCCACATCAGACCTAGGGACACATACAGACTGAAAGTGAGGGGATGGAAAATGATATTCCATGCAAATGGAAATCAAAAGAAAGCTGGAGTAGCAATTCTCATATCAGACAAAATAGAATTTAAAATAAAGACTCATAAAAGAGCAAAGAAGGACACTACAGAATGATCAAGGGAGTAAAACAAAAAGAAGATATATGAATTGTAAATATTTATGCACCCAAGAGAGGAGTACCTCAATACAGAAGGCAAATACTAACAGCCATAAAAGGGGAAATCAACAGTAACACAGTCATAGTAGGGGACTTTAACAACCCACTATCACCAGTGGACAGATCATCCAAAATGAAAATAAATAAAGAAACACAAGTTTTACATGACACATTAGACCAGATGGACTGAATTTATATTTATAGGACATTCTATCCCAAAACAACAGAATACACTTTCTTCTCAAGTGCTCATGGAACATTCTCCAGGATAGATCATTTGTTGCATCACAAATCAAGCCTTGATAAATATAAAATAATCGAAATTATATCAAGTATCTTTTCAGACCACAATGCCATGAGACTAGATATCAATTACAGGAAAAAAACTGTAAAAAATACAAACACCTGGATGCTAAAAAATATGTTACTAAATGCAGAAGAGATTATTGAAAAAATCAAAGAGGAAATCAAAAAATGCCTAGAAAAAAATGACAATGAAAACATGATGAACCAAAACCTATGGGATGTAGCAAAAGCAGTTCTAAGAGGGAAGTTTATAGCAATGCAATCCTACAAGAAACAAGAAGCATCTCAAATAAACAACCTAACCTTACACCTAAAGCAATTAGAGAAAGAAGAACAAAAATCCCCCAAAGTTAGCAGAAGGAAAGAAATCATAAAGATCAGATCAGAAATAAATGAAAAAGAAATGAAGGAAATGATAGCAAAGGTCAATAACAGCTGGTTCTTTGAGAAGATAAACAAAATTGATAAACCATTATTCAGACTCATCAAGAAAAAAAGGGAGAAGACTCAAATCAATAGAATTAGAAATGAAAAAGGAGAAGTAGAAACTGGCACTGCAGAACTACAAAGGATCATGAGAGATTACTACAAGCAACTCTATGCCAATAAAATTAACAACCTCGAAGAAATGGACAAATTCTTAGAAAAGTACAACTTTCCGAGACTGAACCAAGAACAAATAGAAAATATAAACAGACCAATCACAAGCACTGAAATTGAAACTGTGATTAAAAATCTTCCAAAAACAAACCCCAGGACTAGATGGCTTCACAGGCAAATTCTATCAAACATTTAGAGAAGAGCAAACACCTATCCTTCTCAAACTCTTCCAAAACATAGCAGAGAGAGAAACATACCCAAACTCATTCTACGAACCCACCATCACCTTGATACCAAATCCAGACAAAGATATCACCAAAAAATAAAACTACAGGCCAATATCACTGATGAACATAGATGCAAAAATCCTCAACAAAATACTAGCAAACAGAATACAACAGCACAGTAAAAGGATCATACACTATGATCAAGTGGGGTTTATCCCAGGAATGCAAGGATTCTTCAGTATATGCAAATTTATCAATGTGATACAGCATATTAACAAACTGAAGTGTAAAAACCATATGATAATCTCAATAGATGCAGAAAAAGCTTTTGACAAAATTCAACACTGATTTATGATAAAAACTCTCCAGAAAGTAGGCATAGACGGAACCTACCTCAACATAATAAAGGCCATATATGACAAACCCACAGCCAACATCGGTCTCAATGGTGAAAAACTGAAACCATTTCCACTAAGATCAGGAAAAAGACAATGCTGTCCACTCTCACCACTATTATTCAACATAGTTTTGGAAGTTTTAGCCCAGCAATCAGAGAAGAAAAAGAAATAAAAGTATCCAAATCGGAAAAGAAGAAGTAAAGCTGTCACTGTTTGCAGATGACATGATACTATACATCCTAAAGATGCTACCAGAAAACTCCTAGAGCTAATCAATGAATTTGGTAAAGTAACAGGATACAAAATTAATGCACAGAAATCACTTGCATTCCTATACACTAATGATGAAAAATCTGAAGGAGAATTTAAGGAAACACTCCCATTTACCATTGCAGCAAAAAGAATAAAATACCTAGGAATAAACCTATCTAAGGAGAGAAAAGTCCTGTACGCAGAAAATTATGACACTGATGAAAGAAATTAAAGATGATACAAACAGATGGAGAGATATACCATGTTCTTGCACTGGTAGAATTAACATTGTGAAAATGACTATACTACCCAAAGCAATCTACAGATTCAGTGCAATCCCTATCAAACTACCACTGGCATTTTTCACAGAAGTAGAACAAAAAATTTCACAACTTTTATGGAAACACAAAAGACCCCAAATAGCCAAAGCAATCTTGAGAAAGAAAAATGGAGCTGGAGGAATCAGGCTCCCTGACTTCAGACTATACTACAAAGCTACAGTAATCAAGACAGTATGGTACTGGCTCAAAAACAGAAATATTGATCAATGGAACAGGATAGAAAGCCCAGAGATAAACCCACACACATATGGTGACCTTATCTTTCATAAAGGAGGCAAGAATATACAGTGGAGAAAAGACAGTCTCTTCAATAAGTGGTGCTGGGAAAACTGGACAGCTGCATGTGAAAGAATGAAATTAGAACACTCCCTAACAGCATCCACAAAAATAAACTCAAAATGGATTAAAGACCTAAATGTAAGGCCAGACACTATCAAAATCTTAGAGGAAAACATAGGCAGAACACTCTCTGACATAAATCACAGCAAAATCCTTTTTGACCCACCTCCTAGAGAAATGGAAATAAAAACAAAAATAAACAAACGGGACCTAATGAAACTTAAAAGCTTTTGAACAACAAAGGAAACCATAAACAAGACGAAAAGACAACGCTCAGAATGGGAGAAAATATTTGTAAATGAAGTAACTGACAAAGCATTAATCTCCCAAATATATAAACAGCCCATGCATCTCAATATCAAAAAAACAAACAACCCAATCCAAAAATGGGCAGATGACCTAAAGAGACATTTCTCCAAAGAAGATATACAGATTGCCAGCAAACACATGAAAGAATGCTCAACATCACTAATCATTTGAGAAATGCAAATCAAAACTCTAATGAGGTATCTCACACCTGTCAGATGGGCCATAATCAAAAAATCTACAAACAATAAATGCTGGAGAGGGTGGGGAGAAAAGGGAACTGCACTGTTGGTGGGAATGTTAATTGATACAGCCACTATGGAGAACAGTATGGAGCTTCCTTAAAGAACTAAAAGTAGAACTACCTTATGATCCAGCAATCCGAGTCCTGGGCATATACCCTGAGAAAACCATAATTCCAAAAGAGTCATGTATCACGATGTTCATTGTAGCACTATTTACCATAGCCAGGACATGGAAGGAACCTAAGTGTCCTTTGAAAGATGAATGGATAAAGAAGATGTGGCACATATATAAAATACAATATTACTTAGCCATAAAAAGAAATGAATTTGAGTTTTTTGTAGTGAGGTGGATGGACTTAGAGTCTGTCATACAGAGTGAAGTAAGTCAGAAAGAGTAAAACAAATATGTAAACTAACACATATATATGGAATCTAAAAAGAAAAATGTTCTGAAGAACCTACAGGCAGGACAGGAATAAAGACACAGACATAGAGAATGGACTTGAGGACACAGGGAGGCAAAAGGGTAAGCTGCGATGAAGTGAGAAAGTAGCAATGACATGTATACATTTCCAAATGTCAAATAGATAGCTAGTGGGATGCAGCTGCATAGCACTGGGAGATGAGCTCGGTACTTTGTGACCACCTAGAGGGGTCAAATAGGGAGGGTGAGAGGGAGACGCAAGAGGGAGAGGATATCGGGATATATGTATACATATAGCTGATTCCTTTTGTTATACAGCAGAAACTAACGCAACATTGTAAAGCAATTATACTCCAATAAAAATGTTAAAAACAAACCTAAGAATTTCTTAACCAAAGTTCAGCTCTATTTTATTCTCAGTGGTAAAATGAGCTGATGGTATTTTCATGGCTTTAATTCCTTGAGTCGTTTCTCATTAAGAGAATGTAATTAAAGGCCTCACAAAATTTTGATTATGTTTTCCTGTGTCTTTAAGGGCCATAGTGGAGAACTTACAGGTGGATTTAGAATGTTAGCTAACAGTCCAGAAAATTCAAGCCAAAGCCTCATAGCTGGGTTCCAAATGGTTTACAACAGTGGCCTTCCACTAAAGGGAATCCATTTAAGTGAGATCGGCGGGCTGTCCATACTCTTTGTGCTCCCTGAGTGAGTTAAATTTATCACAGAGGGCATTTCTGGATAAAAAAGAGCTGTGATGCTTTAATGGCACATCAGGATGTGTCCTCTGAAGCCAATCAAATAGAAAAAGCCAGGTTACCAAGTTTTTTCCCATGGGGCGCTGACCACTTGTGATCAATTGGTGTTTCATCTGTGATACAGTTCATTCTTTTGAAATCTGGTAATACTCTTTTCGAGAATGAAGGAAAGGGGGAAGTGTGGAGGTTGGAAACGTACCCGGTCATTTGATTTGTTCAGACACGTTTCTCCCCAATGGACAGCAAACATGCTTAGCTTACTTTCTGGCCAGAATCTTTTCATGTTTGTGCAGCTCCATTCTCTGAATCTCCCTTCACACGGGGAATCCCCCTCCATCCTTCAGTAGCCAGGTGGTGCTGTTGGCGTTGATGTCGCTGCTTCAAACATGACGATTTGGCTTGTGCATTTGTAGCAGTGTCATGTTTTGCCTTCCAGAGAAGGGGATTATGTGAGACCCGGCACCACTCCAACACTTCATCTGTGTTGTCTGCATTTGGAAATAGATCTCAAAATTTGAATCTCTGTTTCAATGAGGAACAGAAACCTAAGTGAACACTCTTCTTTCACAGTTTCCTTCTGACTGATTGGACTTGCCGTGCTGCAGTTTTTTTTTTTTTTTATCTGATTCTCCTTCTTGTGCCCAAGAAAGCTCCCCAAGAAAACATAACGTGGAGAAGGAAAAAATAAAATATATGCTTCAGAATTATGGTTTAAAACAAAAGATGACTGGATTATTTACGTACTATCCACCCAATGATGTTAACATGGTACACTGGCTGGGGAGGGAAAATAAACTCTCATTGGCATGCACATTATCTAGGCATTCTGTTTTGAAGGTTACCTGTACAAACTCTCTTTCTCAAAACTCTGCCAGGTGTCACCCGTCCTTTATACGATGGCTGAAATTTCCATCTTTGTGTCCCATTTGTTTGGTATAGACAATCATGTCTTGGGTACCAAGCATCTTCCCTTGGTATTTAGCTCCCATGCAGCGTAGGGAGAAAATGCACTCTATAGGGCAGTCCTTTGCCCTCCATTTGTAGGCATTCAGTGTATGAACTAAATAGTTTAATTACTAAAATATAGTATTAACAAACATTAGATTTGCAGGCTTCATAAGTCTGTTGCTGGACCTGCATTTTCCTAGTTGTATGCATGCTAAACTAAATTACTCCTAGTTTCCAGAAAGAGAACAAGGGAATGATGTGGTCCCTACTCCTTTCCTTCTGTTTCTACTCAAAAAGGCTTTGTTACCACTTTTTACTTTCTTGGACTTGAGGTCCTCTTTCTGAGAAGAACTTTTTAGGGCTTTCTCATTCATTTGATCTTTTAGTTTATCAGGGATCAGCCCAACTATGGTCCATGGGCCAAATCTGACCCACCACCTGTTTTTGTAAAACAAGTGTTGTTGAAACACATTCATACTCATTTGCTTACATATTGACTATGGCTGATTTTCCTCTACTGTTGCAGAGTTGAGTGGACTTGAGTAGACCACAATAACAGAATTGCTAGAGACTAATTGGCTCATGAAGCCTAAAATATTTACTACCTGGTGCTTTGCAGAGCATGCTTGCCAATTGCTGAACTACGCATTTATTTAAGACACATTTATTGAGTGTGTAAGATTTTACTATGTGCTGGATGCTGTAGATCTAAGTCTAAACAATGTAATCCTTTCTCTTAAAGAGCTAATAGTCTTGTGGGAAAGATAGACACATCAGCAATAGCTTAACCATAAAATACAAAAAAAAAAAAAAGCTCTAAATGTAAATTTAGTAGACTTTTAATAAGCATAGAATGAGGAACACATAACTGCTAGGAGGGCCAGAAGAGGTGGTTTAGAAGAGGGCTTCATGAAGAGGCAGTCTTTGAATTTTTGACTTGCAAGACAAAGAGAAGTTTTCCAGGTAGAGGATGGGAGCACATTCCTTGCAGAAGGAGATACATAAGCAAAGTCATAGCTGAAGGAGAGAACAGGGCTTCTTTGGGAAATAGCAAATAGTACAGTTTGGCTGAAACCAAAGCCCTGAAGGACTGTCACAAGCTAAAAAGCTTGCACTACGTGGAGTTATTATAGTTTAAAAAACGGTGTAGTGGAGAACAGAGGGAAGGGGCATAAGATTAGAAGTTATTTTATCTTGCTTGTGTATACAAATACTTACAGGAATTCTCTCCACACCCATCTTTCTGCTCTTGTCTGGTTTGGTTATGATCTTTATTTGCTTGGGAAGTTCTTTAGGGAAAGCAGAGGGAGAAAAAAATCTCTATTCAGGTGAAATCACTATTTTTTCACTTCAAGTTGGTGTGGTTATTTTTATAGGATGCTGGAAGCGTTGCTTAATTTTTACTCTTCATTGCAAGGAAAAGACAAGGACCATTTCCTGTTTACCCAAGTAAGGACCCACAGGTGGTAGAGAATCCTAACAGTTCTCTGTTATTATGATAAGATGGAAGGAAACTGTTTACTGGAAGTATTAGACCAAGGGGTAAGACGACTTACATTAATTGCCTGTTCTCCTAGAGTCTGTCAGAGCTTTCTGATACTTGAAATTAATTTGTCTTCATGTGATAGTAAGAATTAAGCAAACTGAGTGAAAAGAATAGCCTTTTCTTTTTTGTGAAAACTATTCTGACTCTGTTTAATTAAAATATATTATTAGTTAGTAGATAACATTAAGGGAGATTAACACAGTCAATTTATTTTCCCTCCATCAGAAATAATGTTTTTTTTTAACTTCTTGCTGTGCTATTAATCTTCATTCAACTTCAAATTCCTCTCATCCCTCTTTGAAGTTGTAAAGAAAAGCATTGCCATCACACATCAGAGCTCAGAAATATTCTCCCAAATCCCTGATCAAATAGGTTATACAAAGGGTAACAATACTAGCATTTACATAGAACTTCCATCATATAAAGCACCTTTAACCTAGATTACCTCATTTTACCTTCGAAATCTTGTAAGGTAGATGCTACCCTGATCACCTCACAGTTGGAAATGGAGGTTTCATTAAGTTAACTGTTTCCCTCAAGATCTCATGTTAACTAAGTGACAGAGTTCAGAATCAAAATGCTGACTTGAGAGTCTGTGCTTTTTAAATCCCCCTGGGGTGATTTTTCTCTTCCTGCAATAATGCAGATGTAACCAACAGTGTCAGAAGCCATAGCTCCTTGCCATCAGAGCCAGTACAAGGGGAAGTATAGCTTCTCAGATGAAGCCATGTTGACCACCTGTGCTCACTCACACAGAAGATTCATTGTAGAGATTTTAGCCCGCTCTGGCTTCTCTTCTTTCTTTATTTCTTTCATTATTTTAATACTTAAAATTTTTTTTTAATAATTATCTTTTATTTTAATTACTTTATTTTATTTTATCTTCTTCTTTCTTTTCCTCCCTTTTATTCTGAGCCATGTGGATGACAGACTATTGTTGCTCCAGCCAAGCATCAGGGCTATGCCTCAGAGGTGTGAGAACCAAGTTCAGGACATTGGTCCAAAAGAGACATCCAAGCTCCACATAATATTAAACAGTGAAAATCTCCCCGAGATCTCCATCTAATGCCAAGACCCAGCTCCACTCAACAACCAGCAAGCTACAGTGCTGGACATGCTATGCCAACAACTAGCAAGGCAGGAACACAGCCCCACCCATGAGCAGAGAGGCTACCTAAAATCATAATAAGGCCAGGGACACCACAAAACACACCACCAGAGGAGGACCTGCCCACCAGAAAGATAAGATCCAGCCTCATCCAACAGAAAACAGGCACTAGTCCCCTCCACCAGGAAGCCTACACAACCCACTGAACCAACCTTAGCCACTGAGGGAAGACATCAAAAACAATGGGAAGTAAGAACTTGCAGCCTGAGAAAAGGAAACCCCAAACACAGTAAGTTAAGCAAAATGAGAATACAGGGAAACACACAGCAGATGAAGGAGCAAGGCAAAAACCCACCAGACCTAACTAATGAAGAGGAAATAGGCAGTCTACCTGAAAAAGGATTCAGAATAATGATAGTAAAGATGATCCAAAATCGTGGAAATAGAAGGGAGAAAATGCAAGAAACATTTAACAAGGACCTACAAGAAGTAAGGAGCAAACAAAGTGATGCAAAATACAGTAAATGAAATAAAAAATTATCTACAAGGGATCAGTAGCAGAATAACTGAGGCAGAAGAACGGATAAGTGACTTGGAAGATAAAGTAGTGGAAATGACTACTTCAGAGTAGAAAAAAGAAAAAAGAATGAAAGAATTGAGGACAGTCTCAGAGACCTATGGGACAACAATAAATACACCAACATTCGAATTATAGGGATCCCAGAAGAAGAAAAGAAAACAAAAGGGACTGAGAAAATATTTGAAGAGATTATAGTTGCAAACTTCCCTAATATGGGAAAGGAAATAGTTAATCAAGTCCAGGAAGCACAAAGAGTCCCATACAGGATAAATCCAAGGAGAAACATGTCAAGACACATATTAATCAAACTATCAAAAATTAAATACAAAGAAAACATATTAAAAGCAGCAAGGGAAAAACAACAAATATCACACAAGGGAATTCCCATAAAGTGAACAGCTGATCTTTCAGCAGAAACTCTGCAAGCTAGAAGCGAGTGCCAGGACACATTTCAAGTGATGAAGGGGTAAAACTTACAACCAACGTTACTCTACTCAGCAAGGATCTCATTCAGATTTGACAGAGAAAGTAAAATCTTTACAGACAAACAAAACTAAGAGAATTCAGCACCACCAAACCAGCTTTACAACAAATGTTAAAGGAACTTTTCTAGGCAAGAAACACAAGAGAAGGAAAAGACCTACAATAATAAACCCAAAACAATTAAGAAAATGGTAATAGGAACATACATATCAATAATGACCTTAAATGTAAATGGATTAAATGCTCCAACCAAAAGACATAGATTGGCTGAATGTATACAAAAACAAGACCCGTATATATGTTGTCTACAAGAGATCCACTTCAGACCTAGGGACACATACAGACTGAAAGTGAGGCGATGGAAAAAGGTATTCCATGCAAATGGAAATCAAAAGAAAGCCGGAGTGGCAATTCTCATATCAGACAATATAGACCTTAAAACAAAGATTATTGCAAGAGACAAAGAAGGACACTACATGATGATCAAGGGATCAACCCAAGAATATGATATAAAATCTGTAAAAATTTATAGATCCAGCATAGGAGCACCTCAATACATAAAGCAAATACTAACAGCCAAAGAAGGGGAAATCGATACTAACACAATCATAGTATGGGACTTTACACCCCAACACCCCACTTTCACCAATGGGCAGATCATCCAAAATGAAAATAAATAAGGAAACACAAGCTTTAAATGGTACATTAAACAAGATGGGCTTAATTGATACTTATAGGACATTCCATCCAAAAACAACAGAATACACTTTCTTCTCAAGTGCTCATGGAACCCTCTCAAGGATAGATCATATCTTGGGTCACAAATCAAGTCTTGGTAAACTTAAGAAAATTGAAATTGTATCAAGTATCTTTTCCGACAACAATGCTTTGAGACTAGATATCAATTACAGGAAAAAGTCTGTAAAAAATACAAAAACATGGAGGCTAAACAATACACTACTTAATGAACAAGAGATAACAGAAGAAATCAAAGAGGAAATTAAAAATACCTAGAAACCAATGACAATGAAAACACGACGACCCAAAACCTATGGGATGCAGCAAAAGCAGTTCTAAGGGGGATGTTTATAGCAACACAATCCTACCTTAACAAACAAGAAACATCTCAAATAAACAATCTAACCTTACACCTAAAACAATGAGAGAAAGAAAAAAAAAACACCAAAGTTAGTAGAAGGGAAGAAATCATAAATATTAGATCAGGAATAAGTGAAAAAGAAATGAAGGAAATGATAGCAAAGATCAATAAAACTAAAAGCTGGTTCTTTGAGATGATAAACAAAATTGATACACCAGTAGCCAGACTCAGCAAGAAAAGAAAGGAGAAGACTCAAACCAATAGAATTAGAAATGAAAAAGGAGAAGTAACAACTGACACTGCAGAGACACAAAGGATCATGAGAGATTACTACAAGCAACTATATGCCAATAAAATGGACAACCTGGAAGAAATGGACAAATTCTTAGAAATGCACAACCTGCTGAGACAGAACCAGGAAGACATAGAAAATATGAACAGACCAATCACAAGCACTGAAATTGAAACTGTGATTAAAAATCTTCCAACAAACAAAAGCCCAGGACCAGGTGGCTGCACAGGCGTATTCTATCAAACATTTAGAGAAGAGCTAACACCTATCCTTCTCAAACTCTTCCAAAATATAGCAGAGGGAGGAACACACCCAAATTCATTTATGAGGACACCATCACTCTGATACCAAAACCAGACAAAGATGTCACAAAGAAAGAAAACTACAGGCCAATATCACTGATGAACATTGATGCAAAAATCCTCAACAAAATACTAGCAAACAGAATACAACAACACATTAAAAGGATCATACACCATGATCAAGTGGGGTTTATCTCAGGAATGCTAGGATTCTTCAATATATGCAAATCAATCAATGTGATACACCATATTAACAAACTGAAGGAGAAAAACCATATGATCATCTCAATAGATGCAGAGAAAGTTTTTGACAAAATTCAACATGCATTTATGATAAAAACTCTCCAGAAAGTAGGCATAGTGGGAACTTACCTCAACATAATAAGAGCCTTATATGACAAACCCACAGCTCTGGAAGTTTCAGCCACAGCAATCAGAGAAGAAAAGGAAATAAAAGGAATCCAAATTGGAAAAAAGAAGTAAAGCTGTCACTGTTTACAGATGACATGATACTATACATAGAGAATCCTAAAGATGCTACCAGAAAACTACTGGAGCTAATCAATGAATTTTGGTAAAGTAGCATGATAAAAAATTAATGCACATAAATATTTTGCATTCCTATACACTAATGATGAAAAATCTGAAAGAGAAATTAAGGAAACACTCCCATTTACCATTGCCAAAAAAACGAATAAAATACCTAGGAATAAACCTACCTAAGGAGACAAAAGACCTGTATGCAGAAAATTATAAGACACTGATGAAAGAAATTAAAGATGATGCAAACAGAAGGAGAGATATACCATGTTCTTGGATTGGAAGAATCAACATTGTAAAAATGACTATACTACCCAAAGCAATCTACAGATTCAATGCAATCCCTATCAAACTAATACTGGTATTTTTCACAGAACTGGAACTAAAATTTTCACAATTTGCCTGGAAACAGAAACGACCCAGAATAGCCAAAGCCATCTTGAAAAAGAAAAATGGAGCTGGAGGCATCAGGGTCCCTGACTTCAGACTATACTACAAAGCTACAGTAATGAAGTCATTATGGTACTGGCACAAAAAGAGAAATATAGATCAATGGAACAGTATAGAAAGCCCAGAGATAAACCCACGCACATATGTTAACCTTATCTTTGATAAAGAAGGCAAGAATATACAGTGGAGAAAAGACAGTCTCTTCAATAAGTGGTGCTGCGAAACCTGGACAGCTACATGTGGAAGAATGAAATTAGAACACTCCCTAACACCATATGCAAAAATAAACTCAAAATGGATTAAAGACCTAAATATAAGGCCAGACACTATCAAAGTCTTAGAGGAAGACACAGGCAGAACACTCTATGACATAAATCACTGCAAGATCCTTTTTGACCCACCTCCTAGAGAAAAGGAAAGAAAAACAAAAATAAACAAATGGGACCTAATGAAACTTAAAAGCTTTTGCACAGCAAAGAAAACCATAAACAAGACGAAAAGACAATCCTCAGAATAAGAGAAAATATTTGCAAATGAAGCAACTGACAAAGGATTAATCTCCAAAATTTACAAGCAGTTCATGCAGCCCAGTATCAAAAAAACAAACAGCCAAATCCAAAAGTGGGCAGAAGAGCTAAATAGACATTTCTCCAAAGAAGATATACTGATTGCCAACAGACACATGAAAGAATGCTCAACATCATTAATCATTAGAGAAATGCAAATCAAAACTACAATTAGATATCATCTCACACCAGTCAGAATGGCCATCACCAGAAAATCTACAAATAATAAATGCTGGAGAGGGTGGGGAGAAAAGGGAACACTCTTGCACTGTTGGTGGGAATGTAAATCGATACAGCCACTATGGAGGACAGTATGGAGGTTCCTTAGAAAACTGAAAATAGAAATATATATATATATGTATATATATACTCTCTATAGATATACTATATATCTATATATCTATACTATATATATATACTATATATATAGATATACTATATATCTATATACTATATATATAGATATACTAAATATCTATATCTATATATACTATACTATATATATACTATATATATATACTATCCAATAGAAAGATTGGAAAAAGACTTGAACAGAGACTTCAAAAAGTAGGAAATTCAAATGACCAAAATTATATTATAATGTGAACAACCTCATTTGTAATCAGGAACATGCAAATTACAACCACTTGACAATACCACCTGCCAGATTGGAAAAAAACCTAAAAGTGTGACAACACTATGTGTTGCTGAGAATGAAGAACAGCGAGAATTTTTATACATTGCAGCTGGGAGCAAAATTTAGTAGCACTATTTTGGAAAGTCCTCTGACACAATGCTGGACAATATACTAGCAATTCCTCTCTTAACTCTATACTATAAATATACTGTAGCATATGTGAATCAGGATTCTTGTAAAGAATATTTATATCAATGCTACAAATTGAAAGGACCTGATGAATTGATTGCAGTAGATTCATAAAATGGCTTAGTACACACAGCAAAACAAATGAGCACAGCAATATTCTCTTTACATTTCAGTGAATCAACTTTGTCTCTTTCTTATCCAATTCGTTAGTTTTGCACTGTGTCTAGTGACATTTTGGGAGTTTCCTTGAACTAACATAGCTTATAGGAATGTTTCATTTTGTATGATGCAACCCAAAAGTTCACCATATTTATGCTCACTTACTCAAATAAAATCTGAATGATGTGTAGCATTTTTTTTTCAGCTCAAAGGACAAGGCAAAGTAGAAAAGTGTAGTGATTTCAATAGGTCAGCCCAGTGCAATCCTGCCTGTCACACACTGTGATCCCTAACTCTTGAAAAAGGTCATTGGAAATTCCAGAAAACAAAATACAGCTGAGATCAAGCTAGCAGGAATAATTCAACTGAAAAGGAAAATATCATTTGATGTTTATTTTGGCAGTATTTTGAGAATCTATACCTGGGAACATTTGAAAATAAATTGTTTTCTGAAAATGTGTGATAGGGCATAAAAGCTGGTGAATGAGTTTTGCAATCTTAGAGTATATATATATTTTAAACCATGGAGGATGAAAGAGGAATGGGGGAAGGGGAAGGGCTCCATCCCTAGCCCCTCAAGGTGCTGGTAGAGCACTAAGCATGGTACAGCTGGTTTAGACGGAGGAGGCTTCATTCACAGCTCATGGAAAGTAACCTGGTATTAAGTCACAGCTTCTTTTGCATCCATCTACAACTGCTCCACCAACAGTGTATGTTTTCAGGGATGGCTTGTTATAACCAGGCACTGCAGGCCGGGCCAAGCCCTGACACAGTGCCCCCTCAAGTCAGTTCTAACTGTCAGCAGTGGATAGCAATAGCATCCATTTGCTCACCTGATTTTGATAGCATTTGCTAAGTTTTCCAGGCATAAGTGCTAAACTTAAAAGGCAGCATACCAGGCTTATAGGTACATTGGAGACTTTCAACTATATATCCAAGGGAGAATTTGGCTTTCAAACCCAAGCTTCCTTTTGCTTCCACGTATAAAAATCACTGCATTGCAGAGTAAATGTGTCATTGTGTCTTCTAGAGGGGAGGAAACCTAGACTATTAAGTGACGATTCATAGAGGTGACTACCAGGAGATGCCCCAAAGGCTATCTGCTTACCCCTCTTCTCTCTACTTTGGTTGACCCAAGACCCACCCCACAGCCTGCTAGACTGAGGTATCTGTAGCTAATCTGGTTTCACCTGGCTCTCTCTTTCTGGAATAGAAAGTTTAATCTCAAGTTACTGACTCTGATCCTGATGCCTGTGGATAAGCCCCCTGGCATCTGGATGAAGGTTACATAGATCCTGAATGCTTGGCTGATATTGCAATTTGCAGCCACAGAACCCTGACCAGCCACTGAGTATTTGCTTTTCCTATCTGTAAAATGAAGGGATTAGACTAAATGACCCTTACATCTAGATTAACTTCAACCTGAGCTCTTCTTTGGACACCATGCCCTAAACTCTTGTCCTTTGACAAGACAAACTCTTGCATCCAGGCTGGAACCCATTAGCTTAGCCAAATATCGTAAAGAGCTTGGTTAAACAGTTAAACACTATCATTTTATGAGGATACAGCAAGCTTGGGACTAGAGTCTATCCTGAATATTGACAAAGATGCCTAACACGGACAACTGGTCAAAATATTATTTCATAATATTTTTAAGATCAGGAGTTCTTAACTTTAGGCCCATAGACTCCAGAAACATGTGCGTGTGTATGGGTGTTCATGCATTCTCATTTTCCTTATGAAAAGGGAGTCCAATGCTTTTTATCAGTTTCTTTATTCAAAGACTTGAGAACCTCTGATTCGAGTTGTTTCTCGCATATAAGAAAAGCATACATTTAGGCAAAATTTCTAAAGCTAGTCAGTACACTGTACATTGAGCATATGGATCTATAGTTAAGCAAACATCTTCCTGCTTCTTTCTTCTGAAACATCAATATCTAATATCACAAGCAAATCCTCCATGATTGCACTTGTTTCCCATCAATGTTGATTTCTGTCTCCATTCCTCTTCCTTTCTCTTCCTTCCTCATGTCTTTCTTTCTCTCCCTCACTTTCTTTTATCTTCTTCTTCCTCTTCCTTCTCTCCTTCCCCTACAGTTTTCTTATCTTTTTTTTTTTTTAAGAAGATGTTGGGGGTAGGAGTTTATTAATTAATTCATTTATTATTTCTTTGGCTGTGTTGGGTCTTCGTTTCTGTGGGAGGGCTTTCTCTGGTTCTGGCAAGCGGGGGCCACTCTTCATCGCGGTGCGCAGGCCTCTCACTATTGCAGCCTCTCTTGTTGCGGAGCACAGGCTTCAGATGCGCAGGCTCAGTAGTTGTGGCTCACGGGGCTAGTTGCTCCGCGGCATGTGGGATCCTCCCAGACCAGGGCTCGAACCCGTGTCCCCTGCATTAGCAGGCAGACTCTCAAACACTGTGCCACCAGGGAAGCCCGAGTTTTCTTATCTTTATCATCAAATAATTTAAGGGCAGAAACGATCCCTTCTTACCATTGTATTCTCAGCCCCAGTGAGAGTTCCTGGCATATGGTAATTATTCAAAAAAGATTTACTGAATGAAGCCTCCAGAACTGATATTGCTTTTATTCTCTCAGTTGTGGATGTAGAGAAGTATGGAAAGTGTTCTTCAAGACTTCTGGGTCTTCTATGGATCAGAAAGATTTGCTCAAAGTACTGCAACTCCCCATGCATGGGCAAGTCCCCTGGGTTTTGAGATGTTTGTCGTAGTAGCCAGTTTCCAAAATGACCTCTAATGACTTCTCCCTGGTAGTCACACTTTTTTGTAGTCTTCTCATTGTACCATGGTTGGTCTGGGTGACCAACAGCATATGGCAGAAATGACAGTATGTCACTTCCAAGATTAAGTTATAAAATAAGATACATTCTGTCCTGGGATCTTTCTCCATCTCTCTCTCTCTCTCTCTCTCTCTCTCTCTCTCTCTCTCTCTCTCTCTCTTTCTTTTTTTTCTTTTTGCGGTATGTGGGCTTCTCACTGCCATGGCCTCTCCCGTTGCGGAGCACAGGCTCCGGACCCGCAGGCTCAATGGCCATGGCTCACGGGCCCAGCTGCTCCGCAGCATGTGGGATCCTCTCTTAAAGCCATGTGAATGAGGTAGGTCCCTCCAGACCCAGTCAAACTTTAGGTGATACAGCTGCAGCTGACAGCTGGATTACAACCTTACAAGAGATCCTGAGCCAGGATCACCCAACTAAGCCATTCCTGGATTACTGACCTATAGAAAGAGTGAAATTGTAAAGGTCTGGTAAATTTGGAGTAGTCTGTATGTACATCACTGAATGACACCTTTGCATGGTGTTAGACAGAGTTAATGAGCTGGCATTAGCTAATGAAGAGCATCTACTTATTTTTTTGTTGATTAATACCCAGGTTGGTGCAGAAACAGATCTGACAGCTAGGTTGTCAGATCTGTTTGGAATTCCTTTTTATTATATGTATCATGAAGAAATTGATATTCTAGCACTATCTAACTTTTCTGTGTAAAATTGAGCAAGTTTTATAATTCCTAATGGCTCTAGGGACAAATTGTTCTTAAAGAGAACATTTCTTTCCCTCTATTTAACCACAAATATAGTAATGTATCCACTACTGTAGAATCTATTCCACTTATAAACTAACACATTAAGCTCTTCAAAGGCAGGACTGTCTTCTGCAGTATTACAGTTCCTATCTTAGCACAGTAATTGATATATGTGTGATTTCATAATTATATATTGAAAACCCAGGTTGCTGGAAAAGAGGAGCATTTTCTCTAATGGATGTTGTATCCATACTGACTGAATGTTAAGGCTGTGTTAATGTCCTTTGAGAACTTCTGCTAGAGAGTCCGATGAATTTTACTGATATTTTTGACAGGCAGAATTATCATGTTTCAAAAAAAAGGGTAAAGGGCTTCCCTGGTGGCACAGTGGTTGGGAGTCCACCTGCCGATGCAGGGGACACGGGTTCGTGTCCCGGTCCGGGAGGATTCCACATGCCACGGAGCGGCTGGGCCCGTGAGCCATGGCTGCTGAGCCTGCGCGTCCGGAGCCTGTGCTCCGCAACGGGAGAGGCCACAGCAGTGAGAGGCTTGCGTACCGCAAAAAAAAAAAAAAAAAAAAAAAAAAAAAAAAAAGGGGAAAATGAGTGAAATTGGAGCTGGGTCCATCAAACTCTTTTGTGCGTTTGATTCTTTATCCTATTTCTATATCTGTAACTGTATCTGAGTCTTTACCTATATATGGACATCCAGTCTATCCTTAGATATTCTTGTCTACTTATGGTATAATTATTATAATTGTGGGAGATTTCTTTTAATCTCCAGTAGGCAATCTTTATCACATGAATATCTGTTAATCTGCTACATTTTAGGAAACTTCACCAGAGTGAAGCATCCATCTACTACTTCCAGATAAACAAATGAAAATGAACATAACTAGCAAGATCATTTTTTTTTAACTTGAAAAGCCTTATCAATAAATGATATTGTTGTCCTATATTGTGTGCCATGTAAATGCGCTTTCTGCCAGCTATACATTAGACTCTCACAAGGGCAAGGGAAATTGAAGCTGTCTTTCTAGTGGATCATAAATCTTGGAAATGATTTGAATTCATGTATTAAATATCGGCTTTGAAAGCATTTGCTGATTTATCTTGGATCTTAAAAGAAAGAACATTTCTATGACAAATCAAATTAGTGCACTTTCATATTCTGCCTTGTAGTTTTCCAGAATAATATCCTTCAAAGAAATAATATGACATTTTTCCTATCAGAAGGAGACTTTGATTATTAGTATGAAGACTCTCTGTTAATTAGCAAACTCTTGGAGATGAAGAATAAGAAGGTAGCTGTTGTACTAGAGTATAAAGATTATGATTAAAAATTGTGAACCTCACCTCAGAAATGCCAGATTGAATCAGTTAGTAAGCTGCATCAGTGTGACTGGGGCAAAGTTTGCAATCCTCTGTAATCTTCCTCATCTTCCTCCCCTCTACTTACCACTCCTTAGAAGGAAATTCTGACTACTTCTCTGACTTGGCAGAATTTTAGCAACTTTCACATCTCTCCTGGCCTAGGTTCAAATTAAAAGCATTCTGTAAAAACAAGCATCTTCCTTTTTGGTCCAGGAAATTGCTCCAGACACTGCCTCCCATTCTTTAATTAGAAATCTTTAACTCTGAGTCACTGGCCTCTTTTCTGTTGCTTCCATATTTATACCATCTTTTTCCTGAGTCTCTGCAGACTGACACTTTCTGATGTGCAGACTGGTTGTTGATCAAGCTTTCTTTTCCCCAAGGATCTTCTTTGGATTTCATCCCCCTTGACTCCCATCTTGCAACCTGAGGAAAAATGATGCCCTATTCACACCTGACACCCAGACACTTTTGTCTGAGCCAGAATCCAGCTCAAATGAGAGGACAGATTGAGCTTCTGAGGTTTGTTCCGTGGCCCAGTGGTCTTGTGCCATTTTAAGGAAGACTTAAGGCACAATACACATTCCCTCTTGTAGCTGAAACTTTAGGGCTGTCCAGGTCTTTGTGATTACATATTGTCAAGGTCGTTCGTTTTTATAATATAGTCTTAAGCTCATGAAGTTAGATGCTCTGTAGGGTTTTAAAGAAAAGAGGTAGATTGTGCCTAAAATTGGTTGTAAAATACCACATTGAACTATATACTTGGCCCATTGGCTAGACTTTCATGGTTAATAGGGGTATAATAAGCTGTCTATCCTTCAGTAGAATTTTCCAGTTCTGATGTTTTCAGAGGGAGTGGTTTCTGTTGCTTTTTAAGTAACACTGTGAATTTGTCCAGTGCATTTTAACTTTCATATACATAACCTCATGATTTTATTTTTCTACCTGTCTCTCCATAGAGGGTGTGGTACTGATTCCATCTTTATCAATCCAGGATGGCACAGCTAAGTCAGGCTTATAATCGCTAAGTCAGACTCTCATCTTTTCAATGGGGGGGAGGTGTGGAAATTGGGTTTTATAGACTTCATTATTCTTGATACCTGAGTTTATTCCCTGACCATTAGAAAACTGTGTGCCTTACCTCCTTGGTTCACTTGTAGTTTAGACTATCATGACTAAATTTCTTTGTGTGCCTACATTGTTACAGTATCTCCCTGTTATTTCATGTTTCATCAACAAGACTCTTTATTAATTAGCATTTATCCTCCACTGTGGTGCAAGCTGACTGATTTTCAAATTATTTCTTGCATCTAGATTCTTCTTCCCCAGTAGGGATTTTGAACACCTACTATATCCCAGACACCATGCTATGTTCAGAAAATACAAGAGTGAATGAAAAAGATGAACCCCTGCCATCATGGAGCTTTTTGTTTTTTTCCTAGATGACAATTTAATTAAAAACAAACAAGGAAAAAATGCACCATGGCCCATTCAAATACTCTGCATAGATATAAAAATATTGTAAACAATTAATAGGTGGATAAGAGAAAAGAGGATCTGTTTTCAGTGAACAATCTCACAAATAAAAAGAAAACTCACTTTGCCCTGGATCCCAGACACGTAAGTATGTTCACACAATACATTTCAGTGACAGCTGTAACTCCTTAAGCCCATTCAGTTAACCCCTATTCCTCTTCCTTTTCTCTTCATCTTGACCCAAATATTTCAATCTCAGGGTTTCCTGGAAACTTCAACCTCCTTTCCCAGAGTCTCTATGCAATGCTTTCTCTTCCACCAGCCTGGCTCTGCCTCCAAAGACTTAAGTTAAGGTACCTATATCTGCCACCAGAATGCAGAAGACGCATTCCCAGTATCTCAGGTTATCGTTTTGAAACACACTTTCATTTTTTGTTTCTGAATTTTTAAACTTACTTTATTTTTTATACAGCAGGTTCTTATTAGTTATCCATTTTATACATATTAGTGTATATACGTCAATCCCAATCTCCCAATTCATCCCACCATCACCACAGCCCTGGTCACCTTCCCCTCTTGGTGTCCATACGTTTGTTCTCTACATCTGTGTCTCTATTTCTGCACTGCAAACCGGTTCATCTGTACCATTTTTCTAGGTTCCACATATGTGCATTAATATACGATATTTGTTTTTCTCTTTCTGACTTACTTCACTCTGTATGACAGTCTCTAGATCCATCCACATCTCTACACATGACGAAATTTCATTTTTCTATGGCTGAATAATATTGCATTGTATATATGTACTACATCTTCTTTATCCATTTGTCTGTTGATGGGCATTTAGGTTGTTTCCATGACCTGGATATTATAAATAGTGCTGCAATGAACATTGGGGTGCATGTCTCTTTTTTTCTTTTTTTGTGGTACGCGGGCCTCTCACTGTTGTGGCCTCTCCCATTGTGGAGCACAGGCTCCGGACGCGCTGGCTCAGTGGCCATGGCTCACGGGCCCAGTCGCTTTGCGGCATGTGGGATCTTCCCAGACTGGGACATGAACCCGTGTCCCCTGCATCGGCAGGCAGACTCTTAACCACTGTGCCACTAGGGAATCCCGCATGTCTCTTTTTGAACTATAGTGTTCTCTCGGTATATGGCCAGCAGTGGGATTGCTGGGTCATATGGTAATTCTATTTTTATTTTTTTAAGGAACCTCCATACTGTTCTCCATAGTGGCTGTATCAATTGAAATTCCCACCAACAGTGCAAGAGGGTTCCATTCTCTCCACACCCTCTCCAGCATTTGTTGTCTGTAGATTTTCTGATGATGCCCATTCTAACTGGTGTGAGGTGATACCTCATTGTAGTTTTCATTTGCATTTCTCTAATATTTTAGTGATGTTGAGTAGCTTTTCATTTGCTTCTTGGCCATCTGTAGGTTTTCTTTGGAGAAATGTCTATTTAGGTCTTCCACCCAGTTGGATTGGTTTGTTTGTTCTTTTGATATTGAGCTGCATGAGCTGCTTGTATATTTTGGAGATTAATCCTTTGTCAGTTGCTTCATTTGCAAATATTTTCAACCATTCTGAGGGTTGTCTTTTAGTCTTGTTTATGGTTTCCTTTGCTGTGCAAAAGCTTTTAAGTTTCATTAGGTCCAATTTGTTTATTTTTGTTTTTCTTTCCATTTCTCTGGGAGGTGGGTCAAAAGGATCTTGCTGTGATTTATGTCATAGAGTGTTCTGCCTATGTTTTCCTTTAAGAGTCTGATGGTGTCTGGCCTTACATTTAGGTCTCTAATCCATTTTGCATTTATTTTTGTGTATGGTGTTAGGGAGTGTTCTAATTTCATTCTTTTCCATGTAGCTGTCCAGTTTTCCCAGCACCACTTATTGAAGAGACTGTCTTTTCTCCATTGTATATCCTTGCCTCCTTTGTCATAGATTAGTTGACATTGGTGCCTGAGTTTATCTCTGGGCTTTCTATCCTGTTCCATTGATCTATATTTCTGTTTTTGTGTCAGCACCATATTGTCTTGATAACTGTAGCTTTGTAGTATAGGCTGAAGTCAGTGAGCCTGATTCCTCCAGCTCCATTTCTTTCCTTCAAGACTGTTTCAGCTATTTGGGGTCTTTTGTGTCTCCATAAAAATTTTAAGATTTTTTGTTCTAGCTCTGTACAAAAAATGCCACTGGTAATTTGATAGGGATTGCATTGAATCTGTAGATTGCTTTGGGTAGTGTAGTCATTTTCACAATGTGGATTCTTCCAATCCAAGAACATGGTATACCTCTCCATCTGTTGGTGTCATCTTTGATTTCTTGCATCAGTGTCTTATAGTTTTTGGAGTACAGGTTTTTTAGCTCCTTAGGTAGGTTTATTCCTAGGTATTTTATTCTTTTTGTTGCAATGGTGAATGGTATTGTTTCCTTAATTTCTCTTTCTGATCTTCGTTGTTAGTGTAGAGGAATGCAAGAGATTTCTGTGCATTAATTTTTTGTCCTGCAACTTTACCAAATTCTTTGTTTAGCTCTAGTAGTTTTCTGGTGGCATCTTTAGGATGTATAGTATCATGTCATCTGCAAAGAATACAGTTTTACTTCTTCTTTTCTGATTTGGATTCCTTTTATTTCTATTTCTTCTCTGATTGATGTGGTTAAAACTTCCAAAACTATGTTGAATAATAGCGATGAGAGATGGCAACCTTGTCTTGTTCCTGATCTTAGTGGAAATGGTTTCAGTTTTTCACCATTGAGAACTATATGGCAGTGGGATTTTGATATATGGCCTTTATTATGTTGAGGTAGGTTCCCTCTATGCCTAATTTCTGGGGAGTTTTATCATAAATGGGAGTTGAATTTTGTTGAAAGCTTTTTCTGCATCTATTGAGATTATCATATGATTTTTATCCTTCAATTTGTTAATATGGTGTATCACATTGATTGATTTGCATATACTGAAGAACCCTTGCATTCCTGGGATAAACCCCACTTGATCATGGTGTATGATCCTTTTAATGTGCTGTTGGATTCTGTTTCCTAGTATTTTGTTGAGGATTTTTGCATCTCTGTTCATCAGTGATATTGGCCTGTAGTTTTCTTTTTTTGTGACATCTTTGTCTGGTTTTGCTATCTGGGTGATGGTGGCTTCATAGAGTGAGTTTGGGAGTGTTCCTTCCTCTGCAATTTTTTGGAAGAGTTTTAGATGTATGGTTGTTAACTCTTCTCTAAATGTTTTATAGAATTCAACTGTGAAGCCATCTGGTACTGGACTTTTGTTTGTTGGAAGATTTTTAATCACACTTTCAATTTCAGAGCTTGTGATTGGTCTGTTCATATTTTCTGTTTCTTCCTGGTTCAGTCTTGGAAGTTTATACCTTTCTGAGAATGTGTCCATTTCTTCCAGGTTGTCCATTTTATTGGCATAAAGTCACTTGTAGTAGTCTCCTATGATGCTTTGTATTTCTGCGGTGTCCGTTGTAACTTCTACTTTTTGATTTCTAATTTTATTTATTTGAGTCCTCTCCATCTTTTACTTGATGAGTCTGGCTAAATGTTTATCAATTTTGTTTATCTTCTCAATGAATAGCTTTTATTTTATTGATCTCTGGTATTGTTTTCTTTGTTTCTATTTCATTTACTTCTGCTCTGATCTTTATGATTTCTCTCCTTCTACTAACTTTTAGTTTTGTTTACTCTTCTTTTTCTAGTTCCTTTTGGTGTAAGGTTAGATTGTTTATTTGATATTTTTCTTGTTTCTTGAGGTTGGCTTGTATTGCTATAAAATTCCCTCTTAGAACTGCTTTTGCTGCATCCCATAGGTTTTGGATCATCGTGATTTCATTGTAATTTGTCTGTACGTATTTTCTGATTTCCTCTTTGATTTCTTCAATGATCTCTTGGTTATTTAGTAATGTATTGTTTAGTCCATGTGTTTGTGTTTTTACATTTTTTTCCCTGTAATTGATTTCTAATTTCATAGCATTGTGGTCGGAAAAGATGGTTGATATGATTTCAATTTTCTTAAATTTACTGTGGCTTGATCTGTGACCCAATTTGTGATCTGCCCTTGAGAATGTTACATGTGCACTTGAGAAGAAAGTGTAATCTGCTGTTTTTGGATGGAATGTCCTATAAATATCAATAAAATCTATCTGGTCTATTGTGTCATTTAAAGCTGTGTTCCCTTATTCATTTTCTATCTGGTTGATCTCTCCATTGGTGTAAGTGAGGTGTTAAAATTCCCCCCTCTTTTATACCTGTTAGCATTTGCCTTATGTATTGAGGTGCTCCTATTTTGGGTGCATATGTATTTATAATTGTTATATCTTCTTAGATTGATCCCTTGATCATTATGTAGTGTTCTTCCTTCTCTCTTATAACGTTCTTTATTTTAAAGTCTGTTTTAACTGATATGACTATTGCTACTCCAGCTTTCTTTTGATTTCCATTTGCATGGAAAATCTTTTTCCATCCCCTCACTTTCAGTCTGTATGTGTCCTAGGTCTGATGTGGGTCAATTGTAGACAGCATATATATAGGTTTTGTTTTTGTTTCCATTCAGCAAGCCTGCATCTTTTAGTTGGCGTATTTAATCCATTCACATTTAAGGTAATTATCTATATGTATGTTCCTATTACCATTTTCTTAATTGTTATGCGTTTGTTTTTTAGGTCCTTTTCTTCTCTTGTGTTTCTCACTTAGATAAGTTCCTTTAGCATTTGTTGTAGAGCTGGTTTGGTGGTGCTGAATTCTCTTAGCTTTTGCTTGTCTGTAAAGCTTTTGATTTCTCCATAGAATCTGAATGAGATCCTTACTGGGTAAAGTCCTTTTCATCACTTTAAGTATATTGTGTCACTGTATTCTGGCTTGTAGAGTTTCTGCTGAGAAATCAGCTGTGAACCTTATTAGAGTTCCCTTGTATGTTATTTGTCTTTTTTCCCCTGCTGCTTTCAATAACGTTTCTTTTTCTCTAATTTTTGTCAATTTGATTACTATGTGTCTCGGCATGTTTCTCCTTGGGTTTATCCTGCCTGGGACTCTCTGCACTTCCTGGACTTGGGTGGCTATTTTCTTTCCCAAGTTAGGGAATTTTTCGACTATAATCTCTTCAAGTATTTTCTTGGGTCCTTTCTCTCTCTCTTCTCCTTCTGGAACCCCTATAATGCAAATGTTGTTGTGTTTAATGTTGTCCCACAGGCCTCTTTAGGGTGTCTTCATTTCTTTTCATTCTTTTTTCTTTATTCTGTTCTACAGCAGTGAATTCCACCATTCTGTCTTCCAGGTCACCTATCTGTTTTTCTGCCTCATTTATTCTGCTATTGATTCCTTCTAGTGTATTTTTCATTTCAGTTATTGTATAGTTCATCTCTGTTTGTTTGTTCTTTAATTCTTTTAGGTGTTTACTCTTTAATTCTTCTAGGTCTTTGTTAAACATTTCTTGCATCTTCTAGATCTTTACCTCCATTCTCTTTCCAAGGTCGTGGATCATCTTCACTATCATTATTCTGAATTCTTTTTCTGGAATGTTTTCTACCTCCACATCATTTAGTTGTTTTTCTGCAGTTTTATCTTGTTCCTTCATCTGGTACATAGTCCTCTGCCTTTTCCTTTTTTCTATCTTTCTGTGAATGTGGTTTTCCTTCCACAGGCTCCAGAATTATAGGTCTTCTTGCTTCTGCTGTCTGTCCTCTGGTGGATGAGGCGATCTAAGAGCCTTGTTCAAGCTTCCTGATGGGAGGGACTGGTGGTGGGTAGAGCTGGGTGTTCCTCTGCTGGGCGGAGCTCAGTAAAACTTTAATCTGCTTGTCTGTTGATGGGTGGGGCTTTGTTCCCTCTCTGCTGGTTGTCTGGCCTGAGATGACACAGCTTTGGAGCCTACCTGACTCTTTGGTGGGACTAATGGCGGACTCTGGGAGTGCTCACGCCAAGGAGTACTTCTCAGAATTTCTGCTGCTAGTGTTCTTGTCCCAACAGTGAACCACAGCCCCCTCCTGCCTCTGCAGGAGACCCTCCAACACTAGCAGGTATGTTTGGTTCAGTCTCCAAGGGGGTCGCTCCTCCTTTCCCTGGGTCCCAATGTGCACACGACTTTGAGTTGCCCTCCAAGTGTGAAGTCTCTGTTTCCCCCAGTCCTGTCAAAGTCCTGCAATCAAATCCCACTAGGCTTCAAAGCCTGACTCTCTAGGAATTCCTCCTCCCATTGCTGGACCCCCAGGTTGGGAAGCCTGTCATGGGGCTCAGGTCCTTCACTCCAGTGGGTGGACTGTTCTCCAATTTGTGAGTGTTCTCACAAACTAGAGAACAGTGTAAGTGTTCTCCAGTTTGTGAGTCACCCACCAAGCAGTTATGGTATTTGATTTTATTGTGATTGCAGCCCCCCTACCGTCTCATTGCAGCTTCTCCTTTGTCTTTGGATGTGGGGTATCTTTTTTGGCGAGTTCCAGTGTCTTCTTGTCATTGATTGTTTAGCAATTAATTGTGATCCAGTGCTCTTGCAAGAGGGAGTAAGCATCTGTCCTTCTACTCCACCATCTTGAACCAATCTCCCGTTTGCTTTCTCTCTTCCTTCTTTCCACCCTTTCCACATTTTCTTGATGGAAACATTAGAATACTATTAAAAATGATAGTGTTTAGTATCACTTATATTTTTTTTTCTTTTTCTTTTAGCTACATTATGGGTTAAAAATATTTGTGTGGACCCTTCTGAGGCCTTAAGCACTATGTATTACAAATGTACCTATGGTTCCCAACCAGCAACTTTACAAGCAGGTGGTTGGATGGTTGTCAGTGTGAAGTTTCTTGTGCAATAATTTAAGATTGTGATGATGACTTTGAAGTTCTTTAAGATTCAGAAATGGTCTCTGAATTAACAAAGAATGAATGTTTAATTTATTTTTAAATTTGTTTTTCCATATTCTATTTCTTTGAAGAGTGATAACGTATTGTATATGGTAGATATAATAACTCAATTGATCCCTCCACTCCCCAATAAAACCTCTATTATTTGGTCAGATGAGATAACAGTAAATTTACAATACTCAGGAGCCTCCTTTGGTAAAATAGAAACCTATGATTCTAGGTTGTCTTTGAAGCCTAGGAAAAGTAACCAAGATGAATTGTTTCATTTCTCTGACTGAACAGCCTCTCAAGAAAAAAAAAACATACAAACACTTTTTGAAAAATGAGATAAAATGGTGTCTACTGAGTCATGATTTTGGGTTAGTACAGGCTAAAAACTCCCAGGAGGGTCTACCCAGGTGTGTCTCAATTAGCAGTATGAGCTTCTAGGTCTTCTTTAGTTCCCTGAGTGTGGTCCAGTGATCTGTTACTTAACTTGTTCTGTGGTCTCATAGGGCCACACAGAGAAAGAAAAGAAGTACAAGAGGTTGCATAAGAGGTACAGCCAGCTTAAGAGATGTACCTGGTTGTTATGGGAAGTTCTACTTCTTGAGCTCAAAGCCACTCACACCTTCTCTCTGCCTTTTTTTTTTTTTTTAAGTTTTATTGGAGTATAGTTGATTTACAGTGTTGTGTTAGTTGCAGGTGTACAGCAAAGTGAATCAGTTATACATATACATATATCCACTCTTTTTGAGATTCTTTTCCCATATAGGCCATTACAGAGTATTGAGTAGAGTTTCCTGTACTATACAGTAGGTCCTTATTAGTTATCTATCAATATTTTTTATGTAGTAGTGTATATGTGTCAATCCCAACCTCCCAATTTATCCCTCCCCCTCCTTATGCCCTGGTAAGCACAAATTTGTTTTCTACATCTGTGACTCTACTTCTGTTTGTAAATAAGTTCATTTGTACCCTTTTTTAAGATTCCACATATAGGTGATATCATATGATATTTGCCTTTCTGTGTCTGACGTTTTTCAGTATGACACTCAGTATTGTCACTTATTATGATAATCTTTCGGTCCATCCATGTTGCTGCAAATGGCATTATTTTGTTCTTTTTTATGGCTGAGTAATATCCCATTGTGTATATGCACCATATCTTCTTCTTTTTTTTTTTTTAAACATCTTTATTGGGGTATAATTGCTTTACAATGGTGTGTTAGTTTCTGCTTTATAACAAAGTGAATCAGTTATACATATACATATGTTCCCATATGTCTTCCCTCTTGCGTCTCCCTCCTTCCCACTCTCCCTATCCCACCCCTCCAGGCTGTCACAAAGCACCGAGCCAATATCCTGTGCCTTGCGGCTGCTTCCCCCTAGCTATCTACCTTACTACGTTTGTTACTGTGTATATGTCCATGACTCTCTCTCACCCTGTCAAAGCTCACCCTTCCCCCTCCCCATATCCTCAAGTCCGTTCTCCAGTAGGTCTGCATCTTTATTCCTGTCTTACCCCTAGGTTCTTCATGACATTTTTTTTCCCTTAAATTCCATATATATGTATTAGCATATGGTATTTGTCTTTTTCTTTCTGACTTACTTCACTCTGAATGACAGACTCTAGGTCTATCCATCTCATTACAAATAGCTCAATTTCATTTCTTTTTATGGCTGAGTAATATTCCATTGTATATATGTGCCACATCTTCTTTATTCATTCATCCGATCATGGGCACTTAGGTTGTTTCCATCTCTAGGTTATTGTAAATAGAGCTGCAATGAACATTTTGGTACATGACTCTTTTTGAATTTTGGTTTTCTCAGGGTATATGCCCAGTAGTGGGATTGCTGGGTCATATGGTAATTCTATTTGTAGTTTTTTAAGGAACCTTCATACTGTTCTCCATAGTGGCTGAACCAATTCACATTCCCACCAGCAGTACAAGAGTGTTCCCTTTTCTCCACACCCTCTCCAGCATTTATTGTTTCTAGATTTTTTGATGATGGCCATTCTGACTGGTGTGAGATGATATCTCATTGTAGTTTTGATTTGCATTTCTCTAACGATTAATGATGTTGAGCATTATTTCATGTGTTTGTTGGCATTCTGTATATCTTCTTTGGAGAAATGTCTATTTAAGTCTTCTGCCCATTTTTGGATTGGGTTGTTTGTTTTTTTGTTATTGAGCTGTATGAGCTGCTTGTAAACTTTGGAGATTAATCCTTTGTCAGTTGCTTCATCTGCAAATATTTTCTCCCATTCTGAGGGTTGTCTTTTGGTCTTGATTATGGTTTCCTTTGCTGTGCAAAAGCTTTGAAGTTCCATTAGGTCCCTTTTGTTTATTTTTGTTTTTATTTCCTTTACTCTAGGAGGTGGGTCAGAAAGGATCTTGCTGTGATTTATGTCGTAGAGTGTTCTGCCTATGTTTTCCTCTAAGAGTTTGATAGTTTCTGGCCTTACATTTAGGTCTTTAATCCATTTTGCACTTATTTTTGTGTATGGTGCTAGGGAGTGATCTAATCTCATACTTTTACATGTACCTGTCCAGTTTTCCCAGCACCATTTATTGAAGAGGCTGTCCTTTCTCCACTGTACATTCCTGCCTCCTTTATCAAAGATAACATGTCCATATGTGCGTGCATTTATCTCTGGGCTTTCTATCCTGTTCCATTGATCTATCTTTCTGTTTTTGTGCCAGTACCATACTGTCTTAATTACTGTAGCTTTGTAGTATAGTCTGAAGTCAGGGAGCCTGATTCCTCCAGCTCCTTTTTTCGTTCTCAAGATTGCTTTGGCTATTTGGGGTCTTTTGTGTTTCCATACAAATTGCGAAATTTTTTGTTCTAGTTCTGTGAAAAATGCCAGTGGTAGTTTGATAGGGATTGCATTGAATCTGCAGATTGCTTTGGGTAGTAGAGTCATTTTCACAATGTTGATTCTTCCAATCCAAGAACATGGTATATCTCTCCATCTATTTGTATCATCTTTAATTTCTTTCATCAGTGTCTTATAATTTTCTGCATACAGGTCTTTCGTCTCCTTAGGTAGGTTTATTCCTAGATATTTTATTCTTTATGTTGCAATGGTAAATGGGAGTGTTTTCTTGATTTCACTTTCAGATTTTTCATCATTAGTATATAGGAATGCCAGAGATTTCTGTGCATTAATTTTGTATCCTGCTATTTTACCAAATTCATTGATTAGCTCTAGTAGTTTTCTGGTAGCATCTTTAGGATTCTCTATGTATAGTATCATGTCATCTGCAAACAGTGACAGCTTTATTTCTTCTTGTCCAATTTGGATTCCTTTTATTTCCTTTTCTTCTCTGATTGCTGTGGCTAAAACTTCCAAAACTATGTTAAATAATAGTGGTGAGAGTGGGCAACCTTGTCTTGTTCCTGATCTTAGTGGAAATGCTTTCAGTTTTTCACCATTGAGGATGATGTTTGCTGTGGGCTTGTCATATATGGCCTTTATTATGTTGAGGAAAGTTCCCTCTATGCCTACTTTCTGCAGGGTTTTTATCATAAATGGGTGTTGAATTTTGTCGAAAGCTTTCTCTGCATGTATTGAGATGATCATATGGTTTTTCTCCTTCAATTTGTTAATATGGTTTATCACATTGATAGATTTGCGTATATTGAAGAATCCTTGCATTCCTGGAATAAACCCCACTTGATCATGGTGTATGATCCTTTTAATGTGCTGTTGGATTCTGTTTGCTAATATTTTGTTGAGGATTTTTGCATCTATGTTCATCAGTGATATTGGCCTGTAGTTTTCTTTCTTTGTGACATCCTTGTCTGGTTTTGGTATCAAGGTGATGCACCATATCTTCTTTATCCAGTCCTCTGTTGATGGACACTTAGGTTGATTCCATATCCTGGCTATTGTAAATAGTGCTGCTATGAATATACAGGTGCATGCATCTTTTGGAATTATGGTTTTCTCCGGTATATGCCCAGGAGTGGGACTGCTCTATTTCTTTCTGTGTTCAGACAATGGGGATGTGTGTGCAGACTATTCTTTGGGGGATCATGAGTGAATGAATGCAGGTTGAACTTCCCGATCCTCTTGCTTTTTCTAAGCTTTCCTGGCAAAGGCTCTGAAGGAGCCAAGGAAGGAAGGAGGGGCTGCAGGGGTTGGAATCCCTTTCACTTAGACTAGTGCTTGTTCTCTCTTTTTCATCGCAGGCTGCAGCCTGCAGTCGGGTGTGTGATCTGAAGCACAGAGTTTTGGATGTTCCATTAGGGTGCCTGGGAGTGGGCATTAGGTTTGGATGAGAGGATCTGTGTTTTCTGTGTAGAAACATTAGATCTGGATTGGGTTCTGAGCATTTTCACTTCTAAATATTTATCCTAAGGAAATAATGCTGATGAAGATTAGGACTTATCTGTAAATCTGTAGAAATACTGTCAGGGGAAGAAATAGAGTGCACTGATTAAGTGTTTTGCTCTGGCTGGGACCAGAATGTTCATGTTCAAATCCTAGCTCTGCAGTTTACTGGATATGTGATCTTGAGCAAATTATTTAACTGTTTTTGGTCAGAGTTTCCTCAGTTTCTGAAGGGAGGATTGTCACTGTTCCAGTTTTGCAGAATTCTTGTACACATTAAGTTAGTTAAGAGTTATAAATTGCTGAGAACAATGCATGCCATATATAAGCACTTGAATAAATATTAGCTATTACTTTATTATTATTATTGTTATTAGGTTTATCACAGCATTGTTTATAACAATGAAAAACTGGAATGACATAAATATCCATTGGTAAGAAACTAATTAAAGAAACCATTATGGTTCCATATATATGAAACTGCATAGCTATTAAAGATGATGTTTCAGAAGACTCATTAAAGACATGGAAAAATATTACTCAACGGGAAAAAAGTTATAAATATTACTCATAGGGCAATTCTCTTTGTTAAATATATTTTATAAAATATATTTATAAAAATATAAATATAAATTATATGCAGAAAAAAAAGGACAGAAAACATACACACAAAGTGTTAGCCACAGGATCATGGATGAGTTATTTTTCTTTTTGTTCTTAGCTGTATTTTCTAATATGAACAAGTGTTACATTTGCAATCAGAGAAAAGCATATGCATTTTATTTAAGCAACAACATTTTAGTTCCAGTAACTTAATCATTCTGTTTATAAAATGGGAGTAAGAGTGATGTCATGTCATAGGATTGCTGTCATTATTCTTTTAGTACTTTGCCTCTTCCTCACCTTGGGTGCCCTCAGCACCTGATAGAATTAGCCCCACAACCATCTTCCAGTGCATTCTCCTGCCTCATTGTTTTACATCATTGATTATTCTCTGCAATTTGCTTGTTTGTGTGTTTGTATTTTTCCTTTTAAAAATTCCTTTCTCTCTGGAATGAAATCTCCCTATCTGGGGGAACTTATTGGTTTTTTTCACAGTTGAGGAGCCAGAATATTGAGCTGCCAGAATATTGGCTGGCAACTCAGGTATTCAATAAATAATTGTTGAATGAATAATGAATACTAATAATTTTGCAGAGTGCTCCAGAAAGTTTTAATTAACTATTGTTATCAAAGGCAGAGATGTATTTCACGTCCAAATGCCTAGACAATAAACTAGATCAAAAGGCTTGTCTTTAGTTAATGAACATGTAAAACGTCACCTCCAGAGCTGGGTTTACCAGATGTCTGGTCTCAGTTTTCAGGATTGATTAAAATAGCTATCTAGCTTAATTAGTAACCTAGTTATCTTGTCTAATCCTCACAGCAATACTGTGAGTTCTGTTACTTGTTTTAGAAATTATTCTGAGATTTTGCAGATAAACGAGGTAAACAAGACCTAGAGAGGTTAAATAACTTGCTCCAGTGTACACAATTAATAGGGCCCACAACTGGGACTGACATCTTGGGAGTCTGGCTCTCCAGTTAGTGCTTGTAACAAATGCACTATAATACTAATTCTAGGGAACTCAAAAAATTACATGTATGTGCAATTATGTATACATTTGTGTATGCAGAACCAAGTACTCAGGTGATTGCCAATTTGGTGTTAGGGTTCAGTAATGTCAAAAGAGAAACAGGAATTGCACAAATCCAAAATTTGAAAAACTAAAAACTAAAAAAAAAAAATCAAAACCCAAGAATTCTATGGCATTTCATACTTAAAAGCAACTTTCACATAGGTTATCTCCTATTACTGACCCCAAATATCTTGAATCTGAAGTTAATCTTGGTAATATTTTGTATGCAAAAGATTAATAACCTGACTATGTAAAGAAAACTTAAAAATCAATAGAAATATGACTACTACTCTAAATAGAAAAATGAAATGGGCGTAAAAATTCAGATGAAAAATAAGAAATGCAAATGATTTTTAAATACATGAGGAAATGTTTATGTTTATTATTAGTCAAAAAATTAAAGCAAATTAATAGAACACTGCAGTATCATTTTCAGTTAAACAAATTGCTAAACATTTGAAAGGTATAATTCTCCATGCATCAAGGAGTAGGGATATAGTGCTGTTATAAACATATAGGAGTATAAATTAGGATAGACTTTATGGCAGTTAACTGGGCCTGTTATTTTAAGAATCCTAAAATATCCATCTTTGCTTTACTGTTCTTCTTCTAGAAAATAATTAGAAATGTGGAAAGTATTACTGTTCATCTTAGTGTTATTTATAATCATAAAAAAGAGTGCTCTCAACTTATAAAATAGTAGAGAAATAAATAATCATATATTTTAAAGGATATTTAAAATTTTTCTAGAATAGTTCTCATGATTAAATTGTTGTGTGAAGAAAAATGCAGGGACCTAAATACTAAAATCACATTAAGATGTATAGGCATGACAGGAAAAAGTCTGAATTTTCAACAAAGTGGTCATAATAATTTCTTCTGAATATAAGATTGAGCGCTTTTATTTTTCTTCTTATTTTTTTCTATTTCCTATAGTTTTGAGCAACAATCAGAAAAACAATTAAGCATCCCTAAAAATCAACATATAGTCCCCAAAGAAAGTGTAAGAACTTGATGATTTGCCTCAGTGCAAAGCCTATTTCAACAATAGCTTTGGGTCTAGCAGTGGAACCTTTGCAAATACAAATTTGAAAGCATCAGACCTTGAGATTGAAGGCAATTGAAACTTAGTAATTCAGGCCCTAAAAACGATGGTCAAATTCAAGCATTCCAAATTCACTAAGAATTTTTCTAAGTGTTATGGGGAAATAAATGACTACAAAGAAATAAAGTCTTTCTGGAATCTGCAGAATTTTGTCACACAGTCCTATACCAGATAGCTACTGTACTGGGGAAAAAATCCCTTTCAGTCTGTTGTTAAATCTCTTTTCTGCCTCATTGCCTTCTTTTTGAAGCTTCGTTGCTTTTATGCTTATGGTTTTAAGCACTATTGTTACCTCTGTTCTGCCAAAAATTAATGCACCATTTATACATGATTTCTTCACCTGGCCCGCCATTCCTCTTAACTGTGCCGCTCAGACATGCAAGCACGTGAGTGGATGGCCCCTATACCCACCCAGGTTCAATGCATCTCCTCTTTCTGTGCTCTGCGTGTGGGCTACTCAGTCCTGCTTGCAAGGTACTCGGTTTTCATTTTCTGTTTTTACTTCTATATTATGCATGCTTCTCCCTTCTTTTAATAGTTTTTACTGCCTTAAAAATGATTTGGTGGTCAGGGTAGGGAGAATAAGATCTTGATTTTGTTCATTTTTCCATTGGTTAGTATAGGTTAGGTTATACTAAAGTAACAAACGAGCCCCAGATTTCAGTGGCTTAAACCAACAAAGGTTTCTTCTTGCTTATATCTCATGTTAGTTATAGATTAGCAAGGGCTTCTGGTTACATCATCTTTAACCCCAGTTCCAGGTTGATGGAGCAGCCACCATTTGGGATATTGCTGCTTGCTCTGGTAGCAAGAGTATCTCATACCTGCAATTAAATGTCCTGGGCTTGAAGTGACACTCAGTCCCCACTTCTGCTCACACCTCATTGGGCAGAACTTGTCCCATGACTCTACCCAACAACTGGAGAGAGGGTCAGGAATAGTCCAATGAATAGATAGCTGGGAATAGTTAGGAAGCAAAACCAAGAGCTACTACATGTCTCCTAAAAGAAGTATTGCTGAGATTTTATTTCTGATGGTTCTTGAGAGCCAGTTGTCCCTATTTAAACAAGCCTATTCATATCAGAGTTTAACTGAATAGACAAACATTTTTACCATTTATCAGATCCTGTGCTAAGTATAGGGTACACATAAATGAACATAATGGGCTCTTAGCTTCAAGGAGCACCCTGTCTAGTAGGGAAGAGATATATGAAGCTAAGAAATCATAAAGGTATATATGCCAAGTGTTATAACAGAGGTAAGAGCCCAATTGTATGGAAGTACAAAGTGCTATGGAACCCATATAATCCCCATTCATTTAGGCAATATTGTCGATCAAAACATGGATGCATCAGGGAGGACAGAATAAGCCCCTTAGCCCTCTATATTCACTTCACTGCCGCCTCCTGCCAGGGTTGTACCGGCATCTGCATGTTACCTCCACATTAGCTGGGTGTCCCCTTAAGAAACAGATAAGATGGACCCACATTCTGTGTCTAGTAGAAAGGCCCAATCCTACTACACGATTGCTGTCTCTTTCCAGGAGGCCTCTAATCTCCTAGGCACCTCTAAGGGATTTTTATACAAGTCCAGCTCCAAGACAAGTCCCCTTATCATCCCTTCCAGCTAGACTGTATCCACTAGACTTATCCCTCCTCCCTTCCTGCCTGACTAGCTACCTTCTTCCTTCTTCCCTTCTTTCTTTAGTTTCAGTTTATTTCTGTCTCCATATCTTCCTCTCTTTCTTGCTCTTTCCATATTTTCTATCTCCCTTCTTTCCTATCTACTTATTTATACTTCAGTTTCCTGAAACAGTAAGTTTTTCTAAGCCAGGAAGAGGGAATTGGCTCATTGTTACTAGAACATTGATTCAAGGGATGAACTGTAGTGTGGAAGTTTGCCTGCTGGGCTGGCACCTAAAAGTCTTGACTTGGGACAAATAACTCTCTAGGCCTCAGTTTCCTCATGTGAAAAAGGAAGAAAGCCCTTTGAGATCCATTCTGTAAGTCTGTGAATATTTTAACAATGAAATGGTTCATTTTTAGATTTCTAAACTTTAGTGTTTTAAAATATTGCACCTACAGTATTTTTTTATTTACAATTGAACTCTTTATAAGATATTTTCAAGACAACCAATTTTACACATCAGAAATGGTATCAAATATATGAATTACGGGACTTCCCTGGTGGTCCAGTGGTTAATACTCTGAGCTTCAAATGCAGGGGCTGTAGTTCGATCCCTGTTTAGGGAACTAGGATCCCACATGTCACAAGGCCAAAAACCAAACCAAACCAACAACAAAAAGTATGAATTAGAACACAGACAATAATATGAAGTGGGCATAAAACAAAGCTGAAGTGGACAGACAAGCAATTTCTCTTTTTAATTTATTAACACAAGCTTAAACTTTGTTAAAGAAACATACAAAGAACTATGTTTTAGGAGAATTACAGGGCCTTCTGTTGAAGATTGAATTTCACAGTTTTATATCCCAAGTAGGGAAAAAATAAGACTAATTTTCCCCCCACACCCTAAAACAACAAGAACAATTTAAAAAACCCAAAAAAACTGCACCTACATTGTTTCAGTAGACTATTGCTTTGTGCTCTCTCTCTAAAATATGTAGAAGATGACACAATGACACATTGACACGAAGGCTATGAGGCTCACATGAAATCAGTCTTTGTACAGTACAGCCATCCCTTCACATCTTTCTATTTAGAGGGGAAAAAAAAACTCTTGTTACAGACACTGGCCGTATCCTCACTGTCTGTAAATTTTGAGTTTGGAAGATTTTCAATGAAACGGCGAGAGAAAGCTTTACTGGTGGCTTGTAATAACCAAAAAGCTGTGTTTCAAACAAGATATTTGATTTTCCAGGTTTTACGTGAAATAGCCTTAGCAATGGAAATGATTTTGGTCATGGAAAAAGCAAATACAATGAAATCACCAGTGAGAACCATTTCACAGCAAACAGCGGTGAGTATAAGTGGCTGCTGGTTCAAAACTAAAATATTTTTACTAAACACCCAGCATCAATCAGATATGCCTTTGTATGAAAGAAGGAGCAGGACAGATGGAGAAATGGAAGTTGAAAGAAACATTAGTGTGAAAAAAAAAACGCCTGGCAGCTGTGTGAGAAAGGTGATCTTTTTTTCCCCAGTTTGAATGAGTAAAGAAAGTTCATTGTTATCAGAGTGTTTTGCAAAGCAAAAACTCTTTTTTGTTTGTTTGTTTTTAGTGTTCATATCTTTGTGTCTAGACCAGGGAGCACAGAACTTGGTAATAATAGAAATGAAATGTCCTCTGTCACAGCCCTGCTAATTTGGATCCCCAGGGACTCAACCCACTATCTAGATGAGGATTGCACGGCTCTGTCCTTTTCTCTGACACCCCCAACTTTTCTCTAACCTAGTTGATTTCTAGTCCTGCAGCAATATGTGCTTTCATGCTAAACCTCCAAATTACATTTTTCCTACCTAGAGATAAAGGGAGGAAAACGGGGTTTCAAAGACTTGAATTAAAAAATCTAGAAAATAACATTTTCAAGTGCTGATAGGAAAATTAAAGCAAATAATTCTTATTTAACTTCAATAACTTTGAGATCATCTGGGAAATCTTAAAAACAAATTTCTTTTGTTTGTGTAAAATATTTTTATGTTATAACAACATTTTTTTTTTACATCTTTACTGGAGTATAATTGCTTTACAATGGTGTGTTAGTTTCTGCTTTACAACAAAGTGAATCAGTCATACATATACATATGTTCCCGTATCTCCTCCCTCTTGCGTCTCCCTCCCTCCCTCCCTCCCTATCCCAACCCTCCAGGCGGTCACAAAGCACCGAGCCAATATCCCTGTGCTATGCAGCTGCTTCCCACTAGCTATCTACCTTACGTTTGATAGTGTATATATATCCATGCCTCTTTCTTGCTTTGTCACAGCTTACCCTTCCCCTTCCCCATGTCCTCAAGTCCATTCTCTAGTAGGTCTGTGTCTTTATTCCTGTCTTACCCCTAGGTTCTTCAGAACCGTTTGTTTTTAGATTCCATATATATATGTGTTAGCATACTGTATTTGTTTTTCTCTTTCTGACTTACTTCACTCAGTATGACAGACTCTAGGTCCATTCACCTCACTACAAATAACTCAATTTCGTTTCTTTTTATGGCTGAGTAATATTCCATTGTATATATGTGCCACATCTTCTTTATCCATTCATCTGTCAATGGACACTTAGGTTGCTTTCATGTCCTGGCTATTGTAAATAGTGCTGCAATGAACCTTGTGGTACATGACTCTTTTTTACTCCCATTTACCATTGCAATAAAAAGAATAAAATACCTAGGAATAAACCTACCTAAGGAGACAAAAGACTTGTATGCAGAAAATTATAAGACACTGATGAAAGAAATTAAAGATGATGCAAACAGATGGAGAGATACACCATGTTCTTGGATTGGAAGAATCAACATTGTGAAAATGACTCTACTACCCAAAGCAATCTATAGATTCAATGCAATCCCTATCAAACTACCACTGGCATTTTTCACAGAACTAGAACAAAAAATTTTGCAATTTGTTTGGAAACACAAAAGACCCCGAATAACCAAAGCAATCTTGAGAACGAAAAAAGGAGCTGGAGAAATCAGGCTCCCTGACTTCAGACTATACTACAAAGCTACAGTAATCAAGACAGTATGGTACTGGCACAAAAACAGAAAAATAGATCAATGGAACAGGATAGAAAGCCCAGAGATAAACCCACGCACATATGGACATGTTATCTTTGATAAAGGTGGCAGGAATGTACAGTGGGGAAAGGACAGCCTCTTCAATAAATGGTGCTGGGAAAACTGGACAGGTACATGTAGAAATATGATATTAGATCACTCCCTAACACCATACACAAAAATAAGCTCAAAATGGATTAAAGGTCCAAATGGATTAAAGGTCTAAATGTAAGGCCAGAAACTATTAAACTCCTAGAGGAAAACATAGGCAGAACACTCTATGACATAAATCACAACAAGATCCTTTCTGACCCACCTCCTAGAGTAATGGAAATAAAAACAAAAATAAACAAATGGGACCTAATGAAACTTCAAAGCTTTTGCACAGCAAAGGAAACCATAAACAAGACCAAAAGACAACCCTCAGAATGGGAGAAAATATTTGCAAATGAAGCAACTGACAAAGGATTAATCTCCAAAATTTACAAGCAGCTCATGCAGCTCAATACCAAAAAGCAAACAACCCAATCCAAAAATGGGCAGAAGACCTAAATAGACATTTCTCCAAAGAAGATATACAGACTGCCAACAAACACATGAAAGAATGCTCAGCATCATTAATCGTTAGAGAAATGCAAATCAAAACTACAATTAGATATCATCTCACACCAGTCAGAATGGCCATCATCAAAAAATCTAGAAACAATAAATGCTGGAGAGGGTGTGGAGAAAAGGGAACACTCTTGCACTGCTGGTGGGAATGTGAATTGGTTCAGCCACTATGGAGAACAGTATGAAGGTTCCTTAAAAAACTACAAATAGAACTACCATATGACCCAGCAATCCCACTACTGGGCATATACCCTGAGAAAACCAAAATTCAAAAAGAGACATGTACCAAAATGTTCATTGCAGCTCTATTTACAATAACCTAGAGATGGAAACAACCTAAGTGCCCATGATCGGATGAATGGATAAAGAAGATGTGACACATATATACAATGGAATATTACTCAGCCATAAAAAGAAACGAAATTGAGCTATTTGTAATGAGTTGGATAGACCCAGAGTCTGTCATTCAGAGTGAAGTAAGTCAGAAAGACAAAGACAAATACCGTATGCTAACACATATATATGGAATTAAAAAAAAATTGTCATGAAGAACCTAGGGGTAAGACAGGAATAAAGACACAGACCTACTGAAGAACGGACTTGAGGATATAGGGAGGGGGAAGGGTGAGCTGTGACAGGGCGAGAGAGAGTCATGGACATATACACACTAACAAACGTAAGGTAGATAGCTAGTGGGAAGCAGCCACATGGCACAGGGATATTGGCTCGGTGCTTTGTGACAGCCTGGAGGGGTGGGATAGGGAGGGTGGGAGGGAGGGAGACGCAAGAGGGAAGACAAATGGGAACATATGTATATGTATAAATGATTCACTTTTTTATAAAGCAGAAACTAACACACCATTGTAAAGGAATTATACCCCAATAAAGATGTTAAAAAAATTTTTTTGTTCTGTCCATGTTGCAATGCCTTAAAATAATTTTTAGACTGTAATTTGTTTCAAGTTTATTATGATAATATAAAATTTTATGTATTTAACAGTTTATGCCTCCCCAAGGAATGGATGAAGGGAATCTCAGAGGTCTATTAAATTAGTTGGATTCCTATAGATAAGTTTAATATCTATCTTCATCTAATACGATATTTTTTTAAAAGCCTATATTTGTGTCTTGTAAAATTTTTCTAGCATCACAGTTTTTTAAATATAAATATTCCAAGTTTTAAAAATATAATCATTTTTCCTGGTATAATTGAATTATTCTGGTGATCAAAATTGTGTGCATGTGTGTGTGTATGTGTGTGTGTAAAGTTATTGTCTGTGGTAGTTTTGAAACTTAAGTGCATGAGGTTATGGAGAAAAGGGAACCCTTGGTAGTGGGAATGTAAATTGGTGCAGCCACAGTGGAAAAGAGTATGGAGGTTTCTTAAAAAACTAAAAATAGCACTACCATACGACCCAGCAATTCCACTCCTGGGTATTTATCTGAAAAAACACTAATTTGGACAGATACATGCACCTCAATGTTCATAGCAACACTATTTACAATTGCCAAGATATGGAAGCAACCTAAATGTCCATCAACAGGTGAATGGATAAAGAAGTTGTGGTATATATATGTAATGGAATAGTAGCCATAAAAGAATGAAGTTTTGCCATTTGAAACAACATGGATGGACTTGGAGGGTATTATACTTAGTGAAATAAGTCAGATAGAGAGACAGATACTGTATGATACCTCTTATATGTGGACTCTAAAAAGTACAACAAACTAATGAATATAACAACAAAAAAACAGACTCACAGATATAGGGAACAAACTAGTGGTTACTAGTGGGGAGAGGGGAGGGGGGAGGGGCAATATAGGAGTAGGGGTACAAACTACTGTGTGTAAAATAAATAAAATACAAAGATATATTGTACAACACAGGGAATATAACCAATATTTTATAATAACCATAAATGGAATATAACCTTTAAAAATTGTGAACCACTTGTTATATACCTGAAGTGTATATAATAAGGTACATCAACCATACCTCAATGAAAAGAAAACATAATTGCAAATTCTTTGACATTCCTTCCATTGGGAGGGGACAGCTAAGTCCTCTTCCTGGCATCTGGACAGGCCTGGACTGCCTTGGTTACTAGAGTAACCTGGTAGTGATGTCATGCGATTTCTAAGGTTAGGTTATAAGAAACCTTGCAGCCTCCCCCTGTTTGCTGGAACACTTGCTCTTGGAGCCCTGAGCCACCAGGAGATAAGTACACCTACCTGGAGGCCTCCATGTGCTGAAAGAGCCCAAACCACATGGAACAGCTACCCGCAGGTTAACACTAGTGATACCTGAAGTCCACTTTCAGTACATCTCAGCCAGACGTGAGTGAAGAAGCTGCACTCTCCTTTTAGCTCCCGGTTATTCCAGTCATCCCCAGCCACTGAACTCTGCCCAGATGAGATGTCAGATGATGTGGAGCAGAGACAAGGCATCCATGTTATGTCCTATATTCTTGTCCCACAGAATCCATGAGCAAAATAAAATGATGGCTGTTTTATGCTACTAGCTTTGGGTTGGTTTTTGATGTAGCAAAATTCATTGTAGTTTTTCTGGATGATATATACTTCTTCAGTCTTTCATTATAGCACTTACTTCTATAATGGTATTTCAAACCAGCAAACAAATTAAGCACATATCGTAATATGAAATAACAGAGTGCTGCTAATTACACAATCTGAGCCATCTCCAAATGTACTTTTCCTATCTGTTTATCAAAATATATATTCCTAATACATCCAGGGTACAAAAAAATTGCACTAAAAACTTCAGTGTCTCTGTGATGTTTACATTAGGTATTTAGAAGAGCATGTTACCATTTTACATGGCACTACATAGTGTACATTAATAGAGTTCCAGACTTTTTTGAACATGCATCCCGCATAATGTACAATTCTAAAAATATACTGAGTACATTGTAAAATTCAAAAACACAGAAAATAAAGGGGTAAGAAAAAACTGAATAGAAATAGAAATTCTGAATGTTTTGCTTGACACCATAATGAAATATCTTGGTAACCCCTTGAAGTAACCCACACCTCACTTTGAAGATTACTCAAGTAGACAATGGATGGAAAAAAAGGTCCAAATCTACAGGCACATATTTGGGAAGTGGTACAAAAATATGTTAACTGCTTGGGCTCATCATTGGTTCCATCCTCACACTTACACTTATATTGACTTTTATGATAATCATATCCATTATTTTATGAAATTAGCCTTCAAGACAGAATAACGAATGGATAATTGACTGAAATGTGGTCGATAGGCTATTATAATTTCCCTTAATATAGCAGTATTGAAGAGTCTTTGTTTGAAAGCTTACAGCTGCTGAATAACTATAAAAAATGGATATGCATAATAATAAAGACATGGAGAAAGTCTAAAAATAGTCTAATAATTAGAAGGAAAAGACAGCAAAAAGTCATGAAACAAGGGGACTATTTTCAAGGTTAAGTTATATCAGAATTTGGCTAACTCTGTGCTATATATTTTTGATGTGTGAATTAGATTTTTAATTCAGCCAACATTTATTTCATGTTTATCATATGCCAGATATAGTGGATGGTTTATCTCAGATATTACTTAAACTCCCTAATGTGGATTCTTCTAATCTCTCTTCTTAGGAATTGCTTATATTGGGAGACATTTTTAAACAAATGAAATGAGAAGAATATATATTACATCTTAACAAAATCATGATGTATGACAGGGGTCAGAAAACTCTTGCTTTCCTAATTGTCTTTTTCAGATAAAGTTTCAGTGTAACACAACTCATTTGTTTCCATATTGCCTTGCTTTGTGCTACAATGGTAGAGTTGAGCAGGTGCAAAAGAGACTGTATGGCCTATAAAATCTAAAATATTTACTACCTGGTTCTTTACAGAAAATGCTGTTAACTCCTGATTTAAGAGATGTATTAAACCTACTCTTTATTTCACTCAAATTTTCAAGCAGTCAGAGCAGAATTCTCTTAAAGAATGTTATTTCAATAGACAAGACATGGATGCAACCTAAGTGTCCACCAACAAATGAATGGATAAAGAAGATATGGTACATATATACATAATGGAATATTACTCAGCCATAATAAAGAATGAAATAATGTCATCTGCAGCAACATGGATGGACCTAGAAATTATCATACTAAGTGAAGTAAGTCAGACAGAGACAGATATTGTATAATATTTTTAATATATGGAATCTAAAAAATAGTACAAATGAACTTATTTATAAAATAGAAACAGACTAACAGACATAGAAAATAAGCTTCTGGTTACCAAAGGGGAAATGTGGGGGAAGGATAAATTAAGAGTTTGGGATTAACATATACACACTACTATATAAAAAATAAATAACCAACAAGGACCTACTGTATAGAACAGTGAACTATATTCAATATCTTGTATTAAATTGTAATGGAAAAGAATAGGAAAAAAAGGATATAGGTATAAACTTATATATATTTAAAACCAAATCACTTTGTTGTTCACCTGAAGCTAACACAATATTGTAAATCAACTATACTCAATAAAAAAAGAATGTTATTTCACAAGTGGTTGGGTGGCTCAGGTTGTTTATAAAGGAAATTAGTGCGTTTCACCTAGAAAATGATACTCAAAGTTTGTCACTGATTATTATAAACTCCGGCAAACAAATTAATACCTCATACCTGGGATAAATCAGGTGGGAAAGAAAATAAACTGTGAGGTTATGAAATAGTTAATTTGCACATACAAAAGTATAACTATTGGGTTCTTGCCACTTTATATAGAATTTAGGGCCTTTAAGCATCTTCCAAATTATTTAGAGTAGAGGGCCATTCTTCTACCTCTCTGGGAGAATAGCTTTGATTTTTTCGTCTTCTTATCTGAGGTTCTTTTTGGCTGGTGTTCCCATGGCTTGTGAGGCTATGTATGTTGGGGGTGCAGTAACTCAGCATTGATGGGCTGAATTGTCAGAAGGTAAATGTGTTGGGCTGGGCAGTGTCCTGGTGTGGCTTAAACAAGTGTGATTTGGACTGTGTGTGGAGAATTGAGCCACAGTAAATATCAGCAGTAACATCAACCCTGGAATTCCAAGGTATATTTACATAAGGGAAGCAATGTTAGAATGCAGAAGCAGAGAAAACAAGGATACTCTTAAGAAATGCAGTGAGTGCATGAATAGTTCAAGTGAAACACTTCTGGATGACACAGGTTAGGGGCCCTGGAGGATTCCTTTTTTGGATTGTTGGTCACAAGGTATCTATCAGAATGGCTTTGCATTTTGTTCCTGTTTTTCCAAGTCAAGAAATCAGCCTGCCCCATAAGTTGTTGGTAATGGAGCTGTGACACTTCAATGCCCATATAATCTGACACCACCATTATTTTTTATTTTTTGTAAAATAATGGGTTTATTGAGATGTACTTCACATACCATAAAATTCACATGTTTAAAGTGTACAATTTAGTGGTTTATAGTACATTCACAAAGTTGTACAATCATTACCACTGTCTAATTACAGAATATTTTCATCATGCCAAAAAGAAACCCTGTACTCACTAGCAGTCATTACCCATTCTCCCCTTCCCCTAGCCTCTGGCAACCACTAATTTACTCTCTGTCTCTGCAGATTTTCCTATTCTGGACTGTGGTTAACTTTTTGAAGTGTAACAAAGAATTCTTTTTTTTTTTTTTACCACCTCCACCCCCTGCTGCTTTCCCCCCTTGGTGTCCATACGTTTGTTCTCTACATCTGTGTCTCTATTTCTGCCCTGAAAACCAGTTCATCTGTACCATTTTTGTAGATTCCACATATATGCGTTAATATACGATATTCGTTTTTCTCTCTCTGACCTACTTCACTCTGTATGACAGTCTCTAGATCCATCCACGTCTCTGCAAATGACCCAATTTCATTCCTTTTTATGGCTAATATTCCATTGTATATATGTACCACTTCTACTTTATCCATTTGTCTGTTGATGGATGTTTAGGTTGCTTCCATGACCGGGTTATTGTAAAAATAGCTGCAATGAACATTGGGGTACATGTGTCCATTTGAATTATGGCTTTCTCAGGTATATGCACAGCAGTGAGAATGCTGGGTCATATGGTAATTCTATATTTAAGTTTTTAAGAAACCTCCATACTGTTCTCCATAGTGGTTGTATCAATTTACATTCCCACCAACAGCAAAAGAGGGTCCCCTTTTCTCCAAACCCTCTCCAGCATTTGTTGTTTGGAGATTTCCTGATGATGCCCATTCTAATTGGTGTGAGGTGATACCTTATTGTAGTTTTGATTTGCATTTCTCTAATAATTAGTGATGTTGAGCAGATTTTCATGTGCTTCTTGGCCATCTGTATGTCTTCTTTGGAGAAATGTTTATTTAGGTATTCTGCCCACTTTTGGATTGGGTTGTTTGTTTTTTTAATATTGAGCTTCATCAACTGTTTATATATTTTGGATATTAATCCTTACTCCATTGATTCATTTGCAAATATTTCCCACATTTTCAGGGTTGTCTTTTCATCTTATTTATAGTTCTTTTATTGTGCAAAAGCTTTTAAGTTTCATTAGGTTTATTTTTGTTTTTATTTCCATTACTCTATGAGGTGGATCAAAAAAGATCTTGCTGTGATTTACGTCAAAGAGTGTTCATCCTATGTCTTTCTCTAAGAGTTTTATAGTGTCCGGTCTTACATTTAGGTCTCAAATCCATTTTGAGTTTATTTTTGTGTATGGTGTTAGAGAGTGTTCTAATTTCATTCTTTTACATGTATCTGTCCAGTTTTCCCAGCATCACTTATTGAAGAGGTTGTCTTTTCTCCATTGTATACCCTTTCCTCCTTTGTCATATATTAGTTGACCATAGGTCCGTGGGTTTATCTCTGGGCTTTCTATCTTGTTCCATTGATCTATATTTCTGCTTTTGTGCCAATACAATATGGTCTGGATTACTGTAACTTTGTAGTAGAATCTGATGCCAGGGAGTCAGATTCCTCCAGCTCCACTTTTCATTCTCAAGATTGGTTTGGCTATTCGGGGTCTTTTGTGTTTCCATACAAGTTGTGAAACTTTTTGTTCTACTTCTGTGAAAAATACCAGTGGTAGTTTGATAGGGATTGCATTGAATCTGGAGATTGCTTTGGGTAGTAAAGTCATTTTCACAATGTTGATTCTTCCAATCCAAGAACATGGTATATCTCTCCATCTATTTGTATCATCTTTAATTTCTTTCATCAGTATCTTATAATTTTCTGCATACAGGTCTTCTGTCTCCTTACGTAGGTTTATTCCTAGATATTTTATTCTTTTTGTTGCAGTGGTAAATGGGAGTGTTTCCTTAATTTCACTTTCAGATTTTTCATCATTAATGTATAGAAATACCAGAGATCTCTGTGCATTAATTTTGTATCCTGCTACTTTACCAAATTCATTGATTAGCTCTAGTAGTTTTCTGGTAGCATCTTTAGGATTCTCTATGTATAGTATCATGTCATCTGCAAACAGTGACAGCTTTACTTCTTCTTTTCCAATTTGGATTCCTTTTTCTTCCCTGATTGTTGTGGCTAAAACTTCCAAAACTATGTTGAATAATAGTGGTGAGAGTGGGCAACCTTGTCTTGTTCCTGATCTTAGTGGAAATGGTTTCAGTATTCTACCATTGAGGACGATGTCGGCTGTGGGTTTGTCATATATGGCGTTTATTATGTTGAGGAAACTTCCCTCTATGCCTACCTTCTGCAGGGTTTTTATCATAACTGGTGTTGAAATTTGTCAAAAGCTTTCTCTGCATCTATTGAGATGATCATATGGTTTATCTCCTTCAGTTTGTTAATATGGTGTATCACATTGATTGATTTGCGTATATTGAAGAATCCTTGCATTCCTGGAGTAAACCCCACCAGATCATGGTGTATGATCCTTTTAACGTGCTGTTGGATTCTGTTTGCTAGCATTTCTTTGACGATTTTTGCATCTATGTTCATCAGTGATATTGGCCTGTAGTTTTCTTTCTTTGTGACGTCTTTGTCTGGTTTTGGTATCAAGGTGATGGTGGCCTCGTAGAATAAGTTTGGCAGTGTTCCTCCCTCTGCTACATTTTGGAAGAGTGTGAGAAGGATGGGTGTTAGCTCTTCTCTAAATGTTTGATAGAATTCTCCTGTGAAGCCATCTGGTCCTCGGCTTTTGTTTGTTTGAAGATTTTTAATCACCATTTCAATTTCATTGCTTGTGATTGGTCTGTTCATATTTTCTATTTCTTCCTGGTTCTGTCTCAGCAGGTTGTGCGTTTCTAAGAATTTGTCCGTTTCTTCCAGGTTGTCCATTTTATTGGCATATAGTTGCTTGTAGTAATCTCTCGTGATCCTTTGTGTCTCTGCAGTGTCAGTTGTTACTTCTCCTTTTTCATTTCTAGTTTTATTGATTTGAGTCTTCTCCCTTTTTTTCTTGATGAGTCTGGCTTATGGTTTATCAATTTTTTTTATCTTCTCAAAGAACCAACCTTTACTTATATTGATCTTTGCTATTGTTTTCTTTATATCTATTTCATTCTTTTCCTGCTCTGATCTTGTTGATTTCTTTCCTTCTGCTAACTTTGGGTTTTGTTTGTTCTTCTTTCTCTAGTTCCTTTAGGTGTAAGGTTAGATTGTTTATTTGAGATTTTTCTTGTTTCTTGCGGTAGGATTGTATAGCTGTAAACTTCCTCTTAGAACTGCTTTTGCTGCATCCCATAGGTTTTGGATCATCGTGTTTTCATTGTCATTTGTCTCTAGGTATTTTTTGATTTCCTCCTTGGTTTCTTCAGCAACCTCTTGGTTATTTAGTAATGTACTGTTTAGCCTCCATGTGTTTGTGTTTTTTATGTTTTTTCCCCAGTAATTGACTTCTAATCTCATAATGTTGTAGTCAGAAAAGATGCTTGATATGATTTCAGTTTTCTAGATTTACTGAAGCTTGATTTGTGACCCAAGATTTTATCTATCATGGAGAATGTTCCGTGTGTACTTGAGAAGAAAGTGTAATCTGCTGTTTATGGATGAAATGTCCTATATATATCAATTAAATTTATCTGTTCTATTGTGTCATTTAATACTTGTGCTTCCTTATTAATTTTCTGTTTGGATGATCTGTCCATTGGTGTAAGTGAGGTGTTAAAGTCCCCCACTATTATTGTGTAACTGTCGATTTCTTCTTTTATAGCTGTTAACAGTTGCCTTATGTATTGAGGTGCTCCTATGTTGGGTGCATATATATTTATAATTGTGATATCCTTTTTCTGGATTGATCCCTTGATCATTATGTAGTGTCATTCCTTGTGTCTTATTACATTCTTTATTTTAAAGTCTATTTTATCTGGTATGAATATCGCTACTCCAGATTTCTTTCTTTTTTTCTTTTTTTTGTGGTTCGCGAGGCTCTCACTGTTGTGGCCTCTCCCATTGTGGAACACAGGCTCTGGATGCACAGGCTCAGCGGCCATGGCTCATGGGCCTAGCCGCTCCATGGTATGTGGGATCTTCCTGGACCGGGGCATGAACCCGTGTCCCCTGCATCGGCAGGCGGACTCTCAACCACTGCGCCACCAGGGAAACCATCCAGCTTTCTTTTGATTTCCATTTGCATTGAATATTATTTTCCATCCCCTCACGTTCAGTCTGTATGTGTCCCTAGGTCTGAAGTGGGTTTCTTGTAGACAGCATATATATGGGTCTTGTTTCTGTATCCATTCAACCAGGCTGTGTCTTTTGGTTGGAGCATTTAATCTATTCACGTTTAAGGTAATTATCGATTTGTATGTTCCTGTGACCATTTTCTTTATTGTTTTGTTTTTGTTTTTGTAGGTCCTTTCCTTCTCTTGTGTTTCCCACTTACAGAAATTCCTTTAGCATTTGTTGTAGAACTAGTTTGGTGGTGCTGAATTCTCTTAGCTTTTGCTTGTCTGTAAAGCTTTAGTTTTCTCCATAGAATCTGAATGAGATCCTTACTGGGTAGTGTAATCTTTGTTGTAGGTTCTTCCCTTTCATCACTTTAAGTATATCATGCCACTTCCTTCTGTCTTGTAGTGTTTCTGCTGAGAAATTAGCTGTTAACCTTATGGGAGTTCCCTTGTATATTATTTGTCGTTTTTCCTTTGCTGCTTTCAGTAATTTTTCTTTGTCTTTAATTTTTGTCAATTTGATTACTGTGTGTCTCAGTGTGTTTCTCCTTGGGTTTATCCTGTATGAGACTCTCTGTGCTTCCTGGACTTGGGTGGCTATTTCCTCTTCCATGTTCGGGAATTTTTTGACTATAATCTCTTCAAATATTTTCTTGGGTCCTTTCTCTTTCTCTTCTCACTTTGGGACACCTATAATGCAAATGTTGTGTTTAATGTCCCAGAGGTCTCTTCAGCTGTCTTCATTTCTTTTCATTCTTTTTTCTTTATTCTGTTCCACAGCAGTGAGTTCCACCTTTCTGTCTTCCAGGTCACTCATCCATTCTTCTTCCTCATTTATTCTGCTATTGATTCCTTCTAGTGTATTTTTCATTTCAGTTATTGCATTGTTTATCTCTGTTTGTTCTTTAATTCTTCTAGGTGTTTTTTCTTTAATTCTTCTAGGTCTTTTTAAAACATTTCTTGCATCTTCTCGATCTTTTCCTCCATTCTTTTTCTGAGGTCTGGGTCATCTTCACTATCATTATTCTGAATTCTTTTTCTGGAAGGTTGCCTGTCTCCACTTCATTTCGTTGTTTTCCTGGGTTTTTTTTCTTGTTCCTTCATCTTGTTCCTTCATCTTGTACATAACCCTCTGCTTTTTCTTGTTGTCTACCTTTCTGTGAATGTGGTTTTCCTTCCACAGGCTGTAGGATTGTAGTTCTTCTTGCTTCTGCTCTCTGCCTTCTGGTGGATGAGGCTATCTAAGAGGCTTGTGCAAGTTTCCTGATGGGAGAGACTTGTGGTGAGTAGAGATCAGTACAACTTTAATCTGCTTGTCTGTTGATGGGTGGGGTTGGGTCCCCTCCCTGTTGGTTGTTTAGCCTGAGGTGACTGCACACTTGAGCCTACCTAGGCTGTTTGGTGGGGCTAATGGCCGACTCTCGGAGGGCTCACACCAAGGAGTACGTCCCAGAACTTCTGCTGCTAGTGTCCTTGTCCTCTCAGTGAGACAGAGACACCCCCCCACACCTCTGCAGGACACCCTCCAACACTAGGAGGTAGGTCTGATTCAATCTCTATGGGGTCACTGTTCCTTCCCCTGAGTCCTTATGTGCATACTACTTTATGTGTGCCTTCCAAGAGTGGAGTCTCTCCCCCAGTTCAGTCAAAGTCCTGCAATCAAGTCTCACTAGGCTTCAAAGTCTGATTCCCTAGGAATTCCTCCTCCTGTGCCGGGCCCCCAGGTTTGGAAGCCTGACATGGGGCTCAGAACCTTCACTCCAGTTGGTGGACTTCTGTGGTATAAGTGTTCTCCAGTTTGTGAGTCACCCCCTCAGCAGTTATGGGATTTGATTTTATTGTGATTGCACCCCTCCTACCACCTCATTATGGCTTCTCATTTGCCTTTGGATATGGGGTATCTTTTTTGGTGCATTCCAGTGTCTTCCTGTCGATGATTGTTCAGTAGTTAGTTGTGATTGCGATGTTCTTGCAAGAGGGAGTGAGAGCACGTCCTGCTACTCTGCTATCTTGAACCAATCCCCATTTCTTTTTTTTATGGTGGTATTGATGAAAGATGAAGCCCTTCTAGATGATGCCCAGAACATAGCATTTACTCAAAACACATTCACTTAATAAACACAAATAATTTAACATTAGATAATTCATGTGAGCATAATTTAATGAGGTTTCCTGTCACTTTCACAAAAAAATAACATCATATAAATGTAAAATAAGAATACATATAAAGAAAAAAATCAATCTAGGTTTCCACCTAGTATATTCTTCCAGTCCAGTTTAATTCCAGGCTGTTTTCATGCCTACTATATGCTGAGGATGATAAAATCATGTATTGTTTTCTGAAATTTATATTTATAATAGTATTAATCCAGCAAAGGATGATGGAAAAGGGTAGTACACCTTAAAAACCAGGTCTTTCTTTATTATTATTATTTTTTACCTCATTCATGTTAGTTCACTCCCAACACAGAACCATGTCTATTGCAAAGAAAGTGAAGAAGTTTTCTTCTGAATGATATTTCTTTCTCCCAGTGTGTATAAGTATTCCATAAGTGTAATGTTTTGTCTGTTGTAGGGCAGAGAGTAGAGAAGTTCCAAGGGACAGACACTGTCTTATGCTTCTGAAGCATGGATATAGCCCACTCTCATTCTGCTAGCTTGACTAACTAAAAAAGAATGAAATAATGTTATTTACAACAACATGGGTGGACCTAGAGATTATCATACTAAATGAAGTAAGTCACACAGCGAAAAACAAATATCATATGATAGCACTTACATGTGCCATCTAAAAAACGATACAAATGAACTTATTTACAAAACAGAAATAGACTCACAGACATAGAAATTAAATTTATGGTTACTAAAGGGAAAAGTAGGGAAGATGGATAAATTAGAAGTTTGGGATTAGCAGATACAAACTACTATATATAAAATAGATAAACAACAATGTCTTACTATATAACACAGGGAACTATATTCAGTATGTTGTAATAAACCATAATGGAAAAGAATCAGAAAAAGAATATATATATATATATATATATATATATATATATATACATATATCTGAATCACTTTGCTGTACACTGGAAACTAACATAACATTGTAAATCAACTATAGGTCAATTTTTTAAAAAGTTGAACTTTTAAGTCAGGTAGCACCTCCCAAAGTGAGTGAAGATCTTCCTTTGCCAAACCAAAGGGGTTTATTTATTTATTTTTAAAATAAATAAGTTTATTTATTTATTTTTGACTGTGTTGGGTCTTCATTGCTGTGTGCAGGCTTCCTCTAGTTGGTACAAGTGTGGACTTCTTTTGTTGTGGAGCATGGGCTCCACATGAGGGCTCCAGTAGTTGTGGCTCACTGGCTCTAGAGCTCAGGCTCAGTAGTTGTGGTGCACAGGCTTAGTTGCTCCATGGCATGTGGGATCTTCCCGGACCAGGGATCGAACCCCTGTCCCCTGCATTGACAGGAAGATTCTTACCCACTGTTCCTTCAGGGAAGTCCCCTAAAGGGGTTTAATCTCAGACCATGGAATTTGTAATGTCAGGACACTCTACTTTGCAATTACTTCTGAATCATCTCCTTCTTTCTATCCTATTCACAAACATAGACTTCAAGAAATTTATTTTTAAAAATCCATTAATCATGAAGGAAAGGAATTATTTCAGGAGAGGGGGTGTTAGTTTTGCCATTTATTGCTGTATAACTCTGTGAAAAAAACATTGCCATTTTAAGTGAGTGGATTTCAAAATCACAAAGTTTTGTAAGGGGAGGGTGGCAGAGGACAAAGCAATTTTAAAATATGATATTGCCTGTTTTTGCAAAACCTAGCTAAAGAACTAAGTAGTCATATTACAGAAGAACTTTACTTTTTTTTTTTTTGATAAGTAAGAAGTGGAACACACTCTGCAGACAGAATGTGGGCCGTCTCAAAAGGTGAGAAAGGCCCCAGAGTATGGGGTTGTCAGTTTTTATAGGGGGGTAATTTCATAGGCTAATGATTGGGAGGTGTATTCCAGTTATTTCAGGAAGGGGTGGGGATTTCCAGGAATTGGGTCACCACCCATTTTTTGATCCTTATGATCGGCCTTGGAACTGTCATGGTGCCTGTAGGTATGTCATTTAGCTTACTGATGTGTTACAGTAAGCGTATACTGAGGCTCAAGGTCTAGTGGAAGTCGACTTGTCTGCCATCTTGGACCCATTTGGCTCTAATCAGTTTATGTCATGTCCTCGGGCTATGTCATTCTTTCAGATGAAGGTTGTGCCCTCCTCCCTTCTCTCCTGTTTCATTCCCCACTCAGAGATTTTACTCCCATATTCTTATGGGAAGCAGAAGGGTGATGGTCCGTGTTCTGTAACTGCTTCAAGGCTGAGTAGGCACATCAACCCTGCCTGTCAGGGAGTAAAAGTCTCTGGATTCCTGATCTAGGGGCTGCAGGGATGGAACAGCTCCTTGTTTTAAGTCAGTATAGTCTGGAAACCTCGCATAGCCATCACTTGGTGTAGAATTGTTGTAACTGCTTCCTTGGCCTTTCTATGAGCCTCCTTGATGATGAAGCACTTTTTGTAACAGCATCAGAGTACAAAAATATGTATAAATGACAAAAGAGATTTTAGATGCTATCCCTTCTAAGGTAGTCTCCCAACCAGGTGTTAGTGCCCAAAAAGTTGTCACAAAGAGATGGCACACAAGATGTCCTCAAAGGTGTTGATGATGAGCGGGAGTTGGTCTAGCTATAAGTTGAGAATAAAGGGTCAGCACTTGTAAGGGTCAGAGGGAGGGGAGTAAAAGCAAAAAAAGTACACCTTGGTGGTTACACAGGTCTTCTGGTGTTAACAGAGGGAAGAAAAGGAAAGAAAGAAAGAAAGAAAGAAAGAAAGAAAGAAAGAAAGAAAGAAAGAAAGAAAGAAAGAAAGAAAGAAGAAAGGAAGGAAGGAAGGAAGGAAGGAAAGAAAGAAAGAAAGAAAGAAAGGAAGGAAGAGGAAGGAAGGAAAGAAGGAAAGAAAGAAAGAAGAAAGAAACAAAGAAAGGAAGGAAGAGGAAGGAAGGAAAGAAGGAAAGAAAGAAAGAAGAAAGAAAAGAAAGAAAGAGCGAAAGAAAGAAAGAAAAGAAAGAAGGAAAGAAAGAAAGAAGCAAAGAAAGAAAGAAAGAAAGAAAGAAAGAAAGAAAGAAAGAAAGAAAGAAAAGAAAGAAATAGAGCAGGAATGAACAAGCAAGCAAAAATGTAGGAGAAAAATCTCAGAGTCAAGGAGAAGAGTATAGAGGTTAACAATTCTGCCCTGGATCTGCTGTTCGATGTGCATAAGCATACAGGGTTGACCTGCTGGTCAAAAATGATCAGACATTAGCAGAGCATCCTCCCCAGTATATCTGGCTTGTGGCATCCCATGGGCCTCTTTAGGACCAAGTCCTAACTCTCAACGTTTTCTTACCTTATCACTGTCCGTTCCTGGTCACCAGCTGAAACTGTGCACCTCAGATTGGGACTTGAACCCACATGCCAGGACTCAAACCTGGCCAAAACCCACAGTTTTCCAACTGAGATCACACACCTGGTTTCAGGACTTAATGAAGCTCGGGTCCTTGATGTCTCATCTCAGAGAAAACTAGTGAGAGACAAAGTGACAGGTAAGAAGTGGATTTATTTAGAGAGAAACACATTCCACAGACAGAGTGTGGGCCACCTCAGAAGATGAGAAAGGCCACAGAAGAACTTTAAATCTTGCAAAAGTAACATATTATCAGACCTTTAATAACCAAGGAACCAGGCTGCAAAAACTATAACAAAATTCTGTTAGATTCCCTAGTATTTTTTAAACTGGGTTATGGTGTTCATGTTGGGAAGAAAAATGGATTTGCATTGGAATTTCCTAGACTGTATGCATAGTGAACAGTAATTCATCCTATGGAAAGTATTATTATCTTATCTGTCCAAGTTCTCCCCAGCAGAGGAGATAACTTTAGAGTTTATTAAAATGTAATTTGCCAACCTGCATTCTCAGATTTGTTCACTTTCCAATTGCTGTATGCCTATTTAGATAGGCATATCTTCAACTCCTTGTATTTGTCAGCATGAAAAGCATAGACTAATACCACATGACGATGCTTTCTCTGAAGTGACTCCATCCTATCATATAAAATGAGACAATTTTTTTCTTTATTGCTGGTAACTGAACAGTACTGTAGCAACATATTATTAAAGCATTTATGTAGAATGACTCTGATGGGATCTGGATAATAGATTTATTTGTGGATTTTGATTTGTTAACCAGTTGAGGAAAATTTACCTCTTAATTGCTGTTTTTAAAATTCATACATTTTTGGTCACATCCCTTTCCTAGATTCTGATGGTCATCCTCTCTGCAAAAATAAACACACACACACACACACACACACACACACATATGTGCACAGTTTTCCTTACAATATCAATGACACATACTAACCCATAGATCTTTGAAGTCTATGAACCCTAGACTGAGAACCACTGCTTTATAACATCTTGATCCTGATATGTGTATTTTCTGATTGGAGACTAATTATAGTTTTCCTTAGTTTTAGAATTTTCATACTCTCAGTAATGTCAGCAGAAGACAAGAAGGTAGACATCCATTCATTTTGTATTGATATTTTTCTATTTACTCGTTTATTGGAAATGTTAAAAAAAAAAACCCAAGCAAAACGTTTATGGTTATGTTTATTTTAAGAAAAACAGGTTAAGCATGACTGATCTTTAATATGGAGGTTGACAGCAATAGCATCATTTGGTCTGTCTGTTATGGGAATGAGTAGACATCTCTTCTCCAAGCCTTCTTCTTCCTTCTGGCACAAGGTTGACTACACTGTAGAGATCTTATAGTTGGGTGTGGCTGTTTGACTGAGTTCTGGTCAACAGAATATGAAGTAAGTAATGGACATCCTTGACCTGTTCCATGACAGACCCTCAACACACGGTCCTCATGACTTCATGGAGATGAGCTTAGAGGTCTTGGGAGCCACATCTTGGAGATAAGAAAGCTTAAAATGGAAAAGACCTGGGTATATTAATCACTTCTTGGAGGAAAGCTGCTGCTGAACTACCATTTTGGACTTCTGTGTTAAGCGAGTTAAGTTTTGGGGTTTCTCTGTAGTAGCTGCTAAAAGAACCTGAACTACTACTCAAGTTTTACTGACTAATTCAGACACAAAACTACAGGGGGGAGGGTCACCAAGGGTGTTAGTGCTCAGTTTACTTCCAGCGTTTTGTGACATGTGCTATTTACTTGTGACTGCTTAGGTGGAATAATACTTGATGTTATCTAGTTTCAACTTGAACTAATACCCAACAATGGACAAATGGCTTAAGATTCTTCCAGAGAAAATGTGGTGTAAAGAGTTCTAATAATGCAAGCAGACATGGAAATCCTGACGAGGCACATCTGCTGCTACTTCTCTAGGAGTTGAAAGAGGTCTTCAGCAGTCACATAGATGGTAAAGGCAACCATCTGACAAGATGGTGTAAAAAATTCAACCAATAGGAAGGCTAGCTGAGTTACAGATAAGCACCAGTCATTAACTAAACTTTGTCCTATATTGTACCTTGGGATATTAAGTAGTAACTGCAGTACATACAAAATATGGGAGAAGGCATGTTCAATTAAAAAAATTGATAAAGGTGTGCAATCAAAAATCCTTTGGAGGGCTTCCCTGGTGGCGCAGTGGTTGAGAGTCCACCTGCCGATGCAGGGGACACGGGTTCGTGCCCCGGTCCGGGAAGACCACGGAGCGGCTGGGCCCGTGAGTCATGGCCGCTGAGCCTGTGCGTCTGGAGCCTGTGCTCGGCAACGGGAGAGGCCACAACAGTGAGAGGCCCGTGTACCACACACACACACTATATATATATATATATATATATATATAATTTTTTTTTTTAAATTAAAAAAAAAATAATCCTTTGGACAGCACTGATCTGGAAACTCAGGATCCTGTGTTCCACCTACTTCAGAAGAGTATAAATTTACCACAATCCCTTGAGGACTGTGGCTCTGGATACAGCTTTGGGATTAGCCCTAATGGACAAGTCTGGACCCATGAGACTAAGGCTACCCCAATGGTGATCCCCTCAAATTAAAGAGTTGACCAATTTAGTTTAAAAAAGTGTTTTTTCCCCTTTTCATGTATAAATACTAGACTTTTACACTGATTTATTCATTAAAAATTTTTATTTTATATTGTAGTGTAGTTGATTAACAATGTTGTGTTAGTTTCATGTGTACAGCAAAGTGATTGTTATACATATACATGTATTTATTCTTTTTCACATTCTTGTCCCATTTAGGTTATTACATAATATTGAAGAGTGAACTTTTGGACTAGCTGGATTTTTGGCAGCTGCAATAACCTGCAATTTCAATTTCAACATTAAAGTGATAATACTTTTCTATTCAGTTACTGAGCTTTACGCAGAATAATCTTGAGTGAATTGAGTAAACTGTTATAAAATAGAAGTGATGGAGGGCAGAATTTATCTTAAGTTTCAGACTTCTCAAATTTAATGACTTCAGCATGAGTTTTCTAGATGATTTACCTAATATCTAGACACTCCCACTTGTTTCTGAGGATCACAACAAACATGTGTTTAGGAAATCAGCCATTCTTTTTAGTGTGGGGAAAAGTAATTTGATTAAAAAAAAGTTAACCTGTTTTTGGGTTTTATATTGGAATATAGTTGATTTACAATGTTGTGTTAGTTTCAGGTGTACAACAAAGTGATTTAGTTATACATATACATGTATCTATTCTTTTTCAGATTATTTTCCCATATAGGTTATTATAGAGTATTGAGTACAGTTCCCTGTGCTATACAGTAGGTCCTTGTTTATTACCTACTTTATATATAGTAGTGTGTTATGTTAATCTCAACCTCCTAATTTATCTCTCCCCCCCACATTTCTCCTTTGGTAACCATAAGTTTGTTTTCTAAGTCTATGAGTCTGTTTCTCTTTTACAAATAAGTTCATTTGTATCATTGTTTTAGATTCCACATATAAGTGATATTATGTGATATTCATATTTTTCTGTCTCACTTCACTTAGTATGATAACCTCTAGATCCATCCATGTTGCTGCAAATGGCATTATTTCACTCTTTTTTGTGGCTGAGTAATATTCCATTGTATATATGCACCACATCTTCTTTATCCATTCCTCTGTTGATGGACATTTAGGTTGCTTCCATGTCCTGGCTATTGTAAATAGTGCTGCAATGAACATTGGGGTGCATGTATCTTTTCGAATTATGGTTTTCTCCAGATATATGCCCAGGAGTGAGATTGCTGGATCACATGGTAGTTCTATTTTTAATTTTTTAAGGAACTTCCATACTGTTCTCCATAGTAGCTGTACTAATTTACATTTCCCTCAACAGTGTAGGAGGGTTCCCTTTTCTTCACACCCTCTCCAGAATTTATTGTTTGTAGATAACCTCTTTTTATATAAAAGTAGTATATTTCCATTATACAAAAGTCTTTAGAAATGGAGAATATAAAGAAAAAACTCACAATTTATAATCCAGAGATAGCTCCTTATATTGTATATTAGGTCCATATTTTATGTATAGATTTGTATCCCACTCATTTCTATTAATATTATATTGTAAAAATATTAATTATTCTATGGGCTTCCCTGGTGGTGCAGTGGTTGAGAGTCCACCTGCTGATGCAGGGGACACGGGTTTGTGCCCCAGTCCGGGAAGATCCCACATTCTGCGGAGTGGCTGCGCCTGTGAGCCATGGCCACTGAGCCTGCGTGTCCGGATCCTGTGCTCCGCAATGGGAGAGGCCACAACAGTGAGAGGCCCGTGTACCACACACACACACAAAAAAAATATTAATTATTCTAAACTATACCATTCCATGTTTTTAAAGTTAGGTGTCATTATTATTATTAACAAATAATTTATATTATGGAAGTACCATAATTATTTTAAATATTTTCTTAATTGTATGTTTAGATCAATTTCAATTATTTTCCTGTTATAAACAATGCCAAGACGAATATCTTTCTATGTTAAACTTTTTTTTTTTTTTTTTTTTTTTTGCGGTACACGGGCCTCTCACTCTTGTGGCCTCTCCCATTGCGGAGCACAGGCTCTGGACGCGCAGGCTCAGTGACCATGGCTCACGGGCCCAGCCACTCCGCGACATGTGGGATCTTCCTGGACCGGGGCACAAACCCTTGTTCCCTGCATTGGCAGGCGGAATCTCAACCACTGCGCCACCAGGGAAGCCCCTATGTTAATCTTTAACTGGTTTTCTGTGGTTCATCAAGATAGAGTCCTAGAAGTAGAATTATTCTGAGTCAAATTATATAAAAATATAAGTGGTTCTAATAATTTCTAATAATGCCACCAGTATTAAATATTATAGTTTTAAAAATGATATATTACATTTGTTTTCTGTTTCTTTGCCAATTGGTTAAGTGGAAATGCTTTCATACATTTACTAGCCTTGTATTTCCCCCTTTAGCAAATCATTTATACTTTGATTTTATACATTTTTTAGTGTTTTCCCTAGAGTTTGCAATATACATTTACAACAAATCCAAGTCCACTTTAAAATAATATTACACCACTTCACAGGTAGTGAGTACCTTATAATAACAAAATCATCCTAATTGCTTCTTCTTGTCCTTTGTATTGTTATTATTCATTTTACCAATACATGAGCAGACATAAGCCTGTATGAATGTACACATGATTTATACAAAAGCATACATAATCAAGCACATTGTTGCTATTGTTTTGAACAAACTGTTATCTGTTTGATTAAAAAAAATTAAAAGTTTTTATGTTACTTATAACTCCTCCTTCTTCAATATTCTTCCTTTCTTTATATAGATCTGAGTTTGGGGCCTGAATTATTCACCTTCTCGTTAGAGAACTTCTTTTAACATTTCTTGCAAGGATGGTCTACTGGCAACAAATTCCCTCAATTTTTGTTTGAGAAAGTCTTTCTACTTCACTTCAGAAGGATAATTTCACAGGGTACAGAATTCTAGGTTGATGATTTTATTTTCTGTCAGCACTTTAAATAATTCACTCCACTCTCTTCTTGCTTGTGTGGTTTCTGTGAGAACTGGATGTAATTCTTATCTTTGGTTCTCTCTAGGTAAGGTGTTATTTTTTTCTTTCCCTCTGGCTTTAGGATTTTTTCTTTATCTTTGATTTTGTGTAGTTTGAAGATGGTATGCCTAGGTATAGTTTTTCTCTGGTCTTTATCCTGCTTGGTGTTCTCTGAGATTCTTGGATCTGTTGTTTTGTGTTTGACATTAATTTGGGGGAAATTCTCAGTCATTCCTGTTTTAAATATTTTTTCTCTTCCTTTCTTTCTTTTTTCTACTTGTGGCATTTCCACTTCTCATATGTTATATCTTTTGTAGTTTTCCACATTGCTTGGACGTTTTGTTCTGCTTGTTCAGTCCTTGTTCCCTCTTTGTTTTTGAGGATTCTATTGATCTATCCTCTAGCTCAGAGACTCTTTCCTCAGCTGTGTCCAGTCTACTATTAAACCCATCAAAGAAATTCTTCATTTCTGTTACAGTGCTTTTTATCTCTAGAATTTATCTTTTGTTCTTTTCTAGAATTTTCATCCCCCTGCTTATATTTCCCATCTGCTCTTGCATGCTGTCCACTTTATCCATTAGAACCCCGAGAATATTAATCATGTTTCTTTCAACTCCTGGTCTTATAATTCTGACATCCCTGCCATGTGTGGTTCTGCTACTTGCTCTGTCTCTTCAAATTGTTTGTTTTGCTTTTTGTTATGCCTTTTAATTTTTTCTTGGTAGGTGGCTTTGATGTCCTGGGTAAAAGGAACTGCTGTAAATAGGCCTTTAGTAATGTGGTGGTGAAGTGGGGTTGGGGGAAGCTTTCTCTAGTCCTATGATTAGGCCTCAGTTTGTTAGTGAGTGTATGCCTCTGAACTATGACCTTCATAAGGGTTTCTCAGTTTTATTTTTTTCTCCTCCTTAGATGGGACAAGATGGGCTGGAGTTGGGTATTCTCCCAGGTCTCTGATGGCACAGCAGCAGGTAAAGCTCTGGTTAACTAGTTTCCTCTAAGGGTAGGTCTTGTGAAGAACAGAGGGCTCTGGTGTATTTAAAATTATTCATCCCCCCACAACACACACACATACCCCCCCATCCAGAAGCTGAGGCGGCTCTGATATTTAATGGGGTGGGGGCTGGCCCAGCTCCTGGAGGCATATCTCACAGTGCTGTGAGCACCCCTATGTGATTCAGTTTCACTGCAGATTTTAACTCTCAGGGTTGTCTACACTGAGCTTCCAGCAATTTGTCAATTACAGTTCAGGTTTTCCTGCCCAGGCACTGGTTCCTGAGGAGGTTTCTGCTTTTGAGTCTCTGCTCTGCTAAGTTGTGACTCTGTATTTGCCTTTCTCTCCAGTCTTGCGGGTAGTGGTTTGCTCTATGTCTTTCCTTCTCTAAAGGACCCAAGAAAAGTTGTTGAGTTTTCAGTATGCTCAGCTTTTTACTTGTTAGGACAGGGTGGCAACTTCCAAACTTCTTACATGTGGAAACAGAAACCATATTTCCTTTTTAAAATCTTGTTCCTTTTTATTTGAAATAATTTCAAAGTTAAGCAATTGTTGTTTAAATGAAACAAGGAAAGCCTATATGCCTCCACTCAGATTCCCAAAATATTGCCATTGAATCTGTTTTATGTGTATGATTACACCTTTCAGGAATATTTTGAAAAAGGAAAAATCAAATAGAATTTTAGTGAAACATAATTGGTTTCCAGAGGATAGGTCAAATTTACCTCCTTCATTTGGCCTGCATTCATATTCCCTTCTGCTCTTCTGCATAGTGACTTTCCAACTGGCTAGTGAGTCTTTGATATTTCACATGCAAACCGGTGATTCCTACCTTCCCTTATATATTGTTCTATTTAACATTATCGGTTTTGAATGTGATAGTAGTCGGGCCATAGTTGCAATATTTTTCATAGCCCAACTCTAGCAGGAGTATACTGTGACAGTGATTACATAAATCTGGGCTGTGGTGTTGGGGAGAAGAGATGGAGAAAGTAAATCTTTGCATGGAAAGACATGGGTAGTTAGATTTGAAACTTGAAAATTTTCCTTGGCATCTCTGACATTTTCTTCCCACTGTTGCATTTAAGAATGGCTGAGTTAGAGGGTCATATTCATCATATATGCTATATAAAAATTATCAGGTAACTTTGGTATGGGGAAAGCATATGTGGTTTTGAGTAAATATCACTAATACAAGAAATCTGGAGGCCCAGAGTCAGGAGGTTGTCTTTCTAATCTTGACTGGCTGCAACATTCCAAGTCTACAGGGCTACCCACAAGGGGAAACATCCAAGGAGATACCTCTGACTCTGGGAGAACAATGATATCGTCAGGCTCGTTTACTTCATCTTCTTACAGGATGGCAGTTACTGTTTATTAAAGGAGAAGAGTTGCCATGGTGATGTGAGAGAGACATCACAGGAGGGGATTGGGGAAAATGTTGCAACTTGGAGAAGGATTTATTATTTTAGAAAATTAAATGAAAGTTGACTCTTTTGAACTGTACTTGATAACTCATTGCTCTTCTTTTTGTTTATATACATCACAAAGTAATTAAATACTTCAGTATCCATCTCTGTTTCCATTACTTTATTGTGATAACCCCTGGGAGGCCTCAGCTACTGGAAGAGGTGTTTGTGGGTGTGGGACGTGGAGGAGTGCAGAGCCTCTTTCACTTTCTTATTTTGTGGATATCAGTTTTCCTGAATTAGACTGTCAGGAATTTTGTTCTTTACATCAATATTTTTTTAAAAAATCAGCTATTGAATCTATCAGTTCTACTGTTATTTGCTTTCATATTAATTTCTATTTTCCTTATGCTTTTATTAATTTATTTGATTACACAAGTGAGCTTCCATCTCCAGACTTGTTCTATGAGAAAAAAATAAACCCTAATTAAGGTACCTATTTTGTCAAATATTTGGTTACTCACAGCCAAATGCTATTACTAATTGATAGCCTGGAATTTAATGAAGTCTCATCTTTTATTTCATTAGTTTTGTACCCAGTTATCACTAATTTCAGTCTGCAATGTAAATCTGTCAGCATTTTAGTAGTGGAAATACCTTTTAGATTTTAGATATTGCTTGACAGTAAATCTTATTTTTAATTTTTGCAAGATATGCTTACTGTCTCATCATTGCTATTTTACCATGAAGTTATAAAATCTATATTAGATATCCCTTAAAATCACTAGATATCACTTAAAATCCCAGGATACCTTAATAAGTGAATTATTTTTGTCTTTTATGCTACATTTACTTCTAAACTTAACTTTTTAATGTAAATGTTGATAATTGAATGTCAGTGCATTAGTCTTCCAAACTGTCTTATCTTTAGGAAGGTCATTTAAAGTGTTCTTATTTTTCTTCCTTTTTCTGTTTTACTTCATTTTTCTTCCAGTTTTACTGAGATATAATTGACATATAGCACTGTATAAGTTTGTGTACAGTATAATGATTTGACTTATATCATGAACCAATTACCACAACACATTTAGTGAACATCCGTCATCTCATATACATACAAAATAAAAGAAAAAGAAAAATAATTTTTCCTTGTGATGGGAACTCAAGATTTATTCTCTTAACGAGTGTCATAAATAACATATGGCAGTGTTACTTACATTTATCATGTTGTATATTACATCCCTAATACTCATTTATCTTATAACTGGAAGCTAGTACTTTTTGACTACTTACATCCAATTTCCCCCCACCCCCTGCCCTAAAGTGTTTTTCATTTTTAATAACTGAAGAGCAGAGGTAGATTTCAACTAAGCAAAAAAGTTATTGGTCAAACATGAGACTTTTTGGACCTCTGTAGAACTTACATTAAACTCATTGCATAATTAGAACATATAATTCAATGAGCAATTTAGCAAGCAGCAAGGGTTTACTGAGAAATTTTTAGTAACCTGAGCACACCAAGACACAGTCCTTTCAGATTTTCCCCTTGTCTATTGATGACTCCTTGTATTTGGAACTTGGCAAGGACAATAGTTGGTGCACATCACTCAAACTTTCCATTTGTAGTCAATGATGATTTCGAACTTTCCAACCAGAAGACTAAAAATGTCTCAACTGGCTCTACTCTTCTTTTCAGACCCTTCCCCTCCTAATAACTAACAACTAAGGCCACAAATTTGGCACAAAAATTCCCCACGTGACTGGTTGATCCAGTGGTTCTCAAAGCGTAGTCTCTGGACAGCAGCATCAACATCATCTACGAGCTTGTTAGTAAAACAAATTCCCAGGCACATCTCAGACATGTTGAATAAGAAACTGGAGATGGAGTTCAGCCATCTGTATTTTAACACACTTTCTAGGTGATTCTATGCATGATTCAGATTGAGAACAACTGATTTTCATCAATAAGATCAGAAGAGAATCAAGCCCTGATCAGCAGTGCCTAAACATGTTCTGCTAGCAATCCAAGGGAAAAAGAAGAAAAAGAGAAGGGAATTTTTTCTTCAGTTAGCAAGGACAGCTACTGCCGGCAAAGAATTCATTGATAAAATAGCATTAGCTGCGCAATGTGAGTAAAGATGTGGGATGCCATCATTCACTTATTCATTCATTCTCTATTTTTTATTGACTAAGTTACTAATGTTGATCATTTGTCAGGCATTGAAGTATATTTTGAGAAAGATACAAGGGTGTTTAAGACCCTTCAAGAATTTATATTCTGTGGATAAGAAAGCAGAAGTAGAGAGGGAAAAAGACACAAAGCAAAATAGAACAAGTGCTTTTTTTTAAAAAAACATCTTTATTGAAGTATAATTGCTTTCCACTGTTGTGTTAGTTTCTGCTGTATAACAAAGTAAATCAGATATATATATATATATATATATATATATATATATATATATATATACATATATCCCCATATCCCCTCCCTGTTACATCTCCCTCCCACCCTCCCTATCTCACCTCTCTAAATGGTCACAAAGCACCGAGCTGGTCTCCCTGTGCTATGCAGCTGCTTCCCACTAGCTAACTATTTTACATTCAGTAGTGTATATATGTCAGTACTACTCTCACTTTGCCTCAGATTCCCCCTCACTCTCGTGTCATCAACTCCATTCTCTATGTCTACGTCTTTATTCTTACCCTGCCACTAGGTTCATCAGTACCACTGTTTTGTTTTTTTTTAAGATTCCATATATATGTGCTAGCATACAGTATTTGTTTTTCTCTTTCTGACTTACTTCACTCTGTATGACAGACTCTAGGTTCATCCACCTCACTACAAATAACTCAATTTCATTTCTTTTTATGGCTGAGTAATATTCCATTGTATATATGTGCCATATCTTCATTCATTCATCTGTCCATGGACATTTAGGTTGGTTCCATGTCCTGGCTATTGTAAATAGTGCTGCAATGGACATTTCACAATTTGTATGGAAACACAAAAGACCCTGAATAGCCAAAGCAATCTTGAGAAAGAAAAATGGAGCTGGAGGAATCAGGCTCCCTGACTTCAAACTATACTACAAAGCTACAGTAATCAAGACAGGATGGTACTGGTACAAAAACAGAAATATAGATCAATGGAGCAGGATAGAAAGCCCAGAGATAAACCCACACACATATGGTCACCTTATCTTTGATAAAGGAGGCAAGAATATACAATGGAGAAAAGACAGCCTCTTCAATAAGTGGTGCTGGGAAAGTAAGTGCTTTTAAGAAGTACAAATAATGGGCTTTAGAAGCACATAGGAGAGACCAATTAAAAATAAAAAGACAAAGCCTCACTTCATTGAAATGAAGGTACAGAGTTGGCACTGGAATATCTTAAGGACACCTCTGATTTGTATAGTGCTTTGTGAGAGAAATATAAAATGAACAGAGAGGTTCGGATTCATGCTAATGGTGATGACACTGTGGATTGTTGCAGTAATAATTTATGCTCCAGGGAAACCATAGCAAAAAAACCCCTCAAAAAACCAAAACAACAACAACAACAAAACACCTTAAGCACAAAAATAATCAAAATACCCAGTGATGGTGTTTTCATCTTCTGAGGTGAGTACACTTCAGCAGGGAAAACAATCAACTTGTACAAGAAACATAGCGATGTGAGGAAGAAACCTCTGTAACCTGTCAAGCACAAGTGAAGGGCACGGCAGGAACACCTTCTGGGGAAATCCGATGACATCTATTCCGTATGGATTTTGGCCTGCAATCTCAACCTGATCAAAAGCGGCTCACTGCATCCTAAGTGTTCAAAGGGAGAACTGACTGTGGAGAACAATCAACTCCTACTATTGTAGGAGAGAATTTCTCCAGCCAGGAAAGAATTCAATCTTTGAAGATCTGGCAGAGGCTGCTGGGAAGGAACTGCTTACAAAGCTCTCTCTCTGTGATTTAAAAGCATGAAATAGCCTCATTTCAAAGTTGAAAGTTTTCAAAAGATAAAACCTCACATACACTCTTATCTGCCCTCCCAGCCTGGATTTTGAATCAGAATTGGGATAAAGTAGAAGAGTCTGTGTGTGTACCCAAATGCTTTTTATCAAGAACCCCATCATTCTTTTCAGAATTCATGGCAAATACTATATTTTTCCAGTACTATTTTACCATCCAAAATATATCTTGAGGGGCTTTCAAATTTTAGAACAATTTCTGTGGGGAAGCAAAATAAATTCACAGGACATCCATTTGCACCTTACATGTGGAATTCTGCTGTAATCAAGTCACCTTGTTCACTGAGGACTTGTTCTTAACGAATGGCTAAGGATACTGCAAGATGGTAGGGTGGGATTCTACAAGACAGTTCCTCTTCATTCTGTTCTACTCTTGTCTCTCTTCTACTATGCAACAAACTAATTTACATAGATTTTATTTATGAGGCAACAGTGAGGGCATTCTTGGATCTTTGGTGGTCTTAATAATTTTTGTTCATCTGGATAACTTGTATGCCTGCTCTCCAGAGGAAGTCCATAAAACTCAGAATAAAACCTCTACACATCATGTAACTGCTGGGCTGAGAATTGCCTCCTCTAGAGTAAATAATGCCACATTGATTTCTCCTGGGCCACACAATCTATTTTGTAGAATTTTCTCTCATCCAGTTCAAATCTCTGCATGGATTTTCAGGGTCATTGTTTTTCAGCATGACTGAGAATAAGACTAGCTGGCTGGAAATGAACATAGTTGCTTTGCTGATATACCCCAATATTGAGCTTATTATTTATATTGTTTACGCATAGAGTCAAAGAAAAAAATCTGTCATCCATAGCACTTGTCAGTATTGTTATTAAGGCAAAAGCTTCTAGGCTCTAAGGTTAAGGAGAATGAAGGAAGTAGCGATAGAAGTGTCAGAATTATCCACACACATTAGTGATGAATTTCCTAAGGAGAGCCTCAGCCTATCAATAGCACTTGGGAGCTTCTCCTAACCCTTTACTTCTACCTCGGATCACACAGTGTAGAGCCTTTGATCTCAAGAACCATGCTACCAAGGAAAGAATCATATTCTTGTACTAAAAATATATGGAGCAGGATTTTTGTGCTGCTTGATGTCCATATATTTGGGCACTTACTAATTAATTTATTGACAGCTTACAAAATGTCAGGCACTTCATAGGATAAAGACATGAGTAAGACACAACCTCTACCATCAAGAATCTCAAAATCTAGTAGGAGACCTATGGTATGGACACTGATATTTATAACACAGGTCACACTGTGATAGGTAGATGGATAAATAAAGATTGATGGAGGATAGATAGACAAGAGACATATTAGATAGCTAGATGGACAGATAGGTAGACATATGGATGGATAGATAAGTAGATGGAGAATTAGGTAAGTGGATGTTTTCAATCACTTAGAGTAAAAGCAGGGCCTCAAGATCTGCCTGGTCTAGCTTCCTGCTATTCTCTGATACCGTGACCTTCCACCCTCTCCCTTACTGTGTTTCCTTTTGTTTTTTGACATACACAAACTTGTACATAATGTATACAACTTTTTAAGTTTGAAGATGAGTCTACACCTGTGAAATTATCACCATAATATATGTCATAAGCCTATCCCTCATCTTTGAAAGTTTTTTCCCACCTCTTATTTATTATTTTTCTTATAACAAGAATACTTAAGATCTACCCTCTTAACAAATTTTTAAGCGTATAATACAGTAATGTTAACTATAGTCACCATGCTCTACAGTAGATCTCTAGAAGTTACTCATGTTTTGTAACTGAAAGTCTGTACTCTTTGACTAATACCTCCTTGTTCTCTCTCTCCACCAACTCTGACAACCACCATTCCACATTTTGCTTCTATGAGTTTGACTATTTTCATGATACAAATGGTATCCCATAGCATTTATCTTTCTGTATTTGCTTATTTCACTTGGTGTACATAATGTCTTCAAGGTTCTTAAGTTGCTTTCATGTCTTGGGTATTGTGAATAATGCTGCAACACACATGGGAATGTAGATATCTCTTTAAAATTTTGATTTCAATTCCTTTGTATATAGACCCAGAAGGGGGATTGCTGTATAATATGGTAGTTCTATCTTTATTTTTTGAAATAGGAACCTCCCTATTAAAAAACCTCCTAGTTTTCCCAGTTACTGCATCAATTTACATTCCCACCAACAGTCTGAAAGAGTTCTTTTCTCTGTGTCCTTGCCAACTTTTGTTCTCTGTTTATTATAGCCATCATAAGGTGTAAGGTGATGATATCTATTGTGGTTTTGATTTGATTTGATTCCCTGATAATTAGTGACGTTGAGCACCTTTTTACATGTCTATTGGTCATTGGTATGTCATCTTTGGAGGTATGTCTGTTTAGTTCCTTTGCCCATTAAAAAAATTGGGTTATTATTATTTTTTGCTATTAGTATTATAAATTCTTTATATTTTTTTGGATATTAACCTTTCATTAGCTATATGGTTTGCAAATATTTTCTCCAATTATGTAGATTACCTTTTCATTTTGTTGATGATTTTCCTTGTTGTGGAGAAGTTTTGATGTAATCTCACTTGTCTATCTTTGGTCTATCTTTGGTTTTGTTGTCTGTGCTTTGGGTGTCATATCCAAGAAATCATTGCCAAAATATTTTCTCCCATGTTGTTTTCTAAGATATTTATAGTTTTAGGTCTTATGTTTAAGTCTTTAGTACATTTTGAGGGTTTGTTTTTTGGGTTTTTTTTGGTATGGAGAGAGATAAGCTTTCAATGTCACTCTTTTGCATGTGGATATTTAATTTTCCCAATACCATTTATTGTAGAGATTATCTTTTTCCTACTGTGTACTCTTGGCATTCTTGTCAAAGATTATATATAGTTGACTATATATGTGTGGGTTTATTTCTGGGCTTTCTATTCTATTCCATTGATCTATATGTTTGTTTTAATGCCAGCAGCATACTGTTTTGATTTCTGTGGTTTTGTAATATATTTTGAAATCAGGAAGTGTGACGCCTCCAGCTTTGTTCTTCTTGCTCAAGATTGCTTTGGATATTCAAAGTCTTTTGTGGTTCCATATGAATTTTTTTTTTTTTTAGATGTTGGGGGTAAGAGTTTATTAATTAATTAATGTATTTTTGCTGTGTTGGGTCTTCATTTCTGTGCGAGGGCTTTCTCTAGTTGTGGCAAGTGGGGGCCACTCTTCATCGTGGTGCATGGGCCTCTCACTGTCGCGGCCTCTCTTGTTGCGGAGCACAGGCTCCAGACACACAGGCTCAGTAGTTGTGGCTCACGGGCCTAGCTGCTCCGCAGCATGTGGGATCCTCCCAGACCAGGGCTCGAACCCGTGTCCCCTGCATTAGCAGGCAGATTCTCAACCACTGTGCCACCAGGGAAGCCCCCATATGAATTTTAAGATTGTTTTTCTATTTCTGTAAAACATGCTATTGGGATTTTTATAGAGAATACATTGTAGATTGACTTGTGAAGTATGGACACTTTAACAATGTTAATTCTTCCAATCTATAAGCATGGAATGTTTTTCCATTTATTTTGTGTCTGTTTTAATTTCTCTTTTAAAAATCCCTTACCCTCTTTCCCCTTTGGTAACTAAGTTTGTTTTCTATGTCTGTGAGTCTATTTCTGTTTTTGTAAATAAGTTCATTTGTATCATTTTTTTAATATTCCACATATAAGTGCTGTCCTATGATATTTGTCTTTCTCTGTCTGACTTACTTCACTTAATATGACAATCTCTACGTCCTTCCATGTTGCTGCAAATGGAAAATTTCATCCTCTTTTTATGGCTGAGTAGTATTCCATTGTGTGTGTGTTTGTGGATGGATAAACAATATCTTCTTTATCCATTCATCTGTTGATGGACATTTAGGTTGTTCCCATGTCTTGGCTATTGTAATAGTGCTGCTATGAACACTGGAGTCCATGTATCTTTTCAAATTATAGTTTTGTCTGAATATATACCCAGGAGTGGTATGGCAGGATCATATGATAATTCTATTTTTAGTTTTTTAAGGAACCTTCATACTGTCTTCCATAGTGACTGCACCAATTTACATTACATGACTGCATTACAATTTACATGGTGTAACATGGTGTACATGTTACACCAACAGTGCATGAGGGTTTATTTTTCTCCACATCCTCTCCAGCATTTATTATTTGTAGATTTTTAAATTGATGGCCATTCTGACTGGTGTGAGGTGATATCTCATTGTAGTTTTGATCTGCATTTCTCTAATAATTAGTGAAATTGAACAACTTTAAATTTTTATTTATTTATTTTTGGCTGCATTGGGCCTTCATTGCTGCATGCGGGCTTTCTCTAGTTGAGGTGAGCAGGGGCTACTCTTCATTGTGGTGTGCAGGCTTCTTATTGTGGTGGCTTCTCTTATTGCAGAGCATGGGTTCTAGGCTCACGGGCTCAGTAATTATGGCACGTGGGCTCAGTAGTTGTGGCTCACAGGCTCTAGAGCATAGGCTCAGTAGTTGTGGTGCATGGGCTTAGTTGCTCCACAGCATGTGGGGTCTTCCTGGACCAGGGCTCAAACCTGCGTCCCCTGCATTGGCAGGCAGATTCTTAACAACTGCACCACGAGGGAAGTCCCTGAGCAACTTTTGGTGTGCCTGTTGGCTATTCTGTATGTCCTTTTTGGAGAAATGTCTATTTAGGTCTTCTGTCCATTTTTTGATTTCTTTGTTTGTTTTTTAATATTAAGCTGTATGAGCTATTTGTATATTTTGGAAATTAATCCCTTGTTGGTCATATCATTTGCAAATAATTTCTCTCATTCCATAGGTTGCCTTGTTGTTTTGTCAATGGTCTCTTTTGCTGTGCAAAAGCTTTTAAGATTAATTAGGCCCCATTTGTTTATTTTTGCTTTTATTTCCATTACTCTAGGAGATGGATCCAAAAAGAATATTGCTGTGATTTATGTTCAGGGGTGTTCTGCCTATGTTTTCCTCTAGGAGTTTTATAGTATCCATTCTTACATTTAGGCCATTAATCCATTTTGAGATTATTTTTGTGTATGACATTGAAGAATGTTCTAATTTCATTCTTTTACATGTAGCTGTCCAGTTCCCCCAGCACCACTTATTGAAGAAACTTTTTGTACACTGTGTATTCTTGCCTCCTTTATCATAGATTAATTGACCATAAGTGTTTGGGTTTATTTCTGGACTTTCTATCCTGTTCCACTGAGTTTGTGTCTATTTTTGTACCAGTACCATACTGTTTTGATTACTGTAGCTTTGTAGTATATTCTGAAGTCAGGGAGCCTGATTCCTCCAGCTCCGTTTTTCTCTCTCAAGATTGTTTTGACTACTGTTTTGCGTTTCCATACAAATATTAAAGTTTGTTCTAGTGTTGTGAAAAATGCCATTGGTAATTTGATAGGGATTGCATTGAATCTGTAGATTGCCTTGTGTAGTATGGTCATTATAACACTATTGATTCTTCCAGTCCAAGAACAGGGTATATCTTTCCATATATTTGTGTCACCTTCAATTTCTTTCATCAGTGTCTTAGAGTTTTCAGAATTTGTATCTGCTATAATTCCTTTTATGATTGTTTATAGTTTCCAGTGTACAAATTTTTCATGTCCTTAGTTAAACTTATTGCTAAGCAATTTATTCTTTTTGATGTTATTATAAGTGAGATTGCTCTCTTAATTTCCTTTTTGGATAATTCATTGTTAGTATATAGAAATGTGGCTAATTTTTGTACACTTATTTTTTGCATCCCACATTTGCTGAATTTGCTTATTATTTCCAACAGTTTTTTGGTGGTGTTTTTAGGATTCTCTAAATATAAGATTATGTCATCTGCAAACATATAATTTTACTTCTTTCTGATTTGTATTGCTTTTATTTTCTTAATGCGTTGGCCAGGACTTCTAGTATTATGTTAAATACAAGTGGTGTGAGTGGACATCTTTGCCTTGTTCCAGGTCTCAAAGGAAAAGATTTGTTTTTCTCCATTGAGTACGATGTTAGCTGCAGTCTTTCATATATAATCTTTATTGTGTTAAGGTCCTTCTATATCTAATTTTTTGATATGTTTTATCATTAAAGGATGGTGATATTTTTCGAAAAATCAAAAAACCTATTGAGATGATCATGTGATTTTTTTTTATTCCTCTGTTTATATGATGTATCATACTTATTGATTTGTATACGTTGCACCACCCTGACATCTCCCTTTCATGGTGTATGATGTTTTTAGTGTGTTCCTGAATTTGGTTTACTAATAACTGGTTGAGGACCTCTGCATCCAACTTTATCAAGAATATTGGCCTGTAGTTTTCTTTCCTTGTGGTGACTTTGGCTTTAGTATCAGAGAGATGATGGCCTCATAGAGCATTTGGTAGTGTTCCCTTTTTAACAATTTTATTTGAAGAGTTTAAGAAAAAATTTTACTAATTCTTCTTTAAATTTTTGGCAGAATTCACTTGTGAAGCCAAATGGTTATGATTTTCTTTGTTTTTTGTTGTTATTGGAAGGCTTTTTTTAAAAATAGACCTTTATTGGACTATAATTGCTTCACAATACTTGTTAGTTTCTGTTGTATAATAAATTGAATCAACAATATGCATACATATATCCCCATATCCCTTCCCTCTTGAGCCTCCCTCCCATCCTCCCTATCCCACCTCTCTAGGTCATCACAAAGCACCGAGCTGATCTCCCTGTGCTATGCTCCTTCTTCCCACTAGCTATTTTACATTCAGTAGTGTATATATGTCAGTACTACTCTCACTTTGTCCCAGATTGCCCCTCACCCCCGTGTCGTCAACTCCATTCTCTATGTCTATGTCTTTATTCTTACCCTGCCACTAGGTTCATCAGTACCACTGTTTTGTTCTTTTTTAAGATTCCATATATATGTGCTAGCATACAGTATTTGTTTTTCTCTTTCTGACTTACTTCACTCTGTATGACAGCCTCTAGGTCCATCCACCTCACTACAAATAACTCAATTTTGTTTCTTTTTATGGCTGAGTAATATTCCATTGTATATATGTGCCACATCTTCATCCATTCATCTGTCCATGGACATTTAGGTTGGTTCCATGTCCTGGCTATTGTAAATAGTGCTGCAATGAACATTGTGGTGCATGTCTCTTTTTGAATTATGGTTTTCTCAGGGTGTATGCCAGTAGTAGGGTTGCTGGGTCATATGGTGGTTCTATTTTTAGGTTTTTTTTTTAAAGGAATCTCCATACTGTTCCCCATAGTGGTTGTATCAATTTACATTTCCACCAACAGTGCAGGAGGGTTCCCTTTTCCCACACCCTTTCCAGCATTTATTATTTCTAGTTTTTTTTGATAATGCCATTCTGACTCATGTGAGGTGATAACTCATTGTAGTTTTGATTTGTATTTCTCTAATAATTAGTGATGTTGAGCATCTTTTCATGTGCCTCTTTTCCATGTGTATGTCTTCTTTGGTGAAATGTCTATTTAGGTCTTCTGCTCATTTTTTAATTGAATTCTGTTTTCTTGATATTGAGCTCCATGCGCTATTTGTATATTTTGGAGATAAATCCTTTGTCCATTGTTTCATTTGCAAATATATTCTCCCATTCTGAGGGTTGTTTGTTCATCTTTTTTATGGTTTCCTTTGCTGTGCAAAAGCTTTTACGTTTAATTAGGTCTCGTTTACTTATTTTTGTTTTTATTTTCATTACTCTAGGAGGTGGATCAAAAAAGTTCTTACTGTGGTTTATGTCGGAGTGTTTTTCCTATGTTTTCCCCTAAGAGTTTTATGGTGTCTGGACTTACATTTAGGTCTTTAATCCATTTTGAGTTTATTTCTGTGTATGGTGTTAGGAAGTGTTCTAATTTCATTCTTTTACATATAGCTGTCCAGTTTTCCCTGCACCACTTATTGAAGAGGCTGTCTTTTCTCCACTATGTTGTTGTAAATTAGGTGAGCATATGTGCATGGGTTTATCTCTGGGCTTTCTATCCTGTACCATTGATCTATATTTTTGTTTTTGTGCCAGTACCATACTGTCTTGATTACTGTAGCTTTGTAGTATGGTCTGAAGTCAGGGACCCTGATTCCTCCAGCTCCGTTTTTCTTCTCAAGATTGCTTTGGCTATTCAGGGTCTTTTGTGTTTCCATACGAACTCTAAAATTTTTTGTTCTAATTCTGTGAAGAATGCCATTGGTAATTTGATAGTGATTGCATTGAATCTGTAGATTGCTTTGGGTATTATAGTCATTTTCACAATATTGATTCTTCCAATCCAAGAACATGGTATATTTCTCCATCTGTTTATGTCATCTTTGATTTCTTTCATCAGTGTTTTACAGTTTTCTGAGTAAAAGTCTTTTGTCTCCTTAGGTAGGTTTATTCCTAGATATTTTATTCTTTTTGTTGTGATGGTAAATGGGATTGTTTCCTTAATTTCTCTTTCTGATTTTTCATTGTTAGTGTATAGGAATACAACAAATTTCTGAACATTAATTTTGTATCCTGCAACCTTACCAAATTCATGGATTAGTTCTAGTTTTCTGGTGACATCCTTAGGATTTTCTATGTATAGTAACATGTCTTCTGCAAACAGTGACAGTTTTACTTCTTCTTTTCCAATTTGTGTTCCTTTTATTTATTTTTTCTTCTCTGATTTCCATGGTTAGAACTTCCAAAACTATGTGGAATCAGAGTGGCGAGAGTGGGCATCCTTGTCTTGTTCATGATCTTAGTGGAAATGCTTTCAGTTTTTTACCATAGAGTATGATGTTTGTTGTGGGTTTGTCATATTTGGCCTTTATTATGTTGAGGTAGGTTCCCTCTATGCCCTCTTTCTGGAGAGTTTTTATCATAAATCGGTGTTGAATTTTGTCAAAAGCCCTTTCTGCCTCTATTGAGATAATCATATGGTTTTTATTCCTTCAGTTGTTAATATGGTGTATCACATTGATTGATTTTTGTACATTGAAGAATCCTTGCATCCCTGGGATAAATCCCACTTGATCATGGTGTATGATCCTTTTAATATATTGTTGGATTCTGTTTGCTAGTATTTTGTTCAGGATGTTTGTGTCTATGTTCCTCAGTGATATTGGGCTATAATTTTCTTTTTTAGTGATATCTTTTTCTGGTTTTGGTATCAGGGTGATGGTGGCTTCATAGAATGAATTTGGGTGTGTTCCTTCCTCCACAATTTTTTGGAAGGGTTTGAGAAGGATGGGTGTTAGCTCTTCTCTAAATGTTTGATAGAATTCACCTGTGAAACCATCTGGTTTTGATTACTGATTCAGGTTTATTATTTGTAACTGGTCTGTTTAGACTTTCTATTTCTTCTTGTTTCAGTCTCTTATGTTTCTAAGAATTTATCTATTTCTTCTAGGTTATTCAAGTTGTTGGTGTATAATTACTCATAATAGTCCCTTATGATCTTTCTGTGGCATTATTTGTAACGTCTCATTTGCTATTTCTGATTTTGAGCCTTTTTTTTCTTAGTCCAGCTAAGGTGTTGTCTATCTTTTCCAAGAGCCAACGCTTAGTTTTGTCAGTTTTTTCTACTGTATTCTATATTTCATTTGTTTCTGCTCTAATCTTTATTATTTCCTTCCTTCTCCTAATTTTGGGCTTAGTTTGTTCCTTTTTTAGTTACTCTAGTTTTAATATTAGGTTGTTTATTTATGTATGTTTATTTATCACTATTAACTTCCCGTTAGTACGGCTTTTGCTTTATCCCAAATGTTTTCCTATGTGGTGTTTCAATTTTCATTTGTCTTAAGACATACTAACTTTTCTTTTGATTTCTTCTTTGAACCAAAGGTTGTTCAAGAGTGTGTTGTTTAATTCCTAAGTATTTGTAATTTTTTCCCACTTACCTTTTGTTGTCTAGTTTCATTCCACTGTGGTTGGAAAAGATACCTGTAAAAATTTCAATCTTATTAAATTTGTTAAGACTTGTTTTGTGACTTAGCATGTGATCTACCCTGGAAATGTTTCTTGTGCACTTGAGAAGAATCTGTATTCTGCTGATAAGTGGGATATTCTTTATACGTCTAGGTGACTCTTGTCTATAGTGTGGTTCAAGACTAGGTACTCTTGTCTATAGTGTGGTTCAAGTCTTCTGGTTCGTTACTGATCTTCTTTCCACATGAGCTGTCCATTATTGTAATTGGGGTATTAAAGTCTGTCACTATTATTATATTGTTATTTCTCTCTTCAAATCTGTTAGAGCACCATGTTCTGATGTTGGGTGCTCATTCATTTATGCATTCATTCACAACTTAACACAGTGGTATTTGTGATGCAGGGCAGGATAGGTACAGAGTGAAAATGATTTATCACAGCTCAGCTGCAAGTATAATGTGCTAAATTCAAGTTGCCAGATCAGACTGACCAGGTTCCTAAACCCAGGCTCATTGGAATATGCACGTTCTTGTTCCTTTTCTCTCTAGTGTCTGTTACCGTGGGTTATATCATCAATAATGGCTGTGTGAGATATATTTCTGTAGTGTTCTAGACTGCAATATCAGTTGTGAAAAATAAAAATTATTTTATTGCCTTCTTCTCCATTCAGACTTGTATTTGGGATGGTGAAATATGTCCCAGAAACTTCACAAATCTTGACAAGACCTCTCCAATGGTCACAAAGTCTAATTATCTCCCAAAGTGCCATGTTATAAGGCAGCTATTGGTCTTTGGTCCAGAGGGTTTACTTCTGAGGCTTCATTGGCTTCATCCACACTTTCGCAGTAGGACAAGTAGCTTTAAAGTGCATATACACTTATATAACTGTCATATCATTCTGTTGAATTGAACCTTTTGTCATTATGTAATTATCTTCTTTGTCTCTTGTGAGAGTTTTGACTCAAAATCTATATTGTCTGATATAAGTATAGCCAGCCCTACTCTTATTGTTACCGTTTGCATGGAATAGCTTTTTCTATCCCTTTCAGCCAATGTATGTCATTAAACCAAAAGTGGGTCTCTTGTAGACAGCATATAATTGGGAGTTGTGTTTTTTTTTTTTTTTTTAAATCCATTGAGTCACTCTGTCTCTTGATTGGTGAGTTTAATCCATTTGCATTTAAAGTAATTATTAACAGTTACTGGTAGATTGATAGTTATTATTGACTTACTATTGCCTTCTTGTTAATTGCTTTTTAAAATCTGTTTTGTAGTTCTTTCACTTCTCTCATCTCTGTCTTCCTTTGTGAGTTTAATTTTATGTAGTGGATATGCTTTGATTCTTTTATCTTTAACTTTTCTTATTGAGTTTCAAAATACCAGATTCCATGCTCTTGCTGAAATACATTTAGTATGTACTTTTCAGGTTTTTTGCATTTTCTGTTCCTTTTGACTGTTGAAATTCTTTTCCCTGAGATACACATCTCTTGCTCCCTTTATTTCAGATTTCTGTTCAAATGTCACCTTACTAGAGAGATATTCCCTGATCACCCTATTATCACCGTTATTCTCTCTATTTTTATTTGCCTTTGTTCTCCATGGAAGCTAGCACAACTTGTCATGTTACATGTTTATTTATTGCTTTCTCTGTCTTCTAGAATGTATGCTTCATAATAGTGTGACCTTTTGTTAACCACTATACCCCCAGTGCCAGAATAGTAACTGACATGTTGGAGGTTCTCTAATACTTGTTAATTGAATGACTGAATGACTAAATTATGTAAATTCAACTTGCATGACACTGTGGAGAACTGTGGATTCTGTGTTAAGGAATTTAGTCTCTATTTGGTATGTGTATCACTTAGCTACTGCAACAAAATAAAGGTCATAATCAAACCATAAACTTCTATTTCTCATGCACCTGATGATCAGTGGATGATGGTTAGCTGATTTATGCTGTGCTCAGTGGGATGATTATACTGGTTTCCCTTGAGCTCACTTCTCGTATCTGTAGCCAGCTTGGGTCTGAAGCTGATCCTGGGCTGCACTCAGCTTGGGTTGGTGCTGCTCCACTTTTTTTTCTTTCTGGGACCAGCAATCAGCCTGGAAATTTTCTTCTCAGGGTGATAACAGACCCCCAAAAGAGCAGGACCACCTATGCCAGTAGTTTTTCATCCTCTGCTTGCATCAGGTCTGCTAACATCCCATTGGCCAAAGCAAATTACATAGTTAAACTCCAAATTGAAGGGCAAGGGAGGTTACTCTGCCCACAGAAGAAAGGGTAAGGTTTAAATTAAATCTACCACACTAGACACTGTTACTTTATGGTTTTCAGCAGTTTCATGCTCCTTTACAGATTGTCATATAACATTAAAATTTTTCCAGTATTGAGATACATTATTTGGAGCCAACATTGAATTAGAATTAGTGACAATTAACCATTGTGCAGTCTGTCAGTAAAAGAAATATTTTAAAACACACTTATGATGTTTTATGTATGTCCTAATTACAATATGCCCAGTAAGTAGGTCAGTAACTTGGGGTGTTCAGAGATAGTTTGTCTTATACACAATTTATTTCCAAGTTTTTATCTTAGAAAAAACTAAGTACTCCCTCTGCTCCCATCCAATTTCCCCTTTGTAGGAATTTAATTTATAAGACTGTTGACTTTAATTACAGATGGAAGCATGAAACTGTTCTATCAAAATGTAATTGACTGTCAAAATAGTATAGCTTTGAGATTTTCTTATTTTCCTCTCCAATCTAAAAAGAGTAGACTCTGGAGATTAGAGTTAATGATGCTGATGGTGTACTGATTGCTGGATTATTTGTTTTCTTTCTTCTTGCATTTGGGACTAACTTCATTATTTTAAATACACCTGCATTTCTTTAGCAAATGTTTAATTCCAATCAGGGAAATTAGCCATCACATATGTGGGTAATATGATATTACAGTATGTTCCCAAAGATGACAAGATAACAATAGTGTGTGTGTGTGTGTGTGTGTGTGGTGTGGTGAGTGTGTGTGTGTGTGTGTGTGTGTGTGGTGTGGTGAGTGTGTGTGTGTGTGTATTTAGGAAGAGGAGCAACAGGGAACAATTTTAGTATTGGGCACACACCCAGGAGTTGGAATATTTGTCACTAGCAGGGTTGAGTTGAACAGAATCCCATGATGAGGGTAGGGAATGTTAAGGGGTTGAGGGTTATATTCTAGAAGATCATTTGCTCATAAATCTGACCATCCAATAAATCTTTAATGATGGCTAAAATTCTTAGCAGATTTTATGAACTGGAGCCTGAATAGAGTCAATTACTGACAGGTAAGTCTTTTCATATTATGAACAGTGATCTCTATTGCCCTTGTCCCAGTCAGACCTCACCACCTTAACAGTGCCCAAGAAGGGCTCTGTGCTTCTTATACTAAAATAAAACAGATCTACTTGTCTTATTTTTGTATCTGTTTAATAACATTCTCACTTCAACATCTGCCCCCAACTCTTCACATTGCCAATTTTCTGCAAACGATCTGGTAATTTCCCAATTGGTTTTATTAGACACATAGGACCAAAGTAATTAAGTGATTTTCAAGTCAATAGTAGCATGCACAACCCAACAAGGGTATCCCAAGATGGGTAAAATGGAGCATGTATATTTTCTTAACTCAATATTTCATTAAAACAATATTTAGAAGAGTCTTTATTTAAAAAGCTTAAAAAAATAACTAGTATACAGTTCTGACTTATTTGTTGACATAAACACGGGTTTTTACTTAATCCCCGGTTAATTCCAGCCAAACTTCGCTAGACAGTTTTGTATGAAAAATGTTGAGATGGAACTAGGTACATTTTGGAGATTCCATCACCCCATACCTGTGACATTTCACATAATGCCTCTGTAAAGACGTATTCTGACACATTTTCATTAGCACATTATATAGGTTGCTTATTAAAGTGGTGGAAATTACGGTTGGATGAACTCTGTGAGGATGGGTAAATGACTATGTGAGAATGAGTTAATCAGATATCTTTGTTAAATGTTTTTCTAAGTGTGGGATGTCTTGGCAGGTAATTTGGCTTCCTCTGATTTGCAGCTGTCACCATTGCTATATGTGATTTATGTGTCTGCCTGGACAGATTTGAAACCTGACACTAATGCCGATTAATGGTTTAAAGATACTAAATTATTGATAATTTCAGAAGTGTCCCTGGAATTGGATCTAAGTGACTGGTTTCCAACTTACAGCTCCATGTCATGGTGATACTGTGAAGGCAAAAATTTCTTTGCAAGGAGTTTTGAGTTAAGCTTCATGTCATGTGTGATAAAAATGCAACTAATGATGCTATAAATTTTCTCTAGTAGAACAAATTCCAGTCTTTGCTTTGGTAGAAATATTCTTACATAAAATGAATTTTGTTTGTAGTTATCATGTCTCACTTTTACCTATAACTGCTTTATGAAGGGGAGTACCATTTTTTCTTCATAGCTGCATCGTGTTTTGCCAGTGATGTGGAATGTTAGACTTATATGGATCATTTGATATTACTTAGCCTAATATTTCTCAAAACCACCCCAATGTCAGATGAGGGAGAATACACACATCCTGGAGCATGAGGGTAGAGCATAAAACAAATAATTGAGGTCACAAGATTTTGAATATTTATTCATAATATACCCATGTCCAATGAACCAAGACTTCAACTCAGCTGAGCTACCTTGTCTCCATGAACTGAATGAAATTAGCCAAGGATCCTCATCCCATATCCTGTAGGAATTCTAATATCTTTCTCAAGATACCTGGAAATTCCTAAGAGCTTATGTTCTCTTGAACACCTGTTTCTCTGATTTTCTGTTTCCACTACATTTTCAGTCTTGCTGAAGTCATCATCTTATCTATTCTTTTCTCCCTGACCCTGGCAGGTAGAACCTTCCTTCATTTCCTCATAAAGCAACTCATCCAAGGCATACATAGAAATACCAGACATAAGTAAAAATATTTGAGTGGCAAAGGTTTTACATCATAGCTGCATATATGTTAAAAGTAAATGTTGGCCATCCTTGTTCTTATATATGCCTTTGTTGCCCTTGTTGCCAGCATCTTCTCACTAGCCAACATTTATAAGTGAGCCCCTCCCCCGTCATTATGTGGCTTATCCCATCATTTACTCCGCCCACCCCATGCTTCATTCTTTTGTGTTTCTCCATAGATTCCTGCTAATTTGTTTAGAATGGTTTAGCTCTTTCTTTGCCTAGCTCCAGAAAATTCAGGCTGTTTAGGGACCTCTTTATAATGAAACATTTCGGTTAAGGTGGTTTCTTGAACAAGATTATTTTATTCAATAGATGAATCCCATAAAGAGTCTCCTTTTTTCCCCTTTCATGCTATATTGATATTAATTCCTTAAACATTTAGTACATTTTTTGTGAGTTTCAGTTTTATTTGGGAACCTTACTGAGGACTATAGGCTGGGAGACAGCCTCTCAGATAATGCTGAGAAACTGCTCCCCTCTGGTACATTTTCTGCTTTAATAACATGTGACCATTTTCAACTTATAATTTTGTGCTTAGCCCTACCTATCTTAACAATCCAGATTGAGAAGAATGGGTCTATCACCTGGCATATGAGGGTAGTTCTGTCTCAGCCTCTCTCCTATTACAAGTGAGAAACGAAATCCAGTGACACCAAGTGATCTGCCCAATGTCCCAAACTGAGAACACTTAACAGGGAATAAAAAATTCTCTCTCATAGTTCAAGATAGAGTAAGTTCCTCATTACTAGTGAATTTATGTCACACAAGCACATCTCTACTTTCCAACAGGTGTTCCTTCAATGGGCTTAATTTTTGAAGGAAAATGTATTCTAATAAAAATCCATGTTAAATCTCCAATGACATAGGTTTTTCTTTCGTTTGTACCTGCATTGACATGTTTGTGATTTCTTTTGGGGAATATTACCTCCAGATAATTTTAGAATTATTCTAAGTATGTGCCATCATGTGAGAAGATTTTTCTGTCTGTCAGATTCTGTCTGAGTATTTTTGTGTTTTGTGACTGATGGTGAGTCATCTGATTATCAAAGAGCAGCAAGACCTTGAAGAACTGAGAACAAGGTTTCTATTTTGATTCTTTCCCCCACGGATTTTTTTTCTTTCAAGCTTTGGGTCCTGTTAATTTGTGGGATTGTCCACACATACTCTTGTGAGTACAGATACTCATCAAATCAACACACATTTTGTGAATTTCTACTATGTGTTTTGAACTCTGCAAATTTTAATTAGATTAAAAAAATAAATACCTTGGTCCTTATTCTCAAAAAAATTTTATAACATATTTGGGAAGAGGAAACATAGATATTTGTGAAAGTAAGTAATAATGTAAGATTTAAGTAAACTTTTGAAAAAATGATAGAAGAAATATGATAAAGCTGAATATGACACATTAGCAAAAGTAAAGGTATATAGACAAACAATGTCTGTGCTCCTTTCAGTCCATCTGCTGAAAGTTATGGACTCCCTTTAAAAGAAATGTGTATAAACATACACCAGAATTTCCTTACTCTTTCCCAGGGTTCAGTACCTTAGTGAAGCCCATCCATGAGGGATGTGGACCTCAGATGAAGAAACTCTAGGATAAACTGCAAGTAATATTGATAATTTAAAGGCATGGATGACCAATTCCAGAGACACTCATCCTTGAAGACTTCTAGGAGGAACTGGAGGTGCATCTTGAAAAATGAGCAGAGGGACGGGGGCAAGGCTGGGCAGGGAGCCTTCCAGGCTGGGAAAACCATGAGTAAAATACCAAAGGCAGGGCATTAAAAAGTATAATTTGGCAATTGTTAAGACAGGTTGGAGTGAAAGAGAAGTAGTAGGACACTAGGGGAAAAGTCTAGAAATGTTGACTTGTTTTGGGTTGCAGATGACCATGAATAAAGGCCCAAAGACAAATTATTTTCATTTATTGCAAAAGTAATATGTGCTCACTTTAAGAAATTTAAGTCATACCCAAGTATAAGAAATAGAAAATTAAAATCATTTTCTTCTCATCACATAGAATCATGAGTTTTCCCCTAAACATGCTGGCTTTTAACCTGCTTTTCCATTTAACAACCTAGCATTGTATGCATTATGGCTACCATTCCATGCCAGAAGATAAATATCAATCCTGTCATTTAATTTTCTCGGCATGGTTTTTATATGGGTGTGCCATAATTTGTTTCACCAATTTTCCTATTGATTGGGTTTTCTTACTGATTTCACTAGTATATATGTTATTGCAAAATACATCCTTATTCAGATACTTTGGGGCACCTCATTTATGATATCTTCAGGGAAAATTCCTAAAAGTGCTAGATCAAAGCACATACTGCTACAGACAAAACATTTGTGCCCCTCCCAAATTTGTATGTTGAAATCCTGACCCTCGATGTGGTGGTATTAGGAGGTATAGGACCTTTGGGAGATGATTAGGTTATGAGAGGGGAATGCTCATGAATGGGATTAGTGCCCTTGTAAAACAGATTTGAGAGAGCTCCGTCGCCCCTTCTGCTATGTGAAGATGCAGTGAGAAGATAGCCATCTATGAACCAGAAAGTAGACTCTTACCAGACACTGAGTCTTCCCAGCCTTCAGAGCTGTGAGAAATGTTTGTTGTTTAAGTCACCAAGTCTATGTTATTTTTGTTATAGCAGCATGAATGGACTAAACACACCCATCAAGGGGTATAAGAATTTCTATCTCCTCATACTTTCAATTTCATTTCTGATCTCTTAGTAACATCCTTTCTTGTTTGGGAGCACAGTTAAAGTTACATTGTTGTAAAAAATAACTGTACAATCCTTTCTTTTGACAGAGCGACAGAGGGAGATAAGAGTAAGGCATTTGTGCTCATCTCCCTTCCTGTCCTGTTAAGAGTGAGGGACCACAGCATATCTTTAACAATGGTGAAAATGATGATAATGAGGAAGATTATTCTGTAGGAAAGAAGCACATGAGACCAAGGTAAGAGCCTGCCCAGAGGCTATTACACTGGTTTAGTGATAAGTGGATGAGAACTGTGATGAAAGCAGTTGCAGAAGAAATGAAAGAGATGGGCTGAATTAGAAAAGGGGAAAGAGAACCTGGGCCAAAAAGTAAGGCACTGGATATGTAGGTCTGTAAGAAAACCCATTCTTCTCTTCACAGTTGAGGAATCCTGACTCCCCCATTTTGCTAATAGCACGCAGACCTGATTGGAAGCAATGATCCCGCAAGGATCATCCAATTACACCGTAGCTGGACCACCTCCAGCCTGCCGGAAACACTTAAGTAGGGCCACCCAAGCAGCAGCCCTAAAGACATGGCTTTCCTAATATGGGACAGAGGAGATTCATAGTACTTGGCTTAAAAAGGCTTACCCAAGTGCCCCTCTCGCAAATGTAGATACCTTATTGAATAGGGCTCTTGTTTGGTAGAAAACCTTTTTTTACTTGGTACTTAAATTTGCTCTCTTAGCCTGTATATTAAAATTTACCACAGTTCAGTATTTCTTAGAGAGTAGTTTGGCTTTCATGCTCACTGTGATTTCCCTCGTGTGTCCACCCATGAGCACACATGGTGGTTAGTTCTGTGAGAGCTGTGACATGAGGCATTATTTGCACAATGTGTCAACTTGACTTCATTAGTTTCCTCCTGTGCCTCCTCCTTGCCAGCTAGGCCAGTTGTGGTGTTTACCTGGCTAACTTCACTTTCCATTCTTGATGTCCTTTCTATGAGTTTGTTTGGTTTTTTATTTTGTAAAAATGCACTCTCTTTCTTGGAAATCAGCGCTTTCCTGCCACTTCCCTCTTCCATCCACTGTAATTCAGGAAAGGCTGACGTGTTAGTACCTCCCTGTAAAGTGCAGTCCATCTTATATTTCCCAGGTTTATCTGCAACATGAATCTTATCTCACATTGTGGTTTAAGACAGGGGTCAACAAATTTTTTCTGTAAAAGGCCAGATGATAAACATTTTAGGCTTTTCAAGACACCTGTGGGCTCTGTCATATATTTTTTTGTGTTTTACTTGGCTTAAAAACACCCTGTAGCAATATAAAAACCATTCTTAGTTCACAGGCCATATTAAAAAGGGCTGTAGATTTGGAGCACAGCCATATATTTCTGACTCCTGGTCTAAGAGGCTACATTGTGAGAATGAAAATTTTCCACCTAGAGCAAGATTTGCATAGGAGATATCAAAGCTGTGTTTCAATACAATTTTTCTAAGCATCTAAAGATGTTAAAGAATCATGAAGTTTGAATGACCTTAGTCCATGAGATCCTTATTGGACCCAAATGAAAACTCATTTCTGATCAATGAACAGTAGAATTTGTTTTAACCAGTTGTGTACAGATGTGAGGACTAATTCTATGCTCTATCCGGAGGGCTAGTTTTCAAACCTACATTCCTTGAAATTCCTGAATTCCCTCACACCTTATCGCCAAAGCGAATTTTGACATTATTGTATGTTCTCTTGCCTGACAAGTTAATAAACTCCATTTTCCCTCTTTGATAGTCTTTTAGTCTTTAATTCTCTCTATAAAAATTCAGACATAAGTCAGCAGGTGGAAAAGTTCTTTTGGGTGGGTCCCTCTTAAGGAGGGATTTTCCTATGGCTCCTGAAATTATGTTTATGGCGAGAATAACATTTGGGCAGCTTGGGGAAAATGGGAGTGAATCAGATAAGGGCATCTTGTTTGTGTGCAAAGAGTGATGGGATACTGTTAAGTCTTTTTTTTATTTTTAAACAAAATGAAACAAATACCTTGCCAGGAAAATGTGTGCAAGTCTTTGAAATTGGTAAAAATGTTTACTGAGTGTACTATAAATAAGTTGTAGAAAACTGATAATGATGCAAATGTTGCTTGTTTGTAAAAATGCAAATGAATTGTGTCCAGACAAATACAATTGATTACTGCCGAGTGGATATTGATGAAATTTGCATCTATTTGTTAATTCGTGTGCTTACATTCCTGATTGCTGGCACAGGTTCTTTACGAGATCTTTAAGATCTCCTTTGGACCTGTTGTAACATCTTTCTGGTTCTCTCATTAATTAATGATTTAAACAAAATATTTGCCATGTGATCATTAAAATGCATATGACATCCGTGATTATTAGGAAATTGCCTTTTAACAATCCTAAAATACCAGTTTTTTCATTATAACATATAAATGAATATTATTTGTGGCATACACACACGGTTATATTTATAGAGCATGTTTTATATCAATGTTTTATCTTGTTCAGTGTATCTATAAGCAATGAATTATTTGACTTAATTATGTATATAATTTAAGCCAAAAGAAACTGGGCTCTACTTGGCTGGGTGGTTTGTATGTAACAGTCTTTCTGCCTGAAAAGATCTGATTACAAAAATTAACTCTTCACTTCCTTTTACCCATGTTTCTGTGTCTATCTGTGATGTAACAAATATTAAATGGGTCATGTCCAAGCTGATTTGAGGTTATGGCTCATGATTGAATGTGTGGTAACCAATTCAATCAAACTTGTAACAATGAGGAGAGCCTAAAATTCCAAATCCACCCACCATTGTCCTTTTTCTTCCTTTTTGTCATCATTATGACAAGACTCTAATGAAGTTAATGGTATGATAGAGATTATTAATATGATATTTTTTGCTCTATATTACAGATTGTGAAAGTAGAAGAAATGTTTCCTTTTAATCTGGAAATATGTATATTCTGCTTATCTAAAAATTGATAAAAATATGTTAGATACAATGTTTGCTTAGTCTCCAGACAATCCCATTTGCTGAGTAGGAGTCAGTTCAAATTGTAAAGCACCCAAGAGGGTAGCAAATTCAGAGCTTGCTTTTTCCTTTGTAAGGTTGTTTGGCTCTAGTATTGTCTGGTATATTACTTTCAAACTCAGCACCTCTGACCTGAAGGCTATCTTAGATTTTAATTCACACTTTTTTTATAGAAGCTTTGCCACTAATAGAATGGCATCATCCTCAGAGAGGTGAAAAAGACTTTTAGGGAAATCCAGAATTCGCCTGCCATCACAATCTTTTTTATATTTTTTATTTTTTGCGGTACACGGGCCTCTCACTGTTGTGGCCTCTCCGGTTGTGGAGCACAGGTTCCGCATGCGCAGGCCCAGCGGCCATGGCTCACAGGCCCAGCCGCTCTGCGGCATGTGGGATCCTCCTGGACCGGGGCACGAACCCGCGTCCCCTGCATCGGCAGGCGTACTCCAAACCACTGTGACACCAGGGAAGCCCAGAATCTTTGTTTTTTAAGTGCAATGTTGTCCTTGAAATTTCTGCTGTTTAAGATGGAAGGATGCTGATAAGGTTAAAACATTTATGTCTTACTGTATTTGGCAAGGTGATTTGTAAATACCTTGGATACTTAATTCAATTTCATTCAGCGATTATTTCCTGATTTTCTCTCCTGTGTCAAGTGTTGTGCTAGGTATTTGGAAAAGCAGGATAGATAGATATAGATTCTCTACCGAGAGAGCACAATGTGTAACAGAAGAAGACAAATGAGAGATAAAATGGTGAGAGTACAGGATGCCATGTGTAATGATGGAGTTATGTACAATGTATGCAGTCAGCATACAGGAGAGAATGATTAGCACTGTGGAGTACAGCATGAAGTCAGCGTATAATGAATATTGTAGGCTAGAAATTGGGAAGGAGATTAATTCAAATGCATATATTTTTATAATTTGGTGAATGCTAGGTAAAACTCTCTCTTTATACAAATACACACAAATAAATAGCAAATGATGTCTCAAGAAGGTCATAGTCTGTTAAAGAAAGCAAAAAAGTGAATGTGGAATTATAATGTATCATGGAAAGTGGTGCATTAAAGATATAAATCAAAACCTGTAGGAACATGAGAGGCAATGGTTAGGACTGGGGAAGATGAGGATCAGAGAAGGCTTCTGATAAGGAAGCTTAAGGATTATGGGAGGAGACAAGGAAAGTTAAGAGGGGCTGGATAAGTGTTCTCTGTAGAGACCAGTTTATGTAAAGGCCCAGAGGCCTGACAGACAGAGTCTAGCACAGTAGGGGAATGTGCCCTGAGTGCAAGCAGTGGGAGAGATGATGGACAAGCAGGTAGAGGGTCAATAGGAAGGACCTTGTGTGTTGTGTACATGTATGGTTGCAAATATATATTCTATCATCTATCATCTATCTATATCTATATCTATCTATCTGTAGTAGGAGGAATCTCTGAAGTGTTTAAAACGGGAAGAGCATCATCAAATTTGCCTTTATAAAATATCCCTCTGAACACAATGTGGAGAAGGATTAGAGCAAACTAAGATTAGAGGCAAAGAGACCAAACAGAGTTGCCTTTAGGAATCTGGATGGGAAATGAATATGGCCTCAACTCAGGCAGGGCAATGAGTACAGACAAAAGGATAGAGTCAAGAGATGTTAAGAAAGTAGAACCAGGCTTAGTGATACGAGAATGACTCAGAAGGAGGTGTGCAGGATTGCACCCATATTTCTGGCTTGTAGTTGGTGGTGTCGTTCCTAAATGGAAATGATGGAGAGTGATGGCAGAGGAGTAGGGATGGGGGCAGTCCAGCAGGAAAGATTTATTTAGTTTGGGGCATATTAACGGTAAAGACACTTGTATGATCTCTATAGATATAAATAGGGCAGGTGGAAAATTTGAGTCCAGGACTGAACACAGACATGAGCCCAAAACACCTATTGGGGACCTTTCAGTATAGAGTTATGGTCAAAGAACTGGTTGAAGTCACAATGGGAAAAGTGAATAAAATCGGACCAGAAATGGATCCCAACAAATCTGAGTATATAAGGGATGAGATGGGGGTGGGGGCAGGGAGGAAGAAGAGCAGAAAGAATATCAAGAATGAATAACCTTGAGGCTGGAGGAAAACCAGGGAAAGATGGCATCGCACCAATCGAGTAGAGGTTCCAAGTAATTGAACCAATTATGGCCAATATTAGCGAGTGCTGCAGAGAGGCCAAGGGGAAGTAAAAGGAAAAAACAATGCCCCCAAACTACAATAGCTACTGGACTGAAACAAAAAATATGTTGGGATTAAAAGCAGAAGGTAGTGGGCTATGGAGCAAAGGAGAAATGAGGGTGGGACTATGCATTATTTTTTCAAGACATGTATCTCTTTGTGTTTTAAACACTTTTTAATTTTTTATACAATTTTTAAAGGTTACACTCTATTTACAGTTATTACAAAATATGGGCTATATTTCCATTGTTGTACAATGCATCCCTGAGCCTTTCTTACACTCAAAAATTTGTACCTCCAAATTCACCACCCCTACATTGCCCCTCCCCCTAACCCCACTGGTAACCACTAGTTTGTTCTCTATATCTGTGAGTCTGCCTCTTTTTTTGGTTACATTCACCAGTTTGTTGTATTTGTTTAGATGCCACATATAAGTGATATCATACAGTATTTGTCTTTCTCAGTCTGACTTATTTCACTTAGCATAATGCCCTCCAAGTCCATCCATGTTGCTGCAAATGGCATTATTTTGTTCTTTTTAATGGCTGAGTAGTATTCCCTTGCATATATGTACCACATCTTCTTTATTAGGTTGCTTCCATACCAAGACATGTATCTCTAAGGGAAAGTCAGAGAATTGGAGGAATGAAAAGATGCAAAGTCCATGAGAGCAGAGACACCATTGGCCTTGCTAACTGCTGTAAACTTCTTGAACAGTGCCTGGCATGTAGTAGCCATTCATTGAATTCATTCATTGAATGAATTCATGAACAAGATAGGAAAGACTTGAGGAAGTCTATGTATCAATGGGGAAAAAAAAGACTCAGTGTAGGGGGTGGCTTCCACCAAGGAAGAGCAAACTTACAGAGAGCTGGCTGGCAGGAGGCAAGACTCTGAGACTGAGCATGGAACATGCACCTTGGAAATGAGGTCTCTCCTTTCCCAGACCTGTATGTATAAGATGGTCAATAATGTTAAGAGAATCTCAGTGCAATTCCACCAGGAAGTTGGGGGAAGTGGATACCTCTTCAAATTCGTAGATTTTGTGGTTACAAAACCAGCATGTCTTAACCCAAAATGCCCCTTAAAAATGACACAAATAATTCAGGTAATTATGTGTGTAATTCAGGTGAAAATGCTGAATTATTTGAAATAATAACCTCTATTGTGTATGTGATGTGTTGAGAACTAGTTTACATTGACAAAATGCTTTGCCAGTCTCAGAGTTAATCTTGCTGACTACTTTCAATACTTCTCTGAGGTAAGGTAGCTCCTCTGTTAACCCTAACTGAAAGAGTCTGTCTCACCAGGAAAGACACTCAATGAGAAACAGAGAATCCAATTCAGACCTTGCAGCCGCCAAATCCAAGTCCCTCTCCAAAAGCTACCCCTTTCTTTTCTGTAGATGAAGAAATACAAAGAGTGATTTAGCACAGAACTTATGGCTGAGGGTTAGGCAGGCAGAGTATAGCTATTATGTAATTTATAGCGTCATATTTTCTAAAACGGACACTTGAACTACTCCAGCTGTCTTGAGAAGTTTTTGTTTTTGTTTTTTAAATACCACATAGTAACCTTCTTTATTTTCACTGAAATGATGAAAACTATGCCTTTAAGATCATTAAGCCACAAGTGTTACTTTCTTTTCAATATATTTTAGATGGAAAATTAATTTTTATACTCTATTTCAGCATTTTTTTCTATAAAGAGCATAGTGATTTTGTTAATTATGCTACACAATGTCTGCCATTGTTCAGGGAAATGGTACTCAGATTCAAACCTTCTGTAACAGTGACTTTCCTTATAAAGACCTATTTGACAAATAAATTCACTGCTTTAAATCTATTTGAAGAACTAAACAAAGATGTGAATATGAAATTAACAGAAATGCTTGCTGCTGCATTGCACCATTATTTATGGCATTAAAACTTAGAAATAAGGTATAAAACATCAAAGAAATTGTCAAAGTTATGGTGTACATATATGTATATATACATATATATATATACATACTATAGTTTTATGGTATTTATACTATATAACCATAGTTTTTCATTATATATAGATAACAAAAAACTATACAGCTTTCTAAAGAACTTTTAAGGACTTGAAAAATGACTATGAAAATGGCAAGTGAAAAAATGGCAAGCCAGATTGCACAGACAGAATATTATATATCTGTACATAAATTGCATTGTAATTTAAACCTCACAAGGTCAATGAAACATAAATATTTTATTCCAGTTCTTTAAAAGAAAAGCAGTGGGGAAGCTTATTTGAATTCTCACAAAACGTAAGTGTTATGGGGTGGATTGGAGAAGGAGGGCTGTATTCTTTTTTTATTATTATTGAGGTATAGATGCGTTACAATGTTGCGTTAGTGACATAAATACACTACCATATGTACACCAGATAGCTAGTGGGAACCTGCTGTATAGTGCAGGGAGCTCAGCTCAGTGCTCTGAGGTGACCTAGATGGGTGGGATGGAGGTGGGGGTGGGATGGAGGTCCAAGAGGAAGGGGATATATGTATACATATAGCGGATTCACTTCATTGTACAGCAGAGAAGTTTTTTTTTTTTTTTTTGGACGCGCAGGCTCAGTGGCCATGGCTCACGGGCCCAGCCACTCCGCGGCACGTGGGATCCTCCCGAACCGGGGCACGAACTCGTGTCCCCTGCATCGGCAGGCGGACTCTCAACCACTGTGCCACCAGGGAAGCCCGAGAAGTTTTTTTAAATGAGTTATTTTAAAAGCACTAGTAGGTTAAGAAAGCTGTCCCTGCCTAGTTCCCATACCACCTCTAAGCATGTATGTAAAATGTGAAACAGAATTTGTTTCACATGTTGAAACAGAATTTTGTATGCAAACGTGGGTCTAATCTAAGTCTCTCCAAGACTGACTTTGAATATGCAAGGCAGCTCCCAAGGAAATTGCTGTTCCTGACTACACATGAGCTATTTTGGGGGCATTGGGATGCTTGCAAGAAGCAGAAACTCTGCACTACATAGGCTGGTGGAATGTGAATTTTACCATGCCTGAGACCACATTTGTATTTGCAGTGGGGCTTGGAGAAGTTAGCTAAAACTACTACTTTGTGTAAAATCTAAGATTTCTCCTGTGACAGGTCAGGTTGTACTCATGATGCCTGGCCCCATAATGTAAGATGATGACAAGGTAATCAGATGCTTAATTTTATCCCCTGTATAAGCCTCCCACAAGTTTTCCTGAGATATAATTGACATATGACATTGTATAAATTTAAGATACACATCATGATTTAATATATATATATATCAAAATGATCACCAGTATCATTAATATTCACCCCTCACATAGTTACAAATTTTTTTCATGTGATAATAAATTTTAAGATCTACTACTTTCTAATATACGATATATTTTCAAATATATTATTTTCAAATATACCATTGTTAACTAGAGTCACCATGTTGTACATTACATCTCCTGGAATTATTTATCTTATGGCTGGAATTTTGTGCCTTTGGACCCCCTTCACCATTTCCCCTACTCCCCAGTGCCACCCTCCAGCAAGCACCCATCTGTTCTCTGTTTCTATGAGTCTGGATTTTTTGACATTCCCACATGTAAGTGAGATCATACAGTATTAGTCTTCCTCTGACATTTCATTTAGCATACTGCCCTCACATTTTATCCATTTTCTTTTTCTGTTCATTCATTCATTCATTTGTAGACACTTAGGTTGTTTCCATGTCTTGGCTATTGGAAATAATGCCACAGTGAGCATGGGGTGTAGGTATATTTTGGAGACAGTGATTTTGTTTCCTTCAGATATATACTCAGAAGTGAGATTACTGGATCATATGGTAGTTCTATTATTAATTTACTGAGGAACTGCCATACTATTTTCCATAATGGCTGTACCAGTTGACATTCCCACCAACAGTGTACAAGGGTTTCCTCTCATTAGCACTTGTAATCTCTTTCTGATGACAGCCATTCTAATGGGTGTGAAACAATATCTCATTGTGGTTTTGATTTGCAGTTCCCTGATGATTAGTGATGTTGAGAACATTTTCATGTTGGCCATTTGAATATTTTCCTTGGAAAAATGTCTGTTGCGGTATTTTGCACATTTCTTAATTGGATTTTTTTTTTGGCCATTGAGTTGTACGAGTTCTTTGCATACTTTTACTATTAACTCCTCATCAGATATGTGCTTTGCAAATATTTCTCCCATTCTCTAAATTTCTTTTTCATTTATTGGTCATTTCTTTTGCTGTTGCCCTGTAAGCCTTTGACTTTTCTCCCTTTTTCTCTTTTGCTTTAAACTGGTAGGTGATCAGACAAGTGAGGTGAGGTGAGTCATGGAAAGGCAGGTTTGAATTCTGTGTTGTATTTTTTTGAAACTTGATATTGTATTCATCATAGATTTTTTGCATCAATTTTGATTTGTAAAATATTGCATTATCATATTTTTCTTTAGAACTCCTTTTCTTTTTTTTATAATTATTTCTGAGATATACATTCTAAAGTAATAAATAGAATTATGACTTATAACATTATACCAGAACATATAAGATTTTTAGAAATTTCACATAATGTCTGAAACATTTATATTAACATATTTCCATACAAATAACCCAAACAAAGTTTAGTATTAGTTGGGTTTTTGTTTGTTTGTTTTCTTATACTGCAGTTTCTTATTAGTCATCAATTTTATACACATCAGTGTACACATGTCAATCTCAATCGCCCAATTCAGCACACCACCATCCCCACCCCACCGCAGTTTTCCCCCGTTGGTGTCCATACGTTTGTTCTCTACATCTGTGTCTCAACTTCTGCATTGCAAATCGGTTCATCTGTACCATTTTTCTAGGTTCCACATACATGCGTTAATATACGATATTTGTTTTTCTCTTTCTGACTTACTTCACTCTGTATGACAGTCTCTAGATCCATCCACGTCTCAACGAATGGCTCAATTTTGTTCCTTTCTATGGCTGAGTAATATTCCATTGTATATATTTACCACATCTTCTTTATCCATTCATCTGTCTATGGGCATTTAGGTTGCTTCCATGACCTGGCTATTGTAAATAGTGCTGCAATGAACATTGTGGTGCATGTGTCTTTTTGAATTATGATTTTCTCTGGGTATATGGCCAGTAGTGGGATTGCTGGATCATATGGTGATTCTATTTTTAGTTTTTTAAGGAACCTCCATACTGTTCTCCATAGTGGCTGTATCAATTTACATTCCCACCAACAAGGCAAGAGGGTTGGTTCCCTTTTCTCCACACCCTCTCCAGCATCTGTTGTTTGTACATTTTCTGATGATGCCCATTCTAACTGGTGTTAGGTGATAACTCATTGTAGTTTTGATTTGCATTTCTCTAATAATTAGTGATGTTGAGCAGCTTTTCATGTGCTCCTTGGCCATCTGTATGTCTTCTTTGGAGAAACGTCTATTTAGGTATTCTGCCCATTTTTGGATTGGGTTGTTTTTTTCTTTAATATTGAGCTGAATGAGCTGTTTATATATTTTGGAGATTAATCCTTTGTCCATTGATTCGTTTTGCAAATATTTTCTCCCATTCTGAGGGTTGTCTTTTCGTCTTGTTTATGGATTCCTTTGTTGTGCAAAAGCTTTGAAGATTCATTAGGTCCCATTTGTTTATTTTTGTTTTTATTTCCATTACTCTAGGAGATGGATCAAAAAAGATCTTGCTGTGATTTATGTCAAAGAGTGTTCTTCCTATGTTTTCCTCTAAGAGTTTTATAGTGTCTGGTTAGACATTTAGGTCTCGAATCCATTTTGAGTTTATTTTTGAGTATGGTGTTAGGGAGTGTTCTAATTTCATTCTTTTACAGGTAGCTGTACAGTTTTCCCAGCATCATTTATTGAAGAGACTGTCCTTTCTCCATTGTATATCTTTGCCTCCTTTGTCATAGATTAGTTGACCATAGGTGCGTGGATTTATCTCTGGGCTATCAATCTTGTTACATTGATCTATGTTTCTGTTTTTGTGCCAGTACCATATTGTCTTGATTACTGTAGCTTTGTAGTATAGTCTGAAGTCAGGGAGTCTTATTCCTCCAGCTACGTTATTTACCCTCAAGACTGCTTTGGCTATTTGGGGTCTTTTTTGTCTCCATACAAATTTTAAGATGATTTGTTTTAGTTCCATAAAAAATGCCATTGGTAATTTGATAGGGATTGCATTGAATCTGTAGATTGCTTTGGGTGTTATAGTCATATTCACAATATTGATTCTTCCAATCCAAGAACATGGTATATCTCTCCATCTGTTGGTATCATCTTTAATTTCTTTCAACAGTATCTTATAGTTTTCTGCATACATGTCTTTTGTCTCCCTAGGTAGGTTTATTCCTAGGTATTTTATTCTTTTTGTTGCAATGGTAAATGGGAGTGTTTCCATAATTTCTCTTTCAGATTTTTCATCATTAGTGTATAGAGATTGCAAGAGATTTCTGTGCATTAATTTGTATCCTGTAACTTTACCAAATTCATTGATTAGGTCTAGTAGTTTTCTGGTGGCATTTTTAGTATTCTCTATGTATACTATCATGTCATCACAAAACAGAGACAGTTTTACTTCTTCTTTTCAATTCTGTATTCCTTTTATTTCTTTTTCTTCTCAGATTGCCATGGATAGGACTTCCAAAACTATGTTGAATAATAGTGGTGAGAGTGGACATCCTTGTCTCATTCCTGATCTTAGAGGAAATGTTTAAATTTTTCACCATTGAGAATGATGTTTGCTGTGGTTTGTCATATATGGCCTTTATTATGTTGACTTAGGTTCCCTCTATGCCTACTTTCTGGAGAGTTTTTATCATAAATAGGTGTTGAATTTTGTCAAAGGTTTTTTCTGCATGTATTGAGGTGATCATATGCTTTTTATTCTTCAATTTGTTAATATGGTGTATTACGTTGATTGAATAGTGTATATTGAAGAATTGTTGCATCCCTGGGATAAATCCCACTTGACCATGGTGTATGATCCTTTTAATGTGTTTTTGGATTCTGTTTGCTAGTATTTCTTTGACGATTTTTGCATCTATATTCATCAGTGATATTGGTCTGTAATTTTCTTTTTTTGTAGTGTCTTTGTCTGGTTTTGGTATCAAGGTGGTGGTGGCCTCATGGAATTAGTTTGGGAGTGTTCCTTCCTCTGCAAATTTTTGGAAGAGTTTGAGAAGGATGGGTGTTAGCTCTTCTCTAACTGTTTGATAGAATTCATCTGTGAAGCCATCTGGTGTTGGAGTTTTGTTTTTTGGAAGATTTTAAATCACAGTTTCAATTTCATTACTTGTGATTGGTCTGTTCATATTTTCTATTTCTTCCTGGTTCAGTCTTGGAAGGTAATACCTTTCTAAGAATTTTCCATTCCTTCCAGGTTGTCCATTTTATTGGCATAGAGTTTCTCGTGGTAGTCTCTTAGGATGCCTTGTATTTCTGTGGTGTCTGTTTTAACTTCTCCCTTTTCATTTCTAATTTTATTGATTTGAGTCCTCTCTCTCTGTTTCTTGATGAGTCTGGCTAATGGTTTATCAATTTTGTTTCTCTTCTCAAAGAACCAGCTTTTAGTTTTATTGATCTTTGCTATTGTTTTCTTTGTTTCTATTTCATTTATTTCTGCTCTGATCTTTATGATTTCTTTCCTTCTGCTAACTTTGCGTTTTGTTTGTTCTTCTTTGTCTAGTTCCTTTAGGTGTAAGGTTAGATTGTTTACTTGAGATTTTTCTTGTTTCTTGAGGTAGGCTTGTATTGCTATAAACTTCTCTCTTAGAAGTGCTTTTGCTGCATCCCATAGGTTTTGGATCATCGTGTTTTCACTGTCATTTGTCTCTAGGTACTTTTTGATTTCCTCTTTGATTTCTTCAGTGATCTCTTGGTTATTTACTAATGTACTGTTTAGCCTCCATGTGTTTGTGTTTTTTACATTTTTTTCCCTGTAATTCATTTCTAATCTCATAGTGTTGTGATCAGAAAAGATGCTTGATGTGATTTCAGTTTTCTTAAATTTACTGCAGCTTGATTTGTGACCCAAGATGTGATCTATCCTGGAGAATGTTCCATGCACACTTGGGAAGAAAGTGTAATCTGCTGTTTTTGGATGGGATGTCCTATAAATATCAATTAAATTTATCTGGTCTGTTGTGTCATTTAAAGCTTCTGTTTCCTTATTTATTTTCATTTTGGATGAGCTGTCCATTGGTGTAAATGAGGTGTCAAAGTCCCTCACTCTTATTGTATTACTGTTGATTTCCTCTTTTATAGCTGTTAGCAGTTGCCTATGTATTGAGGTGCTCCTATTTTGGGTGCATATATATTTATAATTGTTATATCTTCTAGGATTGATCCCTTGATCATTATGTAGTGTCTTTTCTTGTCTTTTGTAACATTCTTTATTTTAAAGTCTATTTTATCTGATATGAGTATAGCTGCTCCAGCTTTCTTTTGATTTCCATTTGCATGGAATATCTTATTCCATCCCCTCACTTTCAGTCTGTATGTGTCCTTAGGTCTGAAGTGGGTCTCTTGTAGACAACATATATATGGGTCTTGTTTTTGTATCCATTCAGCAAGCTTGTGTCCTTTGGTTGGAGCATTTAATCCATTCACGTTTAACGTAATTATTGATATGTATGTTCCTGTGATCATTTTCTTAATTGTTTAGGGTTTGTTTTTGTAGGTTCTTTTCTTCTCTTGTGTTTCCCACTTAGTGAAGTCCCTTTAGCATTTGTTGTAGAGCTGGTTTGGTGGTGCTGAATTCTCTTAGCTTTTGCTTGTCTATAAAGCTTTTGATTTCTCCACTGAATCTGAATGAGATCTTTGCCAGGTAGAATAATCTTGGTTGTATGTCCTTCTCTTTCATCACTTTAAGCATATCATACCACCCCTTTTGGCTTGCAGAGTTTCTGTTGAGAAATCAGCTGTTAACCTTATGGGAGTTCCCTTGTCTGTTATTTGTCATTTTTCCCTTGCTGCTTTAATTTTTTTCTTTGATTTTAATTTTTGATAGTTTGATTACTATGTGTCTTGGTGTGTTTCTCTTTGGGTTTATCCTGTATGGGACTTGCTGTGCTTCCTGGACTTGGGTAACTATTTCCTTCCCCATGTTAGGGAAGTTTTCGACTATAATCTCTTAAACTATTTTCTCTGGTCCTTTCTCTCTCTCTTCTCCTTCCGGGACCCCTATAATGTGAATGTTGTTGCATTTAATGTTGTCCCAGAGGTCTCTTAGGCTGTCTTCATTTCTTTTCATTCTTTTTCCTTTATTCTCTTCCACAGCAGTGAATTCCACCATTCTGTCTTCCAGGTCACTTATCCGTTCTTCCGCCTCAGTTATTCTGCTATTGATTCCTTCTAGTTTAGTTTATATTTCACTTATTGTATTGTTCATCTCTGTTTGTTTGTTCTTTAATTCTTCTAGGTCTTTGTTAAACATTTCTTTCATCTTCTCGATCTTTGCCTCCATTTTTTCCCCCGAGGTCCTGGATGATCTTCACTATCATTTTTCTGAATATTTTTCTGGAAGGTTGCCTATCTCCACTTCATTTAGTTGTTTTTCTGGGGTTTTATCTTGTTCCTTCATCTGGTACATAGCCTTCTGCCTTTTCATCTTGTCTATTTTTCTGTGAATGTGGTTTATTTTCCACAGGCTGCAGGACTGTAGTTCTTCTTGCTTCTGCTGTCTGCCCTCTGGTGGATGAGGCTATCTAAGAGGCTTGATGGGGAGGACTAGTGGTGGGTAGAGCTGACTGTTGCTCTGGTGGGTAGAGCTCAGTAAAACTTTAAATCACTTGACTGTTGATGGGTGGGGCTGAGTTCCCTCCTTGTTGGTTGTTTGGCCTGAGGCAACTCAACACTGGAGCCTACCTGTTCTTTTTCTTGGGGCTAATGACAGACTCTGGGAGGGCTGATTCCAAGAAGTACTTCCCAGAATTTCTGCTGCCAGTGCTCTTGTCCCCATGGTTAGCCACCGCCTCCACCACCCACCTCTTCAGGAAACCATCCAACACTAGCAGGTAGGTCTGGTTCAGTCTCCCCTGGGGTCACTGCTCCTTTCCCTGGGTCCCGATGCACACACTACTTTGTGTGTGCCCTCCAAGAGTGGAGTCTCTGTTTCCCCCAGTCCTGTTGAAGTCCTGTAATCAATTCCCACTATGATTCAAAGTCTGATTCTCTAGGAATTCCTCCTCCCATCGCCAGACCTCCAGGTTGGGAAGCCTGACGTGGGGTTCAGAACCTTCACTCCAGTCGGTGGACTTCTGTGGTATAAGTGTTCTCCAGTCTGTGAGTCACCCACCCACTCGTTATGGGATTTGATTTTACTGTGATCGCGCCCCTCCTACCGTCTCATTGTGGCTTCACCTTTGTCTATGGATGTGGGGTATCTTTTGTGGTTCCAGTGTCTTCCTGTCAATGATTTTCCAGCAGCTAGTTGTGATTCTGGTGTTCTTGCAAGAGGGAGTGAGAGCACGTCATTCTGCTCTGCCATCTTGGTTCCTCTCCCTAGAACTCCTTTTCTTAAACTTTGTGCCCTAGTGAAGTTTCTTACTCCCTCACCCTATTCCCTGCCCTATAATCCAGAATGTATTTATTAGAACTTTATTTTCCCCTCTACAATAGTTTTTTTTTGGCTGGTGATATGAACTTTGAACTACTACATGGCCAGTCCACATTGAGACAAGAGCCAGATGGCAAATTGTTGTACTCCAAGATAAATGTTACTTTTGGAAGTTTTCAGATGCTATTTGAAACTACGTCTGATGATTTGATATGAGTCGATCAAACTGGAAACTTTTGGTAAACATTAATGTTAGAACATTATAAAGATTGCTCTTTCATGTGTGTTTTGAAGAAGCTCTGAGGGTAATTCCAAAGAAATAATTTAAAAGATTTTGAGCACAAGAAACCACTAAATAATAGATCATCTTTAAAGCTGGTTCTCTGAAGATCCATTTAAGTGATTAATGTTGAGATATGTTTGTTCAAAATGCCTCATTATTTAGTTTTGTGCTATATATTTTTGAAGAAGTAAATTTACATTTGTGTAATTCACGTTATTCTGATGAAAAACATTATCCCTTAAACAAATGAATCTTTGTTGTATTGAAACTCACATCAGAAGTATGTGCTTCTTAGAGGATAATACTTGACACATAGATTTTTTTCTATTTGTTATTCCTGTTATTAAAAAAACCCAATATTCTACAAAGATTGTCTTAGATCATTGCATTAAGGCCACATGCCTTCATATTCTTGATATGTCTGATTTGCACCCATCTATTATTAATTTTCATGTTGTAACAATTTTTGACTGAATGAAGTTGAGCATTGTTGTGACATTTATTTCTAGAACACTAACCATTGCAGTCTTTCTTGCTTTTACTGGTGTCCTCTACAAGTTACATTTGTTACTCAGTCACAGCTATACACAATAGTACCAATCAGAATTATGTTCTCATTTCTCTTGGGAAAGTTACCTAGGTGTGGGATTACTGGGTGATATGGTAACTGATTGTTTATTAAAAACTGTACCTAATGTTTTTCAAAATGGTTATACCAGTTTTCATTTCTTCCAGAAATGTATGAGAGTGTTAGTGGCTCTGGATGCTTTCCAGACTTCTTTTTTTTTTTTGGTCATTGTAGTAGGTGTGGAGGGTTACCGGTTAGCTCATGACTTTCATTTTTTTTTTTTTTTTTTTGCGGTATGCGGACCTCTCACTGTTGTGGCCTCTCCCGTTGTGGAGCACAGGTTCCGGATGCACAGGCTCAGCGGCCATGGCTCACAGGCCCAGCCGCTCCACGGCATGTAGGATCTTCCCAGACTGGGGCACGAACCTGCGTCCCCTGCATCGGCAGGTGGACTCTCAATCACTGCGCCACCAGGGAAGCCCCATGACTTTAATTTTTATTTCCCTAGCCATAGAAATGCAAACTTTTGTTATTCAAGAAAACTGACTGAGTTGAATATTGAACTAAACGATATTTAAAAATTTTCAACATGATTCTTCTAAGATTATTGAACACATCATAAATAAAGTAATGTATATCAGTTATTATCAGGAAAATAATTTTGTTTGTACTTTATAGGTAGAGGCACTACTTAAGGAGATGTTACTTTTCTTAATTTGTTGAAGTCAGTTCTGTAATGCAAAATTTCAGACCAGAGTAGGTATTTATTTGGATGGTGAGTTTGTTTTTTAAAAATAGTAAGTCAGACTAATAAAAATCTACTGACTGTATTTCATTATGAGTAGTAATTTACATGCAATATTATGGACTGCAAATATTACTTTTGTACTAGTGTACATAAAAAGTAATTGTAGAATTATTGACTATTATTTTTCTTTTAGTCGTCAAAACTATTCCTTTGTGATTCTAAGTGTGCTTGACTTGAAGTGTATACTGACTGCCTAGAAATTTAGCTCTTCTCATACTTCGAAACACTTTGAATAAATGGTAATTGCTTTTGAAAATACTCTTCTGTGCATGTTCTGATGGCTTGGGACTAGTAGGGAGTTATGTGCTTATGTCATGTGCAGGTCTGCTGTACCATTACCAACTATTTTGATAAATGATGCAATTTATTGTACTCCCCTGGTTTTTTATAGCACTATACTGCCATGTAGAGTACTTGAGCTATTTTCTTTTTCCTGATGGAAAAATTGACACTTTAGAGTGGATATACATAAAATGGAAGAGGCTTTGATATATAATTCTTGATATATTATTGATATATAATTTTTGATAATTCTGACTCCTTAAAATTATTTTTGCTTCAATTCTAGAGATAGATAAGGTGAATAAATTTTTTCTTAAATATGTACATATTACCATAATTTATCCATTTCGTTTGCTTATGTAGACTATAGCCCCACTTACTCCAAGTAGATAATTACTTAATTAGTTAATTAATTAATTTATGGCTGCGTTTGGTCTTTGTTGCTGTGCACGGGCTTTCTCTAGTTGAGTTGAGCAGTGGCTACTCATTGTGGTGGCTTCTCTTATTGCGGAGCATGGGCTATAGGCCTGTGGTCTTCAGTAGTTGTGGCTGGTGGGCTCTAGATTGCAGGCTCAGTAGTTATGGCGCACAGGCTTAGTTGTTCCATGGCATGTGGGATCTTCCCAGACCAGGGCTTTAACCCGTGTCCCCTTCATTGGCAGGCTGATTCTTAACCACTGTGTCACCAGGGAAGTCCCTCCAAGTAGATAATTTTAAGGAATTCCAATAAATTCCTATTCCAATAAATTTATGGTGACAATAAATTCATTATTTTATTATATTTTATTTTTATCTTATGAGATAGTGATGGTCTTCTACTAAAGTGCTCCTCAGTGTATGGCTCATAGAGGGTTACTGGTCTATACATTTACTGGTCTGCAATGAAATATGTACAGAAATTGAGAGCATATATTTTGAAACTTTAAAAGCAATTTGATGCTATCATGATATCTAAGCACAGCAGTAAAGAAATATAGGCCATGATGACTTGGGTGGGTAGATGGGCAGGTGGGAATCTGATCCTTTATTACAGATACTTTGAAAAGCACTGATGTATAACCTAATAACAATCCTCTATATTCTTTGACTTTGAAATATAGCTTTTATTGATGATTACCACGTATCAGATACTAAACTAAGTACTTTAAAGTGTATCTTATTTACCCCTTATAATATTCCTACTATGTGCCCTTGTTAGATCCATTTCACAGAGGAGAAAAAGCACAAAGAAGTATTTTGCTTAAGGTCACACAGCTAGAAGTTACACATCAAGATAACTTTAGTCCATTGAAGGTAATTAATGCTATTATATTTCATGTTATTAAATATATTTAATGCTATATATTTAATGTTTTTCTGAAATCTAACTTCCAGATGTGAAAAATTTCTCTTCTGGAAGAAATTTTCTCTCACCTTTCTTCATTCCCTTCTCTTTTCTCTCTCTTTTTTCCTCCTTCATCTTATCTCTGTCTCCTTCCTCCTCTCATTTTTTTCTTCATCATCATCATTCTTCTTTGTCTCCTCCTCCTTCTACTCCATCCCCCATCCCTCAGAAATGTTAATACATGTTCCATGAAAAAAGGAGTTTAGTGGCTAGATAAGGTTAGAACTTTCCAATCTCTTTCTCTGTTCCCATAGAACACCTGCACCTGCCTTGTATCTTCAGTGAACTAAAGGACATCTCCACAACTCCATTTATTGTCTGTGGGCTATGTTAAAATCTTCAAGCCAAAAAGTTTGGAATAGTTTGCCATTCTTCATACATATTAAAACACATAAAGTAAGTACAGGGAAGTCCAGTTAAAATTTTAAATTATTCCTATTATAATTATGATAATGCTTTATTTTTAAAAATTACTACTTAGACACACATAATTTTACTATGTGCATAAATATAAGAATGTCACAATATTTTTTTAAGTTTAGGAAACATGTCTCACTTTATTTCCTGTCCCACATACACACCATTTCTACCAATCCCTTCTCCTATCCAACTTTGCAACCCATGTAAACAACTTTGCATTAGGTCACTTTTTCTTCATATGCATGTAATCACAAACATATCTTCAGAAAATTGTGGTCTATTTTTACAAAAACAAGTTTATATTATTGCACGTGTTTTCTCTCTTATAAAACAGTACACTGTTGAAATCTCTCCACATCAATTGATAGATATCTAATTCATTCTTTTAATGGTTACATAATGTTCCATGAGGTAGACATAAAATAATTTAACTGTTCCTGTATTATAGTCACTCTGTTTCTTTTTCCTCTACTTTGTACAATGTTATAATAAATACCGTTTTACATTTATTTTTATGTACTTTATTTCTATAAGATAGATTTCAGAGGAAGTCTCTTTGGGCAAATGAGAATATATATTTTTAGTCTTAATTGATGTTGTCAAATATTCTTACGAAAACCAGTGATGATACACATTTCCCCTGGCAATGGATGAAAGCAAATTTATCACTTTACCCCATCTCTGTCAGGAATAGTCGTTATGGATAGTTTAGAGAAAACACATCTGGTACTCTATCTCAAATCTTCTGGGCTTTGTCCTGGATTTTATCCATGCCTGGAATGGATATTATTTGCAGGCTTCAAATAACTTCAAGTTTGTATCTTCTAACTACAAGTGTCTGCTGTGTCCTCACTTTCTTCCCTGGGCTCTTTGATGCCTTGGATGATGATGAGAGTCTTGTTGACTTGCCCTTGTGTGTACGAGCAACTCGGAAATGCTGGGGACACCCTCCATTGGTTGATGCTCCTGCCTCATTTCTTTGAGTAGGACAATTCTGGGAGATAGTCTCTTCACTTTCCAGGAGGTTCTGATGGAATTGAGACTCCACTGCCCACAGGGGTGATCCTTATAACAAAAGTGACCCCTTTGATCAGCTTTCTCTCCTTTGTCTCATTCTGCCACCCCCTCAACTCCTGTTCCAAATAAACCTGTAACAGATCCTAGTCCTGAATCCACTTTAGAGGAAACCCAAGAAGAGACAGATCCTTTCTGTAGTATTTCTCAATCTGATGGCTATAAAGTGGTATTTTGTTGTTGCTTAAATTTTCATTTTCCTGATTATTAGTGAGGGTGGTCACCTTTTCCTGTCTACTGTCCGTGCTGGTTTCCACTACTGTGAACTGTCTCTTCAACACTTAGCCCATTGGTTTATTGGGTTTTTGTGTGATTTTGATAATTTTAAGATCTCTCTTCTGAGGCTGTTCTCCATATTAATATTTCTAACTAATATTAATATTTCTAACTAATATTAATATTTCTAACTAATATTAATATTTCTATTTGTCTTTGACTTTGCTCTGCTATTTTTTACTTCACAAAGCTTAAAAAAATTATGTTGTAAAATATGTTTATCTTTTATTTTATGGAATCTGCTTTCCTGGTTTGGCTTAAGAGAGTTCCCTTGTCCCACCCTCTCCCCCCATAACTTACACAAATCTTAATTCTAGATTTTCTTTTGTCATTTTTTAAATTTTAAGTCTTTAATCCACATGAAATTTATTTTTGTTTATAAGATAGGTACATAATTTTATTTTCTTCCAAATAGTCTATTGTGTAGTGTCATTTATTAAATAATCCTTCATTTTCCCCATTAAACTGAAATACTATTTTTGACATGCATTAATTTTTTATTGTGATTTTTTTCACCTGGATTTTTATTTTGTTCCATTGAATTCTTTGTGTTTTTCTGCTAATACCATATTGATTCAATTATGATGGCTTTATGTATTCTTTATTTTCATTTTTTTATCACCTACTCCTCATTATTCATTATTATTTAAACAGTTAAGATAATTTAATCCAACTTATAAAAAGAATTGTGTATGGATTCTAATTGGAACTGCATTAATTTTATATTAATATTAAATTGCAAAACATTTTATGCTGTTAAGACTTTCCATGCTACAAAGTGATATATCTATTTGTTCAGGTCTTTTTTATACACTTCAATAAGATTTTATAATCATCTTCATATGGACGCTTTGTGTTAAATATACTCTCAATTTCTTAAATAATAACCTAGCTTTATCAAATAATTTTTTGTTGTTGTTCCTCATTTGCTAGAGCCTTTAGCATGTGCTTAGTTTGTCTTTTGGGTAGCATAAAATTGTCACTTTTTTTTTGGCCGCTCCATGCAGCTTGTGGGATCTTCCCCAGCCAGGGATCAAACACGGGCCCACGGCAGTGAAAATGCTGAGCCCTAACCGCTGGACCACCAGGGAACTCCCCCAATTTTCACTTTTTGGATTAGAACTTACCAGAAACAAGCTTCTCCCACTCTGCAGTTACCCTGCAAAGCCCATCTCCTTTTGAGATTTACCACTCGTATTAATATATGTAGTCCTTAGTGCACACACTAAAGGCAATACTTAAAACAGTACAGAGGGCAGGCAGCTTCCAGGGATAATCAATCCACAGGTCTATACCATTCCACTCTTGCCTAAACCGGGATGTGTTCTCTTGCCTTCATTTTGGGTCCATGGATGCTCTCTTGTCCTTACACTTGGTCTCCAATTCTGCTGAACTTTCCTGGCTAGATTCCCCTCTGGATACTGACTAATGTCTGCTTCTTTGATGACTGTAGCTTGTTTGCAGACCTGGTCTACTTGGATCGCACATCTTCCCATTTATTATGGTTTTGTATTTACCTATGGATTTATGGTATCTGAAGGAATTTGTAAGGATAATAGATTGATTTTTCCACAAAGCTGATTGCTGACAACTCCTCCCCTCTCTGTCCACATATGCTGTGTTTCCCATGGGGAGATGGTGCCTTTCCCATTCTTTGGAATCTCAACTGGCCCGATGACTTGCTTCGACCAGTATGACATGACAGAACTGACTTTGTATGACTTCTGTGCCTGGCCTGAAGAGGCCTTGCAGGTTTTGCTTTTTTGTTCTTGGAATTCAGCAACCACATAATAAGACTCAGGCTAGACCGCCTACTGAATGATGTGAAACCACCTGGAGAGAGAGGCCCAGCCACCCCCATTCCATGCCAGATATAGCAGCAGGCACGCACACTCCAGCCCTAGCTGAGCCCCCAGCACATGAGTAACCTCTGTTGACTACATGTGACCTAAGAACTCTCCAGCAGAGTTAGCCAGCACATAGAATTAGGAAATATAATAAAATGCTTAGTGAAGCCACTTCAGGTTGCTTTGGTTTTTATGTAGCATTAAGTAATGGAGATAATGAACATCAAAGGGCAGTACATAAATGCTGATAAGATGAAGCTAATAATTCCATGATCAGGCTATTCCAACAAAAACATCTTACTAAGTGAGGGACTATCTTCTGGAGGAAATAGTCAAGCAGTGATGTATAAATAAATGATATTCAGGATGTAAATAGAACATGCTATCCCTTTCTAAAGATCTGCATTTTTTCTCAATATTTTTCTACATCCAACATGCATGTATATAAGAATAGGTGGTGATAATTTTAGAATTTTTATATAATAAACATATAATCGAGGGGCTGTTAGATATAGCTGTCCGTTGTTATTACATGATTTCTCAATGCTTTTATCTTCCTGGCTATAGCAGCCTCCCGTTGGTTGATTTTAACTGGCTCTGAGGTTGAAAAATCTAATGACTGAGTGCGTTAGATGTTGCATGAAAGCCTAAAGTACTCCTATTTGGTAAGTGACTCAAATAGACACACAGAAGGTGTGATGTATGTTTTGTTTCTTCAGAGGCTTTCCTGTATGTGTTTGATTCTTGGATCTTGGTAGATCCTGGGTGGGTAATCTTGCCAGATGACAGTTTTTTAGAGTTGAGCTATTACTGTACTTTGCAACCTCCTTAGTAAACACAGTAACATTGTCATATGTCTACAAATTGTCCTGTGTATTCAGATTCAATACGGGTAGTGATGTTTTCAGTATTAAGATAAATGCCAAACATGCTATGTGCATATCTTTACAGAAAACAGTACACAGCAAGATGTTTGTTTCAAGGTGAGAGACAATATTACTAAGCCCTACTGTCTAGGTTGGCTTCTCCTTGCTCTTCATAAGTGTATCGCTAACACAGAGCTGAACAGGTGCAGCTGTTGCTTTCTGTATTATAATGATCACTACTAATTCCTCCCGGCAAATCTAGCTCTTGGAAAGAAAGACCTGATCTGAAACACAGAAGGTGGTGGAGGGAGTACTTCCTGGAATTAAAAAAAAATGTTGTTTTTCTGATTTTTCAGTATAGTTTTAAAACCAGACTTTGTGGTCCATCAACAATCTTGAGGTTACAGACGCTTTGTGACTATGTTTACTTGGAGAAGGGTGGGTGGAGAAAGATTTCATTTTGTACTTAATTTTACTGGGTATCTTCTGGTGTTCTAGGAAGCATCAATTGGCAAAGGTGATTTTGTAATCAGTAAGGCAGAAGAAGAGCTCAAGGTTGCAATTAACATGTTTTTGTACAAATCAAAAGAACAGTAAAAGGCAATTTGTACAACTTGCCAGAAGGTCTGGTCAATCATTGTGCAGATGATAAGGGGTCTGGAAAATCAGAGAGGAGAATCAAGTGAGTCAAAATACCCAAGGTTTTTTTTTTTGTTTCTTTCCAATTCAGAATTGGTCAATGTACCTCTCTGATACCTTTAAAGTGGATGACAGGGATCAATAATGTATTGTTTCCTGTTTTTGTGAGGGACTTTTCAGGAACAGTTTAACTAACCTACTAAATTGTTTAGATGTTAGTTTTATAAAGTTTGATATCGTATATTACATCTTTACTATGCTAAGACTTAAGACATTACTATGCTAGGATTTAAGACAGTTCAG